>NC_136387.1:20226880-20851880 GCF_965140285.1 Lepidochelys kempii | reverse complement strand
TTCTTTTTGCGAATACAGACTAACACAGCTGCTACTCTGAAACCTGTCATTAAGTTGTACAGTCACTGAACTAATTCACATAGCTCCCTTTAAAAGTGCTGATTATAGAAGGAAGACAGAAGCTTTGGACATGGGCATTACCGCAGCTGCATCTGATCTGGCACGGTGTGTATGTTGTTATATGTTCATTATGTGTGCTGTGTATGCTGGTTGTGTGTTTTGTGTTTGTAAGGTGCTATGTGCTTGTGTTATATGTTGCCTTTTGGGTGTGTGCATTTTGTGATTGAATGGCTGCCTGCTTTTTTCTGTGCTGTGCTTTTTCAGGTCCTTAAATATGTTCACATCTATCTGATGGGGTCCCCCTCAAAAGTAGACAAAATGGCCAGCGTTCAGCATGTATGTGCGTTTGTGGTTCTGCTTGGCAACCAACAAAGCCTGGAACCGGCTGCTGTAAACGCTAAACATGCCTTTTTATCACTTCAGGACAAATTGATTTGTCAGCAACAGGAAGTGATGTTACTGCCTTTCTCACAAAAGGGAAACTCCTAGTAGTCTGTTTCCATGGGGACATAGGCAACTGTGTAATGACAAACTTATATAATCTTAAAGTTATACACACCATTTTTGTGCCTCACTCACTAGGGGATTAAAGGCCTGATACAAAATATAGGGTCTTATCCTGAGCGGCCTGGAAACACCTCTCAGTATGCAATCCATAGATTGTGATTGTGAGAATCAGTGGAGGGTGGGTCTCAAAGCCCTTATGAGCCATGCTAAATAGTATGTCATGGTATACTGAGCAAATGATAATTCACAGCAGGCAGAACATATATAGTGGAGCAGAAGGGCAAAATCATCCCCTGAGCATTTAGAGCTGGCAAAATGAAGTTTAGTTAGGCTGAATTACCCTGACTTCCTCTCCTGCAAATAAAACACTGAGCATAATTAATTACACTCTCTATAGTTGCAACTTGTCTTTCTCTGCCCTCATAACTGGCTGTTTGCTCCAGCCCCCTCCTGTCCTCTCCCACCCCCCTTTCATAGTCTCTTCACTCACCTGCATTCGACACCTACCCCTGGTAACTTCCTCACCTACCTCTTTGCAATGCTCTGTCCCCTTCACCCTTATCCCTTCGCTTGTCTTTCTGAGTAGCTAATCCTCTCCATCTAAACCTCACCATCTGCTCCCAAATTTGTGGCACTAATATGATGTTTGTCATTCTCACAGTGATCTCTCTGCTTGTATGTTATATCCCCAGGTCTTCATCTATTTGGACTTCCCCTTCTTTGGGGCAGAGCCTGTCTTCCACTCTGTGTTTGTACAGCACCTAGCACAACGGGGACCAAATCTTGGTTGGTCCCTAGGCACTACTGTAATAGCTGTGATTAAGATTATGAGCATACATTGCAACCCTTTAGAACTAGAAATGTATTTTTTGCCTAGCAGAGAAAGTTTTAACCAGGTTGAATTGGCTTGTTTTTCAGAAATGTGGTTTGTGCTGAAGCAGCTCTTTTTGTGCCCCTCTGTCAGGTGCCTGTTTAGGTTGTAAAAACAACCAGCTGCCAGGTAATGAGTTTTATTGTTCCCAGAAACATATAAACAAACCTCCACGGCTGATGGGGAGCAGAATTCTGTTCGAACTGTGATTAATGGGCAGGATCTCTTTTTTGTTTTTGTCAGTTGCACCACAGCCAAGGTTGTATTTTTCCACTGAATAAGCTTTGCTTTGAAGATGAACGCTTGTTCCGCTGATCACTGCAGGTGTAACGAGGTTCACGTATTCAGAAATAGCCTTACTCATTTTTCAGGGAATGTGGTGGTGGGTGTAATTCCATGGAACAATAAAACCTTCCAAGTTCATTTCCATGGAACAAGGAAAGGGGGTGGGTAGCATTCCGGGATTTGGGGAGTGGGAGAGGCTCTGTGGGAGGATAATTCAATTCCAGTAGGAGGCTCATGTATGCAATCAGTTGTGGGCAGGAGGGGGAAAGGGTTCTCGCTTCAGTTGTCAGTGAATAGGGATGTTTGTTTACTTCCCTATTGCTGTTCCATTTGTTTTTGTCCCTTGGGGTCAGGTTGTGGCTCACTGATTGCTAACATATACGCCTGAAGGCAGAGCAGCGTCTATGGAATATTTCATCTGGGAGAATTTCAGACCTAGTTGTGCAATCATCTTAACTTTTAAGGGTACCTCCTCCCAAGAGAACAGAACTGGATTTTACATAGAATGGATTTACATTAACACTTCAGTTATCTCACAGGGCTTTACAAAGCAATGAAGTATGTGGTGTCTGGCTCAGCACTGGTTGTGTGGGCAAACAGCAGCTATTATATACTCAGTAAGAGCTCACGCATAACCTTGGACTTGAGAGTCTACTTTAATTATAAGTGCCTTAGTTTCAAGTAAAGAGACAGGGTCAAATTCTACTTTTATCTGCATCTGTGCAAACCCATCTTCGATGAGGCTGCATAATATCCAGAAGAAGAATTAGATCCACTGGATTTTAAAGATACAGTACCTGATCATGTCCAGTTGGTGCAAGAAGCCAGCCACAGTTGCAGCTCTGGAACTCTTCTGAGCACAAGGCTAGCATTGTGAGTGCGATTAATTACTCTAAATATAGAGGGAAGCAGGTGGGGAAATACCCATACCCACCCTCTACCTGCAGCATTACCTTGGCTCAGAGGGAAGTACCTGGGTGGCACAGCAACTGCAATCCTGAGCATACAATCTCTCCCACAACTCCCAGTGGGATAGCCTGATGCTACACCACCCACAGGGCTGTGCACAACTAATCTCATACTGCTGCATTTATCAGGGGGGTAGCCGTGTTAGTCTGTATCCACAAAAACGACAAGGAGTCTGGTGGCACCTTAAAGACTAACAGATTCATTTGAGCATAAGCTTTCATGGGTAAAAACTCCACTTCTTCAACTGCATCTGTTAGTCTTTAAGGTGCCAACGGGCTCCTTGTTGATACTGTTTCATTGTATGTTATAGGTTCTTGTAGGTCTTACCTTCAAGGTGGCATGACTATTCATTGGCTAAATTTCCTGTCTCTGTTACAGCACATAATGAAATAGCTTCTCCTCTGTTACATCAATATAAATGCAGAGTAACTCCCCTGGAGTCAACAGAGACATGCTTGTGCAAATCTGCAGGAAGAGAGCAAAATTTGAAATAGTGTGTGAGAAATAAAATATGTGCTCTCTACACAGTTTAAACTATCTCCTGTTGTAGATATGCCCAGATTTGTGTACTGTGCATGGCACAAGAGGGCAGGCACTTCATTTGGGGTAATAGAAATATTCTGGGCTGGAAAGAGAAGCATTCAGGGTGGCAAAGAAAGTCACTAGGCTCCTTAACGGAAGCTTTACAAATATGGGCCAATTGTTAGTGGTGGGCCAGATTTTAGACTTAACCTTTAATGTGTTAAGAGTAAATAAGTAATAAGGAAGGTCCTCAAAGAAGGGATCTATTTTGTTTCACAGTAGGGTGACTGCTAGTCATCTACCAGTTTCTCAGCTGATGTAAATTGGCATAGCCCTGATATCAATGCAGCTAACACCACTTCACACTACTGAGAAGGTGGCCTGGAGTGTTTATAATATGATTTATTAAAGCAGGGGACAGAGTGTTGCTATTATACTACTGTTTGAACCACAAGTTTATTGATCATTTACATATTCATGTAGAGTTTAGCTCAGATGCAGAATCTAGTTTTCAGTGAGGTCCCTACCCTTCACAAACCCATTTTTCCAGGTGGGTTGACTGAGACACCAGGGGGTTGAGAGATTTCCTTATGATCACAAAGTTAAGCAGAAGGACTTGAACTCAAGACTTTTCTCCTGTGCAGCCTTAGCTGGAAGACAGCCTAGGTGAGGTTTAGGCAGACATCCTGAAAACATAAGACTTTATACATCCAGATTTCAATAGAAATGTCATAATTTATTCTGTTTGTATAAAAAGTTATAATCATGTAACAAAACCATGTCTTCTTTCATAAGAAGAAATATATTATTTCACATCATAAATAAATCAGCAAACATACAACCTTGCACAACTAAAAAAAAAAAAGCACTCAACTGGTGCTTTCACGTCAGTGCTTAGGAAATGTGAACAGTTTAAGATGTATTTACAGGATTACAGTACCCAAAAAATACTGAGGTATTTGGTTTCTCTAGAAATGAAACTTCAGACTTGTGAAGGCAAGAACAATGCGTCTACATAAAAATAAATAAATAACAGGACTTTCATATAAAAGGGGACAGTGTCACTGTTGCTTAGAATGTCCAGACATGGTAATACCGATAGGTATGCTACTTAACAAGGACTAATCTTTTAGAACTGACAAAGGAGAAATAACTCAGGAGAAGAAAGAAATGTTCTGTGTTCTTTGTCTCCTTTGTAGACATCCAGATATCGGTCAAAAAATATGCCAACAAACTCAGGAACGAACTAGCTCTCTGGAGTCAAATCAGCCCCTCTGTGCTTGTGACAATGTGCTTGTTCTGGGATGAATGGAACCCCATGTGAACTAAAATGATTGAAGACACTGTCCCCAGGGTTATTGCACTTTTTAGACAAGAGTCAAGTTTTTGTGTTCTGAATAAATTTTCATCTACCCTTCAGCAGCTCGGAGAAGTGGTGATGGGACTCTGTAGATAGCTTAAAGCACTGGATGAAGGGTGTACAGGGATAGAGACGGGGAAGTTAAAGACAGTGGTGGTTGATGTTCCTCTGTCCAATACAGACATGGCAGGGCTTCCAGCCTCTGCTGAGCAGTTAGGGGCTAGGACTTGAGATTCAAACTGAAGTAGCTGCCCCATGAAGCTGAAATTTGGAGAGATGATGCTTCTCCTCTGCTTCACAAACTCAAAGGCCTCGTCTAGTTTGACTCGGTTGGTCCTCATGAGATAAGCAAGGCAGATAGTCGCTGAGCGGGAGATGCCAGCCTGGCAGTGCACAAATACCCTTCCGCCATCATTTTTAACAGAATCTGAAATAATCAATTAAATGACATGGTTAACACATGGGTCAGGTTGCTGCAATGCTACAGAAACACAAGCTGGTATTTCACATTTTTTTTAATTTGTTCTTTCCATAACACTCTAGCTGTGCATGGCACTTCACACACAAAGGAGACTCTTGTCCTGAGGGAAACCTATACTAAATTCTAATTCCAAGGATACAAATATAGTTTCCTTCAGCCACTGATACTTGTTTGAAACAGTCATCTCTATTTAAAAAATAAAAACCTATTGGTGGAATACCAGACTAAGTTTACTAACTGCTTTCTGTTATGGGAGTCAATATTTCAGACAGCTTTATAAAGTTAAGGATCTTCTCAGCATTTAGCAATACAGCATCGTAGGAAGTACAGACCCTAATAAAATAGCTATACATTTATTTCATGTTACTTTAATCACTGAGGAAACAGTTTCCCATGTATTTTAAAATTAAACCATGCTAGAGTTTTCCACTGAGATTTCTGCCTCAAGGATAATGCAAACTGATTCTTTGGAAGCACAGGCTGCAGAGAGTACTTATTTACCTATGAAGTCAATGGCTTCGTTAAACCAGGAGCTGATGTCAGCCTTGTGGTTGTCCTCCACGGGGATGCTTTTGTACTGGTAATGCCCCTCAAAATGGTTGGGGCAGTTTGCCGAGACGTTGATTAAAGCTGTGATCCCCAAAGCATCCAGCATGTCCTTTCTGGAGGCATGATAGGCACTGCCCAAGTAGAGAAATGGTAGGATTTCCACTGGCCCACCCTAAAAGAGAAGAGGCAAAGGAAGAGGATCCGTTAATTGCACTCTGTAATTTAAAATAGCCCCCTCTTCTTTTGTTACATGCAGGCAAGCAGATGTTTGCTCTCTTTACCCGGTTTTAGTATTAAATGTATCTGCATCTGGGCATCACCTCTGGAGATACTCAGCCTCCAGGGCTATCGTCAATTCAAATGATCCCTTATTTCGTTGCCTGTTTCCTACTGACCTGGTCATAGAGTGGGGTGCCACAAGAGCTGCAGCCAGAATCCGCACTGCTGGGCATGCTGTTGGCACTCAGAGGCAGGGTCAGGCCGGTGGGCGCAGCTGGCTTGGTACACAGCTCAGCGCAGGCAGAAGAGAAGGCTTCATACCCTCCTGGAATGGCAAGGGGGGAAAAAAAAAAAAAAGCGAAAGGTCTTATTAGCATGGGTGAAGCATAAATTCTCCGCGCCCCCCTGAAAACACACAGGCCACATTGTGCCAGCCAGCATCTCCCTCTTCCCAGGCTCACCACTGATGCCACCCGTGCCCTGAGCCCTCCCGGGACTCACCCTTGAGGAAGCAGATGCGGGTATCCCTGGCCTCCCTGCAGAGGGTGTTCACGGCCAGCATGATGGTGCTGTCCCGCTTGGGCAGCTCCAGGTCCGAGCTGCGCTCGTCCAGCAGCACCACGGCTTGGTATCCCCCGCTGAGCAGGCGGCCCCGCAGCTCCTCGTTGGGGAGGATGTGCTCCAGCCCCATGGCCCCCTTGGCCCGCCGCTTGACGATGGTGCTGAAGCGAACGTTGGAGGAGCCCAGGATGTGCGCGGAGTTGAAGGAGAAGAAGGAGCGGCAGTCCAGCACCAGGCACTGGGCAGCTCGGTCCTGCAGGAGCCCCCGCAGCGTCTCGCAATCCAGGGCGCACACTTGCATGTTGACCATAGCTCGGAGCACGGGGTGAGAGGAGCTGGGGGGAGGAGAGCTCGGAACGGCTGGTCGGGCCCCCAAATGCAGGACTCCGGCGGGGAGAGAGCGGGGGGGTAGGTTGTTGGTCTCTGGCAAGCTCAAAGTGCTCGTTCGGATGGGAGAAGGCGAGTCCCCTTTGTCTGTGCCTGGGGGCTGTTTCCTCTCCCGCCTCCTTTGTTTCTTCTCAGGGGTTCCTTGGTTTCTGCTATTAGAGTTTCTTAAAAAAAAAAAAAAATCAGCCGGCGCTTCTTGTAAACTCCTTGTTTTAACTCCAGCCGCCCCCTCTGTATCGCAAAGGCAGAGTCTGGGTCCGAGGGGGTAGCGCCCCTGGCTTGATTTGAGGTTGCTGTTTGCTGCGGGAGCCTCCCTTCACTAGCAGCTCTTTGCGCGCCCTCCTCGGGTTTAGCACTTTCCTTGCTCGCTGCAACCTTGCGCGTGGCCTTATATAGTCAGCTTGCCGCCGCCCCGCCTCCTTTTTCTTGTGAATGAGACTGGATCACATGACTGCTTCAGGAAGACGTCACTTGCAGGGGTGTTGAGCAGACACTCCCTGCCCAGGAGTACTCGCGTCATCGGCACTCTTGCAGTCGCTTCAATGCAAAACACATACACACATACAAACCTTCCACCCTGATCAGGCAGGAAATCAACTGATGCAACCCTATGCTCCCCAGCGCTGCGGGCAGAAACGACCAGGCCTCCCGGCATTATGAAAAGGCACACAATGTACACCGGAAAGCTGAAGAACATGTACACTCTCCCCCGTCAGAGTATGTACTGTGCCCCAGTCTCTTATCTGTTTGGCATGTAAGAATTCCCACACACTCACCCCATGCCTAGTGCGATGACATGACTAGGATGTATAGCTCTCTTACTGCCCTCTGCTGGGTGGAATTAGAGCACTCCCATCCAGTGTCATAGACCCCACACTGCTAAGAAGCTAAGTGAGGTTCTTTTCAAGCACAAGTGGCAGTGGTTCCTCTTGTCTTCAAAACAATATTAGTTTGTGTCCATGTTCCCTTATAGATTAGGAATGGGACTGCAGGCACAGACTCTTCATATTATTTCTCTTTACACTTACACACACACCCCTATTGACAGTTACTGTTTCACATTACCTCATAGGTCTGGTATGTGAAAGGGGTACTGAGAAAAGCATCACAGGGTGGACAGAATAGACATAGACATCTTTTAAATGTATATTTGAGATACCTAAAAGACTTGTGTGTGTGTATATATTGGGGAATATTCCCTAGTTTGTTTTGTATGGAAGAAAAAGCAATATAAACTCTAGGCCTGGGACTGCATTCTTTGCGTACTCAAAATTCCCACTGAAATCAGGGCTACCAAATAACTGGCAGTAGAGCTGTTCAGTCTCTGATTTTTTTCCCCTTCACAAATGTAGCAAGGCTTCCCAAAAGTTATTTCTCCCTGTGGGTGATCAGCTTCCATCAACCCACTGGGGTATTTCTTACTCAGGGCTTCCAATCACAGTTACTTTCGCTTCCCCTTTCTGGGTGCCTGGCTTCTAAAGCAGTCTCTCAGCCTGCTTTTTCCCTTGCTCTGTGTTTTCTCTGTCCCTCCCGATGGGCTCCCCATGTCTCTCTACCTTCCCTTTTCCCTATTGCCCACTTGTTGTGACTCCTGCTTCTCTCCCAGTCTTGCCCCCGTACAACTGCTTTTCTCTTCTCGGCCTTGTTCCTTCCCTCACCACGCAGCAGTACTCTCTTACCATTCCTCTTCTCCAGCTGCTCCTTTCAACACAAACTTTTCACTGTTCTCATTTCCTCAAACTGCTTTGGACTCCCAGTCACACTTTCTAACTCCCAGACTGCCACATTTTTTCTGGGACTTTCCAGAACTTTCTCCCTGGGCTCCTGACAAACTATTACTGGCCAACTGCCTCAGAATGTTCCAGAAGTTTTTCAGTAAGTCCCTGACAGTCCATAAACAACAAAGTGCCCCGCAACCTTCTAGACCCTCTCCAACTAGTTCCCTGCTGATCTGTATCTGATCAAGTGCCCCAGAGCCATCCAGAATTTTCTCCTCAGATAACTGGGGATATACTGACTAATCGCCAGTCTGAAACTGATTAACTGATTGTGCAATTGCATCCATTCTGCCAAACCGTGACTCCTCTGCCAAAGCTGCAGACTCAAAGAAAATCTGTTTTTCCCCCCTTAAAAATAAACACAGGGCTGCACTTTTTCATTTCTATTTATTTATTATTGCTATTATAATAACACCATGACTTAGAGACAGATTGTGAGTGAAGGATTCGTATGTTCCAGTGCTTGATGTTCCAGCCCCCCATCAGCTACTCACTTACTAGAACCGTGGAGGCAGTTTACAACACATCGTTTCCAGTGAATCATTAATGCCCATGCAGCATGATCAGTGAAATATTCTGCTCACACTAGAGTGGCCGGTTAGAATAGGTCACATAGTCTGTTGGATGTGCTGCATAAGATGCTGCCATTAGCAAGGTTATTATTCATAACCCTCAGCCTTTACAATGCTCCAATCAAACTTTTACTGACCAGGCCTCCACAAATCTCTTTTAGGGGAATAATAATAGTGATAATTATTAATAATTAATTAATAGCCTTTTCATACCCCAAAAAAAAAGCAGTCAAGAAAGGACAGGCAAAGAGCTGAGGCCCTTATTTAGAGTTTATTGTCTTGGCAGAACTCCTACTTAGTGCATATACAAGTATATACACAGGAATCATGCCGGCTAGGAGGAGGGTGGAATGCAGCAGTAGTTTAATGTGGCACACTGAAATAATTTAGTATGGGGGTGAAACTAGACAAGCACTACACTCTTGAATAAACTCACACAGGAAAATTAAAAAAGACAAAAACACCACATCACCTGTGGGTGAACATTTTTCACAAAATATCTGACCTATCAGTCCTCATCCCCAAAGGAAACCTGCACAACACTTTCAAAAGTCAAGCCTGGGAGCTTAATTTCATTACTCTGCTAGACACTAAAAATCATGGACTGAACAGAGACAGTGGATTTATGGCTTTTTACAACAATCTGTAACCCACTAACCCCCTCTTTTTGTCCTATATCTGCAGAGGTGTTAATGGGTCACTCTACCTAGAATGCTCCCTTACAGTATGTGCTACCTACTTATATGCTAAACAATCTGTTTCACCTTGCATTTTGCTGTGACGCTGGGAGTATCTTTTCGAGACCTGAAGAAGAGCTCTGTGTGGCTCGAAATCTTGTCTCTCTCACCAACAGAAGTTGGTCCAATAAAAGATATTACCTCACCCACCTTGTCTCTGCAAGAATCCCATATCCAGCTGAAAATACAGCAGGAAAAGAGAATGTAATTCTGAGATGGAATTTGACTAGAATATTGGTCTCTTAATACCCCTACGGTTGTAAAAAGCACCAAGGGAATTGTTAGGCCTGATCTACACTACAGAGTTAGGTCGACGGAAGGCAGTTTACGTGGACCTAATTACATAAGTGTCTACACTAAAATTTTGCTTCCACCAACGTAACCGCCCCGCTACACTGACTTAATAACTCCACCTCATGAGAGGCATAGAATCAATGTTCATGTAGTTAGGGCAATGCACTGTCAGTGTAGACACAGCGTTGCTTACATCAGCTGTTACTGGCTTTCAGAAGCCATCCCACAATGCCCCACACTGATAGTACAATTAGTATAAGTGCCCCTAGTGAGGACGCACACCAACGAAACAAGGAGTAAAGTGTAGACACATACGAGCGATGTAATTACTGTGGTAGCTGTATGCCAAGATAAGTTAGTTCCACTTAGTTTTGTACTGTAGACATGCCCTTAGTAACCATGAACCAAGAGGTCAGAACCTCAGTTTAATGTTTCATCTGAAGGACAGCACTGTCAGCAGCACAGTGCCTCCTAGCGCCGGGCTAGGGCACTGGGCCAGCACTGACCCAAAGGGCCAAGGGCCATCTCGCAACACTATTTCCTCCAGAATTCTGGATTCTTCCTTGGAGGTCTCCCATTCAAGAACTGATCTGGGCCAGCCCTGTGAGTTTGGACAAGACCACGACCCAAGGTAGCATGGCTGCACTATAACTTAGCTGTACCAATATTATCCTGCCAGGTATCAGCCTGGGGGCACGTTTTCTTTTCACTGATTTAACCAAATTTAACAACTTGTGGTTTGGCTGCTTTAAAATTACTTGAGCATAAAAGTAAAATAAAAATGGATTTTTTTCCATCTCGGACACCTTTACTTTTCCTGCACTTACATGAAGAATCATATTTCTAGTCTTTGAACAATAGTTAGAATGCACCTCAATAGCAACTAGCCTTTTCCATAACATTGTTATTAATCAGCACCAGAATATTAAATATTGGGCCAGATACACTCTAGCTTCTCTAGGGAGGTGCAAAAAGAACACTGTCCATGCCACTATGGCACCCTGTATTCTAGGGGAATCCACCCAAATAAGGGCAGCATCAGTTGTGCTAGTTGGTTTTGTCACCAAAGGAGGAGAGCTTTGATTCTGACTTTGCTCACACTACAACAAAGCAGGAGGCACATGATCAATATAAATGGAATTACACCAGTGTAAAACCTGTGTCAGTAGGAAGAAAATTAAGCTCTGATAACACCAAAGAATAATTTCCTTGCCGTTGTCTCTTATTTATTAAAAATAAACATCCTTTAAAAGCTAAGGTAATGAAAGCTCAAAACAGAGTGTTAAAGTCACATTTAAAGAGTTTAGTTTAAGTCAATTCACTTAAATTAGGGTTTGACTTCCTGGTTTAAAAAAAGTCAGGAAATTCCAAGTTAACCCCTTACTCCTAAACAAGTCTCTGTTTCCAATCAGGCTAAAATGTCATTGTGAAAATAATAACAACGATAGAAAAGGACTGTGCACTTGTGCGAAGGAGGGAGGTGGATCTTTAATTTGACCATGTCAGGTAACCCACATTAGTCCAGATTCCACATTATTTTAATGTTAGAGTCGTGGGACTGTGAGTTCACTGTTATTTTATAGTACGTCTAACAAGTCTGTAGACATGAAAACCACATGAAGATGATACCATGATCATGGGGTAGGAGACTCATGGCACAGTGAGATCAGCGTGAATTCATAGTCACATTTGTTGTGCCTTTACATGTTTGCTGTCTCTTTGTGTGTATGGACAGTGGGAGGGAAGACTTCATTATCTTTTTTCAGAGGGAAGGGGCTTCACATTCCAAACTGACACTTATCTAGAAGTGTAATAAAAAAAAGACCACAGAAAGCTTCTACACTGATTGACTCTGATGCTGATTTGTTTACCAATCCTGTGTTGATCACAGATAACCTCTGAGCCGGGATCCTTCCACTTACACAGATTTCTACCATACACTTGGTATTCTCCTTCTTAGCTTTTAACCCGTAGAGAGCTAAACTGGTGATAGAGACTTCTGAAGTGGTGACTCAGGGCCAAATTCAGACCTCATGTAAGTGAGCGAAACTCCACGGAAATCAGAATTATAGCAGGTTTGGATGTGACCTTTTGTGCTTTACTGACTCAACATGTCCTTTGCCTGAATAAAGATATGAAAGATCAATTCAACAGTGAGACAGACATGTGGGGGAAACTGGAAATGTACTGGATTCATTTCTTTAGCATGTGTAACATTTTCTCTAAATTCAGTTTCACAACCCAGCATTTCTGTTTATAAACATTTGTGTTGATCTAGTATATAACAAGTGGGAGGGGGGGAAAGGGATGAAGGAATTAACAGGTAAAATATAATCAATATAGAATTACCAATCAGATATACTACAGATAACTAGATTCCTTTACACATTTAAATCCAGGATGGGGACTGCATCTTCTTGTTGAGTTCTGGCCGTGTTCTAATTTTATCAACTTCATAATGTTGCAGAGGTGAGGGAATGTATTTAATTGTTCACAGGGCCAGTCCAGACAATGCAACAGGAGGACCTAGGTTGGGGGTCTTATCCGATGAAAGGAAAGCTGAAAATCTAATATGGTATTTTCTGTATATGCTCATGTCTGGTTGTATGCAGTGTGAACTGCTTCTTACTAACTGGAAACTCAGTAATATAGAGGTTCAGTGGTACAGTGATTATAGTAAGGAGTTTGACTGGCATACAGACAAGTAGCCCCCCCCCCCCTTTGGGGAGTAACAACATCTCCTCCTTTATCTCAGCCCTGGCTGGGGTGTATCTTAGACTTCCTCTTCTCTTGGTCAGCAGAAAACCTCCACCCACTGTTCCACTAAATGCCTGCACTAAAATCCAGTTCTGGACATATCATCTGGCTAGCCCAAGAATGATCACTGCCTCCAAAGTCTAGTTTGGGGCAAGTAGGGAAAAAAGGCCATACACTGAAACTTGGTCCTTGAAGCTGGGGATGGCCCAAGAGAATGATTTTACAGCAGACCCCCGATTTGCTTGAACTGGCCCTGGGAGCCAGCAGATCTATCTTCTATTCCTTACTCTGACACTGAGTTACTGTATAGCCTTGAGCAAGTCACTTGAGGGCCAATTTTCAAAAGCAACCACTGATTTTGGGTGTCCAGCTTGGGATACCTTGGCCTTGATTTTCAGAAATGCACTGTCCCTCTCGTTGAAATCTGTGGGAGAATAGCACCATTCAGCAGGCACTCAGCACCTGGCAGGATCAGGGCAGCAGTACTCATGATGTTAGCCAAATTAGCATTACAGTTAATTAACTAACCATCTGCAGTGAAACATGAAATGTACTGGATGTAGGAATTACTCACCTGATAGTGGTTGTGAAGCTACAGTATTTGTAAAGCTGGGATCCTTCAGAATGAAAGGCACTAGATATATGTAAAATCAGAGCATAATTTGTGCCAGGGCTTGCTGGAGCTCAGCCCCAGCATCTCTTCATGTCAGGCCGCAGCCCCTGCACCTCTTCTGTCAGAGGCATGCAAGGCGTGACCTCATACGTATGGTGCATGCCAGGTTACTCTGGGCAGAGGATGCCATTTTGTAGAACAGAATATTACCTTCCATGCAGCACGACTACGCATATACGTTCAAGTGTGAGGTCACACTGTGTGGAGGACGCCATTGTTATTGCTTGAGCCCCAGCACCTTTGTCTTTGGAAATTAAGCACTGTGTAAAATGTGTCATTCTCTCTTTGAAACTTTTTATTAAGGGAAAGTTACAATAAAACTTTAACATAGTACATCATACATTACTTATACTTATTCAGGGCCAGGTTAATATTCAAAGAACCAAACTAAACATTCTGGCTTGCTGCCTGGGGAGCCCTCCTCCTGTGAGTACCCTAAACAGGGTGAGTATTCTCTCTAATGGTATCCAATAATTCATCACCGCTACCCATTTATCAGTAACATACACTAATGAGCAGTGAGGTAAGAGCAAGTTTTTGTGGAAGGGAGGTAAATTTGAATAGAAAATGAGTGACGTACCTTGTAACCAGATAGCGATAAGAGGTGTGTTGCTCTCATGCAGAAATATGAGACATGGATCTATTGTTAGTCAGCTGATTCCAGCATCCTGTGGGTGCAGTGATCATATGTGAGTTCTTAAGCTCTGAAATCAGCAGCTGTGTAGCAAAGATTGTGATGATGCTCCTTGGGGCAATGCAAACTGTAGGTTGCTCTTCTGACTTTCTCCCTTTTGTTATTATTGTTGATTACACATATAGCTCCACAAATGCACATGGTATTTAGTAGACAAGTGAAAAGTATAGGGTCAGATTCCGATTTCAGTAACACTGGTATAAACGAGGAGTAACTCTAGATTTCAGGGTGAATGAGCTCAGAATATGACTCGATGATACCTGTCCTGAAGAATTTAGAGAACCAGGGCCCTGATTCAGATGTGAATCTAAGTAAGCCTAGAAGGAGGAAGGACTCTAATTTGATGTAACTTACACCTTCTGGTCCCCTCAATGCATCTGTTACACCAAATTAGGTTCCCTCTGCACTCCAGGGCCCAGTTCTCTATAAGCTACAGCTGTTTGCACTAGTCTGCTGATGCAGTGGAGCCATAAAGCCAGTTTAACCAGCTACCCCCAAATTCCCCCGGTGTAGGAAGCATTGCTGAGGAAGAAAGAAAGGACATGACCAGAGCTCCTGTGTGATCTAGCTACTGATGGCTGCCAGAACAGCCCCTGGGAACCATAGGCAGCTGGGAGTCATTTACAATAGTCAGGGGCCAGCTATAGAATTGGGGAGTTGCCAATGTGATGTAAAGCCAGTTTTGCCTCCCTCTGAGGTCCTATGCCAATGCATCTCCACTGATCCCAGGAATCAGGGCTCCTTACACTTAAATACACTTACCAACATCTAAGCAACACCCTCTGCCTCACACATCACCAATGCTCAAATGACAGGGAAGCCTGATGTGGGGGGGACTTGGACCCTTAGTACTGTTAGGGGCTCCTGCACTTCACACTATTGTTTACATTAAAGCAAGGTCCCCTTACTTCTCACTATTGTTTACACTAAAGCAAGCCACTTGACATTCAGGGCCCCTCTTTTTTTTCCCAATAATGGAAGCACTGCACATCACCCCTACACTTGTCCCGGTATGTCTAATGAAGTGTAAGGAACAGTAGTGGCTGAGGGGATGGGAGAGAGGAAGGTAGCAGCAAAAGCAACTAGCAGGAGAGTGTAAAGAGGTGTAAGCTAAAATGGTCACCTATATAAATTCACAACTTCTGCCTGCTTAATGTGCAAGTTACACCAACTTGGACAGTCTGACAGTTGTTCAGTTGGTGTGAGTAGGTCTAAAGGAATCTGAGTGTAGGGGAGTCCAAGCATAAAGGGAGTTCAATTTACATTACTGTCTGTAACCCCTCTGAATCTATTTAGTTACCTTGTTTTCTTTTCTCTGTAGTATCTGTTTGTCCCCAGCACTAGCTTTTGAGTTTACCCATGCAAATAGCTAATCTTTGAGTAGCACCTTCTGATTGTCCATTAACCCCAGTATCAGTAAACACAGAACAGCTTATTCATTTTCACTATAAAGTGTGTTAACATATTTGCACTATGACTTGATTCTCATGTGATAGTGTGAGGTCATGTTTGTGTGTAAGAGAGAAGCTAGTGAAAACATAGGATTAGTCATAGAAGGGAACAGCGCTTGGCTGTTTTGAATATGAAAACCTTTAGGCTGGGGAAAAAAGTCAAACCTTATCCTCCTGTTTTGTTTCTCAAAGCACATTTGAATATATGGGAACTGACTCACGTATGTGGTGTTCTGTGTCTATTGCCTCTAATGGAACCATGTGGCATACCCCTGTATAGCTTTATTCATACAATTCTTTGCTCATGTGATGTCTCGTCATTGTCCCCTGTGCCTTGTCAGTGCCACCTCACTACCCACCTGACTTTACACAGGTCAGTGTTTACCTGATCTAATCTACCTGAGATATTACCCTCCAACGAGATCCTTTTGCCTCAGGTAAGCTTACAAAATGTTCATCTTGCTAGTTTTCTCCTGTGCTTTTGGCAAACACTTTGTTTTCCAACTGGAATGAATAAGTGCTGAAGTCATAAGAAAGATCTGGCTGAAATGAATTTTACCAAACATGGCACGCTCCTCAGGGGGGTTGGCCAGACTCATATTCCAAACGTTCTGTGGATCCTGGAGCCAGCTGCAAAGTCTGATTTCACCTCATACTCTGCACAGAATGCTGAGGTCTATTTAGATAGAGGCCCAGGAGAAGGGCTTTTAATAGGACTATGCTTCCTACAGAACAAGTTTGACCACTCCCATAGTGTCAAAAACTCTCTTGCTAACGAAGAAAGTAGGAAAACCATAGAGCCAGCATGCTCAGCTAGAAGCTTTTCATTGATTTAAGCAAACTTTGGATCAGGCATGAGTTGTCATTTCATATAAGCCACCAAAGCACCCTGAGATAACATCTTTAAGTCATTCCTGATTTAAAGACAGATTCAAACAAGAGTGATCTAGAAGGTCACCTGAGAGATACATCTTTCCCTGTGTCACACTGTACCTGCTGTGATCAGCTGAGGCACTTAGACCGATAGCTCCTTGGTTTGAACTGGAAGGAATGGATGGGAGGACATTCTTTATTAGGAGTCTCTGATTCTAGAACTCACTCCCCTGCTGGGTTTGATTACCTTAAGATCATGATGAAAAGCCAGTTATCCTAGACCAGTGGTTCTCAAACATTTTTTTTTGCCACGGACCACTTGAAAATTGCTGAGGGTCTCTGACGTCAAAATATAGCTCTGACTTCAAAATGGTTTTATAGGAACTGGGCTTGAACAAAACCCCAGACTTGAGCACCCCAGAACTTTGAAACACAGAGAATGTATCTCGGTATCTGAATTTTGACTCTTGGACCAATGATTAGTTTAATTATTTACAGGATTTCTCCCTCTATTTTATTCTGTTCAGGTTTACATACCATGAGCCTCAACCTGATATCTTGGTGCCTGGTGATTGGTTTCCTTCTCACAGGTCTGACTGTTTCATGAAAAAGAGGAAGAAGAAGAAGTGAAATTTGATAAAAGCCTGAGGCAGATTCTGAAATAGTAAATAAAAGAGACATGAATCATCCTCTTGCAGAAATGACGAGGAAGGACGGAAAAGATAGTGGTTTGGGAGAAGAAAGCTGTGTTCTACATGGTTTATTCAGCGCTCTGGACTAAAAATGAATCACCAGAATATTTCAGTCACATTACCAGCACTAACACACACAAAACCCCCAAGCTCAGAAAACCTTGGTTATGAAACTAACTTGATGGAAGTATGCAGTGTTGTAGCCATGCTGGTCCCAGGATATTAGAGATACAAGGTGGGTGAGGTAATAACTTTTATTGGACCAACTTCTGTGATGGAAGTTATCATCCAGATCAATATGATGGCTTTCCCAAAACACTGTGTTCAGCTAGATTTGCAGCATGTGCCAGCTAGTAAGAGCTCACTGGAAATGGAAAGTATATTGTGATAATAATAACAATACCATAGCTTATCTCTAACGGCACCTTCCAACCCAAAGTGCCTTAGAAACTACAGGCCAGGTTCTCCTTTGCCCTGTGACAATGTTATGATGCTGCCTTGGTAAAGAGGCCATCAAAGTAGAGGATATACTCACTAGAGAATATCACTATTATAGGGGCTTCCCTGGATAATGTAGTGCTAGCTATGATAGCGCTTCACTGCTTCCTCATAGCTCCTGGTGTAGGTACTATGATGAGATCATGGCTGGGGGAATGGGAATGGATGTACTTTGGCTGTTCTTAGCTACTAGTTTGTAGCTGAGCATAAGTTAGAGCACCCCCAATGCTGTTCTAATTTACACCAGGCTCCAGGAAGCCCTAGTAGAGTCCTAGAGTGTGGGAAGGTACAAAGGGGGCTTAAAACCCCCTTTAGCCCTTGCTCCATTCCTGGGCTAAGCACAGTTCAATCAACCCCTATAATTAGGGTTTTTTTCATCCACTCCTGAAGAGCAGCCACCTTCGGGGTGTAACAAGGCAGCTGTTTCAAGCAATACCAACACAACACAACCACCAGGCTCCATTCCTTTGCATAATATACTACCATAGTTTTACACTAGAGTGGCCCACTACTGTAGAATACTGCAATACACTGGTATCAAGGTAGCCATACTAAATAACTCTCATTATTAAAAGTCAGAACCTCTGTTTTATAAGCTGGGATTTTCAATGGAGCCAGCTAGAGTGAGGTGCCCAGTTCCCAACACATTTCAATAGGCTTTGGGTGTCTAATTCCCTCAGGTGCCTTTGAATGTAAGTTACAGATGGTCAGGAAAGGCAGAAAATAAGGGTGAGAAACAGAGAGACAAACACTCATTCCCAAAGAACCCCTTGGAACATCTGGAATGCTGCAGTGATGTCATTTACCAAGAATGTCAGCCAATCCCAATGCATACGGTTCCCATTAGTGTAAGATCAGGAGACCAGCAAGGCTAAAAATATTTTAGTTTGCTTTTTTAAAACTGGATATAGTTTTCTATTTTTTCTTTTAAATCATGCTTACGCCACCTTTGTAAGTTAGAAATGTTTTTGTGGACAGTCACTTGGACATTGGTTGGATTCCAGTCCCTGCACCATTGCTATTACTCAGAACTTTTCCCACTGAGGGTTTCATGATTTCTTTTTAATTAGCAATGGGGCATGATTCATATTTAATACCTAACCAAAAATGGTTTATTTTGGTCATAAATGTGACTAGATAGATAGATAAATATTACAGGCCAGATCCTGAGCTGGTGTAAATATGTGTAACTCCACTGAAGTCAATAGAAGTACCATACAGAAGGTTTAATTAATTGGAGTTACACCAATTTATAACAGCTAAGGATCTGATTCTGGCCTAGAGGAAGAGGGATTGAGAGACAGATCATGCAACTTATATGTATAGATCCTTTCCCATTAACTCAAAGGAGAGTTAGTATACATGGGGCAGTCTGTCTTCTACCAGCCCTGGTCACAAGGCACGTGGCCACCCATTTAGAATTGTAGTAGCTTGGGAGGGTCTTATTGCTTCTATGATATGAAATTCAGGCTCTGAATCAAGGAAAACAAATTTGGCATTACCGGTGACTATATGCTTGGGGACAACATCACTGACAGCCAGCCAAAAAGCTCCAACTGTGTCCAGAGCACTGGGAGAGAAAAATGTAAATATGAAGAAAAATATTTTCATTTCTTCATTGTGGCTGGAGCTTTCAGGCTTCAGTCCAGATCAGTCAATCAAGTCTCTCTTCTTCATGCTTAAGGCAAGGGAAACTCAATGCCTGTAGCATGGGATGGTGCAGAGAATCATTGCCCCAGGGGGAGCTCCAAGAGGCACTGTACCTGAAGATAATGCCTCCAGGAGCACTATGCTCTTTATAAAGGCTCAGTGTGTGCTTCCCATCAGCTGACTGAGCCCCACTGGCTAATAGAATGGAAGAAGCAGGGGGTGAGGAGAGGTGCTCTATAGTGCAAGCAGTGCACTAGGTGTGCCTAGCCCCTGCCCTGAGGCACAAACAGGAGAAAAATCCTTGTGACCTCTGCCCTACCCCTTGTGCACCCATGCATGGTCAGCCACTACCTAGCCTATACCTTAAAATGAAGGGGCTTGAATCTATGAGTAACAGGGGTGGAGAATGCTCCCCAGCACCAGGAAACTCCATGTGATACTTAGTTTGGATTTTGATCATAACATTTCCTACTTAGAAAAGCCTGAAGTAAGCGAGTCCAGCACTATGACAGCTGGTACGTGCAGATTTGCAGCTCATCTGATTGCTCCTGGGAACAGTCATTAAAAATCTTTCCTAACAGTCTTGTTATCTCTCCTGTACAAGTGCTTCCAGTGTTTATAGTCACAGTGAGAAACCTCATTAAACAGTTGAGCTGTAACAGTACAGGGCTACCTGGTTTTCATTTTCACTTATATATTTCGTTTCAGTTATGAGTTTCTCCCTTGCTTCTTGCCTCAAGGACTTTGTTAGAATTAGCTCAGTGCTATGAAGTGAGTGCAGAGCTTGCAGGGATCATGTATAAGGCAGTCAATGATTTCACAGCATTTACACAAATAATCCAAAGTTAAGAATGCTACTTCTACCAGGGTGGGGAAAATACCTTGCACTTCCAGATTCTACAATATTTTCAAAGCACTTTACAAACAGCAACTATTGGACCCTCTTGGCACTCCTGGAGATAGGTAAACTGTTATCATTACAGACAGGAAAATGAAGGCATAGAGAGCTGAAAGGTGAAATTCTGGTCACACACACAATTCCTAAGTAAAAGGATTTGCGGCCCTCAGTAAAAATTGCAAATGAAAATTTTCAGCTACTTTCTACTGGTTCCAATGACAAGTAGGTTTTGGAACACAGCAATGGTCAACTCACTCCTGGGGATATTGGTCCTGCATTAGCAACAAACCCTGACCATAAAAAAACAAAAGGGATCATCTGAAGAATTATAATGCAGTCTACTGGGATTACCACAAAAGGCCAGGGAGCGCCAAGGATGTTGGGCAGGAAACAAAATCACCACCCCAATATGGTAGCACGGCATGGAGTACCTGTACAGACTGGCCTTCAACAATATTGCACTCCTGGCTATGCCTGCTATATCATCCCCGTCCCGGGTTTCCAGTGGACCCATCCAGTTCATGGATCTACTGGCCCCATCTGCATCACTTACCTGCCCCATGGGACTGGATGGTTCAGGGAGATTGTTAATAAGAAGGGGAGCTTTTTACATCTAGGGTACCAATGTGAATCAGTTAACGTTGGTATTAATTAGTCGGTGTTATTTATTATTATTATTGCATTACCCAGAGGCATATACACATACATATGGTAGCAAGGCATGGTCCTTGACCTAAAGAGCTTGCAATCTAAGACAAGATGCAATAAGTGAGTGTAACAAACAATTAGGGAAGAGGGATAGAAACATATAATTACTATGAGCTCACTACATGTTCAGTTAATTGGTTTTGAATCACTCTCTCTCCTTTTTCTTTTTGAGCTATAAGATAGATATAGATATTGATATATACACAGACATCAATTGTCCCTGCTTGCCATCTTCCTAACCATTATCAGTTGGGAATTTCCAATAGGCACCATGAAAGAAGTGGGTTTTGAGAGGGATTTGAAGGAAGACAGGTTAAGAGTTTTCTAGACTAATTTGGTGGTGGTGGTGAGTGAGGGGGGTCAATGCATAAAAGTTGTTGTGAAAGAAAACACAAAGGCACTTGTGGGAGAAGTGAACAAATGGTCCATCAAAGCTGACACCCTTAGTGGATTAGAGGGAGCAGGGGATCCATGATAAGATACAAGCACGGATAACTAGGGAGACGCAGAGTTGTGAAGAGCTCTGAAAGTGACAAGACAATTGCATTTCATGTGATGGAGGAGAGGGAGCCTGCAGAAAGACTTGGAGGTGGGTTGAATGCAGAGAAGATTATCTTAACAGCAGCAGTTTGGATGGCCCCTAACAAGGACAAGGTGGGTGTCAGAAAGGCCAGAGTGGAGGAGACTACAGTCGTCAAGTTGGGAGATGCTGAGGCCTGGTTGAGAATGCTGGTCAACTGGATATAGAGAAAAAAAATCCAGATCTTGGAAATGTTATGGAGGACCAAGTGGTGAGGTTTGGAAATGGCCTGCATGAGTTGGTCTAGTAGACAGCAGTCCGAGATAACCACCAGTTAAGGAACCTAAATGTCTTGGAAAATGTGATTCTGCCAACAGTGATAGAGAAAGGAAGGTTTCAGAGGAAAGTAATGACATTCAGTTTTGGCCTCATTAAGTTTAATCTGGACACATCCCAGAGGAGTTGTCAGTGAGACAGGCTGAGATGTGGGACTGGATGGAGGGACATAGTTCAGGTACTGACCAAATGTCCTTACCTTTTGGTAGGCGTTTGGTGGCCTATGAAGAATGAGTTGGTGGGTTTCAGTCTATTTTCTAGTGGGACAGGTGCCCACAACACAAAGAGCACTCTCTGGTCTTAGTGGAAAAAACAAGGGTTTAATGGACAACAGAGAAGAGAGTGAACTTCCCACTTACCATAACAAATTGTCCTTCCACAGCAAGCTAGAGGCACATTGGTGGGGCAGAGTATGGGATATTTGCCTTAATACTTCCTATGATGTACTTGCTCTATGGATAATAGAGGATTCAATTGTCGAGGGCTGACAAAATGGCACTGTCACCGGATGGCTGGCCCCAGTAAATGAAGGAGGTCCAGCATCCCCATGCCAGAACAGGCGCTCTCATTGGCCAATTAAGAGGGTGGGACTGGGACAGCACCTCGGGCTATAAAGGATGAGAGAAGAGGAGACTGGAGAGGAGGGCTCTAGGAAAAGCTGCAGAGAGCAGAAAGCTTGCTACAAGCCCTCCCTAGAAAGAGAAAGGAATGATCAGGAAGTCAATGGAGGGGCTAACCTGCTGACTTTCAGGAGCCAAAGCCAGTGCTGAGGATCTGAAAAGAGTGTAGGGGTAGGAGACCAGTAGAGAGGCTATCTGGATGATCTTCCTGAGCCAATGCGCCAAGGCCAGAAGGAATGAAGGCTGGGGAGTGGTGAGGGATGTCAGGTCTGAGCTGGAGAGCCGGGGCACAGTGAGGGATGCCAGGGCTGTACTGGAAAGCTGAGGAGTGATGAGGGATGCCACGGCGCTACTTGGTGTACTGTCTGGACTATTGTTGTGTTACTTGATGATGGAACTTGTTTTCTTATGGTTTATGTGCATGGGGCTTTCTTTTGCAATAAACTAACCCCACAAGGGCCATTTTTACTCAGAAACTCTTTGGACTATTTCTGGAGACTCTGAAGGAGGGAAACTGAGGCAGGCATGCTTGTTGTACTGTGGCCTGCCACAGGAGGATGCTCCAGTCAGGGCCACCCTATGACAGACACTTTTCAGCAGCATCAAATTCACTTTAGGGAATGAAGAGAAGTAGCAGCAATAACTGAAACCAACAGTTACTTGGAAAATGTCACAGAATATGTAAACAAAACTAAAAACCAACCCTGTTCGGTGATAGATTCCAAATCTTCTGAGCTATTTTTTTTCTTGAAATAACTCTAAACGATTTCTTTGAAACAACACTCAAAACGCCTCTACCAGATTCAGTCAATAGATGTGTGATTTTCAGCAGTGCTGTCAGCTTAAGGAGTGGACGACCTGCTGTGGTGTGAGTTATTCAAGTATCCAAGTGATTGCACCAGAGTCAGAGAACATGTAAATTGTGTCCCGCATGCAGCTGTTAGTCACCCTCCTGGGGGGAACTCTCTCCTGCAAAGTTAGTGTCCCAGAACACACTGTATGTTTGCTTATTTGCATTCTTTTCAGTCTTTCAACAGAAACAGAAACATTAAATCCTCTCAAAAATGTTTGTGACCTAAAACAGCTGGAATGAAATACTCTGTTATTTCCCAAAATAGCAAATTTTTGTAGTTGTTACTCATCGTTCACCTTACTACTGTATAACAGTTGGAGATATTAGTTTAAAAATATTAGAGTAATTATACAGCACCTGTCATCAAAGGGAGTCTAAGTATTTTACATATTAAATTAATTAAGACTCTGTGATAAGCATTATTATGTGGGAGACAGTGTGTCCAGGGGTTCTTGCAGGGGAACAGAAATGAAGACTGCTAGGTTTTATTCCAGCCTCTTACTTGCTGTGTGACCTGGGACAAGTCCTTCAGATGCCATGTGCCTCAGTTTCTCCAATGGTAAAACAGGGATAATTATACTTAGCCTCATTTGTAAAGTTCTTTCAGATAAATCCTCAGATTAAAAATGGTATATGACTGTTTACCTTGGGGGTTATGCTACCAGGACATACATATCAAATGGGGCTCTGAAGGCTGCTCTGTCTTATATCTAGGGCCCTACCAAATTTATGGTCTATTTTGGTCAATTTCAAGGTCATAGGATTTTAAAAGTCATAAATTTCATGATTTCAGCTATTGAAATCTGAAATTTCACTGTGTTGTAATTGTAGGTGTCCTGACCCAAAAAGGAGTGGGGAGGTCACAAGGTTCTTGTAGGGGGGTTGCTGCACTGCTACCCTTACTTCTGCACTACTGCTGGCGAGGCGGTGCTGCCTTCATAGCGAGGCGGCCAGAGAGTGGCAGCTACTGGCCAGGCACCAGCAGCGCAGAAGTAAGGATAGCATGGTATGGTACTGCCACCGTTACTTCTGCTCTGCTGGCTTCAGAGCTGGGCCCCTGGTCAGCAGCCACCATTCTCCAACCACCCACCTCTGAAGGCAACAGCGCATAAGTAAAGGTGTCATGGTATGGTATTGCCACCCTTACTTCTGTGCTGCTGCTGACGGGGTGCTGCCTTCAGAGCTGGTGGATTGGAGTGAGGTCTCAAGAGGGGTTCCACAGGGATCTGTTCTAGGTCTGGTGTTCACATCTTTATTAATGATGTGGCTATAGGTATAGAGAGCACACTGATCAAGTTTGAAGATGACACAAAGCTATGGGGGTTGCCAACACTTTGGAGGATAGAGCTAAAATTAAGAGGGATCTTGATAAACTGGAGAACTGGGCTATTGAGAACAAAATGAAATTCAAGAAAGACAAATGTAAGGTGCTACACTTAGGGAAGAAAAACCAAATGCACAAATACAGAATGGGAGAAAACTGGCTTGGCAGCAGCTTTGCTGAGAAGGATCTGGGAGTTGTGGTGCATCACAACCTCAACATGAGTCAGCAATGTGATGCTCTTGCAAAAAAAGCAAATGCAATTTTAGGTTGCATTAACAGAGGCATAGCATGCAAGTCACGGGAGGTGATACTACCGCTCTACTTGGCACTGGTTAGGCCTCAGGAGTACTGTGTCCAGTTTGGGTAACCAATGTATAGAAAGGATGTAGAGAAACTGGAAAGGATCCAGAGGAAACCGACAAAGATGATCAAAGGGATGGAATACAAGCCATATGAGCAAAGGCTGAAGGAACTGGATATGTTTAGTTTGGAAAAGAGGAGATTATGGGACAATATGATAGCGGTCTTCAGATACTTAAAAGACTGCCATAAAAAAGACGGAGAAAAGTTGTTCTCTTTTTCCACAGAGGGCAGGACAAGAGGCAAGGGATGTAAACTACATCATAGCAGATTTAGATTAAATCTCAGGAAAAACTTCCTAACGTAAGAACAGTAGGACAATGGAACAGACTGTCTCAGGAGGTTGTGGAAGCTTCTTCACTGGAGGCTGGATAGCTATCTGATATGGTGTAGACATAACAAATCCTGCATCTTGGCAGAGGGTTAGACTAGATGACCCATGTGGTCCCTTCTAGCTCTATGATTCTATAATAGCATTGCTCTACCTCACAAGGGTGTTGTGAGAATAAAGATATTAAAAACATGGAGCCTCAGCACACTGGCTGATGCCAGATATTTCAAGGAGCACCAGGAGCCTGGCATTCCTACCAAAACAACTTGTCTATTGTTAGAGAGGAAACTAAGTTCATTTCAGGTAAATCAGTGAAAAGGACTGAATGAATATGGCTACAGGATGATTAAGACAGGGACCTTCCCTCAGGACCGAGTGACACTGGGACATGTAACATAGGAGTATGAAGCTGAGTAAAGTTTGTAGTTAAATACACATCAGCGCACTCAGATAACACACACAAGAATTTCTTTCCCCTGAAAAGCAAAGAGGCGGGTATTTATCCTGATGTGTGGTCTGAAATCGAGCATACACTCCTTCAGAACTACCTGCCTGGAATCCTTTCTAATTGATTGCTCTCCTGAGAACTGATTGGACTTCATGGTGGTTTTTCTGACTTGTTTGGTAATGAACAGGCAACACCCAGCCAAACTGTGATTGTGGCTTGTCCAGTGTAGCCAACTTTCGCAATATTGAGCTGTTCAGGAAACTCACCGGTGTGCTTATGACTCTGTGTGGCACAGTTGCTTGTGTAAATAATGCACAAACAAGAGAATGACCTTTACTCATTGCGCTCTGAATTGAGTCTATTTTTATGTGCCATTCTTAGTCACCTTTATAAAATATAACAGCTTTTCTAGTAAGTTAACACTCAGGGCTTGATTTTTAGGTCCATATCAGATGTTTTGCTCTACTCTGGTTCTACAAAGTAGGTTGGAAACCTACTGGATTTAGCCCTCTTGGAATCTCCCCTGTGTATGGAGGAAGGATGGTCTAGTTTATTTAGTGGGGGCACTGGACAGGGATGCTGGAGAACTGCCTTCAATTCCTGCCTCTTCAAGTCACTTAATCTACATGTGCCTCAGTTGCCTGTCTTTAAAATGGGGATAGTACACACTATGGGCTGGTCTACATTACTGCTTCAGTTGATGTAACTTACGTCATAAAATAGTCACTCCCTGGACTGACGCAAGTTACATCAACTTAAGCACTGTCCACATCGGCGCTATGTTGGCGGGAGACGCCCTCCCATCGACATGGCATAATTACTCCACCTCCACAAGAGGTGAAGTAATTATGCCAAAGGGAGAGCGCTCTCCCATCGGCATAGCACGTCTTCACCAGATTGGTGCAGCTACGCCAATGTAGCATTGTAGTGTAGACTTGCCCTTAGTCACAGGGAGATGTGAGGATAAAATCTACTAATGGTTGTGAGGTGCTCAGAAGCTATGGTGCTGAGGGCTGTATAAATACCTAGATAGTACAGAGAATCCCTGTGTGGCAGCAGCTCCTTGTCCCCCCCCCCCATCCTGGCTTCTGGTGTAGGGGGGATTTACAGAAGAAAGAGAGCACAGAAGGGGTGCTGGCAGTCCTGTGCCTGGAACACTCCTTGGAACTATGGGGAGCTGGATATAAGTAGGGCCCTTCCAAATTCATGGTCACGAAAAACACATCACGGATCGTGAAATCTGGTCTCCCCCCATTTTCATGTCCTCCTTTCAATAGGCTCTTGAATTCTATCAGATCATGATCACTTCTTCCCAAGTTCCCAACCACCTTCACAACTAATTCATCCCTGTTGATTAAAACCAGATCCAAAATGGACGACCTCTGGTTTCCTCAACTTTCTGAATCAGAAAGTGGTCCCCTACACACGCTAAGAATTTTGCTGCAATAGTCTTCCAACAGATATTAGGGAAGTTAAAATCCCCCATTCATATGAGCTCATGTGTGTTAGCTAATCTTGTTACCTGCTTGTAGAATGACTCATCCACTTCCTCTTCCTAATTTGATGGTCTACAATAGACTCCCACCAGAACATTGCTACTGTTCTTTCCCCTTGTTAACCTCACTCAGCGACTCTCAGTAGGTTTGTTGCTCACTTCCTCTTGGACTTTGGAGCAAGTGTATATATTCTTGACATACAGCGCAACACCTCCTCCTTTCCCCCCAAACCTATCCTTTTGGAACAAGCTATATTCCTCAATGCTGGTACTGCAAGAATGGGCCCTGTCACCATTTTACAGATAGGGAACAGGGGCACAGAGAAGCTAAGGGTACATCTACACTGCAAAACCCAAAAAACCCTGCAGCAGCGAGACTCAGAGCCGGGGTGAACTGACTCAGGCTCACACTACAGGGCTAAAAATAGCTGTGTAGACATTCCCACTTAGCTGGGGTCCAGGCTTTTCCCTCCCCAGGTTTCAGAACCCATGGTGTAGCCTGAGCAGGAATGTCTACACTGCTATTTTTAGCCCCATAGCATGAACCCGAGTCAATTGACGCAGAGTCTGAGACTTATTGCTGTGCGGTTTCTTTTGCAGCGTAGACGTACTCTAAGTGGCTTACCCATGGTCATACAGGAAGTCTGTGGCAGAACAGAGAATTAAACCTGGGTTGCTCAAATCCCAGGTTAACCACTAACCCAGCCTTCCCCTCTAGGACTGCCCAGCCCCTCCTATATTAGCTGAAAAGGTGTAAAATTGTGACATCAACACTGGTTTCTTCCTGGTGTGAACAAGAAGCCACAAGCATTGCAACTGCACTGGTTCAGCTAGTCCCCCCTGCCCCGCCAACAAAACAGTTTGGCAATTACTAAAAAGCCACTTCTCTCAGTAACAGTGATGGGTTGTAGGGACAGGTGCTTTCTAGAATGCTGTTTCTAAACAATTATAATCTTCCTTTGCTCAGCATTCATAAATAACCCATTAATAACAAACAACTGGGCAGAGTCCCAGCACTTATGAACAGCTAAACAAATGTGTGCAGTGCCAACTTTTATGGGCAATAATAAAACAATGTGACAAAGCTATCTCCTCCTCCTCCCATGTCAGGGTTGAAGGGTGTACACAGGTGACAGCATGCTATTCCTAGTTTGTTGATAAATAGAAGCCATTAGCCTTGAGGACTGCCAATACAACACTTTTTGTACCTGAAAAATTCATGGTCCATTTTGGTCAATTTCACAATCATAGATTTTAAAAATAATTTTTACAAATAATAAATTTCATGATTTCAGCTATTTAAATCTGAAATTTCACCGTGTTGTAATTGTAGGTGTCCTGATGCAAAAAGGAAGGGGGGAGGGTGGAAGGGTCGCAAGATTATTGTAGGGGGATTGCTGTACTGCTACCCTTACTTCTGCACTGCTGCTGGTGAGGCGGTGCTGCCTTCAGAGCTGGGCGGCTGGAGAGCGGCGGCTGCTGGCCAGGCACCCCAGCTCTGAAGGCAGAACTGCCACCACCAGCAGCGCAGACATAAGGATGGGATGGGATGGGATGGTATTGCCACCCTTACTTCTGAGCTGCTGCCTGCAGAGCTGGGTCCTTGGTCAGTAGCCGCCATTCTCCAAACATCCACCTCTGAAGGCAGCAGCGCAGAAGTAAGGGTGTCATGGTATGGTATTTCAGAGTAACAGCCGTGTTAGTCTGTATTCGCAAAAAGAAAAGGAGTACTTGTGGCACCTTAGAGACTAACCAATTTATTTGAGCATGAGCTTTCGTGAGCTACAGCTCACTTCATCGGATGCATACTGTGGAAACTGCAGAAGACATTATATATACACATAGAGACCATGAAACAATACCTCCTTCCACCCCACTCTCCTGCTGGTAATAGCTTATCTAAAGTGATCATCAAGTTGGGCCACTTCCAGCACAAATCCAGGTTTTCTCACCCTCCGCCCCCCCCCCACACAAACTCACTCTCCTGCTGGCAATAGCTCATCCAAACTGACCAACCTCCTTACAACGTGCATGATAATCAAGGTGAGCCATTTCCAGCATAAATCCAAGTTTAACCAGAACGTCGGGGGGGGGGCAGTGTTAGAAAAAAACAAGGGGAAATAGGCTACCTTGCATAATGACTTAGCCACTCCCAGTCTCTATTTAAGCCTAAATTAATAGTATCCAATTTGCAAATGAATTCCAATTCAGCAGTTTCTCGCTGGAGTCTGGATTTGAATTTGAATTGGATTTGAATCCAGACTTGGGCGAAAATCTACATCTTGATGAAGAAAGAAGCTGGAGGTTCCTGTCCACACAGACTTTCTCCACACAGACTTTTCCCTCCACACAGAGGAGGCACCCCAAATTATTTCTCCCTCCCTTTTTCTCTACCCATGGCATCCACAATGTCTGAAGAACAAAGGAAATAGCTCTGGACTTGCGGAGGGATCCTGACTGAAAGGAATTTAGACAGCAAGATTGCTGTAACGTGGTGAGAGAGACTTTTGCTTTGAATTCACTTAGCTTGTTAAGTTAGGTATTAGTGGCGTTTTACTTTTATTTTCTTGTAACCAAAATTCTGACTTTTATGTCTCATTGCTTGTAATCACTTAAAATTTATCTTTTATAGTCAATAAACTTTTTTTGTTGTTTTATCTAAATCAGAGTGTTTAGACAGAAGTGTTTGAGAAAGTCCATTTGGGACAACAGGATTTGTGCATATCAATTCTTATTAATAAAATGATGGACTTTATATGAGCTTCTATTGTCCAGAGAGAGCTGGGCAGTACAAGATGCACATTTCTGGGGGAAAGTATGGGACTGGGAATTTGCTGGTGTTGTTCTGCAGTGTAATTCATAATTGGTTGGCTATAACACTCACACAGTATAACTGGGAGCAATTTACATGCTGGAGGCTGTGCGTGAGGAGACCAGGACTGATAACTCTCACGACGAAGCAGTATAAAACGCACCCCAGGTTAGAGAACTAAGGGGACACAGCTGTTCATCGGTCCAGATTGTACCCTGTGTAATATCATGACTTCTACTTGCTATTACCAGACTCTTTATCCTTTGTTAAATAAACCTATACGTGTTCTCACTATGAACATATCTAGGTGCTGTGTGTTAAGCAGAGCGGTGATCTGAGGTGTAACTGGTACGCTGTGCTGTGCTGCTCCTTTGGGAGCAGCGAATCTGTGAATACTATGAGTGTCCAGTGGAGTAGGAGCTGTACACTTCAGGGAGAGGTTTGGAGGGCTCAGGGGTTGGAGCATGCCTATCGCTAACCAACAGAGAGACATGCGTATGTCTAGAAGGGAGTGCCTGTGTTGCCCGTGGCCAGTGGAGTTGGGGAGCTGAACCATAGCAGGCACAGACAAGGCTTCCTCACACTAAATACAGATGGTAGTGAGGTGCCTCACAGGTGGGAAGCATCACAATCAGCTCTTCTCTCTAATAAACCAGAACAGCAGGAGCAAACTACATTGTTGTTTACTTGTGTCACCAGTGAATTGTGACCCCCAAACCTTTTGTACATTGCATGTGCCAATGATGTGAAATCAACATTACTGTGCCGAAACAGGAAGTAGCAGATAAGATATGGTGCAACATAAACCTTTCCCAAAGGTTGAGCAGCAGTTCAGTTCTTTGTTTATGTTTTATAAAGCACAGACTCTTACAAATACAGTTGACAGAACTATTTTTGCAAGTTATAGCCCTTTTTTCTATTTCATGAACCAATTCTGCACTTCTGTGAATGCATCCGTTATCCCTAAATATTTACCTAATAATTTGGAAAAACAATTTTTAGCCTATGGTATGTTTGCACACTGCTCACTTACACTGTTTGTTATTTGAATTGTGTAGTGTGACAGGGTTGGGCCGGAGGGCTACAGGAGAGTAGTAGAAGGCAGATATATTAGCTCCAGGTTAAGTAGGTCCCTTTTCCCTGGGTAAGGTAACAGGGAAGGTTCCAGAACAATCAGGAACCTTCTGGAGACAATTAAGACAGGCTGATTAGAACACCTGCAGCCAATCAAGAAGCTGCTAGAATCAATTAAGGCAGGCTAATCAGGGCACCTGGGTTTAACAAGGAGCTCACTTCAGTTGTGGTGTGCATGTAAGGAGTGGGGAGCAAGAGGCGCTAGGAGCTGAGAGTGAGAACGAGAACGCATACTGTTGGAGGACTGAGGAGTACAAGCATTATCAGACACCAGGAGGAAGGTCCTATGGTGAGAATAAAGAATGTGTTGGGGAGGAAGCCCAGGGAGTTGTAGCTGTCGCACAGCTGTTCCAGGAGGCACTCTAGACAGCTGCATTCCACAGGGCCCTGGGCTGGAACCCGGAGTAGAGGGTGGGCCCAGTTTCCCACCAACTTTGTTTCCATCGTAAGTTATAACTTCCCAAAGTCTGCAGGAAGAGGACAGAAAGATTGCCAAGTCATTGGGTGACTGTGGGAACATAACTGACCATGGGTTACACACACCTTACAGCAAGACATCCTCCTTTAAGTAATTACATACAAAATGACTGTGTCATAGCGTTACAACTTTTGCATTTTCCCATACTGATGCAACTTTATCATGTCAAATGATCCACCTTGTGTTGGTGTCAGGATGATTCAAGACCCCCATAGGAATGTCCTGCAAACCCAGTTTAATAGGACCTGTGAAAACTGGGACTCTCCTGTGCAGAACAGGTGACAACCCTGTAAATCAGAGAGAATCCGGTCAGGTACCCATTCACTTTGATGTAACACAGAGTTATATATCAATCACTGTGAATACAGCAATATCTTTGATTCAGAATGTTACCATATAAGAAGTCAGACAAGGCAGGTGATGTAATATATCTTTTATAGGACCAACTTCTGTTAGTGAGAGAAACAAGGTTCCAAGCCACACAGAGCTCTTCTTCAGGTCTGGGAAAGATACTCCCAGCATCACACCAAAATGCAAGGTGGAACAGATTGTTTATTGTAAGTAAAAAGAAAAGGAGTACTTGTGGCACCTTAGAGACTAACAAATTTATTTGAGCATAAGCTTTCGTGAGCAACAGCTCACTTCATCGGATGCATGCAGTGGAAAATACAATGGGGAGATTTATACACACAGAGAACATGAAACACTGTTGGATGAATCAGGATGGCCCATTTCCAACAGTTGACAAGAAGGTGAGAGTAACAGTGGGGGAGGGTGGGGAAATAAGCATGGGAAATAGTTTTACTTTGTGTAATGACCCATCCACTCCCAGTCTTTATTCAAGCCTAATTTAATGGTGTCCAGTTTGCAAATTAATTTGAATTCAGCAGTCTCTGATTGGAGTCTGTTTTTGACATTTTTTTGTTGTAATATTGCGACTTTTAGGTCTGTAATCGAGTAACCAGGGAGATTTAAGTGTTCTCTGACTAGTTTTTGAATGTTATAATTCTTGATGTCTGATTTGTGTCCATTTATTCTTTTACTTAGAGACTGTACCGTTTGGCCAATGTACATGGCAGAGGGTTATTGCTGGCACATGGTGGCATATATCACATTGGTAGATGTGCAGGTGAATGAGCCTCTGATAGTGTGGCTGATGTGATTAGGTCCTATGATGGTGTCCCCTGAATAGATATGTGGGCAGAGTTGGCAACGGGTTTTGTTGCAAGGATAAAGTTCCTGTGTTAGTGTGTTTGTTGTGTGATGTGTGGTTGCTGGTGAGTAGTTGCTTCAGGTTGGGGGACTGACTGTAATCAAGGACTGGCCTGTCTCCCAAGATCTGTGAGAGTGAGGGATCATCCTTCAGGATAGGTTGTAGATCCTTGATGATGCGCTGGAGAGGTTTTAGTTGGGGGCTGAAGGTGACGGTTAGTGGCGTTCTGTTACTTTCTTTGTTGGGCCTGTCCTGTAGTAGGTAACTTCTGGATACTCTTCTGGCTCTGTCAATCTGTTTCTTCACTTCAGCAGGTGGGTGTTATAGTTGTAAGAATGCTTGATAGAGATCTTGTAGGTGTTTGTCTCTGTCTGAGGGGTTGGAGCAAATGCGGTTGTATCTTAGAGCTTGGCTGTAGACAATGGATCGTGTGGTGTGGTCTGGATGAAAGCTGGAGGCATGTAGGTAAGTACAGTGGTCAGTAGGTTTCTGGTATAGGGTGGTGTTTATGTGACCATTGCTTATTAGCACTGTAGTGTCCAGGAAGTGGATCTCTTGTGTGGACTGGTCCAGGCTGAGGTTGATGGTGGGATGGAAATTGTTGAAATCATGGTGGAATTCCTCAAGGGCTTCTTTTCCATGTGAGGTCCAGATGATGAAGATGTCATCGATGTAGTGCAAGTAGAGTAGGGGCGTTAGGGGACGAAAGCTGAAGAACTGTTGTTCTAATTCAGCCATAAAAATGTTGGCATACTGTGGGGCCATGTGGGTACCCATAGCAGTACTGCTGACTTGAAGGTATACATTGTTCCCAAATGTGAAATAGTTATGGGTGAGGACAAAGTCACAAAGTTCAGCCATCAGGTTTGCCGTGACATTATCGGGGATACTGTTCCTGACGGCTTGTAGTTCATCTTTGTGTGGAATGTTGGTGTAGAGGGCTTCTACATCCATAGTGGCCAGGATGGTGTTTTCTGGAAGATCACCAAAGGATTGTAGTTTCCTCAGGAAGTCAGTGGTGTCTCGAAGATAGCTAGGAGTGCTGGTAGAGTAGGGCCTGAGGAGGGAGTCTACATAGCCAGACAATCCTACTGTCAGGGTGCCAATGCCTGAGATGATGGGGAGTCCAGGATTTCCAGGTTTATGTAACTTGGACAGCAGATAAAATACCCCTGGTCGGAGTTCTAGGGGTGTGTCTGTGCAGATTTGTTCTTGTACTTTTTCAGGGAGTTTCTTGAGCAGATGGTGTAGTTTCTTATGGTAACCCTCAGTGGGATCAGAGGGTAATGGCTTGTAGAATGTGGTGTTGGAGAGCTGCCTAGTAGCCTCTTGTTCATATTCCGACCTATTCATGACGACAACAGCATCTCCTTTGTTAGCCTTTTTTATTATGATGTCAGAGTTGTTTCTGAGGCTGTGGATGGCATGGTGTTCTGCACGGCTGAGGTTATGGGGCAAATGACGCTGCTTTTCCACAATTTCAGCCCGTGCAAGTCAGCGAAAGCACTCTATGTAGAAGTCCAGTCTGTTTAGACTTTCAGGAGGAGTCCACCCAGAATCCTTCGTTTTGTAGTGTTGGTAGGAAGGTCTCTGTGCATTAGTATGCTGTTCAGAGGTGTGTTGGAAATATTCCTTGAGTTGGAGACATTGAAAATAGGATTCTAGGTCACCACAAAACTGTATCATGTTCATGGGGGTGGAGGGGCAGAAGGAGAGGCCCCGAGATAGGACAGATTCTTCTGCTGGACTAAGAGTACAGCTGGATAGATTAACAATATTGCTGGGTGGGTTAAGGGAACCACTGTTGTGGCCCCTTGTGGCATGTAGTAGTTTAGATAGTGAAGTGTCCTTTTTCCTTTGTAGAAATCTTGGGAGACAGGCCAGTCATTGCTTACAGACAGTCCCCCAACCTGAAGCAACTACTCACCAGCAACCACACATCACACAACAAAAACACTAACCCAGGAACCTATTCTTGCAACAAAACCCATTGCCAACTCTGTCCACATATCTATTCAGGGAACGCCATCATAGGACCTAATCACATCAGCCACACTATCAGAGGCTCATTCACCTGCACATCTACCAATGTGATATATGCCACCATGTGCCAGCAATAACCCTCTGCCATGTACATTGGCCAAACGGTACAGTCTCTATGTAAAAGAATAAATGGACACAAATCAGACATCAAGAATTATAACATTCAAAAACTAGTCAGAGAACACTTCAATCTCCCTGGTCACTTGATTACAGACCTAAAAGTCGCAATATTACAACAAAAAAACGTCAAAAACAGACTCCAATCAGAGACTCCTGAATTCGAATTAATTTGCAAACTGGACACCATTAAATTAGGCTTGAATAAAGACTGGGAGTGGATGGGTCATTACACAAAGTAAAACTATTTCCCCATGCTTATTCCCCCCCCCCCATACTGTTACTCTCACCTTCTTGTCAACTGTTGGAAATGGGCCATCCTGATTATCACTACAAAAGGTTTTTTTCTCCTGCTGATAGTAGCTCACCTTAATTGATCACTCTTGTTATAGTGTGGATGGCAACACCAATTTTTTCATGTTCTCTGTGTGTGTATACATCTTCCTACTGTATTTTCCACTGCATGCATCCGATGAAGTGGGTTTTAGCCCACGAAAGCTTTTGCTCAAATAAATTTGTTAGTCTCTAAGGTGCCACAAGTACTCCTCGTTCTTTTTGCTGATACAGACTAACACGGCTACCACTCTGAAATTTGTGAAAAATGTTTACTCACAGGTGATGTGGTGTTTTTGTCTTTTATCATTTTCCTGTGTGAGTTCATTTGAGAGTGTAGTGACTGTCTGTTTTCACTCTCATAGTTGTTACTGGGGCATTTAGTGCACTGGATGAGGTGAACTACATATTGTGATAGGTGTGTGTAAGACCATGGATCTTGAAAGGTGTGTTGTCTGGGGTGCTGATCATTGTAGCAGTCGAGATATGTCTGCAGATTTTGCATCTGTTGTTCTGGCAGGATCTGGAGCTATTTTGAGTTGGTTTGTCCTGGTCTGTGGGGAGCTTGCTTCTGATTATGAGCTTGGCGAGGTTGCAAGGTTGTTTGAAGGCTAGGAATGGGGGTTCAGGGAAGATTTCAGGATGGGATCCCCATTGAGTATGAGTTGTAGTTGTTTGATGATATCCCGTATGGGATCCAGTGTGGGGTGGTCAGTGACAATTAGGGATGTGCAGTCAAAGGGGGTTTTATTTCTCTTTTGAATAAATACTCTCTCGGGGTATTTGGTTGACCCATTCCATGATGCAATCTACTTCTCTGGTGGAGTGACCTTTTTGGTGAAGGCGATTTTAAGCATGTGAAGGTGTACATCCTGGACTCCCCATCTTGTCTCTCTAATATCCTGGGACTGACATGGCTACAACTACAATCCATACATACGAGAAGTGAACAGAACTCCTGGGTTCCATCCACAAAACTACCATTGCCTCATGGTGGGGCACTGGTCATATCATTTAACCTCTCTATGACTTGGTTTCCACATTTGTAAACTTGGAACAATAACTTTTAACTATTTCTAAGGAAGCATTATGAGAATTAATTAATCTCTGTAAAGTACACTAAGATCCTCAGATGAAAGGTGCAAGAGAAAGGTAAGGTAATATTATTTCACAACTGCATCTTCATCATACAATATTACCTTAGATGCATCAGTTTCTTGATGCTCAAAAACACCTTTGAAAAGACCACGAACTATTGGTATTAATAACCCTTTAGTTAGATAAATACTTAACATTGATATATCACAGGTGTGAGGGGATAAGCATATAGTATTTTAGCAAGGCAGGGACAGACCATACATAGCATATGTTACACAGCAGCTGGGAGATGTAATTCCCAGCTCAGATAGTCATACACGTGCTAGCTCTGCTTGAGCTAGTGCACTATAAATAGCAGTGACCATAGAGACAAGGACAGCAGCTTGGGCTAGTCAGCCAAGTACATACTACCCAGGGAGTCGGGTGGGATTATACACAGGCAGCTAGCCTGAGTTGCTGCCTGGGCTACTGTGGCCACACTGCTGTTTTTAGCAGAGTAGCTTGAGCAGAGCTAGCATGTCTGTCTAGCCAAGCTGGGAATCACATCTCGAAGCTGCTATGTAGACATATCCACAGAGTGAAATCCTGGCCCCACAGAAGTCAATGGCAAAACTGCCATTGACTTCAAAAGGGCCATGATTTCACCCATAATGTATAATACTACCTGTTTAAAAAAAAAGAAAAAAAGCTACTTGTACAGAGTGTTATTGTATCTCACAGAACCTTATGAGATAACTAAAACACCAGATGCAGAAGATTCAGCAAACGCTAACTGAATGCCAGGCTGGAAGAACAGAATTTTCATCCATGGTACTTGCAGAATTCGTTAGTGAGTCACATTTCTAAAGACAGGAGGCAGCATGCTCCATGGATGGGGTGTCCATTGAGAAAATGCCATACCCCAAAGGCTTGCAGACAGAAAGATGGCAGTTTTTAGCCTTTAAGCTGTGGGGTCTGGTAGAGAACAGGCAACTAAAATATCAAAAATATATGAAGGACTCAGCTCATGGAGGGACTTTAAAGGTCATGAGTATGACCCTTAAAACAAATGAGAAATGTTGCCTTTAATCAGGGCACCAGTTCACTTCTGTCTGGAAGATTTACAGCGGATTTTTATAAGAATTAAAGCATGCAAATTAATATAGATGGAAGTCCAGTAAGACTAAGGTTAAAATAATTTATATCGGCTTGCTGTTATGGAGGCTTGAATCAGGGGCAGTGGATTGGATGATCAACTAATGAGGAAAGGATTCAAGAACTACATACACAGAACTTTATGAAACTTAGGCCTGGTGTACACTACGAGTTTGTCAGATTTAGCAGCATTACATCGAATTAACCCTGCACCCGTCCACACAACGAAGCTATTTTTTTCAACATAAAGGGCTCTTAAAACCGATTTCTGTACACCTCCCCAACGAGGGGATTAGAGCTGAAATCGACATCGCCGTTTTGAATTAGGGTTAGTGTGGATGCAATTCGAAGGTATTGGCCTCCAGGAGCTATCCCACAGTCCACCATTGTGATTGCTCTGGGCAGCACTCTGAACTCGGATGCACTGGCCAAGTGTACAGGAAAAGCCCCAGGAACTTTTGAATCTCATTTCCTGTTTGGCCAGGTGAACTCATCAGCACAGGTGACCATGCAGTCCCAGAATGAAAAAAGAGCTCCAGCATGGACCAAACGGGAGGTACTGGATCTGTTCGCTGTATGGGGAGAGGAAACTGTGCTATCAGAACTATGTTCCAAAAGACGAAATGCCAAAACATTTCAAAATATCTCCGAGGCCATGAGGGACAGAGGCTACAGCAGGGATGCAACACAGTGCCATGTGAAACTTAAGGAGCTCAGACAGGCATACCAGAAAACCAAAGAATCAAACGGACGCACTGGGACGGAGCCCCAGACATGCCGCTTCTACACTGAGCTGCGTGCAATTCTAGGGGGGGCCGCCGCCACTACTCCACCCGTCTGTGGACTCCAATGATGGGGTACTCTTTGCCATGGCTGAGGATTTTGCGGTTGGGGAAGATGAGGAGGACGATGAGCTTGAGGAGAGCACACAGCACACCGTTCTCCCCGACAGCCAGGATCTTTTTATCACCCTGACTGAAATACCGTCCCAACCCAACCAAGCCGGAGAAGGGACCTCTGGGGAGTGTACCTTTTTAAATATAATACACATTATAAAAGCAAGCGTTTTTTAATGATTAAGTAGCCCTGAGGACTTGGAATGCATTTGTGGCCAGTACAGCTACTGGAAAAGTCTGTTAACGTGTCTGGGGATGGAGCGGAAATCCTCCAGGGACATCTCCATGAAGCTCTCCTGGATCTACTCCCAAAGCCTTTGCAAAAGGTTTCTGGGGAGGGCAGCCTTATTCCGTTCTCCATGGTAGGACACTTTACCACGGCAGGCCAGCAGCATGTAGTCTGGAATCATTGCATAACAAAGCATGGCAGCGTATGGTCCCGGTGTTTGCTGGCATTCAAGCAACATCCATTCTCTATCTCTCTGTGATATCCTCAGGAGAGTGATATCATTCATGGTAACCTGGTTGAAATAGGGGAATTTAATTAAGGTGATATTCAGAGGTGGCCGTTCCTACTGGGCTGTTTGCCTGTGCCTGAAAAGAAATCCTCCCCACAGTTAGCCACGCGGTGTGCGGGGGAGGTGGGGCATTGGCGCTGAGCTGTTCGCATTTGGCTAGCAGGGATCATCCCTGATCTTCACACAGCCACGCGGTGGGGGGAGGGGTAAAGCAATCATTCCAGAGAATTGGATGGGGGGGGGGAGGGTTAGTTTGGTTTCTGCTGCTGCACGTTAACAGGAAAACCGCAGCACTAAATGGCCAACTCAAAGTGCTTTGTTTGGTATGTGAGGGGTGGGCGCTGCTGTTATAAAGGTTGCAGAAGCCGAAAGACTATGGCTTACCATGGCCGCCTGCAAGCCGAACTCTGTTGCCCGGCACTGTGTGTGTGATCTCTAACACCAAAGCCACAGGCACTCACTATAAGATGCAAAATGCGACCTTGTACCAAAATCACATGTGCTATGTAATGTGAATAGTGTTGTTCACCATGAAAGAGTATAGCCATTGTTCTGTAAAATGTATCTTTTAAAATACTTCACTCCCTTTTTTTCTTCCAGCAGCTGCAAATGTTTCAAGCCTCCCTCCTCCGTCCCAAAGGCTATTTCAGATAAGGCGGCAAAAAAAAAAAGCATGCGCGATGAAATGTTGTCTGAGCTTATGCAGTCGTCTGGCACTGACAGAGCTCAGCAGAACGTGTGGAGGAACACAATAGCAGAGTACAGGAAAGCGGCCGATGAACGTGAGGAAAGGTGGCGGCAGGAAGATCAGAGGAGGCATGAGGCAATGCTGGGGCTACTGCGGGATCAAACGGACATGCTCTGGCGTCTGGTGGAGGTTCATGAACGGCAGCAGGATCACAGACTGCCGCTGCAGCCCCTGTTTAACTACCCTCCCTCCTCCCCAAGTTCCATAGCCTCCTCACTCAGATGCCCAAGAACGTGGCGGAAGGAGGCTCTGGGCACTCAACCACTCCACCCCAGTGGACAGCCCAAGCAACAGAAGGCTGTCATTCAAGAAGTTTTAAAGTGGCCTTTTCCTTCCCTCCTACCCTCCTCCCACACCCCACCTGGGCTACCTTGCGAGTTATCTCCCTATTTTTATAATCAATTAGTAAAGAATACAAATTTTTTAAATGATATTGACTTTCTTTCCTTTGCAAGCAAGCTGTGATCGAAGGGTGGGGGGGTGCGGGTGGCTTACAGGGAATTTAGAGGCAACCAAGGGGGCGGATTTTCATCAAGGAGAAACAAACAGAAGTGTCACACAGTACCCTGGCCAGTCATGAAACTGGTTTTCAAAGCTTCTCTGATGCACAGCGCTTCCTGCTGTGCTCTTCTAAGCGCCCTGGTGTCTGGCTGTGCGTATTCAGCAGCCAGACGATTTGCATCAACCTCCCACCCCACCATAAACATCTCCCCCTTACTCTCACAGGGATTATGGAGCACACAGCAAGCAGCAATAACAATGGGAATACTGGTTTAGCTGAGGTGTGAGCGAGTCAGTAAACTGCGCCAGCGACCCTTTAAACGTCCAAATACACACTCTACCACCATTCTGCACTTGCTCAGCCTATAGTTGAACAGCTCCTTACTACTATCCAGGGTGCCTGTGTACTGCTTCATGAGCCAGGGCATTAAGGGGTAGGTTGGGTCCCCAAGGATAACTATAGGTATTTCAACATCCCCAACAGTTATTTTCTGATCTGGGAAGTAAATCCCTTCCTGCAGCCATTTAAACAGACCAGAGTTCCTGAAGACACGAGCGCCATGAACTTTTCCCGGCCATCCCACATTGATGTTGGTGAAATGTCCCTTGTGATCCACCAGTGCTTGCAGCACCATTGAAAAGTACCCCTTGCGGTTTATGTACTGGCTGCCTTGGTGGTCTGGTCCCAAGATAGGGCCATGCATTCCGTCTATAGCCCCACCACAGTTAGGGAATCCCATTGCAGAAAAGCCATCTAGTATGACCTGCACATTTCCCAGAATCACTATCTTTGATAGCAGCAGCTCAATGATTGCATTGGCTACTTGCATCACAGCAACCCCCCACAGTTGATTTGCCCACCCCAAATTGATTACCGACCGACGGGTAGCTGTCTGGTGTTGCAAGCTTCCACAGGGCTATCGCCACTCACTTGTGAACTGTGAGGGCTGCTCTCATCTCGGTATTCTTGCACTTCAGGGCAGGGGAAAGCAAGTCACAAAGTTCCATAAAAGTGCCCTTACACAGGCAAAAGTTTCAGAGCCACTAGGAATTGTCCCAAGCCTGCAACACTATCCGGTCCTACCACTCTGTGCTTGTTTCCCAGGCCCAGAATCAGCATTCCACAGCATGAGCCTGCCCCATTAACAACATGATCTCCAAATTGCTGGGGACTGTGAGAATTCTGAGTTAGAGAATTCTGTGTTCATGTCCTCATCACCGCCGTCACCTCCTCACCTGGTTTCTCAGGCTGGTTCTGCATAAACTGCATGATAATGCACGAGGTGTTTACAATGGTCATAACTGCTGCGGTGAACTGAACGGGCTCCATGCTTGCTGTGCTATGGCGTCTGCTCGGGTAATCCAGGGAAAAGGGCGCAAAGCAATTGTCTGCCGTTGCTCTGGCGGAGGAAGGGCCGACTGACAACATGGCTGACAGGGTTGGCTTACAGGGAATTAAAATCAACAAAGGGGGTGGCTTTGCATCAAGGAGAAACAGAATGGCCCCCTCAAGGACAGAACTCAAAACCCTGGGTTTAGCAGGCCGTTGATTTCATGGAGGGAGGGAGGAGAAAATGAATACAAACCAAATCTGGTCTATTTCTTGTTTTGATCCACTTCATCTATCTTTATACATCTTGCTGGCAGCAGACTGTGCAGTACTACTGCTGGCCATTGTCATGTCCCGGGTGCTCGGCAGAAGACGGTGCAGTATGACTGCAGGCCATCATCATCTCCTGGCTGCTCATTAAAAGATGGTGCAGTAGGACTGCCGGCAGGAATGAATCACCATGAAATGAAACTTAAAAGGGTAATGACGTGGCTGAGTTACTTCCAGGTTTGCCCAGGTGCCCCTGACCTCATCAAGGTTGGTTAAAAGAGCACCCAGGAGTACGTTGACAACGGCTACCAGTCATACTGCACTATCTGCTGCCAAAAAGCAATGAGCGGTTGCTGCGTAGCAATGCAGTACCATGTCTACCGACACCCAGGAGACATACGGTGATGGTGAGCTGAGTGGGCTCCATGCTTGCCGTGGTATGGTGTCTGCTCGGGTAACCCAGGAAAAAAGGCATAAAACGATTGTCTGCTGTTGCTTTCACGGAGGGAGGGAGGGAAGGGGAGCCTGACTATATGTACCCAGAACCACCCGCGACAATGTTTTTGCCCCATCAGGCATTGGGATTTCTACCCAGAATTCAAATGGGAGGCGGAGACTGAAGGAACTGTGGGATAGCTACCCACAGTGCAACGCTCCGGAAGTCGACAGTTGCCTCGGTACTGTGGACGCACTCCGCCAACTAAATGCACTTAGAGCATTTGTGTGGGGACACACAGAATCGACTGTATAAAAACGCTTTCTACAAAACCAAATTCTAGAAATTCAACCTAATTTCATAGTGTAGACATGGCCTAAGACCATGGTAGAGTATGATCCCTTTCTATAGTGCCTGTTGGGTGTGAAAAGAATTGGTTAAGGTGGTTTGAGTTGGGGGATAACCATAAATAAAGGGATGAAGTGACATATATGTAGAAATAGGCTGAATATCAGGAAATAGTTTCTCACAACGAAATCTGTTAGATAGTATTATAATCTCCAAAGGGAAGTTGTGGAAGACTTGTGCTGGTTTCAATTGACAGAGCAAAGCACTGGAGAATCAACTGTAGGGAACAATCCTTCTATGATCCCTGGGGCTGGACAAGAAGAGTAACCTTTCTTTTTCATCTCTAATTTCAGATCGTGAAGTCCTTACTCAAGTAAAACTCCCAGTGAAGTCAATTAAATTTGGCGTGTGTAAGGATCTTAGATTTCTTTCTATAATTCTACCTAATGTACCCAATGCAAGGCAAACGTGTTCTAGTTTGCCAGAGTTTATCATGCCTTTTGGCTCGCTAAAGTTCAGTCCTCTACAGAGACACTGCTATGCTATATCTGCTGGCACTATGTACACACACGGGTCACTGGATGATGCACAGGAGAAACAAGAATAGCTGAAAGACTCAGTCTTTGGGCCTGAGCCTGATTCTCCTCCCGTTTAGTTGCATCAGTTTTACACTCGTGTAACTCCATGGACTTCAGTGGAGTTGCACCTGATTTCTGCTTGGGCAATTGAAAGAATAATCAGAATTATATCTTGAATAATATTATCTGATGGGTTTGCCTGGTCAGACACTTCACATCTGGTGCATTTGGCTGTTTTCACTGCTCATCTTCACTGCCGTTGCCTGGAGTAGGCTGCCTATGTGAGGTTTGTTATGAGATGGCACACAATGTGGTGCCCTCAACAGCAGGACTTTTTCTTACGTCATTACTGAACTAAACGAGGGACTCTAACAAGAAAAAAATACCCTTCAAACTACCCAAAAACGATCAGTTCCCAGTGGGGAGAAGGCTTCACTGCAGTCCACAACTTCTCCTTTTTCAATTCCAACTCAACATTTACGGTCAGCATGTAAAGATTTAGTGACTTTTGCAATCCACAGCAGGCACCAGGACTGTATAGTCAGCCCAGCATTCCAAGAGGCTTTCACATTCAGAATGACTTGCCATTCTGCCTCATTGCCCTATCAACAATGCTGTGCAGTTCGAAAACCATGTCCTCCCTCCCATAATAGCACTGCTTCGAGAAGAAGAGAGCGGGAGCAAAGTACATCTTGTAACTGAACTGAACTCAGCCTGGCTTGTTGGGAAAACAGGAAATGACAACAGAGGCTTCTCATTTACATAAAGCTCTAAGCATGAGTCATTTTTTCTTTCACAGCTTCAGCTTGTCACTGTGACGAGCTTCTGGGCGGTAAGTGAGCACATCAGCTTCCGGTTACACGCTCACGCAGCATCCATGTGATTTGATCAGCGTCTGGTTCAGGGAAATGTGCAAACGTTCAGAAGGTAAAATTTTCCTCTGGTATGGGGAAAGTTATGTGCATGGCTTCTGTTATTGTTGGTGAGAGTTATTCACTAATAGCTCAAGTTATCCCAAGTTGACGGCTTAAACATAAGCCTTATGTATCCATTTCTTGCAAACCTATCCCCTCATATACATTACTTTGCCAATTTCCAAAGGGTCTTACATTTATTAACCTAATTTATTTTCACACCATTTTACAGATGGGAAAACTGAGGCACAGGGCTGTCTTGCCCACGGCTGCTCAAAAACACACTGTGAGAGGTCCAAAGTGAACACAGAAGTCCTGGCTTCTGGTCACCTGGTTTAGGGCATACATGCAGAGAAAGGCAAATCTAATTTCTCCCTGTAAGTATAAGAGGCCAATATGTTTGTGACAATACAACCAGTAATAATGGGCTAAATTCATCCCTATTGTAACTCCTCTGAAGTTAGGGGTAGATTTGACTCTTCAATATTTTATTTTCAGACTTTGATGTTATTGTCACTGCTCTTACCAGCAACAACCATCTACTGAAATGGAAAGGGCACAGCAGGCAATTTCCACGGGAGTAAATGGAACTGGAAACCTCCCTCTGTCTTATGGTATATCAGTGTGTTTCCATCAAGATTTCAGGGAGGAGATTGAGTAAGTAGGGGTGAAGCTGGGAAGTCACCAAATTATTTCAGAATAAACCCTCAAAAGAAAGACAAAACTTAGAAATGAGAGAAACATAATGTAAATGAGAGTGTGGGGGGCTTCTAAAAAATGGAGTAAAGGGAAGACTAGGGGCAGAGCTCTCCTTGACCTGCTGCTCACAAACCAGGAAGAATCAGTAGGGGAAGCTAAAGTGGATGGGAACCTGGGAGGCAGTGACCATGAGATGGTCGAGTTCAGGATCCTGACACAGGGAAGAAAAGAGAGCAGCAGAATACGGACCCTGGACTTCAGAAAAGCAGACTTTAACTCTGTCCGGGAACTGATGGGCAGGATCCCCTGGGAGAATATCATGAGGGGGAAAGGAGTCCAGGAGAGCTGGCTGTATTTTAAGGTTACGGGACAAACCATCCCGATGTGTAGAAAGAATAGTAAATATGGCAAGCGACCAGCTCGGCTTAACAGTGAAATCCTTGCTGATCTGGAACACAAAAAAGAAGCTTACGAGAAGTGGAAGATTGGACAAATGACCAGGGAAGAGTATAAAAATATTGCTCGGGGATGCAGGAGTGAAATCAGGAAGGCCAAATCACACCTGGAGTTGCAGTTAGCAAGAGATGTTAAAAGTAACAGGAAGGGTTTCTTCAGGTATGTTAGCAATAAGAAGAAAGTCAAGGAAAGCGTGGGCCCCTTACTGAATGAGGGAGGAACCTAGTGACAGAGGATGTGGAAAAAGCTAATGTACTTAATGCTTTTTTTGCCTCGGTCTTCACGAACAAGATCAGCTCCCAGACTACTGCACTGGGCAGCACAGCATGGGGAGGAGGTGGCCAGCCCTCTGTGGAGAAAGAATTGGTTCGGGACTATTTATAAAAGCTGGATGAGCACAAATCCATGGGGCCGGATGTGCTGCATCCAAGAATGATAAAGGAGTTGGCGGATGTGATTGCAGAACCATTGGCCATTATTTTTGAAAACTCATGGCAATCCGGGGAAGTCCCAGACGACTGGAAAAAGGCTAATGTAGTGCCCATCATTAAAAAAGAGAAGAAGGAGGATCCAGGGAACTACAGGCAAGTCAGCCTCACCTCAGTCCCTGGAAAAATCATGGAGCAGGTTCTCAAGGAATCAATTCTGAAGCGCTTAGAGGAGAGGAAAGTGATCAGGAACAGTCAGTATGGATTCACCAAGGGCAAGTCATGCCTGACTAATCTAATTGCCTTCTATGACAAGATACCTGGCTCTGTGGATGAGGGGAAAGCGGTGGATGACTTTCCTTGACTTTAGCAAAGCTTTTGACATGTCTCCCACAGTATTCTTGCCAGCAAGTTAAAGAAGTATGGGCTGGATGAATGGACTATAAGGTGGATAGAAAGTTGGCTAGATTGTCGGGCTCAACGGCTAGTGATCAATGGCTCCATGTGTAGTTGGCAGCCGGTATCAAGTGGAGTGCCCCAAGGGTCGGTCCTGGGGCTGGTTTTGTTCAATATCTTCATAAATGATCTGGAGGATGGTGTGGATTGCACCCTCAGCAAGTTTGCAGATGACAGTAAACTGGGAGGAGAGGTAGATACGTTGGAGGGTAGGGATAGGATACAGAGGGACCTAGACAAGTTAGAGTATTGGGCCAAAAGAAATCTGATGAGGTTTAACAAGGACAAGTGCAGAGTCCTGCACTTAGGATGGAAGAATCCCATGCACCGCTACAGACTAGGGACCGAATGGCTAGGCAGCAGTTCTGCAGAAAAGGACCTAGGGGTTACAGTGGACAAGAAGCTGGATATGAGTCAACAGTGTGCCCTTGTTGCCAAGAAGGCCAATGGCATTTTGGGATGTATACGTAGGGGCATTGCCAGCAGATTGAGAGACGTGATCGGTCCCCTCTATTTGACATTGGTAAGGCCTCATCTGGGGTACTGTGTCCAGTTTTGGGCCCCCCACTACAAGAAGGATGTGGAAAAATTGGAAAGAGTTCAGCGGAGGGCAACAAAAATGATTAGGGGACTGGAACACATGACTTACGAAGAGAGGCTGAGGGAACTGGGATTGTTTAGTCTGCGGAAGAGAAGAATGAGGGGGGATTTGATAGCTGCTTTCAACTACCTGAAAGGGGGTTCCAAAGAGGATGGATCTAGACTGTTCTCAGTGGTAGCTGATGACAGAAGGAGGAGTAATGGTCTCAAGTTGCAGTGGGAGAGGTTTAGGTTGGATATTAGGCAAAACTTTTTCACTAGGAGGGTGGTGAAACACTGGAATGCGTTACCTAGGGAGGTGGTGGAATCTCCTTCCTTAGATACTTTTAAGGTCAGGCTTGACAAAGCCCTGGCTGGGATGATTTATTTGGGAATTGGTCCTGCTTTGAGCAGGGGGTTGGACTAGATGACCTCCTGAGGTCCCTTCCAACCCTGATATTCTATGATTCTATGAAGTGAAATATAAATGTGGTGAGGGAAACATTCTTTAGGATTTGGGGGAAAACCATAATTAATAGAATGGCTATCTTTGTGAACTGCATACAGATCGCAAGGTCAGCTGGGCCCCTGTGACCTACGGATCCATGGATTTTTAAGGCCAGAAGGGACCACTAGATCATCTAATCTGACCTCCTACACAGGCCAAAGAATTTCACGGGTAGCCCATGACTATCATTTTGGCAGAATCAGAGGGTGACTGGCCCACTCTACCTCTGACTTTTTAAAGAAGAACAATGCTCTTGCCTCACCTGTAAGTAATCAAGGGTATGTCTATTCAGCAAAGAAAAACCCATGGCTGGCCCATGCCAGTCGACTTGGGCTTGTGGGGCTTGGGCTGCGGGGCTGTTTCATTGCTTTGTAGACTTCTGGGCTTGGGCTGGAGCTTGGGCTCTAGGACCCTATGGGATGGGAAGGTCCCAGAGCTCCTGGGCCCAATAAATGGCTACCAGAGCACAACTGAAGGAGGGTGCTTCTAAAGAGCTACCACAGAAGCTAGCAGCAGATGCCTGCCTACTGACTTCGCTCTCCCAAGCCTGCATAAAAGGGCTTAGCTGGGGAGAAGCTGGCTGAGGCCTGCAGCTGGCCTGAGTCATAACCCAGGTCCAGGCGGAGAGCTGTGGTACTCCTTCATGTAAGGAGGGTAAGCCTACTTGAGTTATTACACAGGCCAGAAAGAGGCTGTGGGATTCCTGAACTTAGGAGGGGATACCTGCCTGCCTACACTAGTACCGAGGCTTACAGAAGACAGGTGGTCTTGAGGGTCTAAAGAGTTTGTATGCTTTATGAGAGTTAATAAATAAGCCCCACAAAGAGGGAACCTTGGTGTAAGTACTCTAGTCTGGAAGCAGAATGCTGTAAGAAGGAGGGCAGTGGGCCTGCAGGGCCATGCCACAAATGGGCCTGCTTGGTGGGTGGTGTCCTGTTACAGGCAGACAGTAATATAGTGTAGTAAAATGTCAACTTCTGAAGTATTTTAGTAGCATGGAATCTTCTGAGCCCACTTGTTTCTTGACGGGTGTGATTCAATTATTTGATAAGTTCAGGAAGTCTGAATTCTTCAGAATGCCACCAGCTGTGATATGTTCCCTTTTGATGGCGCTCATAGGGGAGGGGTGAACCGTAAATTGTGGCACAGACGTACTGCATTAACCTACAGTAGCTAAGATCAGTGCTTGCAACTAGTCGAGTCCAGTCCCTAAATTAGTCAGTTGCCAACTTTCTAATTGCTGAAAACCAGACACCCCTGCCCTGCCTCTTCCCCGGAGGCCATGTCCCCTGCCATGCCTCTTCCTGAGGCCACACCCCTCACTTCCCTGCTCACTTCCCCCTCCCAGGAAGCTGTGATTGAGCAAGCTGATTCATGAGACTTAGAACAGAATGAGGAGGGTAAAAGAGGTGTTTGTTCTTTGCCTTTGGAAAACTTCTTTCTCATACTAGATTCCTTCCTACAACAAAATTCTCCACAGAAAATTCATGTAGAAAAACCATCTAGCCTCAGAAGTATTCATTAAATGTCTCACCTCTTTTATATGTAGGCTTTCCCCACACACCTTCTCAAGGACTTTTTAAAAGAGAAAACTGATTGCACACTCAAATGAAGCAAACCTAATGAGCAGATTCAGTGTGGTATTATACCAATACATATTGACATTTACTCAATGTGCATCTTTTTGTAATTGTGGTCTAATACTTAAGGCTTATCTGTATTAGAAAAGTTGTACAGTCTTAACTAAATTAATTTGAAATCTGCATAGTTAAATAGGTGATACCCCCTAATGTAGATGCATTTAAACCCACTTAATCCTTGTTTACCATGTACTCATAGAATCATAGACTTTAAGGTCAGAAGGGACCATTATGATAGTCTAGTCTGACCTCCTGCACAACGCAGGCCACAGAATCTCACGCACCCACTCCTGTAACAAACCCCTAACCTATGTCTGAGCTATTGAAGTCCTCAAATCGTGGTTTAAAGACTTCAAAGTGCAGAGAATCCTCCAGCAAGTGTCCCGTGCCCCACGCTGCAGAGGAAGGCGAAAAACCTCCAGGGCCAATTTGTCCTGGAGGAAAATTCCTTCCCGACCCCAAATATGGTGATCAGCTAAACCCTGAGCATGTGGGCAAGACTCACCAGCCAGACACCCAGGAAAGAATTCTCTGTAGTAACTCAGATCCCATCCCATCTAACATCCCATCACAGGCCATTGGGCATATCTACCACTAGTAGTCGAAGATCAATTAATTGCCTAAATTAGGCAATCCCATCATATCATCCCCTCCATAAACTTATCAAACTTAGTCCTGAAGCCAGGTATGTCTTTTGCCCCCACTGCTTCCCTTGGAAGGCTGTTCCAGAACTTCACTCCTTTGATGGTTAGAAACCTTAGTCTAATTTCAAGTCTAAACTTCCTGATGGCCCCAGTTTATATCCATTTGTTCTTGTGTCCACATTGGTACTGAGCTTAAATAATTCTTCTCCCTCCGTGGTATTTATCCCTCTGATATATTTATAGAGAACAATCATATCTCCTCTCAGCCTTCTTTTAGTTAGGCTAAACAAGCCAAGCTCTTTGAGCGTCCTTTCATAAGACAGGTTTTCCATTCCTTGGATCATCCTAGTAGCCCTTCTCTGTACCTGATCCAGTTTGAATTCATCCTTCTTAAACATGGGAGACCAGAACTGCACACAATATTTCAGATGAGGTCTCACCAGTGCCTCGTATAACAGTACTAACACCTCCTTACCTCTACTGGAAATACCTTGCCTGATGCATCCCAAGACCGCATTAGGTTTTTTCACGGCCATATCACATTGGCGGCTCATAGTCATCCTGTGATCAACCAATTACTAAATTAAATTAACTGATTTAAGTGAGGGTTAAACAGATTCAAGTGCATCTACATTAAGTGAGAAGTACCAATAACACTAATATCCAAAAACAAAGTTTAAAAATCTTCCTATAACTTGGTTAAAAGCTGATCCCACCTCTTTTCTATGTGCTATTAAATACCAACCAATATAGGAATGTCAGTTTTTTCTTGGGGCGAGGGCAAATGAGAAGTTCCACAAATGTAGAAAAGGAAAGTTTCAGGTATACAAACAAGAATGCCTTGCTAAAACATAATATCCCAAGATAATGCCGAACAAACTGGACAGCATATGTAATTCTGCTATAAAATGCAGCAACCCATTTGCCAGGCTGCTGCTAGCTATCGCCCCATTTTTCATAGTCCTAATCATCTTGTTTCTGTTTTAGAATCTCAATTTGGTACAAATTTTATGGCTTCTGGCATATTATGCACAGTAAGATTTCTTTTGTAGAAATTAAGTCTTCTTAGGTGTCTACATTGTTCTTTGAAAAGCTGGCAAATTATTTTTGGCTGGTTAAGAAAGTATTGTATTTTAAATCAAACTTTATTTTAAAAATTGTCACTAGAATGAGCATCTCAGAATATTGTTTGAATAGAAATGTATTACTCCACACTCTTGATAACTCACAAAAAACTGTAGATTTGCCCTACTTCCCAAAGATGTGGGGGCGCAGTAATTGGCATTGAGGGGAGATGGGATTATAGGGGCACTAACTGGCATTGAGGGGGAATACTGTGCGTGTGGGCACTGGGATTTTGGGGAGAGCTGTGTCATTGAGGGGTAGGTGGAGGTGTGGAGGGGGCAGTAACTGGCATTGATGGGGCATGCTGTAGGTGGGGGCACTAACTGGCAGACAGGGCACAGGAGTTGGGGTACCACTAACTGGCAGCGGGGTGATAGTGGTGTGTGTATGTGGTGGGGAGAGGCAGTAAGGGGCAGGGGAGGCATGCACTGTATATGTGTGTGTGTGTGTGTGTGTGTGAGAGAAGAGAGGCAGTAATGGACAGCGGTGGGGGTGGGGGGGATGCACTGTTTGCAGTGTGTGGGGGGGGAGCGGAGTCACTCCCCAGAGCCAGGAAATCGGGGCACAGCTGGAAAGAGGGGTGGACAGGATCTCCCCGGGCAGCAGCAGTATCTACCTCTCCGTTGGAGAGGCTGGAGCCATATCTGGGAGCCAACCAGTTCTCTCCATCATCAACTGCAGCTGAGCAGTTGCCGCTCTTCCTGTCCTCTCAGCAGGGAGGCTGATTGCGGTTACGCTGGTAACTGGACTTTTAGCGTCCAGTCAGCAGTGCTGACTAGCCACTGCCAGGTCCTCCTCTTTTTGAGTGGACTGTCCAGTCCAAAACTGGACATGTGACAACCCAACTCGGATCCTTTCTGTTCAGAAACCTTGAAGTACTACAAAAAGTGAGACCGGTCCAATTAAAACACAATCTCTACTGCAGTCCCTCTATCACAGTGTGAGAGGGTACAGGGGTTCCAAGAAGTCCCCAGTGAATAAGGGGTTATTTCAAATCAGTTTTGCTCCTCCCTTAGTCCAGATGCTTAGGAAAGAACCATCAACTGGCTACTTGGGAGGCACAGGGGAGAATGATTCTTTTAGGGAGTAATTTTGCACTCAGGAACCTTGAACTGCAGGCTGAGGGAGTTTTATTACACTTTTGCTTAATATAACTTGGTCTGATCTCTATTTTATAAACAGCCTCCTCTGAACGAAACCCTTGCTTGACTGGACTTGTTTTGTTTCTGAGGAGTGAGCCCACTGGCTTAGACTTATTTCTTTCTTACTACATCACATTCAGGCTTCTTATTTTCACTTTCAAAGCCCAGGACTAATATGCCTCTGCCTATACCTCTGCTCTCATTACCTCCTACTCGCCTTCCTGCTGGCCACACTCCTTCTAAGCTATGCTTCTATGTACCTCCTGTGTTTGGTGCTCACTGTTGGCAGAAGCCAACACTTTCAAAACTGGTAACAGATTTGGGGTGCCTATTTGAAAGCCCAAATTTATGATTTTGGCCTAACTGAACACCCACAGCTCCAAATTGAAGTGAATGGGAGTTGCTGGTGCTTGGCCTCTCTGCAAGGTTTGCCAAGCTGGGCACTCAAAAACAATCATTCCAAATCACAGTCCATGTCTGAAAATCAAGCTCTTACAGCTAAATTTTCAGAAGTAGGGAGTGACCAAAACTCCAGTGGAAATCACTGGAAGCTGTGGCTGCTCAGCATCTCTGAAAACAGGGCCCCAGCAAATACCCTCTCTTTAAAAGACTTGCTACATCTACTCTGACTTCTGCTATTGATTATCTGGCACTGAAGTGCTCCCTCCCATTCCAAGGACCCCACAAATCACTATGGTTTTCATTTAATTAGCAACACAACAAATGAGAAAAGAAAACTGAAATGACAGAAAATGCAGCCTGCTACAGACCGGCTTGTAGATGAGGAATTATTATGAGCCTATGTCACTACAATGAAAAAGGCAAAGAGATCCACTTCCAAGGCCCTCACCTATGGAGTCCCACAAGGCTTGGTCCATTCCCCAAAGAAAACCCGTGGGACAGCTATAAGTGGATGACACACTGCTCTCTATCTCCTTTACATCAAATGTAAACAGCACCACATCCCAGCTTTCTTACTGCTTAGCTGAAATCAGCACCTTAATAAAGAGCAGCTGCCTAAAGTTGATTCTGGGGAAGACTGAAGTGACGGTGCTAGACCAGGGCATGCTTCCAATAAATTGTCTCCTGTGAAAAATTCTCCTCTTGTACGGATCTCTGCTCTCAGAATGTTAAATGGGCCTACTGCCATGGGGCGTTCTTGGACTCCTCAACAGTACAAAATGCTCAGATAGCCATTCTACCACCAAACAACAACACCCTTCCCCCCACCCATTTCAATCTGGGATTGGCCTGAAGAGCCCACTCCCTCCTGTCAGATGTAGTCTTGGCTACAGACTGATCCATTCATTCATAACTTTCAGGGATGTTGCAGCTGCTATCTAAGATAAAAGCCACAACCTGGAAAACCTGGTCCTTCATGCAGCAGTCCACCTACTTCCCATGAACACACCACCCCACCATTTGGCTGTCTGCATGCCTCCTCGTTGAACAAGGTGCTGGCCAAGAGCTCTGTCCTGATATTTAAAGCCCTCTGTTGGATTGGATCCAGTTATCTGAGTGATTGCATCTCCTTCTGGCCATGTCCTCTTGGGACCGCTACATTTTACTGGATCTAGAAAATAGTGATTAATGGGTGTGTGTGCTTGTGAATGCAGAAGGCAGAGCTGTCACAGGAGCTGGAGCAAGTCTATGGATCTCATTCCTACAAGGGATAAGAATGACCACAGTGAGGTGAGAACTAAATGCAAAACTCATCTTGTCAATGTGGCTTTCCCTTAGTAAATTCTTCACACACTCACACGAGCTATGAAATAATCAAGTTACTTCTTCAGGGTGGGAAGGAAGAAGGGAGAGGTTGTGGTTATGATGTCTACACTGGGGAGATGCTCAGATACCACAGCAGGGGGATCATTTAGGTACCTAGACAGGCAGATAAGTTTATAGTAATTTATTGTAATATTAATTTAAAATCTATTTATATCATTAATTCACCAAAAACAAAGAGGAGGTTGAAGAAGCTCCCTGGACACTCAATAACAGACTTAAAAGTGGTCATTCTTCAACAAAAAAACTTCAAGAACAGACTTCAACGAGAAACTGTAGAACTGGAATTTATTTGCAGACTTGACACTATCAAATTAGGCCTGAAGAAAGACTGTGAGTGGCTGGGTCACTACAAAAAATAATTTTCCCTCTGTTGATACTCACACCTTCTTGCCAACTGTTGGAAATGGGCCACATCCACCCTAATTGAATTGGCCTCGTTAGCACGGAACCCCACACTTGGTAAGGCAACTCCCATCTTTTCATGTGCTGTATATTTATACCTGCCTACTTTTTTTCACTTCATGCATCTGATGAAGTGGGTTATAGCCCATGAAAGCTGATGCCCAAATAAATTTGTTAGTCTCTAAGGTGCTACAAGGACGCCTCGTTGTTTTTGCTGATACAGACTAACATGGCTACCCGTCTGTAACCTGTGATTAATTCACCAGTGATTTAAAAAATATGATGATAAATTTCTGTACCACATCAAAATTAGACCTAGATTTTGGTCTTTTTATGTGCTTGAACAATATTGTCCATGCCCAGTTTAGATTGTGAGTGCCTGGGGACAGGAACTGAGCCTTCATGCTGGTCTAGTACTAAGCATGCTATGTGAATTCAATTAACAATCAAGTCCTCACCTAACTGCAAATTCTCCACCCAACTTGTTCACTCACATGAATTTCTCCATTTACTTTAAAAAGTACATTTTTAACCTTTTCTTTTTGCTTCTCTGAACTGTTTTCTTGTCCTTAATGTCATTTGTTTGACACATTGTGCAGTCACTGACACACCCTGTAGAATTCAAGAGAACTCAACTAACCACACCCTGAAAACAAATGCACTCCCATAAACCTGTGGTGACATGAGGACTACACATATACTTGGCTAATAAATGCACAATGACAAAACAGTACAGCACACACCCTGATATACCCTCCCAAATGAAGGGCTACTACAGTTCAGCAGCTTGCATACACTCTTAAGCAACAGAAGACAGTGCATAACTGAGTAAGCTCAATGACTGCGCATATCAACCTTTGAACAAAACATAATTGACCCGAATGGTGACTGTACATATACAGGTCAAGAGCAAAGCGTCACAGATTTACCTTGATAAATAATGACTGCTCGTGACCTAGTCAATGTATCTATAGTACATTTCCAATTCATGCTTGAGCACCAGAGTCCAAGCCAGAGGTTATCAAATAGCACTGAACAATGAGTAAGAGATCTCAAAAGAAAAAAGTGACCATTTGATGTGAGCCTTAAAGGATATTTATTAAACAGATTTGTACAGAATGTGAAGAGAACTGGGATTACTCTGTTTAGAAATGAAGAGACTTTGGGTTGATACAATAGAGATTATCAAAATTATGAAAAATCAATATAATTTATAAAGATACATTAATGAGGAGTTAAAACTAAGGGATGTCATATAATCTAAATATTAGGAATACCTAGGTAATTTAGGCAGACATCATTTTACCAAGAAAAACAAATTTATGGAATAAATGATTGAGGTAGGTGATTAAAGCAAGTCATATAAAGAATTCTGGACTCCATGTTATCAGAAAGATATTGGCAAACTGGAAAGAATGCAGAGAACGGCAACAATCAGAGAACTAGAAGGGCTGACTTGTAAGGACTGACTAAGATAAATACATCTACTGTGGTTAACAATAACTGAAGATACATAACAGTTGATAAAATATTGGCTAGGGCATAAACACCTAAGCCCAGTTCTGGGCCAGATCCTCAGCTGTTATAAATCATCACAGCTCCACAAGGAGACACAAGGGGAATAATTACTTACAATAAAATAGAGGAAAATGTAGGCTGAACATCGGTAAAAGTTTCTTGACAATGAAGTGTATTTGGCTGGGGAATAGTCTTCCATGGAAAGAGTAAAACTCCCATCATTTGGGACTTTTAAAACTAGATTGAGTAAAAGACTAGAAAACATACTGTAGGGAAAAATCCTGAACAAACAGAGAGATAAAGATTTTTTTCCCTCTCTAGTGTCTATGATCTTGGGGGACAAATAGGTTTTTTTGGGAGACAGTATAGGCAGGGGGTACAAGCCAATGTTTGGAAGTCTAGAAAACCCAAGTTCTTTCTCTGGTTGTCATTTACTCCAGCTGTGAACCCCATTCTGTCTGTTTTCTCATCTTTAAGGTAGGGATGGATTTATCTTCCAGAGAACTTTGGAATCCAACAAGATCCACCAGCATCCCAGAGTGGATCATCAAAGTAAGACTCCTGTTCTACTGCTGAAGTAGAATGGTACTGAATTCATCTGGGAGGAAGTAGCAATCTCGCCTTAATTACAAGACCATTTTATTATTTCTCTATCTTTAATCTATGAGACACTGGTTATGAATCCAGAGAGAGTCACCAATGATGTGTTTCATCTGTAAGAAAGCAGTCAGGAATATGGAATGTTATTTTTTGTACTTTTGTGAACATAGAACTAGGAGCTAGAAACTCCTGGTTGCTAATCTTGAATGTGAAACAGACCCTGCGTTGTCCTAGGTGAGTAATTTCACCTCTCTGCCTGGGTTTCTTCATCTGAAAAATGTTCATAATGATATTTACTTACCAACTTCAAAGGAGTTAGGAGGATCAATTAATGGTAGTAAAGCACTTTGAAGAGAAACATGAGGTAGTATTAAGATTACTATCATCAGGAGAGTGATAATTTATTGTTTCTTTATGAAAAAGACAGTTACTTTCAGATCCAGTCATCAGTATCAGCTTACTTATTTCAACTCCAATTATGCTATAATCATGCCACATAAACTCTTGCTTTTAGTTCTTAACCTAACACACAGCATGATCTAAGCAACCGCACCCAGCTGGACTGCAGTCAAATTCCTGTTCTTATCTCAAGCTTTCTAGAAGCCTTAGGTAATTAAACAATGTAATGACGAGGGGTCTTATCTAAGGGCATTAAGTTCTCCTTTTCTTGGCAGGGCTGTGAGCTGTATCAGGCCATAAAGTTATTCTGGCATGATGCGGTGCCCATCGATTTCTTCAGAATTTGACCTTTATGTTTCAAAGAAAAACTTCCCCATGTGACCTATTGCTGTGTTGTATGTATTCCTAAATATGTAGTCAGAGCTACTGTGTTTTAGGCTGCCTAAGGCTCTGTGTTTTTGAGTTTGTAACCAGTTTAGTAACTTGCTTGGCTTACATGGTTTATGTCTTCAACACAATATGGCTAATACTAGGTGACTGTAGCAGCTAACACTGTTTGGTTCTTGCTAGTATGTATTCTAGGCTGTACCTGAATCAGCACTGTTTTGGTTTTTTTGCACTATAGGACCCTCTACCCAAGCCTGTCTAACCAGCTCTACCTTATGAGAGCTGGAAATTGCCCTACTAATTTTGATGGGCTGTTAAATTTCAGCTGAGTATGTTAACTAGCTCACTGCTAATCATTTAAGAGAAATATCCCACTAATGTCAGATAATATAGACATCTGAGTTACAAAAGGTCTATTCGATATTTTTTATTCATTCCAAGGGACTTCTGCAGGATTGTTCCCTACAGTCTAATCTCCAGGGCTTCCTCCAGTCTAGTTTCACATATCCCAAGAAAAGAACATAAGAATGGCCATACTGGGTCAGACCAAAGGTCCATCCAGCCCAGTATCCTCCCATCTGACAGTGGCCAATGCCAGATGCCCCAGAGGGAATGAACAGAACAGGTAATCATCAAGTGATTCACTCCTTGTCGCCCATTCCCAGCTTCTGGCAAACAGAGGCTAGGGAACCATCCCTGCCCATCCTGGCTAATAGCTATTGATGAACCTATCCTCAATGAATTTACTTAGTTCTTTTTTGAACCCTGTTATAGTCTTGGCCTTCACAATATCCTCTGACAAGGAGTTCCATAGGTTGACTGTGCATTGTGTGAAAAAAATACTTCTTTTTGTTTGTTTTAAACCTGCTGCCTATTAATTTCATTTGGTGACTCCTAATTCTTGTGTTATGAGGAGTAAATAACCCTTCCCTATTTACTTTCTCCACACCAGTCATGATTTTATAGATCTCTATCATATCCCCCCTTAGTCATCTTTTTTCCAAGCTGCAAGGTCCAAGTCTTATTAATCTCTCCTCATATGGCAGCCGTTCCATACCCCTAATCATTTTTGTTGCCCTTTTCTGAATCTTTTCCAATTCTAATATATCTTTTTTGAGATGTGGCGACCACATCTGCATGCAGTATTTAAGATGTGGGTATACCATGGATTTATATAGAGGCAATATGATATTTTCTATTTATTATCTATTCCTTTCTTAATGATTCCCAACATTCTGTTAGCTTTTTTGACTGCTACAGCACATTGAGTGGATGTTTTCAGAAAACTATCCACAATGACTCCAAGATCTCTTTTTTTGAGTGGTAACAGTTAGTTTAGACCCCATCTTTTTATATGTCTAGTTGGGATTATGTTTTCCACTGTGCATTACTTTGCATTTATCAACATTAAATTTCATCTGCCATTTTGTTGCCCAGTAACCCAGTTTTGAGAGATCCTTTTGTAGCTCTTTGCAGTCTGCCTGGGACTTAACTATTGTGAGTAGTTTTGTATCATCTGCAAAGAATTCTAGTAGATTGGTGAGGCATGATTTCCCTTTATAAAAATAAAATAATATAAAAAACATGTTAACTCTTCCCCAACAAATTGTGTTCATCTATGTGTATGACAGTTTTGTTCTTTACTATGGTTTCAACCAGTTTGCCCGGTACTGAAGTTTTCATCCCTTCCCTTAGGAACCTATTACACAGCCTAATGGATCTCACCATTAAGAAATGTTTCTCTGCTTGTTCCAATCTAAACTAATCTTGCTTCTAAATATAGTCTTGGTTTCCTGCTGAGCCACCAGAGAAGGGTAAAATGGAGAGAGGTGGGTCACTAGGGAGGAGGCAGATGGCAACAGACACAAGAAGACCATGAAAGTGGTGGAACCACCAAGGAAGGCAGTGTGGTATGCATAGAGTTCTGCGAATTTCCTCTTCCCTTTGATCCCTTTTCTTGATTAACCGCCAAGAGGAGGTATTTTGGCTGTAACCATGTTTCTTTTCTGTGCTGTGATATAACTTGTGCTGTAGGTGACACCACTCTGTCAACCCCCTTTCCCAAAGCAGTGACTAGTTATTCCGCAGCCAGCGAAAGTTATCTTTACACCTTCCTTGGAGTTGTAAGGAACCTGAGCCCCTTCCTCAGCTGCTTTTTCAGTTTCCACTGACTGCTGGACACAGAGATGATGATCTGAGGCATCCCCTTTCAAAGACAGGCTGCAGTTTACTGGGCCCAGGCTCTCCCTGCAGTGCAGCCCCAACTGCCCCTGGAGTAGCTCAGTATGTAGGAAGGGTGATTACTGTTTGGGCTGAAAGGCCCCTAGCGGGGTCAGGCCCCCTGTGCTAGGCGCTGTACAAACACGCAATGCTTACCCCGAAGAGCTCACAGCCTGTACACACGAAGAGGGAGGGGGTTCCGGCAGAGGCACAGAGAGGGAAGCCCTTGCCCAGGGTCCCCCAGCAGGGCAGTGGCACAGCCAGCTCTCCTGAGTGCCAGCCCAAGGCCAGGCAGCGGCTCCTCCAGGCCCGGAACCGGCCGCGCCGCCTGGCCTCTCCTGGCCCTTTAACTCGGCGGCGGAAGCGGCTGGGGTGGCCGGTGCCGGCCGCCCAATGGGGACGCGGTTCGCGGCCCATCACTTCCTGGCCCTGCAGCCGGGCCGGCACGAGCGAGGCTGAGAGAGCCGGGGGAGGGGCCGGAGGCTGCGCCGCACCCGCCACCAACATGCCCTTTGACTTCAGGAGGTGAGTGCGGGGCGCCCCCCGCCCCCGCGCGCGGGGAGGGGCCCCGGGGGCTGCTTGCGCGCGGACCTTACCGCGGCGCGAGGCCGGGGTCTAGGGCCTCTAGTGCACGCGGGAGGGGGACACCCGGAGCATCCCATGCTGTCCGCGGCGATATCCGCCAAGGCGTCCCGCGCTGCGGGAGGGGTCGATGCAGCCCCTTCCCTCCAGCCGTGCATGGAGTGGGGGAAGAAAAGAGTCACAGGATCCTTGCAGCCCTGGGCACCTGGGGGCTGCTCCTCCGCCCCGAGCTGGTGCCCCGTTGCTCGGTGATGTTCTTCCCTCGTAGCGTGCAGTGCACAGTTGTATCCGTTCCGCAGCCAAACCTGGCCTAGCCTCATCTGGGGACGCTGAACGCCCCCGGCCGAGCTTTTTCCCACGTGTACATTAGTTCAGGGCGCAACCTGTGCGAGTGTCTCGTAAGCACTGGGTAGCGCTCGCTGAAACACAGGCAGGGGTGTGATCTTTGTGTAAGAAAACATGTTACTATATAACACCATAAATGTGCCCAGTGCTGTGCAAAAACAAGGTAAAGTCCTGCCTCAAACTGCTTATGATCTCACACAGGCTGAAATGAAACACAAGCCGCAGAGCAGTCTGGGGAGAGGGTATGGAGGCCGCCCTGAGGCTGGGGGCGGGCAGGATGCCAGGGGAAGGGGACTAGGTTTTGAGGGGAAGGTGCATGGGAAGTTGGAGGTTCTTCCAACAATGCTGTTATGTAATAATGTTGTGTAAAGTGGGTGTTGAGGATCTTTATAGAGAGCATTGAGGTCATGTGGGTGTGCTGGGGGGAGAGGTAGAACCCTTTGTTTGATGATGCATGATTCCTAAACTGGCTGGGTGGAGGGGGTGTTTCATTACTTTAGACACAAACAATAACAAAAGAGCTGAGTTGAGCACTCTGCCCTCTCTTCTTCTCCTTGCAGGGAGAGGCACTGACAGGTCTTTGTTCCCAGTATAATGCTCTTACCAAGTACGAAAGCTTCTTTAGGGGGCTGCCTGTTATGATAAGGCTACATGTAACTAAAGCTTTGTGTGTTGTTGCTACTGACAGCATTGACGTTCTCATCAATCAAAATAGCACGGACATCTCAACCTGTACTCTCCTGCATTCCTGTTAGCAAACCTATGTCTTGAGACACAGACCTATAAATGAGGTTGCCGTGCATGCTTCATGTAGCCTCATAGATACTTAGATTCATATTTAAAAAACTTGGTTAACATGAGGTTTGCAATGGCAAAATAGTTCCTTGTAGTCATCATGCTCTTCCTGAGCATGAGTTTTTAATTCCCCAAACTTGCACTGGAAGAGCAGAAAATATGCAGTTAAGGTGTCCTCATGTGCCCCTTACAATTAAAAATGCACGGTAAACATTGGAGAACTGGGAAATGTAAAATTAAGATGATACTTCCCAACTAAGAAGCTATAGAATCTTATCTGTGCCCTCTTTGGGATGCCTTTGGTTTCAGGAGGTGAGATGCTAGGAGGAACTGGGAACATTACAGTACCTTACCCCTCCCAAACAAAACTGTCATTTTCTCTCTGTCCACCATAACTCCAAATCAGGACTCTTATTTATACAGTTCAGTGGGATTTTCGTTGTGTTCTTTGAGGCACTATTGCTCCAGTGGGTAATTGCTTCTAGTGGAATGAGCACAGTGGAGTATTGCTTAGCTGGAAACAATGCAATTTCACTAAGTCATACTGGATTTTGGGCGGTCCGTGGCTTCAAAGCCCCCGTCTGATTTGCGTGAAACTTGGTGGTAGAATTATTCCTCAGCTTTGGAGATAGGCTGCCAATTTCAAACCTCAGAGGCCTCTATTTGCAGACAGTAGAGGTATGTGGAAAAATAGGGCTTATAATGGGATCTGGAGCAACTGCTATAATAGTATGAGAGGGAGGTGTATTTCAGGTGGCTTGATAAATGCAATTCCTCTTGTTCCCAAGTTTCAAAACCCAGGTGGAAACACAAGCTCACTAAAATAAAGGAAAGGGCTGATGGTTCACAACAGGATGAGGCAGAGAAATTAAATGAACCTGGGGTTATAAAGTTTGATCCAAACTTCCCCAGAATTTGGAGGTGTTGGTTCAGAGCTATATTTGAGAGATTTCAAAATCACAGATAAACTTTGCATTCTTTGTTTCTTGGCAACCCAGAGGGCTAAAAATAGATTTTTTTAAAATGTGTCATCTTACATAATGTAAACTACAAAAAAAAAACTGTTTAGCTTTCATCTAAGATGACAATCATAAAATTGTCTCAAACTACTGGGTTCTGGGATATACCAGTTTTTTGGTACAGAAATTAATTATCATGTCTGACAAAATATAACTATGCGGTGTTGCAGCCGTGTCGGTCCCAGGATACTAGAGAGACAAGGTGGGTGAGGTAATATCTTTTATTGGACCAACTTCTGTTGGTGAGGGACAAATTTTCAAACTACACAGCGCTTTTCTGTAAGAACTATGTTGCCCTGCAGAGTAGCTCTAGATAGAGTGGATTGCAATAGTCTGGACTGGAGATGATAAAGGTATGAATGGAGTGAGGTCTTCATCTGCCAGGAAAAAAACAACCTTTTGGCCAGCCAAACATGAAGGAACGTGTATTTGCTGCCCTGAATAGAGATGAGACCAAGACTGCAAATCGTCGTGAGAAGCTGTGGCTGTAGCTCCTATCTCCTAGATCAGTAGTGACCAAAATTTGCCTTTTCACAGCTTTTCAGCAACCAGCATATAAAATGAGCTGGTGAGTCCCAATCCATCTACTAGTGGACATGGATACATGTCACAGATGCTAGTAATTGCATGAGAGGCCAAAGACTGAAGAGCCTATGAAGACTGAACACCCTCACTCCTAGAGGAGTCAGGGGAAAGCTTGTGCTGTAGCCCTGCTCCATGCAGTATCTGTTTGTGGATAAATAGAACTTTTATCTCTTGTGCTGTCAAGCTGTCCATTTTCAGGAACACTGAATTCATTTCAATTTAAAATATAATGAAATGTGTTCACTTGAAATTAGTTTAGAATGAATGAACAACCAGAGGGCATTAGGGTTTTAATAATACTTGAGCACTTATCTAGTGCTGTTCATCTTCACAGCATTTTATACATAATGACTAATCCCTGCAATCCATCTGTGAAGTAGGTAAGCAATTAAGACCTTACTTTATAGGTTGAAATCTCTGGTGCATACTACTTTAGGTCTGTATTAAGACTGAAGCACATGCCATTCAGGTATATGCCCTTCCGACAAAACATCTTATCCTAATAATGCACAGCCTTGGTGCCTTTTTATTCTCTCAGCCAATATTTGGCTACAAATGAAATGCAAATGTTTCCACACCTACCCTGGTCTCTGTTTTTCATGTCAGAACACCTTCATCCCACACCACCCTTTCTACTACAGTCGCCAAACAACTGGGGCTGCAGGTTTTATGGGGAGCTGCAGATGTTTCTAGGAACCCACGCTGCCTTCATGTGCCTGTGCATGCATGCTACCGCGCAGGGCTGGATTACCCAATAGGCAGACTAAGCACGTGCTTAGGGCACCAGCAAAGCAGGGGGCACCAAAAAAAGAGATTTTTTTTTTTTCAAAAATTTGATATTTCAAAAACAGTTCTTAAAACATATTTGGGCAATGATTGTGTGTTGAAATCTCTTTATAATACTCGCTGGGAGGCACATGCAGTGGCAACAAGTGCAATTCTGGAGTCCTACCCAAAGATTGTGGATGCATTAGAAAGTATAATTGAAGATCAAACACAAAAGGGAGAAACTATACAAGAGGCAGAAACCATTGCAAACAAGATGCAAGAACTAGAGTTTGTATTCATGTTGACCATGTGGAATGAAATTTTACAACACTTTGTTCACACAAGTCAAGCTCTCCAGGAAAAAGAATTGGATTTGAAAACATGTGCAGACCTCTGTCAATCATTAGCAGACCACTTACACATTTTGAGGAATGATTTTGAAAGATTTGAAGACATATCAAAAGATATCTTGCCTGATACTAACTACAAAGAAGCCCAGTCCCTCAAGTGAATCAGGAAAAAACAAGCAAATGATAGCAGTGCAACAGAAGTAGCATTGAATCCTAGAGACAAATTTCTCATATCTAATTACTACGCTATAATCGATACACTTGAAGCTCATACGAAGAGGAGAGATGAAGTGTACAAAGAGGTATCAAGTAGATTTTCTTTTCTAAATGATATGGACTTATCTGACGAACAGTATTCACAAGGTTCCCGAAAGCTAGTTGACTCATACCCTGTTGACTTGAACATGAATCTCTGTGGAGAAGTATGGCAGTTCCACTGTTATATGCGTGCAAAGTTTCATGAAACAGGAAAAATGAAATTCAGTCACATTGATCTTCATGACACAATATTGAAAGATGGAATACAATGTGTATTTCCAAACCACTACATATCTTTCTAACATTGATGATTACTAACTGCTCCGCAGAACGCTCTTTTTCTCAGCTGAAAAGAATAAAAAACCCTCAGAGAACAACAATGTGTCAGGACAGACTTGATTCACTTTCCCTATTGTGTATGGAAGCAGACATGCTTCGTCAAGTCAGCTTCGATGAATTTATCCAAAATTTTGCAATCAGAAAATCTAGAAAGAAGCTACTTTAATTTCAGCATACATGTAAGTTTTGTGTGATTTCGAAAAATAAAATTTTAATTTACGGTATCGTATTGTTTTTATTTTGAATTACATATTGGGGGGCACCATAATCTTTTCAGTGCTTAGGGCCTCTAAAGGTCTTAATCCGGCCCTGCTACCATGTGCAACTTGTGTGAAAGTTAGAAGCATGCGTAAATTAAACTGTAACTTTGGCCCATCTTGAATGAGGATTGTGTGGCAAAAATGTGTCTGATGCATGATGTAACTGCTTGCTAGACCTTGCTTCAGTAGAGAGCAGTATCTCTGAGAGGAAAGAGACCCTGGAATTATAAATGTTCTTCATAATTCTAAGTACAATGAACAGGTCATTGAACAGTGTCTGTGCATTGGAAACTGGGTAACAAGGTGGAGAGAGAAACTTTGCCACATGTATTATTGTTGTCCTTGTGGCTGACTGTCTGGCAGTTCTCATTTCAAAGCTAGTTACAGTTGGCTGTGGAGTAGCCACAGAGGCTTTTGAATTCTTTCAGGACCATTAAACTGCTGTTATTCAGCCTGCGAGCAAGTATAAACTAAAGTAACTGTAACTAAGATCTTGTTTTAACTGTGGGCAATTCCAAAGTTATGTGCTAATAGATCCCAGTGCTGTGCTATTCCGGCATTGGATAGTAAATCACCATTTATAGCTAATGGAGCAATTCAGAACTTACTTCCCATCATTTAATAATTTTGCTGTTTTTTTTTATTGCTTGATGTTGTGAGTAGAATAATAGAGCTCACCAGTACATTGGGCACAGGTTTCAGAGGCATGGGGAAGGAGCCAGGCTTAGAGGGGATTTAGATTTAAATGATAAAGCCTAGTGTACACTAGAAAAGGTTTGCCTTTACCTGTATAGCTATATCGGCAAACCTTCCCAGTGTAGATGCAGCTTATAGTGACAACAAATATTTTTTTTGCCTGTATAGCTTATCCCAGTTTCCTGAGCAAAATGAGCTGTACTGACAAAAGCATTTGTGTACAAGTATGACTGTATCTACCCCAGGGCTTTTGGCAATATAAAAAAAGTGACACTCAACCAAAATTACTATAGTGTACTAGCAGAAGTTTCTAGTGTAGGCCTGGCCTCAGACTGGAAGTGCTCAGTGGCAGGAGTTGTCTCTTATTCCGTTGGTATGGAGCCTAGCACAATGGAGCCCTATTCTCAGTTGGCCCCTAAGCACAACTGTAAAAAACTTTTTTTTTTTTTTTTGAAAGGAGGCTGTCCCTGGGATGACTATTGTAATCCACACCTTAAAGCATACTTTTTGTTGGGGGATGGGCAAATGTTTGTTTCAGTTCTTATTTGTCTTTCCTGAGCGAGTAGGACCATCTCTAATTGAAGCTGACATGCTTTCAACCGTGTTGCTTTTAGTGGAGGGTAAAGCATATATGTGTTTGTTTTGGGTTTTTTTTTTAGCTTAAACTCATCCATTGTGATGGCTAATGGACAAAGTAATGCTTGAATTACACAGCCTGGAGTATTAGAGAAGCTGGTGAAGCAGACTGCAGCAGGAACTATAGGGCAGTGTTATGTTGCCCTTTTTCTCTCCCTGTCTACCCATTAAAAACTGGCTTCAAACTGACAGATTATTGACTACTCTAAAATCTTACAAAATTTCTTTTCTGAATTCTATGATTCCATAAAGAACTTCTGCATTTACTTGTGAGCCCCAGGAAAAAAGTGTTGGTTTTTTTTTTTTCAGTCCTCAAACTTCTAAAGAAGACACACACAACTTTCCTTCCTGACTCTTTTTTTCTTTGACAGATTCATAAGATTTGCAACTCGAAATCCTGATGTGACACTCAAAATGCTGGTTAGTTGGGAGAACATCTTTTCCATATCTCCTTTTCTATAAATTCACCATTTGTATGTTTTTGAGTAGAGTTCCTGACTAAATGACGCATCACTATTTCCAGATCCATATCAAATGCCTAATGGAAAAGTACATATTTGGTCGATAGTTTCAATTTGGAATCTCCAAGGTGCTTGGTAGGGACTCAAATGAGTCTGCATTGCTGATAGCCCAGTAGTAGTTTGCTTTTTATCAATCTGTCTGTTTGCTTTTGCTGTATGTTGTTTAACTAGCTGCATTAATGTACAGTGGTAGTTCATTTGGCAAAAACACTTTTTCAAACAAGCTCTGGGTGCCCTTTGTGTAGAATATAAAGTGCTGGTGCTAGGTAGCAGTGGGTGTGTGTTTCTGTAAGGGTGGGGAATTAATGCCAGCTTTCCACTTGCATGGCTTTTTCCTGATGAGATGTGTTGCGCTTATTTTTTTTTTTGCTTTAGAATCACAGTGTGCAAACCTTGGTATGTGCCCTATAGTAAATTATGTGAATTGGGACATTAACTTTAGTGACAATAATTCTTGATGTTCATACCATGCCTTTATTCAGCAGAATTGATAAAGGTCCTCCATGGACTCTTGTATATGATTCAGCTGGGTGGTGTACTCTTCGCTCTGTGGCCTAATTTATGCATGCATAAGTAAAAATTGTAGTGTTGCTCTGTGCTGTTAAATAGCTGCTGCTTTACACTCCAGAGAGAGCTGCATTTTTATTAGCTGTAAAGTGATAACTAAGCACTTGTTTACACAATACCTGTCATTCCATATTTTTTTATGTTATAACACAGTCGCCGCCAGGGTGGAAAGGGGTATGTGTTCACCAGTGATATGGCACAGTGTAGAGTGACACACAACCTCTCCAAATGCACCTGATGCGGGAATCGTATGTAATTGCCACAGTTTGGTATCAATCGGGATACTGGCTTGCCCCCAAGTTTGTTTAAAATAAACAAGATGTCTTTGGGGGGGAATTACTGTAGAATCCCAGGAGTTAACTAGACATGCAAGAAGCTGAGGAAGTGTTGGGATGTGCAGAAGCTCTAGAAGTGTCAAGAACTTTAGTGAAGCTTGTGCCATAGGTAATGTGATTATATGTATCCATGTATCCATATATAAATACTATTTTATTTTCAGGTATCCTTAATAGCCCCTCTGTTCCTTCTAAAATCTAATTGCTCAAGTGCAAGGTTTTTACTCCAAAGACAGAAGAAAAATATTAAGCTTCAGTTAGCTTTGACTTGTTTCTTCTTGACTTCACTTTACCAAGATAGTTGTCTTTCTTAGTTCATTCATTGAAGCCACAATCTTCACTTTGTGACATCATAGTTCATTGACTTGCAAACAGTTGCATCAGATGTTGCGCACAGGATTGTAGCAACATTGCATGAATTAACCAAGGGTAGTGGAAGCTTGAGAGAGCTTGAGTGTAAAACATATGTACATACCTATTGAAAAGATTCATAGATTTTTAAGGCCAGAAGGGGCCATTAGATCAGTCTGACCTCCTGTATGACAGAAGTCCCAGAACTTCATCCAGTTAATCCTGTGTTGAGCCCAAAAGCAGGGAAAACTTAATCTGCAAAAGGCTGGTTGAAATAATAATCTTTTCCCCCATCCACACTACAAAATCTCCCATGTCCTAAAGCAGTTTTCTAAACTCTTGAAAGTGTGGATAGTGATCAGTGCTCTGAAATCAGAGTTAACTGGCTAGTAACTCTGCTGTTCAGTGACTGAAAATACCCATTGTAAAGAGAGACTTCAGTTGGATAGAGTGTGATTAAAAAGGTGGCAGCTTTTGAACTGCTTTTGCAGGTTGTTGTAGCATTTAAGAAAAATCTTCTTTAATGAAGCATATCTTAAACTTTTATCAGGAAAAACCACAAGGAGTCAGAAATACAGATTTGACATTTATAACAAATGAACGCTTTGTAACGGGCACAAATCCATGTTAAGGTAACATAACAAATCCACTTTCTCATACCTCTCTTCAATTTTAGTTTGAAATAGTGAGACTTCGACCGAAGTCATTTGCCCCCCTTCTCCCTGCCATCTGCCCATAGGCCAATCCATGCTCCAGGTAAAATACTTTTGGGGATCCTGCTAAAACACTGTTGCAACTTGTAGTGTAGATCTGACTGTAACCATGTTTCGTAACCAGGGTGAAGTCTTGGGCATTGATACTGATGTTTGGTGTAAATTGGGAGTAACTTCACAGATTAGAACTGGGCCTGTGGACTGTCATAAGATTTAGCCTTGTTGGAGAGCATTGATTTAAGTCCCATCCAAATTATAAGATGTAACTGTCTCCTCTCCCTCACTGGCATTTGATAGTGTGCCTTGCTCCTTCGTAAACTTTTCTTGGAAACTGGGCCAGAAACAGGAACCGCACTGAAAGCCAGATGCTGTCTGATCTGAGCTAATCCTGTGGTAATACAATCTGTTTCAAAAGGAAATCAAAGGTACTCCCACTGCCTGTGCACCTTACAGGGTTTGAACACAGTAAGTGGAAGTCTTAGTGGTATGTTTCACCTAAATTTTTTTTAACCCTGGCTGTCCTTGATGCAGTAAAAGGTTTGTGACAGAAACATTGCTGTAATAAATGCTCCATAGCAGACAAGCAATGGCTCAGATAGGGAATGTTACTGAACTACAACTCTTAATATTCCGTTGGCTTCAATGGATGACTGTAGCACAGCAGGTGCAGGAGAATAAATTAGAGATTTTATGGATTTTGTGGGGAGGCCATAGTGAAATTGGGATCCTAGATAACTATCAAATCTTTCTTTTCTGGAAGGTAAGCTGGGACCGCAATACTGGCCCCAACTAAGCCTTTTAAGGAAGTAAAAGATGGTCCAGCTGAATTTGTTCATGTCAGTTCAAATGGTTGGTTACTGAGATGAATCCTCTGTAATTGGAAAAGAATACAAAGATCATAGAAGGGTGCTAGGGAATTTAAATTCTAATTGGTCCGGAAGGGAAGAGAGCAGCAGATAAGAGAACCTTATCTGGCAGCTGCACCTTTTGAGCTTTGTCACAGGATAGTTACTGAGATGCTGCTTGATATACCAGCAGCCAGAAAATATTTGGAGCCATCTTGGTGTCCCTGGAAAAAGGAGCGTATTGTGGCCTGAAATCTAGTGTATTAGGAATGATATTTGTCTGTACAATATTGTCCAATTTTACTTTAGGAACGTAGGGGGACTCTTCAGTGCTTTGGGTGTGTGGCCAGGGTCCCACGGGAACCACACTGAGGTTACTTAATTAGGGCAAACTGCAAAGAATGGGGCAGACAATCCCCAAAGTTGGTGGTCATTCCAGTACTTAGATACACCAAGCTAGCCTCAAAACAGCTTTTGTAATACCTTACTGGTTACCCAGAAGCCAAAACACAGTTCCCTTAAAGCAACCCAGCCTTAGGCCTCCACCCAGAAACCCAAGTCAAATATGATGAGGATTACTGAAAATCTTATTTATCATATAAGAAAGTTCTACCAATCTCAAAGGATCAGGCACATTACCTCCCAAGTTAATGAATATTTCAGATCTTATTCAAATACACGCTTACAGTGAATTCTTATTAACTACACTAAAATTTATTAAAGAAAAGAGAGAGAGAATTGATTAAAAGATCAGTATACAGACAGACATGAGTACCATTCTGAGATCAGTTTTATAGTAGAGATGAAGAACTTTGTAGCTGCAAAATAAGTCCAATGTTCATATTCAATGCAATCCAGATTGGACTGTAGATCTCAGTCTTACAACTCAAGCTTCCCCTGCATAAAGTATCAAGCAGATCGGAGATGAAAGGATCAGGTCCCAAGAGTCGTTTATACAGTTTTCTAGAGGCCTCTTGACCATACATTCCTTAGACGAACATTAGGCAATCATAGAGACTCAGAAGTAGACCAATTTCCTAAGCATCAATGGTAATTAGCTACACAAATTAACATAAGGCAATTTATCCATTAAGCCATTTATCACAAACTTTAAAGAGACATATATACAGTGACATTATTACACCCAAGATTCATCTAAATGTTAATATTCCCTTTGATCTTTGAATCAATAGCTATAGTAATAGACAGGAACTGTCTGTTTACATGGTTAACATCTAATAAGATAACTAAACACATACAATTAGTATCCCCTCTAATTCTCTAACAATATAGGTTTGCATTTTAAAGTTCTAGCCTATCTAACATGGAATGGCCCTGATTACCATTTACATACTTTTCTAAAATGTCTCTAAAGGTTGAACCTGGGTCAATTAGTCTGCTTAGCCCTCCCTGGCCATGTGTCACAGGGTGTATACAGTGAGGCGGCATTGTCTAGTCCTTGGGACAAGGTGTCTGGACTCCTGGGACTCATTCCTGACTCAGTCAGCTCTTTGTGGCCTTGGGCAAAGAATGTAACCTTTCTGTGCCTCAGTTACCCGATCTCTGAAAGGGACATATTACTTGCAGAGCACTTTTCATTTGAAATTCTCACAGTACTTGTACAGTAGGAGCATAATCAGTTATAGATAGCAGAGCTCTAGCAATTTCCCTGCTTGGGGTGGCGAAATCGTCGTCTCCTTGAGTGGAGCATGGTTTCTCTGAAAACCATGGAGGTCCAAACCACATCAACAAGTGACTGTTCTTCTATCTTCCTCACCTCTTGGCATCCCCCACACTTCCCATTATCCTGACAAAATACTGTCCTTCACTGTTCAGGAAAACCATGTGAGGTTAGTACTAGCAACAGCTATGTACCACAGTTAACATGTTTTCAGTTCTAGTATGATTCTGATGCTTTCTTTACTTGATCAGATTTTGTTTCATGGCATTGTAGAGTGCAGGACAGCAGTTGAGTCTAATGACTTTTAGTCTTGGCTCCTAAAGACCAAGTGGACATCCTGCCTGTTGGTTGTGTTAATTGCTTCATTCAGAATTACGTTCTTTCTTGCTTTCAGTCCAGCAGTGGGTTTGGTTCCTTTTAAATACCAGTCCCCTTACTTGGACATTTTTTCTTCATTACATTTTTCTCTTTTTTTGATGAAGCAAGGTGTGGTTTGCTCACTTTATTTAAAAAAAAAAAAATCTCTCCCTCACACTCTGCTATCCTTCGTTTTGGCATTTTATTCTCACTGTCTAAAAGAAGAAAAAAAAATCACTCCTTGGCACAAATCCACAGCTAAGTCTCTCTCAGTCTAGAAATACTGTCTCCCTCCTAATTTCCACTGAAATGTAGTTGTGCCTAATATACAATTTCAAAGGAAAAGTATGTGTTCTACTGCTTCTTCTGAGCTCTCTCTTTTCCATTCTTTCCATTCTCTGAAGCAGTTTGTTCTGTTGGCACATTTCAATGACAGTGATTTATTTGATATTCCTGGAGGATGGAGAGCAACCCACACAAGCACTTGCGGACCAAGATTGCCAAACTCATAACAGAATATAGTTGGCTAATAAGGCATAATACAGAATAGTATGACTGATGGGAGGAGCAGGGGTAGGAGAACTAGGTTCTTGGCAAAGAAGTCAATTCAACAAAGGAACAGAATTTTCTTAGCTTTTTGCATCCTCTTATTGAAGCGTTCAAGTGGGGGTAAATGTACCTTTTGTTCTAAAAGTAACTTGTTTGGTTTTCTTTATATATATTTTTTTCTATAGGCAGATGCCTCTAGGACAGTGGTCTCCAACCTTTTTATGCCCAAGATCACTTTTTTTGAATTTAAGGGCACCCCAAGATCTACCCCGCCCCTTCCCTGAGGCCCTTGCCCCTTCTCCAAATCCCCGCCCCACTCACTCCACCCCCCCACTCGCTCTCCCCCACCCTCACTCACTTTCATTGGGCTGGGGTAGGGGTTTGGGAGGGGGTGCAGGCTCTGGGCTGGAGCCGAGGGGTTCGCAGTGTGGGAGGGGGCTCTGGGCTGAGCCTGGGGCAGGGGGTTAGGGTGTACGAGGGGGCTCTGGGCTGGAGCAGAATGTTGGGGTGCAGAAGAGGGTACAGCGTGCTGGCTCTGGGCGGGGGGTCAGGACTGGGCAGGGGGTTGGGGTGCTGGCTCTGGGAGGGAGCTCAGGGCTGGGGTTTGGGTGCAGGAGGAGGTTTGGGGTTCTGGCTCTGGGAGGGAGCTGGGGGTTGGGGTGCGGCCTCCCACCAGGCAGCACTTACCGCCAGCGGCTTCCAGTTGGTGGTGCAGCATGGCTGCCGCTAGGGCAGGGTCCTTGCCTACCCTGGCTCCACGCCACTCCTGGAAGGGGCCAATGCGCTCCTGTGCTTCCTGGGGGGAGGCGGGTGGCACATGGCTCTGTGCGCTGCCTGTCTCTGCAGGCACCACCCCCGCAGTTCCCATTGGCCACAGCTCCCTGTTCCCGGCCAGTGGGAGCTGTGGGGGCAGTGCTTGCAGGCAGGAGAAGCAAGCGAAGGGAGACTCCTGCCCTCCTGCCCCCAGGGCTGCGCTGGCCACTTTCAGGAGTGGCGTGGGGCCGTGGGAGGCAGGGAGCCTGTCTTAGCAGCAGCCCCGCTGTGCCGCCGGAGATCGCAATCCACCGGTGGGTGACCACTGTTCTAGGAGTTCTGTATGAAGATAGGCAGTGGGTGCAGGTTATGACACTGCAATCTAGGTACCACCATACTATGTAAGCACCCACACTCCTGCCAAGAGTGTTTTTGATGTCCTCTCCTCCCTGTTCCCTTACAGTCCAGTTATCTACGGGCTCTACTTGTATGAATGTACTGTCTGCATTAAAACAGAATGTGCCAATCCTACATAATGTTAACCTCATTAGCTTGTTCTCAGTACTCATCCTTGTTTGAGAAACTTTCTCTGTTTCAGAATGTCTTTGGGATCAGAATTAAGAGGGGGAACTGGCTGGCAGAGAAATCTATTCCTGTCCTTTACCCTTGGATCTAAAAGTGCAAAGAGCTATCAGGTTAAAGAGGAAGGGCGGGAGGGACATCAGAGGAGCACTGATGAGAAGTGGTGAGGTGGCAGGAGTGTGTGTATTGTGTAGGTGACTTGTCTTGTGGCAGTCCCAACCTTATCTGTTTTTAAAACAAAGAAGTTAATTTAAAACTACATTAAACCCTCCACCTCCCTGAATTTTCCAGTTCGTATTGGAACTTGCTTCAAACAGTTCAGAACAAACTGTTTTCATTGTGTAATTCTGAAGCTGAAAAAAGATTACCCTTCTAAAACTGGCCTTCTGAAGTACATATTTAATGCACTATTGTAAATAAGGCCAGTTGATTGCTTAAGGATATTTGCATCTTATCAACTGTTATGCAGGTGCTAATCTCATAATGTGTTTTAGTAACTTGCTGGTATTTTTAATAAGCGACTTATTCATTCTGCTTTGAATGTGTGTTTGTCCATCTTCACTCAAATATTCAGGGCCAGACTCAGTGTGCCAGACTCAGTGTGTGCCCAGTTTGCATATGTAAATTTTGATTTACAGGAACATGCAGTTTAGCTTACACCCTTCTGAAAACTGGGCCTCTATTCAGGAAAGCATCCCTATTCACGATGTCATTTATGCTTAATGCATGTGTTTAAGTACTGTCATGAATCAAAGCCATGGCTCTTAAAGTACACGTATCATGGGGTTTTCACAAACTCCTTGAATTTCCCTAGTAAAGACCTTCCAAAATATATTTTTTTTTTAAAAAAAAACCTTTGATCTTAGACATTTAGCACTTTTGGAGCTTTTCATTTGTAGATCTCAAAGCACTTTACAAATTTAGGTTAGTATTATTAGCCCCACTCTACAGATGGAGAAAGCGAAGAACAAAGGTTAAGTGACTTGACCAAAATCACCCAGTGAGTCAGAGCCTGGAATAGAATAGAATCAGATCTACTAACTTCCAGTCCTTCATCCTAACCACAGAACTCTACTGCCTTTATATGTCCCAACACCTCTCCCTCATGTTACACTCTCCCCTCCCATTAGATGGGAAATATGGAAACTTTGTCTAAACAAAGAGAAACAAACTCAAAGTGAAGCAGTAAGAGCAAGGAACTCCTGAGTTCTTATTCCGGGTCTGCTACTGACTTCCTGTGTAATATTGGGCGAGTTCCTTAATCTCGCAATGTCTGTTTCCTCATCTGTCAAATTGGGATGGTAACGTTTGCCAGCTTCATTGCAGGAAGAATAATTAGTATTTATCAAGCATTGTATTAGAAGTGCAAAGTGTTCTGCCCTATACGTCAGAGCTGGTAGCTGCCTTTAGATAGGAAACAAAGGAACTTCCTGGAAACAAAGGATCTCAAAATAAAATCTTAAATTACTATTTTCCTAAAGAATGGAAAAAGTGGTTTGTACAGCTATAGCTTACCCTTGTCACACAGTTTAAACTAAGGCAATAGGTTAAGGCATTTGTTTTTTTTCTTTCTGCTTTTTGTAAGTGAATTTAGTACTGTTGAAAGGTACGTTCTGCCTTATTTAACTGCTCTGGAGAGTGAGATCCTAGATCTACACCCAGAATAGGTACAACATGGATAGCAACAGATTGGAAAAAAACAGGCAATTAAAACCATTTCCTCACCATGAATATTTTGTTTGTATTTAAAGGGACATCTTCAACTTGAAATTTAACCATTTTTTAAAAAAAAGACACTATACCACTAACTCTCCCCGAGAAATGTGGGTGTTTTCTTTTGTTTGTTTTTTACAATCATACTTTTTTTCTTTTCTTTTCCCCATTTGCTATGTGAAACACCCAAATGAGGGGAAAAGTAACCTTAACCCTACCCAGACTGCTGTAAAATTCACAAAGTAAACAAACTGGAAAAAATAGTAACCTTTTCTCTAATCTGAGTCACTGTGACTTTAGATATGGCTTTCAACAATAGTAGACAAAAAACAAAACAAAACAAAATGAACATCCCACCCTCCCAAATCAAAACTTCAGAAGTGTGTCTGTTTTTCTTTCAATTGATCCTGAAAGTTCATGCTTCATGGGGGGTTTTTGCTGGCCACCTGAAAGGGTCAGGAAGGGATTTAAAAAAAAAAGTCTTTCCTCTGAAGCATCATGGATGGCCTTGGCTAGATATGGGACATTGGACAGGGAGGACTCTGAGGTGGCACGAGACATACTCTCTCTCTCAGGTGCTTGGCTGGCTTGATCTTGCCCATACACATGGGGTTGGGAAGGAATTTCCCCCCTGGTCAGAATGGCAGCGACACTGGGGATTTTTCACCTTCCTTTGCTGTGTGTGGGTGCGGATCACCTGCCAGAATTATCTGGGTATAGTTCACATAACCATTTCTGTTCCATTACGTGGGCGTCGGGCACTGGTGCATCTCAGTCCCTCCTGTTCTCTGCCTGTGACACGTAATCATTTAATCTCCCGTGGGCTGTAACGCTTTGGTCTAATTTTAGTTGTTGGGTTTAGTGTGTGGGTGCTAGGTGGTGTTGGTGGCCTATGATACAGGAGTTCAGACTAGATAATCTGAGGGTCCCTTTTGGCCTTAAATTCTATGATTCAGACCGCAATGTGCTTGTGCATGGTAATCTCAACGTGAATTAGACACAGCTGTTCTGATTGTTTTACCTTTTCCTTTTCACTCAGCTTGGACAGTGGTCCTAAGTGTTGAAAAGTAAATAGGGGTTTTAAAAAAATTGTTCTTAGTAATAATAATGGTAAGAAATTTGCTTTTTGAAAACGTTTTACCTGGCACTCTCCTCCTTTTGTAAGAAGCTGCTAGGGAAGTAAAAAGGGAAGGCTGTACACCCATAGCCCTCCCCCGACCCTGCACACCCACGGCACCCCCTGGGCAGCCCCACCAGCACTTGAGGCTCACTCTGAACTGCCCCCCCAACACCTGCAGCAGCACCCACGGCCCGGGCTGCCGCTCCCCCAGCACCCGTGGTGCCACCTGGGCCACCCCCCATGAGCACCCCAAGATTTAGTCAGGGGTATAGTACAAGTTATGGACTGGTCCCGGGCCACTTGAGATGGCCACCTGTGTTAGAGTGAGTGGCAGCCTTGTTATTCTTTTGGCATTCATGGGACTGCTCTAATTGTCTAGCATTCAAGGGCTGTTAGCCCACCATTACTGACAAAGCAAAGACGAATTGTCCCAAAGTCATTGTTTCAGAGCAGTGACCCAAGGAAATGAAAGAACAGTTGGTGGTTCTTCACAACTTGTTTTTCTAGCCCTGTATTGTGTGGCTTGCTTTGTGTGGTAAAATCTGCTCTCCTAAGAGCACTAGAAGGTTATGTGTATGTTCTTGTTCCTCTTTCATGTCTCCCTTTATGTAGTTTTTCTAGCACCTTGTAATTTCTCCTCTATTTTGTTTTTTGTTTCGTTTTTTGGTGTCTTGGCAGAGGAGGTAGCTGTCATGGTGGAACATGAGGCACCTCCAGGCCCCCTCTCTTCATGGAGTTGTGCTGTAAAAATCTGCTTTGCTCTTTCATATTCCCTAGAAGAAACAGGGGGAAGGGAAAGCAAGCGTGCGTGTGTGTTGTGTGTGCACACGCATTTTTACACACGTGCCCTGCACTGACCATCTTGCATCCTGAACTACCTCACAAAGTATTTAGTGAAGGGCTTTTTTCTTTGAATTTAAATGGTGGCAAGCATTCCTCCCCTTGTACCTCAAGTTGTTGAGGAGCTAGAGGTAGGCTTTTAACTCATGTTCCTTCATGCTTCCAATTCCCGTAATACTTTATTCCCTGGCTTTCCTTTGTTTCTGTGTCCTATTATGACTTTCTCTGTGCCCAGGTAGCTGATGTACCATAGGGGTACAAACGCTGTTCAGTAAATCAGCTAGCAGATATAGAATGGATGCCACAGAAATACCACAGGGAGTTAGGAAGAAGGACGTGCCTCTCGCTCCAACTCTGCCATCAATATGACTATCCAGAGCTGTAACTCCCCGAGGCTGAAAAAGGTCGCCTCCTAAACTCAGGCCTACTGTGATTCCATGAAGCATGTAGAAGGTGGCAAAAAATGTAGCGAGTCCTTCTTTCCTCTCCCCCACCCCCTAAATCAGGGGTGGGCAAACTGCGGCCCATGGGCTGGATCTGGCCCACGAGCTGTTTTAAGCTGGCCCGTAAACCACACCGTGTGGCTCGGCCCCGCTCTGGCCAGGGTGTTGGGTCAGGGGCTGCACCACACAGCTTGGCCCTGCTTTGGCACTCCGGCCGGGGTGCTGCGTCGGCGCCACACCATGTGGGTTGGCCCCGCTCTGGCTGGGGCACAGGGTCGGGGCTCCACCATGTGGCTCAGCCCCGCTCCGGCACTCCAGCTGGGACACAGGGTCAGGGGCCATACCACACAGCTCCCACAAGCCTCAGCATGGCCCTGCTCCAGCTCCTACGCACTCCAATGCGAGCTGCAGGGGCAGTGCCTATGGATGAGGCAGTGTGGAGAGCCACCTGGCCGTGCCTCTGCATAGGAGTCAGAGAATGGACATGCTGCTGCTTCTGGGAACAGCTTGAGGTAAGCGCTACTCGAAGCCTGCACTCCCTGAACCTCTCCCCACCCACCAACCCCCAGCCCCAGCTCTGATCCTCCTCCCGTACTCCAGACCCCTCGATCTCAGCCTGGAGCATCCTCCTGCATGCCAAACCTCTCATCCCCAGCCCCACCCTAGAGCCCACACCCCCAGCCGGAACCTGCCCCCTGCCCCAGCCCTGATCCCCCTCCCGCCCTCTGAGCCCCTTGGTCCCAGCTCTGAGCACCCTCCTATACCCCAAACTCCTCATCCCCAGCCCCACCCTAGACCCCCACCCCAACCCCAATTTTGTGAGCATTCGTGGCCCACCATACAATTTCAATTCCCTGATGTGGCCCTCGGGCCAAAAAGTTTACCCACCCCTGCCCTAAATACACTGAAGTTGAGGAGGAGGAGAAAACTTCTCAGGGCAATTTGGTGACTGACTCTCATCTCCTCCATACAACATCCAGCCTTTCCTAAAAACTTTTTTGGAAATAGAATTAGCCTACAAATCATTCTGACTTAATCTGGCCCAAATTTATAGTGATTTTTTTCTCTGTGCTCCCTGTCTCCAATCCTCAAATTATTAGTTGTTTGATTTATGCAAAATGAGCTGGTGGGTTCTGAATTCCAAATGGACAGGCATCCACACAAAAAGGTGGCACCTTGGTAGGAAGTCTGAACAGAAGCAGAGACTGTGAAAGAGCCATGGTCTGCAAACTCCTTTCTTGGCACTAGAGGTGCTTCCTCCAGAAAAATATTGAGGTGGTGGTGGTGGCTGTGTAGGGGCAGCCTGTTCTGTATACTAATGGAGAACATGATTCTGTAGGGCCATCATTTCAGCTCACTTCACCTGAACAAAAATCCTCCTTTATGAATATTCTTTAACATGCTTTCTAAATTTGGATTGTGGTTGCTCAGTCTTCCCTCAAAAAAAGCCTGTGTGTTACACAGATGTCTGACATGCTGAATTGCTAATGCATCTCCTGTATCGTGAAATGGCAAATATAAAAATAGGAACAACTACACTGATCTTGGGAGATTTGATTATCTGTCCTGGCTGGGTGTATGACATCTGGATTGATAGACTCCACCACCCAACTCCGCCTTCTGAGTGGCACGCTCATGATACAACAGTAGAATAGAAATGCCCAGGGAAGGAGGCAGAGACAGCAGTTGGGGAGATTGGTATGTGGGTGGAGGGGAGGCTGGCAAACCCCAAGATTCTGTTTTTTCTTGTTTTTGAGGCTAAATTCATCCTCTTCACTTAATTTTTAAAGAAGATTTGTGCCTTTCATGACAGCTGAATAGAAATAGTTTCTTGGCCAAGTTCACCAGCAGTTGTTGAACTTTGTCCTTACGCAGTTGTTACATGGAATAACTACAGATGGTTTTGTAGTATATAATTAGTTTTTAGATTACATCCTTCTAAACAAGCCAAATTTTAAGTGTTCACAGAGAAACTACAGATGAGCAGCAGTTGGTGCTCTCTGGCCTGTTAGAAGCCAGAGTCACTGCATGCAGCACCTCCATATTGAAGATGGTCAAGAGCTGCATTTGTGTCGCTGCAGTTTTATATATCTTTGCCTTCTCATCCAGTGCAGCCTGTTGACTGTTGGTCTCTTCAGCGAATACCTCTGCTCTGGGAGAAACACCAGGTCACAGAATTTTCCAGATCATCTGAAGAGAATGCTACAGTGGACACTTAAGCTGTTAGATTTCTAGCTGGCACAGTCAAGTCAATGTCCAAGAACAATGAGGCCTCCTTAAAATGAATGTATGTGGGTATAACACTGTTATGCAGCATGCCTATGGCAAGTTAAATGTGTAGTACTGTGTTAGTCTCTTCCTCCTCTTGTCTCCCAATTACTGACCAGTATGTTTAAGGAGTGCACTCTCTGCAAGAAATGAGCATGCTCTCTGTCATGTCAGCCAGGCAGTGGCATATGCCTAGATGCATTTTTATCATTCAAACCTTTTGTAAAAAGGAAACATTACCTTGCTGGATTCTTGATATATGAGGTCTGTGGGAAAACTCTATTTGGTTCAGCTCTTTTTGGTTTGCAATGAGGCTCTTGGTGTCGTAGGTTTCTCACTTAATCTGACTGTCAAGGATGGACATGAATACATGAACATGCACACACATCTTCTCTGATTTGCAGGAAAGATTTGACAGGGTGAGGGGGCAATAGGGAAAAGCCAGTAATGGAGATGGATGCAGTACCCAGTTCTATTCAAGAGACTACTGCTAGCACCGTTGTATACCATTTCATCTTTCTTTGGTTCCACGAAGGAGCTATAGATCTGAATCTTCTTTCTTGGTATGAAGGTCTGTCAAAAATCCAATTCAAATGCCCTTGAGTGCTTCTAAAGAGAGAGAAACTGTCTAGTTTGTAAGCAAAAAGGAAACTGCAAGTTTAGGTGAAAGGAACACTTGTCAATTTAAAAAGTAATATTAATAGGTGAAACAAGAACTGAAGTTACTAGAACTAAAGTAGATTGAAATCTTTATATTTTTTAATTTTACCGTATGCAATTGATAAAGTGATCATGTATTGTCAGGTTTATTGTGTTTCTCCTTTTTATAATAACATCCCATCTTGGTGTGGCTCTTTCACACAGCTACAGAGTTGTATTTTTGTGTGTGTCTGTCCATCTGTCCCCTGCAAATGTCTGTAAGGCCACAGAAAAGGGCTAGAGGATCCAAGGGCAAATACGAATAGTTTCAGGTGAAACAGGTAACTCATACTTTGTTTTTTAAGTGGCTAGATTTCAAGTTGATGGTGTCCCACGTAGACTTTGTTTAACAAAATCTACTTCATGCACGTTGGATTCATTGGAACCTTCTCTTTTGCAGTGTTATGAAACTACGTGGGAGCAGAGCTGTGCTTGCCAACTATTTCTGAACAAAGTTGTAAATAGCACAGTTCCATCCAGGGGTAAGGGCCTAAGGGCAACCAGGTTCTGAAAATGGCTTTAACCAAATTGTGCCCCCTCCATACTGGCAATAAAGTTGCACTTGGATGAAACATTTTAAAGCAGGTTTCCTAACCTGGTTTTATTTTTTTTATCCTGGATGGTATGGCCTAAACATTTAGTGATAGCAGGCGTGCCTGGTTTGGAGGTTGTTTTCACGTTGTATAAATGGTCCTGTGGTATGAGAACATGTGTGAGTTAGTTCAGAAAATGCAGTGCTCTTCTTGCCCTCGTTCCCTGTCCCACTGCATAGGGGTGAAATAACCCCGTGCAGACAATACTGTGTGGTTCTGTGATGTGGGGGAGCCCCAGGGGCCTCCCATTAGGAAACGCCAATAACCAGCCCTAGACAGGTCTGAGTTCTGTCATGACAGACAGTAGTGCCCTTGGAGAGTGTGGGCTCGATGACTCTTCAGCTTCCCTCTTGACTGCAGATGTGTCACTGTGAAGTGGGTTTTCCACCACTCTCATTACATACTTCACTATAGTGAGCTGCATGACTCCTGCCTGATGTTTGAGTACTTCTGCCCAGGAAGCAGTCTCAGCGTGACTAGCATAGAGTCGTGTCTCTCTTTTTATTTAAAAAACCGTGTTCTGTGTATGTTGCTGCTGTCCGCCAACATCCCCTCTCCCTGAGCAGGAACCTAACCTTGGCTCAGTATAGTTTATTCTACCCAGAGAGGATGTAAGAGGACTGAGATTGTTCCTGAACCAGAAATCTTTTGGGGCAGTTCAAACTGTCAAGTTTGAGAGTTTTTTTCCCTTGCCAGGTTTTATCTTGTTTTTCTGTTTATTCCTCTGGAGGCCTTATATATATTGGGTTGGCAGAATTCATTATTTATTTATTTTTGTAAATTTGATGGTTAATTATTGATTGATATTTTTAATCTTAGTTTTTTTCTGATATTTGTCTTTTAAATAAACGTTCCCAGTGGTGCTGCACGGGGCTCCCTGCACGGCCACAAGGTTGGTGACACCAGATCCCTGGAGGCACGTGGTGAGGGTCCTGGCTTGGCAGGGCAGAGACCCCTGGCCAGGACAGTGAGAAGGAGGACGCACCTCCTGCTGCAGGGGAGACCACCCCACTGCTGAACGGCCCTTTCCGGGGGATGGCCAGCCGGTGAGCGAGTGACCAGGGCTGCAGATGGCTCTACGTGGTCGCGGGGCCAGTGATGCTGGATCCCTGTAGGCTCTAGGAGCCAACTGTTATCAATAGATTTTTTTTTCATCTATTTCAGTGTGTCAGATGAAATCGACCTTTACTGATCACTAGTTATTTAAATCAAACCTGCCAAACCTAGTTATATTGCAGAACCAGTGATTGCGATGTAAGGGACATAGCTCCCTACCCAGGATGAGTGGTTAGCTCTCTGCCAGCAACAGGCCTCAAGACCACAGCATGTATGGTGGAACACAAATGCCTCCAGTGCCATTCTGCATTGTCAATACAACAGTGTGCAGCCTAATGAAAATGTGGGGGCTGCCTGAATTTGATACTGACATGTCCTAACCCGGGGAATATTCTAATGCTTGCATTCTCCGTTTTCATACCTTAACTCAATAAAATCCTCAGTTTTTGAACTCTACTTGAATTTCCAGCTCGACTAGGTCAACAAAATGTTTAGCTCAAATATTATTTGAAAGCAAATTTTGACTGTAAAATCTGTGGTACTAGCAAGTTAAGAGTTAATTGCTAAAGAAATTCACAGATTGATTCAGCAAATGTCACCTTTTTCGTGTTTACAGACTGATCCCAAGGTAATTGATTATTCTAAATTGTTATTTTTCACTCTGTGCTAGCCTGGGCTTTGAGAGTGATGAGAGACACCAGGAATTAGTGACTGTTTAACAATGAATATAGCTGCTGCACACAGTCGTACTTTTTTCTCTGTCCTGTGGTACTCTTGCCCAAAATCATTTGAGCATTTTCACCCAGAGGACAGTTAACACTTGCCCGCAAGTTAAAGGAGTATGGGCTGGATGAATGGACTATAAGGTGGCTAGAAAGCTGTCTAGATTGTCGGGCTCAACGTCTAGTGATCAATGGCTCCATGTCTAGTTGGCAGCCGGTATCAAGTGGAGTGCCCCAAGGGTCAGTCCTGGGGCCGGTTTTGTTCAGTATCTTCATTAATGATCTGGAGAATGGCGTGGATTGCACCCTCAGCAAGTTTGCAGATGACACTAAACTGGGAGGAGAGGTAGATATGCTGCAGGGTAGGGAGAGGATACAGCGGGATCTAGACAAATTAGAAGATTGGGCCAAAAGAAATCTGATGAGGTTCAACAAGGACAAATGCAGAGTCCTGCACTTAGGACGGAAGAATCCCATGCACCGCTAAAGACTAGGGACCGAATGGCTAGGCAGCAGTTCTGCAGAAAAGGACCTAGGGGTGACGGTTTACGAGAAGCTGGATATGAGTCAACGGTGTGCCCTTGTTGCCAAGAAGGCCAATGGCATTTTGGGATGTATAAGTAGGGGCATTGCCAGCAGATTGAGGGACTGATCGTTCCCCTCTATTCAACATTGGTGAGGCCTCATCTGGAGTACTGTGTCCAGTTTTGGGGCCCACACTTCAAGAAGGATGTGAAAAAATTGGAAAGAATCCAGCGGAGGGCAACAAAAATGATTAGGGGACTGGAATGCATGACTTATGAGGAGAGGCTGAGGGAACTGGGATTGTTTAGTCTGCGGAAGAGAAGGATGAGGGGGGATTTGATAGCTGCTTTCAACTACCTGAAAGGGGGTTCCAAAGAGGATGGATCTAGACTGTTCTCAGTGGTAGCAGATGACAGAACGAGGAGTAATGGTCTCAAGTTGCAGTGGGGGAGGTTTAGGTTGGATATTAGGCAAAACTTTTTCACTAGGAGGGTGGTGAAGCACTGGAATGTGATACCTAGGGAGGTGGTGGAATCTCCTTCCTTTGAAGTTTTTAAGGCCAGGCTTGACAAAGCCCTGGCTGGGATGATTTAGTTGGAGACTGGTCCTGCTTTGAGCAGGGGGTTGGACTAGATGACTTCTTGAGGTCCCTTCCAACTCTGATATTCTATGATTTTATGATTCTAACACACACATTAGGTGACGTCTAGGGATTATTCATGTTCAACTAATTAACAGGGACACTCTGACTTAAAAATCTTACAAATACTATCTTTGTTTATTAAAACACTGAAAGACTTTACAAATCTATTATATGACTGTGCATTTGCTTTCCTTTAACGTCACCCAATTAAAAGAGACTAGTCTGTTTTACTTTCAGGTACTCCTGTACTAGCACGGTGGTATAGTGCTTGGGTTGCAGTTGTTGTGAGGGAATGTATGTTTAAACTTTCTAGTAAAAGAAGAATTAAAATAAACATTTTTCGTGGTGTGAAGTTTCGTAAAAAGCTTGTCTTAATGCAGCCTGTATTTCAGGCTAAACTTGACCTGACCCGGTTCTTCTTAATCCAGGATGGGTTAATTTCTGGATGAGACGTGCTTGCGGAAAAGTAGTACTTTTGCCAGGAGCTGGTTACTGCAGAAGGTGGAGACTCCATGGTTCTTTCATCATCCACATTCTTATGTTCTTATCATAGGCATGGAGTTCAGATGGCTTGGCTTATGACCGTTTTACTGACCAGCCATAGATACATCAGCCCCAGTGTAATCAATTTTTTTTTTCTCATTTCAGTGACATCAGGTACATAATTTGTCCTCATGAAATGAACAACCACTCTTAGCATGGGGAATAGGAGAAGAACAATGCTTTGCTCTGACCACATCTCCTAGGCACCTTCGTTTCTCAGTACATGCTGTACTAATGCAAGACCAGCCACTCTGGGGCCAGTGTCTGTCAAAAAGCAGATGGATGGGGCAGGGGAAGCTGATCTTTAATATGCAGTTCTGCTTTGGAAAAATACACTTCAGTTTTAGTGGGGGGAAAAAACAACAACCCACTCTAAGCATTGAAGTCAAATCTGAATCATATGAAATGGGGTGGCATGGTGGGGGAAGGGAATCATCTCTTTGCAAATTTCATCATTTAGCTATTGCTGGTGTGTGAATTCTGTTCGGCAGCGAGGTTGTGCGTGTTGCGGTTTTGCTTGGCTGCTGAGATAATTTTGTGGGATATAAAATGCAGTCCTCTAAACAAAAAGTGGAACACCTCTTCCCCTCCCCAAAATTCAGTAAACAAGCGTAGGTGTGTGTGTGTGTGTGCGCGCGCGTGTGTGTATCTTCCTCCTCCCCCAACCTCAGTTTTGTCTGCGGTCTTGCTGAGAGTAGGTGGTTAAGGAATTTAATGTCTCTCTGTAGTGACTCACCAGAATGATTCACTAGTACGTGGAAATAGAATGACCCCGAGAGTCACTTAACTACTCTGAAAGGCTGGGTTGGGTGGCATGCTCAGCATCGTTTGCCCTTTCTGGTCGGGAGGCTGCTATTCTGTTCTCCCTACGTGCATTGCTTTATGGTGGGCCCACAGTGCTCCTCCAGGCCCAATGAGGGGATCTGCAAACATCACTGTTCCTGCATGCATTGACAGGAGCAGTTCCTGTATACTAGGTAGTGAGGGTATGTCTACACTGAGTTTTTAAACCTGTGGCAGCAAGTCTTCAAGCCTGGGTCTACAGACTCAGGCTTGCAGGGCTCATGCTATGATTCTAAAAACAGCTGTGTAGACATTTGGGCTTGAGTTACAGCATGAGCTCTAAAGCCTGCGGTAGGGGTGGGGTTCAGAGCACAAGCACAAAGTCTGCACAGGTGTTTTTAGTGCAATCGCGCAACCCCACATCTGCAGACTCAAGCTCTGTGATTCACTTCGATGGGTTTTAAAATACAGTGAAGTGTACCCAGAGATACTCGTCTAGATGGAGGAGGAGAACATCTTGGTTCCCATCAAATGAATTCCTCTGGATGCCAAGGGTTCCCTTTGCTGCTGTGCTGCTAATACTTACCTACCAGACAGCTTGATTTCTTTTCCTTTGTTGCCACTTCTCACATTCTTAGGTATGCACTTCCTTTTTGTGTACGCAGATCACTGTATCTTAAAGGAATGCTATTGCAGAATTTCATGTCACTCTTACAAAAGCTGTAAGGTGTACCACCTCTGAGGTGCTTACATGCCGCATACCAATGATGTGACCTTTGAGTTTATTTAAAATGCTTTGGGATCCTTTGGATTGGCACCTGCTATGCTAGTGTCAGGTCAGTAATATGCCCGCCTCCCGCCCCAAAGAAACCTGTACACTTCTCTGTACAGTGGGGTAATGTGCTTCATGCCAACTAATGTGGCAGACTCCGAATCATTTGGCTTTGAATCCTGCCCAGCCTGCAATGGACTCGCCTCCCAGTTGATGGGCACAGTTGATGCCTGTTCTCTCTGGAGGAGAGTCACATCCCAGATAGGTGCTCGTTGTGTAAATCCTTCTCTTTTGAGAGCTCGTACATCTAGGGACATGTGATTTGAAGCTGCATCTCCTCAAACATTTGATACACTTGTCACTTCAGACTCAGAGGAGGTGACTGCCTCCAAAGAATGACTGAAAGGGTCTTTGTTAGTGTCTGCTCCTGTAAGCACACACACTACCTTAGGGTTCAGCGAAAGGTAAGCAGGAAAGGAGATGCAGTAAGAATTGGCACCAGCTCCGCTGACCACCCCAGCGCAAGTTGCCTCTATGCCAGCGCTGGTCTCAGGGCCAGCACTCCTGATGCCAACAATTTTGTTATCAGAGCTGATAAAGGTGAGACTGAAAGAGCTGAGCAGAGCCCAAGCATGGATTCAGGCACAGGGAGATACCATCCTGTAAGGAGGGGACAAGCTTCGCTCCAAGGACAAAGTGTTGAAGTCTGCCATTAGGGCAGGAATGATGCACAGTGAACTAGTACAGACTTAAATGCAGACCATGCCAATTATGGGTCAGTGATATGCCCTCACATGATTATTGAGATCCCCTCCACGGACATAGTCTGTACAAGAGAGGTGCCCAGGACTGGAGCTGAAACATTATTCCATAACACCGCTGTACAAAAAGTCATATTTTCTTTGCTGGATTACGCCTTCCCTCTGGCATCGAGCAGGGATGCCTGTCTTTGATCTTCTAAGAGTGACCCGAGGGCTGGTACCTGACATCTCTGTGATATGGTTTCACTCTCAAAAAAGTGTGAGTGGGGCAACCCCAAAGTCCCTGCGCCTCCTAGAAGTCAGCAATAGCCTAGTGCAGTGGTTCTCAACCAGGGATAGGTGTACCCCTAAAGGTATGCAAAGGTCTTCCAGGGGGTACATCAACTCCTCTAGATATTTGCCTAGTTTTACAACAGGCAACATAAAATGCACTAGCGAAGTCAGTACAAACTAAAATTTCATACAGACAATGACTTGTTTATACTGCTCCTATATACGATATACTGAAATGTAAGTACAATATTTATATTCTAATTGATTTATTTTATAATTATATGGTCAAAATAAGAAAGTAAACAATTTTTCCGTAATAGTGTGCTGGTTTTTTTTTTTATATTTTTATGTCTGATTTTGTAAGCAAGTAGCTTTTAAGTGAGGTGAAACTTGGGGGTATGCAAGACAAATCAGACTCCTGAAAGGGGGACAGTAGTATGGAAAGCTTGATAGCCACTGGCCTAATGGAATTCCTGAGTAGGCAATCTATGACCAAATGTAAATGGTCCTTGCACAGATCCATCACGGGACCAATATTCTGTCATTGGGGATCTCCCATAATAGACTTGCTTGCCACCAAGGACGATGCTAAGTATTACAACTTTTCCTCCACAGGTGACCTCCATCCAGGATCGTTGCCAGATGTAGATTTTTAGCACTTAGGGCCCCATTGTACTAGGCTATGGTAATAATTTTTAATTATTTATATTTAGTGGTTAGCTTATAAACCTTTATGATCTAGTTCTAGAACATAATATCTTCCAAATTTGTGAGCACTTCCACAGATAAGTTAGGCTTATTTATACATCTCCAGTCTCTTTTCCCTCACCCCCATTCCTGCTAGGCTCTTGGCCTCAATGACTTCTGTGTGGCCATGAGTTCTGCTGTCTAGTTGTGTTGTGTTTTCTTTCCAGATCTCTTAACCTATCCCTCTCGTGATCCCTGCTGCTAGTGCTGTTGTCTGTCCTGACCGTTGCAGCATCCTGCTCCAACCCTAAATGCAGTTGCCTAGTTCACCTGCCTTTTCTGCTACTTAGGCCATGTATCGGCGTTCGCCCCGTGTGAAGTTTAAGCTTGTACTTCCTCCCTAAGCTCTCTTTTCTGCCTACAATCCAAGCTCCTTTCTGCCTACAATCCAATCTCACCACTGTCCTTCCTCCACTGTTTGTTATGGGAACCCTTCCTGTCCCCTTCTAAAAGCTTGCCAGTTCCACAAAGCATTCCACTTATCAGATGCAATCCACTCACTTTGCACTGTACTGTACTATGCATATGGATATGTCTATACAGCATTTTGGAGTCCACGGGAGGGAGCCTCCCAGCCCGGGTCAACAGACTCAGGGTAGCAGGGTTCATGCTAGAGCTCTAAAAATAGCTGTTTAGACTTCGCTTTGCAGTTGCAGGTTGGGCTCTGAAGCCTGCCCCTCTCCCCAGCTTTCAAAGCCCAAGCTCCAGCCTGAACTGAAACATCAAACTGCTGTCTACAGAGCTATTTTTAGAGCACTAGCATGAGCCCTGCTAGCCCGAGTCTGTTGACCTGGGCTCTGAGGCTTGCTTCCTTGAGCTCCAAAATGCTGTGTAGACATAATGGGTCTTCAGACTGTGAGCTCTTCAGGCTATAGGTTCATTTTTTTGGTGCACTTTGGGTATTAAATGTTTGTAAAGTGCTTTGAGATTCTCACGTGACAGATACTATAGAGGTACAAAGTGGTGTGATTCGAGAGAGGCTTGGGTCCTGAAGTCTGGATCTGGCTCCAAAGGCTCGCAGAGTTGAGGAGTATTACAATCTAGAGTTTTGGCTCAGTTCTGTCTCTAGCTGTGATTTTTATTACATGGGAGAGGACGGGGAATGCAACTGAAGCAGCATGGAAAATGGAGAGGCTAGATTTTTTTTCAGTAGGTGATTACAACCAGCAGATAAATGCACATGACAGGTCACAGGTCAGTTTATGTTGGTGGTTTGTCCCACCAACTTTGACTCTGTCCCTCTTTAGAGATTTCCTGTATAAATAAATCTAAAAATATTTGGTTTTGGGGGTGGGGGTGTAAAGAGGCCTTTAGGAAGTGAGTGCCACTTAGCGCCCTCTCCCATTTTAGTCATCTGTTTTAAAAGCAGCTTTTCAAGTATTCAAATACCTATATATTCTGCATTTATTTTTATCCTGCGATGGGTCATAGCTTCAAAACTAGTGAACATTTCTCACTCTAAAAACACGCTTCCTTTTATAGTGTACACATGGCGGTGGTTTTACTACATTCAGCATAGAGCTATTTCCTATTTTACAGTTGTTCAGTAACACTCCAAAGCCCTTGCTCTGCCTCCCTCTCCATTGACTTTCTCGCCTTGCCAATCCATTATTGTGATTTCAGTGAGACGACGCCAGTGTTGAGCGTTTAATGGGCCATGAGCAGGAAGTTCAGCTATTTCCTCCTCCTGTGAGACCATGATGTCATCAGCTGTTCTGGGTCACTTTATCATCTGCTGCTGCTGTTGCTTTGGTGTATGTGGAAAAAATGTAAACAGCACTTTCCAGATGTTCTCAGGGTGGCTGCAAACCCATAAATGGGCTGTTTAGTTCAGGAGCATTAGTAATGTGTTTAGGGGGGTGGCAGTGAATAGAGTAATAAAAATGTATAGTGCTATAAGCATCCAGCAACGCATGCTCTGTTAGTTACATCATGCATGAGCAAAAGCTGGCAAGGGGGGGGGGGGGGTGTCAGTTCCCTCTGTGTATGTACTTGGCCCCATTAGTGCAGTATCTAAGCACCTCACAGACACTAATGAGTTTAGTCTCCCAGCACACCAGGGGAGGATTTCACAGGTGGGTAACTGGGACACCGGATGATTAAAGTGATTTGTTCTGTGGCTTAGTCAGGCATTGAACCCAGATATGTAATGTTCCTATGGCCGTAACCATAAGATTAATTTTATTATTATACTTTCCTGTTTCTCTTCCCTCCCTCCCTCCCTCCCAAACCATCACCCCCAACTTTGAATCCTGAATAAAATTAAACAATAGAAAAGTCTTCTAGTAGGTCTGTGGCAGGCAGGTGCTAGTCTTTGTTAACCCATTCTGCCTCCAGGTGGTGTGCTAAGGAGCTTACTATATTGGTGTTCTAGTCAGACTAATGATGAAAGAATTCAGAAAGGCATTCTAGTTATCTTCGAACTGCCCCCAAAAATAGCAGATTTGGTGCTAGTGAAAGGTGCTGGATAGGTGACCTTGGAGCTGGTGACCTCTGACCCATAATAGGCATAGCACAGATTGTAGCAGCAGAGTGAAGGTCTTCTACCCTGAGCTCTCCGTGCTCAACAAGAGATCCCTCTAGGTGGGAGGCTAGTTAAGTGCTGCTGGCCCATAGACTAATTAGACTAGTCCAGAGTGGGTAGATAAAATACAGCAATGCCATGGCTGCTAATGGCTAGAGTGGGAGACTTTTTTTGGCTCTGCCAAGTTTGTTGTACAACCTTGTGCAAGTCATTTAACTTCTCTGTAGTGCTGTGTCCCCTATCTGGAAAATGGGGATGATGATGCTTCCTTACCTCACAGGGAGCTGTGAAGTGCTTTGAGACCCTTAGATAAATAATGAGGTTGACTATAAACAAAATACTTTAACTTGTGCTTTAAAATGAAGATACCTATTGAATTTTAGAAAGTCAAAGAGAGGGTGGTAAAATGAATCTTAGCCTTGTATCTTCTCTGTGTGAAAATGCAGGTTATTATAGTGTCCAGTTTGGAACTGGAGAGGTCTTATCTATCTCACTGCAGCTGGAGACAAGGACTTCAGGGTGAACTTGGGAGACCCGCGATCCTGAGCTGGAAAAATCATCAAAGCTCATGCACCACTAGGACATTTAAAAAAAACAACAACAAAAAACCCAAGGCTATTTTGTGGGGGAACCAGTCACTTCACACTTCAGGGTGTGGGTTGTTTTTTTTTTTAATGGACTAATTAGTTTTTATTGAGTCTTGGAAAATCTGATGTCAGACCTGCGTTGCGGCTGGGTGTGGTGGAGCACAAGTTGATTGGAAATTATATCGCCAAGATCATAAGGCAGTGAAAGTTTAACTATGGGAGTTTAAAATAGCAAAGCTGAGCCATGTTGATATTAAAAGACATGACTGAATAGAAATAATGGTCTAATATTAAACTAGTTTTCTTTTCTTGGGAGAGGAAGCAAAATGCTTGGCTGGTTTTTCTCCCTGCATCTGTTGTCCAAGTATAGGTTTCTTACCTCAACACCTTGACTTTTTTAATTATTGCTGGGAGATTGGTGTTTGCAGCTTTTCCCCCCACCAGACACACACACACAAGTTGCAAGTTGCTTTATGGATTATCTTTCCTGGCAACTGAAGTCAGAGCTCCCTGGAGCTTTTTGCAGGCTTCTTCCATGAATCTCTGCTGCCATGTCACCTTTCTTTGTTTTTAATGATTTCAGTTAGGGGAAGATTGAAATACCTGCTCCCTGTTCCACATGAGAACCTGGGTGGGTTCAGGTGAAAGGAGCTCTTCTGTCTTCAGTCTTAACAGACCTATTATTTAATTAGGTTGCCTTTCTGCATTTTTGTTCCTAGTACGTAGGAGCTGATTGACTGAACAGCTTTGCTCGTTACAGCAGGATTAATTTAAAAGACACAACTATGTTTCTGTAATTCAGGTTTGGGGCTTGGGAGATGTTCCTTTTAGAAAATCTGTTGTGTGGATCCTGCTGTGAAAAGCAGAAAAAGACGGGGTCCAGTAGGTCAATGTGCGGGCATTTAGTCTCCAGAGATCTGGATTCAAAACTTTATTTCCCTAAATGAAGATATATGTCTGTATTGTTCTTCTCCTAGTCCCTGGATATGCTTGTCAGTGCCTCCAAAATGACTGCCCAGTCCCATGACACTAGCTGCCTGTCTGATATTCCACCCATGTCCAAAGTGGAGGTGAGCATGTGTGTAGAGAGCCTGCCTGGTTTGTACTGGGTTCCTTGCATTCATGAGCCCATAGTTTGCATACAAAAAATTTGAAAAGGGAAAAGAATACTCTTTCTGATGACATCACTGATTATACAATGGTCTATAATTTGTCCACCATAACCTATTTTCCCCCAATGCTAGCTAACTAGCTGGAGTGCAGAGACCCAGAGAGCAAGGCAAAGGAGGTAGAGGGGGGAGCTTGCAAAGGTGGAGCCAAAAAGTAGCGCAGTTACATAACTGTACAAAAGGAAAGGGTTTGTCGGTGTTTTTTTTTTTTTCATGCCCTTCTGCAAAATGAAAAATGTTGTTGGAAACCTGAATGGAAAAATCCTGAGCATCATTGAACCCTACAGGGACATGAAGTATATTAAAATATTCCACCTGTTTTATGGCTGTTGCTTTTCCTCTTTCAGGTTTGATATCTACAGGAAGGTGCCAAAAGACCTTACACAGCCAACCTACACAGGAGCTATTAGTAAGTACCAGCTTTCATTGCCGCCTGTGCATACCCCAGTCCAAAATTAGTATTTCTTCTGGCGTCCCTCTAAAAGGTCTGATTTTTAAAGGGATATTAAACACGTGAGAACAGACATCTTCTGTAGCTGAGGCAGCTTGCTGTGACCAGTCTGTGCTCTTGTACGGAGGAGCTGAACAACCCCTTAAGGCAATTTGTTTTAGAACCACATGGACAGAAAATGGCAAAAAGGGAGTTGTTAAAAGCAGGCTCTGAACTACCAACCATTTAACTCTGACACGGGCTGAAGTAGATGGGGAGCTCCTAGCTCCCCCCCTTGATGGGTGTGGGCCTGCTCCAAATAGACTTTGCAATTCTTAACCCGCTTCTTCCCCCAAGGCCTCACCCCCTGCTCACTTCTCTTTCCCAATCCCCGCTCTCCCAGGACTCACCAGCTGCCTGCAGAGCCAGTCTGGGAGTTGCTGACATGGAGCTTACCTACCTGCCCAATCGGGGCACAGCAGGGGGTTGGTCCCCCTAGCAAGGGTCTGGGACAGGGAGGGATCAGTCTCCGTAGCAAGGGGTGAGGGCTAGGACAATTGTTGTCCCCTTGTCCTACTCCCCTGCAATGCCACCTACCTCTTGGAGCCTGGTCTGGAAGCCAGCCACTGGTCTCTGTCAGGTGTCAGCAGCTGAGCAGAGAGCAGCTCCTCCATGTGGCTTCAGGTGCTGCTCTTCCTACCCCAGAGTGATGGAGGCCGGTTACTTCGGCCAACATCTGTGCTGACTGGATGCTGCTAGGAATACCTAGCAACCCTAGCTTTGGGACTCTAGTATCTTAAATAATTCGTATAATCTGGAGACTTTGCCGCTTCTGGATCATTAATTAATTGATCCCTTTTCTGGATCATTAATGAATATGTTGAACAGCACTCGTTCCAGCATAGACACCTCTCTCTATTGTGAAAACTGATCATTTATTTCTATCCTTTCTTTCCTATCTTTTAACCAGTTACTGATCTAGGAGAGGATCTTCCCTGTTATCCTATGACCACTTAATTTCCTTAAGAGACTTTGATGAGGGACCTTATCACAGGCATTCTGAAAATCCAGATATACTATATCGACTGGATCAGCTTTATCCATGTGCTTGTTGACTCCCTCAAAGAGCTCTAATAGATTGGTGAGGCATGACTCCCCTTTACGAAAACCATATTGACTCTTCCCCAACAAATCATATTTACTTATCTATCTGAAAATTCTGTTCTTTACTATAGTTTCTATCAGTTTGCCCCCTACAATGTGGGACAATACTGCAGATTTGTCGCCCAAAAAGAACAGCACTCATGTGGGAATCTTCCTGCACATCCTCTGCAGTGAAGATCAATACAAAGAACTCATTTAGCTTCTCTGCAATGGCCTTGTCTCCCTTGAGTGCTCTTTTAACACCTTGGTTGTCTGGTGGCCCCACTGCCAGTTTGTCAGGCTTCCTGTTTCTGATATACTTTAAAAAACAAAAATAAAAACCCTTACTACTAGTTTTTGCATCTTAAACAAGTTGCTTCTCAAAGTCCTTCTTGGCCTGTCTTACTGTACTTTTACATTTTATCTGCCCGAGTTTGTGCATCTAGCATTTGACTTCCAAATTTTAAAGGATGCTTTTTTGCCTTGAATGGCCTTCATTATTCTGCTCTTTAGCCAGGGTGGGATGACTTTGGTCCTCTTATTGTCTTTTCTGATTTGAGGTATGCATTTAGTCGGAGTCTTTGTCATGGTCTTTTTAAATAGTTCCCATGCTGCTTGCAGGCATTTTCCCTTTGTGACAGTTCCATTTAATTTCCATCAAACAAGTGGCCTCATTTTTATGTCGTTCCTGCTTTTAGTATTGGGTCTCTTTGGTATTTTCTCCCTTACAAGGATGTTAAATTTAATTAGATGATGGTCATTATTACTGAGCAGTTCAGCCGTAGTCACATCTTGGACCAAATCCTGTGCTCCACTTAGGACTAAATCAAGAATTGCCTCTCCCCTTGTGGGTTCCAGGACTAGCTGCTTCATGAAGCAGTCATTATGGTATCTAGAAATTTTATCCCTCCATTATGCCCTGAGGTGACATTTACCCAATCAATAAGAGGCCAGTCGAAATCACCCATTATTATTATTGTGCTTTCTGCTCTTGTAGCCTCTCTAACCTTCCTTAGCATTTCATAATGTATGGCCACTGGGAAGCATTCATGGACAGAGGACTGTTCTCTCAGGATGGACTTCACCTGAGTAAAGAGGGAAATAGACTTCTAGGTTGGAGGGTGGCACAACTGATCAAGAGAGCTTTAAACTAGGAATTCGGGGGAGATGGCTGGGAGATGTCCAGGTAATCTCCACGCCAGTTATTCTCTTTGAGAGGGAAGAAAACAAAGAAAGAAAGGATACAGCCATGAGTAGGACAATGGACATAAGGTGGAAGGGCAGTGTACATACCAATCTAATAGGTAATATTGGCGGTAGAATGTCTGTGCCCAATCAGGTAAAGAATATGAGCGAAGCCAAACGACAAAAATTAAGATGTTTTTACACTAATGCGAGGAGCCTAGGTAACAAAATGGAGGAACTAGATCTACTGGTGCAGGAAGTGAAACCAGATATTATAGAGATAACAGAAACATGGTGGAATAGTAGTCATGACTGGAGTACAGGTATTGAAGGGTATGTGCCATTTAGGAAAGACGGAAATAAAGTCAAAGGTGATGGAGTAGCATTGTATATCAATGATGAGGTAGACTGTAAAGAAATAAGAGGTGATGGAATGGATAAAACAGAGTCTGTCTGGGCAAAAATCACATTGGAGAAGAAAGCTACTAGAGCCTGCCCTGGGATAATGCTTGGGTGTGCTATAGACTGACGGTATCTGATGTGGATATGGATAGAGACCTCGTTAATGTTTTTAAAGAAGTAAATATTAATGGGAATTGTGTGATCATGGGAGACTTTAAATTCCCAGATATACACTGGAGGACAAGTGCTAGTAATAATAATTGGGCTCAGATTTTCCTGGATATGATAGCTGATGGATTCCTTCACCAAGTAGTTGCTGAACTAACAAGAGGGGATGCCATTTGAGATTTGGTTTTGGTGAGCAGTGAGGACCTCATAGAAGAAATAATTGTAGAGGACAACCTTGGTTCGAGCTATCATGAGCTAATTCAGTTCAAACTAAATGGAAGGATAAACAAAAATAGATCTGTGACTAGGGTTTTTGATTTCAAAAAGGCTAACTTTAAAAATTAAGGAAATTAGTTAGAGAAGTGGATTGGACTGAAAACTTGTGGATCTAAAGGCGGAGGAGGCCTGGAATTACTTCAAGTCAAAGTTGCAGAAACTATTAGAAGCCTGCATCCCAAGAAAGGGGAAATTCATAGGCAGGAGTTGTAGACCAAGCTGGTTGAGCAAGCATCTCAGAGAGGTGATTAAGAAAAAGCGGAAAGCCTACAAGGAGTGGAAGATGGGAGGGATTAGCAAGAAAGGCTACCTTACTGAGGTAAGAATATGTAGGGATAAAGTGAGAGAGGCCAAAAGCCATGTAGAGTTGGACCTTGCAAAGGGAATTTAAAAGCAATAGTAAAAGGTTCTATAGCCATATAAATAAAAAGAAAACAAAGAAAGAAGAAGTGGGACCGCTTAACACTGAGGATGGAGGTTAAGGATAATTTAGGCATGGCCCAATATCTAAACAAATACTTTGCCTCAGTCTTTAACGAGGCTAATGAGGAGCTTAGAGATAATGGTAGGACGACAAATGGGAATGAGGATATGGAGGTAGATATTGCCACATCCGAGGTAGAAGCCAAACTCGAACAACTTAATGGGACTAAATCGGGGGACCCGGATAATCTTCATCCAAGGATATTAAAGGAACTGGCACATGAAATTACAAGCCTGTTAGCAAGAATTTTTAATCAATCTGTAAACTCAGGGTTTGTATCGTATGACTGGAGAATTGCTAACATAGTTCCTATTTTTAAGAAAGGTAAAAACAGCAATCCGGGTAACTACAGGCCTGTTAGTTTGACATCCGTAGTATGCAAGGTCTTGGAAAAAAAGTTGAAGGAGAAAGTCGTTAAGGACATTGAGGTCAATGGTAATTGGGACAAAATACAACATGGCTTTACAAAAGGTAAATCGTGTCAAACCAAACTGATCTCCTTCTTTGAGAAGGTACAGATTTTTTAGACAAAGGGAACACAGTGGATGTAATCTACCTTGATTTCAGTAAGGGATTTGATACAGTTCCACATGGAGAATTATTAGCTAAATTGGAAAAGATGGGGGTCAATATGAAAATTGAAAGGTGGATAAGGAACTGGTTAAAGGGGAGACTACAGCGGGTCACACTGAAAGGTGAATTGTCACTGGAAGGAGGTTACTAGTGGAGTTCCTCAGGGATCAGTTTTGGGACCAATCTTATTTAATTTTTTTATTACTGTTCTTGGCACAAAAAGTGGGAATGTGCTAATAAAGTTTGCGGATGACACAAAGCTGGGAGGTATTGCCAATACAGAGAAGGACCGGGATATCATACAGGAAGATCTGGATGACCTTGTAAACTGGAGTAATAGTAATAGGATGAAATTTAATAGTGAAAAGTGCAAGGTCATGCATTTAGGGATTAATAACAAGAATTTCTGTTATAAACTGGGGATGCATTACTTGGAAGTAACAGAGGAGGAGAAGGACCTTGGAGTATTGGTTGATCACGGGATGACTATGAGCCGCCAATGTGATATAGCTGTGAAAAAAGCTAATGCGGTCTTGGGATGCATCAGGCAAGGTATTTCCAGTAGAGGTAAGGAGGTGTTAGTACCGTTATACGAGGCACTGGTGAGACCGCATCTGGAATATTGTGTGCAGTTCTGGTCTCCCATGTTTAAGAAGGATGAATTCAAACTGGATCAGGTACAGAGAAGGGCTACTAGGATGATCCGAGGAATGGAAAACCTGTTTTATGAAAGGAAACTCAATGAGCTTGGCTTGTTTAGCCTAACCAAAAGGAGGCTGAGAGGAGATATGATTGCTCTCTATAAATATATCAGAGGGATAAATACCACGGAGGGAGAAGAATTATTTAAGCTCAGTACCAATGTGAACACAAGAACAAATGGATATAAACTGGGGCCATCAGGAAGTTTAGACTTGAAATTAGACAAAGGTTTCTAACCATCAGAGGAGTGAAGTTCTGGAACAGCCTTCCAAGGGAAGCAGTGGGGGCAAAAGACACATCTGGCTTCAAGACGAAGCTTGATAAGTTTATGGAGGAGATGATATGATGGGATAGCCTAATTTTGGCAATTAATTGATCTTCGACTACTAGTGGTAGATATGCCCAATGGCCTGTGATGGGATGTTAGATGGGATGGGATCTGAGTTACTACAGAGAATTCTTTCCTGGGTGTCTGGCTGGTGAGTCTTGCCCACATGCTCAGGGTTTAGCTGATCGCCATATTTGGGGTTGGGAAGGAATTTTCCCCCAGGGCAGATTGGAAGAGGCCTTGGGGGTTTTTCGCCTTCTTCTACAGCGTGGGGCACTGGTCACTTGCTGGAGGATTCTCTACACCTTGAAGTCTTTAAACCACGATTTGAGGACTTCAATAGCTCAGACATAAGTTAGGGGTTTGTTATAGGAGTTGGTGGGTGAGATTCCGTGGCCTGCGTTGTGCAGGAGGTCAGACTAGACGATCATAATGGTCCCTTCTGACATTAAAGTCTATGATTCTATGATGATCACTGTTATCAGTCGGAGAGAGCTGGAGTGGTGGGGTAGCAATAAAGATGGGATTCCTGTGGGATCAGAGAAAGAGCTGGCGAGGAGAAGAGAGCCCAACATGACTTATTTTCTGCAATTTTTTTGTCTTTATTTTTCACCTTGCCATAAATTGCCTATAACTAGAGTCCTTCCAAATTCACGGCCATGTAAAATGCTTCGTGGACGTGAAATCTGGCAGCAGCAGAGAAATAAGGGGGCCATACCACAATCCCCCTAAAATAACTTTGCTACCCCCCTGCAACTCTTTTGGGTCAGGACTCCCAATTTGAGAAACGCTGGTCTCCCCCCCGAAATCTGTGTAGTATAGTGTAAAAGTACACAAAAGATCAGATTTAACGAGGGGAGACCAGCGTTTCTCAAATTGGGAGTCCTGACCCAAAAGGGAGTTGCAAGGGGGCGGCAAAGTTATTTTAGGGGGATTGCGGTAGGGCCACCCTTACTTCTCTGCTGCTGCCTTCAGATATGGGTGGCTGGAGAGAGTGGTGCTGACCAAGGGCCCAGCTCTGAAGGTAGCAGTGCAGAAGTAAGGGTGGCAGTACCATACCATGCTACCCTTACTTCTGCGCTGCTGCTGGTGGCAGCAGAGCTGGGCTCCTGGCCAGCAGCTGTGGCTCTCCAGCCACCCAGCTTTAATGGCAGTGCTGGGTGTAAGCAGCACAGAAGTAAGGGTAGCAGACCTGCAATTTCCCCTACAATAACCTTGGCCCCCACCCCCAACTCCCTTTCGGGTCAGGACCCCTACAATTAGAACACCGTGAAATTTCAGATTTAAATATCTGAAATCATGAAATACGCAGTTTTAAAAATCCTACGACCGTGAAGTTGACCAAAATGGACCATGAATTTGGTAGGGCCCTACCTATAACAATCCACTCCCCAGCCCATGTATCGGTGCATAGTTTTTGGTTGATGTAAATTTTTTTGCCTTGGGCCTTTCTTCTTCCTTCCTCCTTTTCAGATTGGCTGAGTAATGCAATTTCACACCATCATTATCACTGAGTGCTCTGCATGGAGTGGTAAATACAGATCTAGCTGATCCTGCTAAATTGGTAATTAGATGCCTAATGCAGCTTTCCTGTTCCGTTCCACACTGCCTCTCTTTGATCACGTAGTTGTGCCCCATTCACTCATGCTCTGAGATTGGGTCAGTGGCCCTGTATTCGTTGCTGACACATATCCCTTGGTGGAGACAGGCGCTGAATAGAACTGAGTCAGTAACCATGAATCAGAAGGATGTGAAGTGAAGGGCTGTGTGAGCTGTGGAGACTCCTGACCAAAGAACTGGATGAGATGTTTTACCAAACCATTTCTCTTCAGAGGGTCCTTGCCTCTCTGGCTCTCCCAAACACTGAATTACTCCAGCATTGACCCCGCTCTCCTGTAGTCATGGTGCAGCTGCTAAGATTATTCAGAATGCCAGCACAGTAGTTTGCGTAGACACTCCCGCCCCCAAGCACAGCCATAAGGTCTGCATGAACCTGTTGATAAGTTTGGAGGCCCCTAAGATCTGTTGTTAGGAGGGGACTCTTAGAGTGTGTCGAGGCCCCAAAACTTCCCTTCCATTTGGGGAATGACAGTTCCACACCTCATCTTGATTCCATTTAATGGTGGGGGATTAATTCCCCATAAAGAATTTTTACCAGGGCCCTAGAATAAATGAAATGACTATGGTAGTAGAATAGATTAGATGACTATGGTTGCATTTCTGAGCATCCAACTTGCTTGAAGTTCTAAAACAGTTTGTAGCAGCTGATTGCTTACAGTCCTGCACTTTCCATATAACTGCTGCATAGGCACTGATCCAGCGTTGCCTCTGGAAGGGAACTCGCATGGTACTGAAGCTTTCTGGAATAGAAGCGTGTTTGTCAGCCAGACTCCCACAGTCACTTTTGGGTTGTAAAATGCTGCTTCTCACCATGGCAGCTTACTGGAAGGTTTGGCGTCTCAATGCTGCCTGCACTAGGGACTGTTGAGCTGATCAGGTTCTGGGAGACAGAAGCATCCAAGATGGGAAGCGCTGAAGTTCATCCCTGTCTGATGGGAGTATGGGTAGCATATCTTGATACGATGGGCGGGGGCACATTAAAACACAGGGGATGCTCAGGAGCCAGCTGATGGGTTTCTTTGGTGTCTGTCTACCTTTTGTTGATTCTCTGTGGGCTGGGCACTTCTGGCAGTGGTCCAGAGGGAGGGTTTGACAACCTCCTCAGATATCTCCTTCCTCAAGCAGTACATGAACAGTAAGCAGCTGCTGCCTGTAGCAAGGGAGTACTCTGATGAAAACCACCACCACCACCACCACAGTGCTGCTGTTGGTGAAGCCTGCTTGAGTCCCACTGAGGAGAAGCCAGCACCCAGAGTCCAGAAAGATTCCAATGACAGCTGACGTAGCTGTAGATCCCCTGAAGAGTACCAGTGTCATATGCTTAGTTGTCACTACTTCAGCAGAGTCTCAGCTTCTCACAAGTAGAAAACTTCTGCTGAGAGGCTGCTCTGCCTGCTCTGAATCGGGGTGACTTAGAAGTTGGAGGTGAAGTGCAATGAGGACCTGCAATTAAGAGGGAGGAAGAAACATTTAAAGCACCACCTCAAAGACTGGGGCAGAGTTTTGGGGTCTATAGTACCAAAGCACTGGTTGCTCTAGCATGGTTAGCCAAAGAGCTCTCATTCGTTCAAATATTCCCTTCCAGAAACAGATAAGACCATTGAGTTTCAACTTTTCATCCATTTCCTTCTTTAACTAGAACCAGCTGATCCTTGACATATGTTAGAAATCTCTGAGTAGAAGTAGGACGTAGCATTGAACAGCAGTCCCCTGATTTGTGCACAGTGTTAAAGCTTACTACTGTATCCCTGCTGTCTCACAAATAAGGGATTGGTCCTTGACAACGACTGGGAATCACACCTGTACTCCTGCAGGGCAGTGCCAGTCACTAACTGCTAGAAACCCAATATTGGGGAGAGGTATAATCTGACACTCTCAGCTTTGCAATCACAGGGGATTTAACGGGTATGGCACACAACATAGGTATCTGAGATTCACAGTGCAATCATTCCTACTGCAGGTAAAAACAATCATTAATATAAATCTAAATTTCATTAGGACTGGAGGAACTAGAGCAATCCACTCAGATATGGTGAGATGAGGGCTGGAAAAACCTAAATGCCCACTGCCTCCTTTATCAATGCATAGAGTTTCTGGAGATGATTAGAACACAGTAGTTTCAGGCCCTCATATTATACCACAATTAAAATCTCCTTCATTGAATAGTCGTTTTTTTCTTTTTTTTTTTCCACTTTCCATCCTCCAAACCACTGAACAGTACATATACCACTCCATTCAGTCCCCGTGTCAACATTGCCTCCCTCCCTCTGTCACAGTGTCTGTGGTGCTGAAACAGTCAGCAGCCCTAAGTATCACTGTGACAAAGTGGCCATGTTTGGGTATGTGGGCTGCAGCAGCACATGCCCAGGCAATCTGACAGTTGGTATCTGGATGGGCATGAGCTGCCTGACATCATAATAGGAGTCTGCAGCTCTGCCAATCCCATGATTTAGCACTCGGTGTGGATGCATAGCTTACATGTACTTGTTGTACACACTGGGGATATGTCTACACTACAAAATTAGGTCGAATTTATAGAAGTCAGTTTTGTAGAAAGCGGTTTTATACAGTTGATTGTGTGTGTCCCCACACAAGTGCTCTCAGTGCATGTAGTCGGCGGAGTGTGTCCACAGTACCGAGGCAACCGTCGACTTCCGGAGCGTCGCACCGTGGGTAGCTATCCCACAGTTCCCTCAGTCTCCGCCGCCCATCTGAATTCTGGGTAGAAATCCCAGTGCCTGATGGGGCTAAAACATTGTCGCGGGTGGTTCTGGGTACATATCGTCAGACCCCCGTTACCTCCCTCCCTCCGTGAAAGCAAGGGCAGACAATCGTTTTGCGCCTTTTTTCTTGAGTTACCTGTGCAGACACCATACCACGGCAAGCATGGAGCCCGCTCAGCAAACCGTCACCGTATGTCTCCTGGGTGCTGGCAGACGTGGTACTGCACTGCTACACAGCAGCAGTTAATTGCCTTTTGGCAGCAGAAAGTGCAGCATGACTGGTAGCCATCATCGACGTAGTCCTTTTAATTGGGCGCCTGGGCAAACATGGGAGTGACTCAGCCAGGTCATTTCCCTTTTAAGTTTCGTCTCGTGGCGATTCAGTCCTACCGGCAGTGCACTGTCTTTTAACCTCCAGCCAGCAGAAGATGATGGCTAGTCGTCATACTGCACCGTCTTCTGCTGAGCACCCAGGAGATGATGACGGCTAGCGGTCGTACTGCACAGTCTGCTGCCAGCAAGATGTATAAAGATAGATGAAGTGGCTCAAAACAAGAAATAGACCAGATTTGTTTTGTATTCATTTTCTCCTCCTTCCCTTTGTGAAATCAACGGCCTGCCAAACCCAGTTTTGAGTTCTATCCGTGAGGTTTTGAGTTCTATCCTTGAAGGGGCCATTCAGTTTCTCGCAAAGCCACCCCCTTTGTTGATTTTAATTCCCTGTAAGCCAACCCTGTAAGCCATGTCGTCAGTCGCCCCTCCCTCCATCAGGGCAACGGCAGACAATCGTTCCGCGCCTTTTTTCTGTGCAGACGCCATACCACGGCAAGCATGGAGCCCGCTCAGATCACTTTGGCAATTAGGAGCACATTAAACATCACGCGCATTATCCAGCAGTATATGCAGCACCGGAACCTGGCAAAGCGATACTGGGCGAGTAGGCGATGTCAGCGCAGTAACCTGAGTGATGAGGACATGGACACAGACTTCTGTCAAAGCAGGGACCCTGGCAATGTGGGCATCATGGTGCTAATGGGGCAGGTTCATGTGGTGGAACACCGATTCTGGGCTCGGGAAACAAGCACAGACTTGTGGGACCGCATAGTGTTGCAGGTGTGGGACGATTCCCAGTGGTTGCAAAACTTTCGCATGCGTAAGGGCACTTTTATGGAACTTTGTGACTTGCTTTCCCCTGCCCTGAGGCCCAAGAATACCAAGATGAGAACAGCCCTCACAGTTGAGAAGCAAGTGGCAATAGCCCTGTGGAAGCTTGCAACACCAGACAGCTACTGGTCAGTTGGGAATCAATTTGGAGCGGCAAATCTACTGTGGGGGCTGCTGTGATGTAAGTAGCCAACGCAATCAAAGATCTGCTGATATCCAGGGTAATGACCCTGGGAAATGTGCAGGTGATAGTGGATGGCTTTGCTGCAATGGGATTCTCTAACTGTGGTGGAGCCACAGATGGAACCCATATCCCTATCCCGACCGGAGCACCAAGTCGGCGAGTACATAAACCGCAAGGGGTACTTTTCAATAGTGCTGCAAGCTCTGGTGGATCACAAGGCGTGTTTCACCAACATCAACGTGGGATGGCCGGGAAAGGTACATGACGCTCGCATCTTCAGGAACTCTGGTCTGTTTCAAAAGCTGCAGGAAGGGACTTTATTCCTAGACCAGAAAATAACCGTTGGGGACGTTGAAATGCCTATATGTATCCTTGGGGACCCAACCTACCCCTTAATGCCCTGGCTCATGAAGCAGTACACAGGCACCCTGGATAGTAGTAAGGAGCTGTTCAACTATAGGCTGAGCAAGTGCAGAATGGTGGTAGAATGTGCATTTGAACGTTTAAAAGCGCGCAGGCGCAGTTTACTGACTCGGTTAGACCTCAGTGAAACCAATAGTCCCACTGTTATTACTACTTGCTGTGCACTCCATAATATCTGTGAGAGTAAGGGGGAGACGTTTATGGCGGGGTGGGAGGTTGAGGCAAATCGCCTGGCTGCTGGTTTCGTACAGCCAGACACCAGGGTGGTTAGAAGAGCACAGGAGGGCGCGGTGCGCATCAGAGAAGCTTTGAAAACCAGTTTCATGACTGGACAGGCTACGGTGTGAAAGTTCTGTTTGTTTCTCCATGATGAAACCCACCGCCCCTTGGTTCACTCTACTTCCCTGTAAGCTAACCACCCTCCCCTCTTCCCTTTGATCACCGTTGTCAGAGGCAATAAAGTCATTGTTGCTTCACATTCATGCATTCTTCATTCATTCATCACACAAATAGGGGGATAACTACCAAGGTAGCCCGGGAGGGGTGGTGGAGGAGGGAAGCACCAGGAGGGGTGGTGGAGGAGGGAAGGACAAGGCCACACAGCACTTTAAAAGTTTAAAACTTTAAAACTTATTGAATGCCAGCCTTCTGTTGCTTGGGCAATCCTCTGGGGTGGAGTGGCCGGAGGCCCCCCCACCACGTTCTTGGGCATCTGGCTGAGGAGGCTATGGAACTTGGGGAGGAGGGCGGTTGGTTACACAGGGGCTGTAGCGGCGGTCTGTGCTCCTGCTGCCTTTCCTGCAGCTCAACCATACGCTGGAGCATATTGGTTTGGTCCTCCAGCAGCCTCAGCATTGAATCCTGCCTCCTCTCATCACGCTACCGCCACATTTGAGCTTCAGCCCTCTCTTCAGTCTGCCACTTACTCTCTTCAGCCCGCCACCTCTCCACCCGATCATATTGTGCTTTCCTGCACTCTGACATTGTCTGCCTCCATACAGTCATCGGTGCTATGTCAGTGTGGGAGGATACCATGAGCTCAGAGAACATTTCATCACGAGTGCGTTTTTTTCGCCTTCTAATCTTCATTAGCCTCTGGGAAGGAGAAGATCCTGTGATCATTGAAACACATGAAGCTGGTGGAGAAAAAAAAAGAGGCAGTGGTATTTAAAAAGACACATTTTCTAGAACAATGGCTACACTCTTTCACGGTAAACCTTGCTGTTAACATTACAGACACAGCACATGTGCTTTCGTTCCAAGGTCGCATTTTGCCTCCCCACACCAAGTGGCTAGCCCCTCATCCCTGCCCCTGGCTAACAGTGGGGAATATTTCTGTTCAGCCACAGGCAAACAGTCCAGCAGAAACGGGCACCTCTGCATGTCCCCTTAAGAAAAGCACCCTATTTCAACCAGGTGACCATGAATGATATCACTCTTCTGAGGATAACACAGAGAGATAAAGAACGGATGTTGTTTGAACGCCAGCAAACATACACTGCAATGCTTTGTTCTACAGTGATTCCTGAATACGTGCTACTGGCCTGGTGTGGTAAAGTGTCCTACCATGGTGGGTGGAATAAGGCTGCCCTCCCCAGAAACGAAAGGCTTTGGGCGTACATCCAGGAGAGCCGCAAATGCCAGGGCAAATTAATCATTAAACATGCTTGCTTTTAAACCATGTATAGTATTTTAAAAGGTACACTCACCAGAGGTCCCTTCTCCGCCTGCGGGTCTGGGAGGCAGCCTTGGGTGAGTTCGGGGGGGACTGCCTCCAGGTCCAGGGTGAGAAACAGTTCCTAGCTGTCGGGAAAACCGGTTTCTCCGCTTGCTTGCTGTGAGCTATCTACAATTTCATCATCATCATCTTCCTCGTCCCCAAAACCTGCTTCTGTGTTGCCTCCATCTCCATTGAAGGAGTCAAACAACACGGTTGGGGTCGTGGTGGCTGAACCTCCTAAAATGGCATGCAGCTCATCATAGAAGCGGCATGTTTGGGGCTCTGACCCGGAGCGGCCTTTTGCCTCTCTGGTTTTCTGGTAGGCTTGCCTCAGCTCCTTAAGTTTCACGCAGCATTGCTTCGGGTCCCTGTTCTGGCCTCTGTCCTTCATGCCCTGGGAGATTTTGACAAACGTTTTGGCATTTCGAAAACTGGAACATAGTTCTGATAGCACAGATTTCTCTCCCCATACAGCGATCAGATCACGTACTTCCTGTTCGGTCCATGCTGGAGCTCTTTTGCGATTCTGGGACTCCATCATAGTCACCTCTGCTGATGAGCTCTGCATGGTCACCTCTGCTGATGAACTCTGGCCAGCGTGGCAAGCTGCAGGTGACCATGCAAACAGGAAATTGAAATTCAAAAGTTCACGGGCCTTTTCCTGTCTACCTGGCTAGTGCATCTAAGTTGAGAGTGCTGTCCAGAGCGGTCACAATAGAGCACTCTGGGATAGCTCCCAGAGGCCAATACCGTCTAATTGCATCCACAGTACCCCAAATTCGACCCGGCGAGGCCGATTTAAGCGCTAATCTACTTGTCAGAGGTGGATTAAGGAAATCGATTTTAAGAGCCCTTTAAGTTGGAAAAAAAGGGCTTCATCATGTGGACGGGTGCAGGTTTACATTGATTTAACACTGCTAAATTCGACCTAAACTCCTAGTGTAGACCAGGGCTGGGTAATGTTCTACAGCAATACTGTGTGGAGGCTGGAGTTTTAATACACATCAGGAAATATCTGTTATGACTTGCATGGCCACTGGGACTTGACCCCTCCTTGCGCTTCCTAGCAGTTTGTATAATTGTACATATACCTGCTGTTGGTGTATGCCATAATATAGACCTGCATCTATGTTCTCAATATGCATTCATTAATTAAGCATTAATCTGCTTTTGCTTTGAATTTCATCTTTTTATTTTATTTTTTTAAAGGGGATGGAAAAAAGGGGCTGGGGTGCATAGATGGAGGTGCTTGTTGCATCAAGTTAGCTTGAAGAAGGCAGTCCTGAACATTTGCTTAGCAAGCATCCTATCCTCCAGGTTAGAGCTGGTCAGGAATTTTTTGACAAAGTTTTTTAGTTGAAAAATGACAATTTGTCTAAACCCAAACTTCTCATGAGGAAGGGGTTGGTTTCAACCAATTTCTTGATTGAAAGCTTTTGAAAAAAAGGTTAGAAATAGTCAATGTCTGTTTTGACATTTTCTAAATGAAAAATTAGTTTTCTGTTTTGAAACAATTTTTGTTTTAAAAATTAAGCGAAGTAGAGTAAAAGAATAATCAAAACCTAAACATTTTGACCTGAACTAATTTTGTTTTGCATTTTTGGTTTGTGAACGTTTGAGACTTTGACTTTTCATCTCAATTGAATATGGAAATTTAAAAAACAAACACACCCCTCAAACTTTTACAAAGGGGAAAACAGTTTCTCACTCAGCTCTACTTAAGTTTTCTGGTCAGCCAATAGCAGCGTGTTCCAATGCTAGTAATGCTTTTAAACTTTAATATATTTGGAGTTTTGTAGGTGGATTTCTATGACAACAGGTCAGAGCTGGTTCTTAACAGCTCTGGGGGAACACTGCAGTACGCATGCTCCCACAATTGAATTAACCATTGTAATAAAGCAGTTATCTTCTTAATCTGCCTCTAGTCTTTTAACTACTATTCCAAGCATAACAAATGTGTGACCTAGGGAATCGTGCATTCATGTAGAGGCAGATAAAGGTTTCCCTTGTTAAATAACTGACTGAAGTAAATTTGTGCAAGCCTTCATTATGGGAATATTCTATGTGCTTGGTATTCTGTAAGTATAGAGGAATTTATGTTCTGTGCCTGAAAGGCTTCCGTTATAAATTAGACAGACAATACAGTTCCGGTACACAGGGTGTTCAGATGAAGGTCTGGTTTCCAAACAGCATGCATGTAATTATATAGTAGCCCACATTTTCCAAAGTGACTTAGTTATTTTTGGGTGCACAACTTCAGCTGCGTGATTTTTCAGAAGCTGCATGATTTTTTCTGAAAGTGCTGAGCCCTTGTCCTCTAAAAATCAAGCCCCTGCAAGGTAGCTCAGACTGGGCACCCAAACTCACTAATTATGGCCAGTACAATTTACCTCTACTTTATTTGTTAAGTGTAGTGCTGCAAATCTTCAGTGGAGGAGCAGGTCTGAAGGGAAGATTTGCAAGAGGGCAGATGTTTGGTGTATCTGGAAGGGAGAAGGCAAAATGTTCCAGAGATAATGGCACAGAAGAAGATGTGAAGATGGAAGTGAAAGAAACCTACAAAAAATGGAGTGTTGCAGAGAGCAGCTCAGGGTTTGAGTAAGAGGGAATGAGAGCAGAGAGAGCTGGCATGTTATTGTGGAGGACCTTTACAGGAAGACAAGAGTCTTGAATGGGATGTTGAAGAGAAGAGGAAGCCTGTGAAGGGAGTTGAGGGAAGAGAGTCATGTAAGTGGCAGGTGATCTTACCAGTCTGTCATTGTGATTTCAGTGCAAAGGGTTTATTTGTTTAAAATTCTGACTGATGTGCTCTATGCAGTATGTGCAAGAGAGACTTCATGTGTGTACTGCCAAGGACTTGACCTGACCTCCCTGCTGTTTGGTTGCTTATGAATAAGAAGCATCCTGACCTACCAGTTTGTGCTGGTTCAGTTAGGTATGAACAAAGGTCTCCCAGTACTTCTCCTCCTAGGAATTTGCCTCAGTGCTCTAGGTAAAAGCTTCCCCTCCTCACACCCATTGTTGTACACCAGTGTTGTACAACAATACATTGTTGTGCACTAGGCCAGAGGCTTCCGGGGGTAGCAGTGGCATGTTGAATTCTTCTCCCTGCCAAAGGCACAGAGATGGAAGGAACTGTGTGTGTGCTTCTGTGAAGGTTTCCCTTAAAGTATCTCCTCCCTTCCACATCTTCCTACTATTCTCAGCCTTAGTTTTCCTTTCCTCTTTCTTTTTCCTGTTTAAAGAATGAGCCATTTAATGGCTTTTGACGTCTCTGTTAATCCTTCCGCCTGCTAGAGTAAGTGAGCTCTGAGATGACACTGCTGAGGAAGGGGGAAGCAAGGCAGGAATTTGCCTTTCCACGGAGTTATAGCGCTGATGGATTGGAAGGACGAGGCACAAAGCTTTGAGACATCTAGGCTCCATCTTGGTGTTTTGTCTCAACTATCTTCTTCTTCCTCTCCTTGCCTCCAAACTTCGCCTCAGTCTTGGACAGCAATGGTGGCTACAGCACCTTCCCTCCTCATAACCATTCTGGGAGTCCCCTGAGGGAATGGAGATGAAATTGAGGCTGTATCAGCCAAGTGGAATAAAGTTGAGGGAGAAGGGTCACCCTACATGGTTCTCGGTCCTCTGTATCTCAGTGGTTGTGTTTTTGGGGTGAGGTGGTCATTACCATGGAATGCCCAGTCATTAGGACCCTGGTAGGACACTAATGTTACTCCCTGGGACTGAGGGAGTGTGAGCTGGGGTCATAATGCTCTCATTGTTCCTCTGTGATTACATGCCATTTCCTGAACTACTCCTTTGTGGTGATTCACGTGGGAGCTGGAATGTGGGGAATGCTTGTTTAATACAAATGTAAATCCCAGCCAGGTCAGGACTGTGGTTGCCACATCACTGCGTCTCCTTTCTGCTCCCCTACTACTCCTCAAGCACTTACAGTCTCTCTTACCCTCCTGAGTCTCTTTTCCTCCCATCCCCCCCACTGTGGGTTAGTGGCTCTGTAACTATCACATGAGGCTGACTGCTTGCACAGTGGGCTGAGCAGTGTCCTGGTAAGGAATAGTTGTTAATGCACAAACTACAGAGGAAGGGTTGCTTCTTTTGGCTCCCCATGAGATATCGTCTGGACTGAATACATGCTAGGTTAGTTGGATTAGAGAGAAAATGCACACCAGTGGCCGGTTGAGAGACCTGCTGTCAGAGTCACTGTAGGTCTCTTGTTCTCTGGATTACTGGGAATCTTCCCTCATTGTAGAGCTGATGCTGTTATCTCCATATCCCACAGTCTCAGAACATCGACTCATCTGATCTATGAACCTGCCTTTGACAGTGACTTGATAGTGTGTAGTGCTATAATAGTGTGGGGAGAGGAGGATTCCTTCCAGACCCCCCGCAGGAGATCCTCTTTCCCTGTTGTCATTGGCAAGTGCTTTGAAGAAGGCATATAATGGAGCAATCTTTCCGGAGGGAGGGTTGGCTGCCAGCAACGTAGGACATTAAAAACAGGAGTCAAAGGTGGGGTGGGAGGTGGATCTTACACTTAAGGCTGGAAGTTGCCCTCAGAACATAGGCACTGATCAGGAGCCTACATTCTGATTCAGAGCTGAGATTCCAGACCATGTTTCCCACTGGTGCCATCATATTCTGCTGACGTAACCTGAATTGCTGCCCCTGAACCTGGTGGTAGCTCCCAGCTATGCCTAGGGGGCAGAGTAATGGGGGGTGGGGGAACCAGTGGCAAACCAGTGTGTGTATGAAAACAAATCAAAATCTTTTGAAAGTTTTTTAAACTAATCCTTCCCCCCACACCTATCTCTTCCAGTTTCTGTCTGCTGCTGTCTCTTCATACTGTTTCTTTTCCTGTCTGAGCTCACCGGATTCATAGCCACTGAAATGTAAGTAAAAGCTATTGAAAGTTTGTTTTATAGGGTTTTTTTTTTCTTTTTTTCCCCAAGTGATTCTTCATTGGGTAGTGTCCCGATGGGTGCTCTGCATCAGGATGTACCCAGGCACTTGATCGCAGATTTTCATCAGCAGTGTCCATGGGTCCATGCCTGCACCCTAGACGCCTTGTGTATGAGGGCATATAGGTTGGGGCGGACCCACCGCCGTTCTAGCACCTTATCAACCACCTGTAGCTTGAGGTGGAGTGTCACTGTGTTCATTAGCTAGCCATGCGGTTTGCTATGCTTCTTGCTTATTTTTTCCTTATTCTCTAGTATTTTCCTTTACTTTAATTATTTTAACTATTTTTTTCTGTTATTTAGCACAGTTTGTACTTTTTTGTGGGGGTTCCCCCTTCCCTTCTTTCTTTGCCCAGTCTGGGCCTTTGTTTTTGTTTTTTTTCTCAGGCCTTGATCTGCTGCCTTGAGTATGGGTTATGGCTAAGATCCTGGGCTTCAAACCCTGCAGACTTGCCATGGACATTCATGTTGCTTCCACTACCTGGGAGAGACTTACGTCCCCTCCAAATGTAAGAACTGCTCAACATTTCAGAGCAGATCTAAGAAATTGAGGGAGCACAGGCTGAAACTCCTGTTGATGGAGCACTCCTGAGACATATAGGGGAGTGACTCAGACCCTGCAAATTGGATCCACTGACTACCTCTGCTCTGGCAGTAAGCAAAGACCCTGTGGGTCCTACGGTACCATCCACACCTTCACATTAAAAGGATCCCAATTTTCTGGAACGAGATAAGAGAAGGGGAAAGTCACCCTTGATCTGGGCCTCAGGAGACTTTGTGTCCCAATGTGGGTACCGCTGAGGCTCCCATTCCTTCCAGTACTGACCCCATGGCACCATCTAGGAAGCCACGTAGTGAGAAGCCACCTAAAGCAGCACTGACATTGGCACCAGGCTCAGTCTTTCCTAAACACAGGGACTCCCAAGCCTAGCGGAAATCGTCATGCCCTACAGGCACATCTCGAGCCTTGCCCCACAGGCACATCTCACAGAGAAGCAAGAACCAGCTCCACTGGTGAGGAGGAAGGAAAATCACCTCCTCACCAGACGAGGCTGTCATGCCTCCTTCATCATCTTATCTTGATGATTTCAAGGCCTTTCAAGAACCTATGAAACGTGTAGCAAATGCCCTACCAATTTTGTTGGAGGAAATATGGGAGCCCCAACATTCCTTCTTTGACAGCCTTCCTATGTCTCCTCAGGGCAAGACTGCCTTGCCTATCAATGATGCTCTGCTGGCCCCAGCCCAGCAAACTCCAGCTATTATCCCGCCTATGTGCAAAAGGGCCGACAAAATTATATTCCACCCAGAGGCTCAGAGTACTTTTTCTCCCACCCTACACCCAACTCTCTAGTTGTTGAGGCCATTGACAAACAGAACAGGCGACATCGGTTCCATTGAACACCATTGCACAAAGAGCCAAAATGTCTACATCTTCTGAGCTGCAAGAGCTATTCCTAGGACTCTTTGCGGTTAATAGCAGTCAATTACCGAGCCCTGATGGCAAAGTGTGATTTCACACACTATTTTAAGTTCTCACTTTTTATTGAACACCTGCTTCAGGATCAGAGAGAGCAATCTCAGGCCGTCATTGCAGAAGGCTAGACAGTTGCCAAGGCATCTCTCCAGGGCTCACTCAGTGCTGCCGACACAGCTGCACGTTCCATGGCTGTGACAGTAGTCATGTTCCGAGCTTCCTGGCTGCAGTCCTCTGGCCTCTCCTGTGAGGTACAAATACAGTTTTGGACATTCCTTTCAAGGGCCCAAGTTGTTTAGTGACACCACAAATAAGTCCCTTCATTCTCTCAAAGATCCCCAGGCGACACTACAATCCCTGGGCATCTATACATCTGAAACAAAGAGAAAATACAGCAGAATTCCGATAGCTAAATGATCTTGTTCAGTCCACTACCAGCCCACGAGACTGGCTAAGACCCCCTGGAAGAATTGTAGATTCACTAAGAAAGTGCCCTCCGTAGCCATCACCTCCCAGTCAGCTACACCCTCAAATCGTCCGTTTTGACGCACTGGTTGAGGATCACAAACTGTCTCCCATTCCAGATCCTGTGCTGCACTCCTCCATCTTTATAGGGATCAACTTCCCCATTTTCTACCTTCCTGGGAGCTTGTCACCTCAGACAGATTAAGTCCTGGAGGTGATTTCTGCAGGCTGTGTCATCCAATTCAGCTCTTTACTGCCCTCCCACTCATCCCCGTCCCTCTTCAGGGACCCTTCTCATGAGGATCTCTTGGGACAGGAGGTATCAGACCTCCTAATCTGGATCTGATCGAACCTGTTCCACTGGACTTCGTTGGGAAAGGGTTTTATTTTCAGTGTCAGGGCCCTATGAAAAATGGAGGCTAGAGACCGGTTGTGGACCTTGGGACTTTGAAAACCTTTATCCATGCTCAGCAGTTCAGAATGGCAACCTTACTGCAATAACTCCGTCTCTGGATCTGCAAGATTGGTTTGTCGTCTTCAACCTTCAGGACACTTAACATCCTGCATCCCTCACCCAGACAATTCCTACATTTTGTGGTAGGCAGAGACCACTATCTGTATTGCGTCATACCCTTCAGCCTTTTCACTGCACCAAGGGTCTTTACCAAGGTCCTACTGGCTGTCACAGTCTATCTTTGCCAGATGGGAATCATTGTCTTTCCCTACCTGGAGGGTTGGCACCTGAAAGTTTGCTCATTTCTCAAGGCACAGACAGCAACCAGCAAAGCCCTGCCTCTGTTGTATTTAGTGGGCCTCTGCCTTAATACAGAAGAGTCTACCCTCACAGCCACTCAATACGTAAACTTCATTGGGGCCACTCTGTATTCCTTCACCACCAGAGCATACTTGCCTAAGGACAGACTTGCCACAATGTCCAACCTTGTTTCAACAGTATAACAGAGCCTGCAAACCCTATTAAGGGCTTGCCTACAGCTTCTGGGCTACGTGATATCCTGTATGGTTGTGACACCCTTAGCAAGGCTACATCTTGGTATCTTCAAGCCTGGCTGAGAATGTCTATGTCCCCAACAAGCACAGTCTATCCAATTGACTGTCTAACATGGAGGGTCCTCAATTTGCTAAATTGGTGGAAGGACCCACAAAAGATATGCATGGGAATTTCATTCCTACAGCTTCCTCCCATGAGGATCCTCACCACAGACCCTTGCCTGGTAGGTTGGAGTGCGCATTCCCAGAACCTCACAGCGTAGGGCAAATGGACCCCTGAGGAGGTGATGCTGCATCTCAATATACTAGACCTCAGAGTGGTTCATTACGCTTGCCAGCACATCCTACTCCACATCAGAGGCCAAGACTTCATTCCTCATCATAGCCATCACCTCAGCTAGGAGAGTATGGGAACTTGGAGCCTTGATGTCTGGACAACCATACACAGTGTTCTGTTGCGATAAGGTGACACTATGTCCACACCCTCACTGTATAATTCCATGTTAATCAGGAGATTCACCTACTAGTGTTTTATCCCAAGCCTCGCTCTTCAAGAAAAGGAACAAGCCTCCATACACTACATGTGAAAAGAGCTCTTGCGTTTTACCTTGACAGGACTAGATCCTTTAGGTCTTCCACTAGACTCTTTGTCTCTATTGCAGAACAAATTAAAGGGTGTCCTACCTCCACCCAAAGACTGGCTAAATGGGTTTCAGGATGTGACTTGTCCTATTACGAAGCCTTGGGGGTTCATCCCCCTCCAAGAGTTATTGCTTACTCCACCAGGGCTCAATCTACCTCTGTAGGTATATTTTTCAGAATGGCTATCTTGGATGTCTGCAGGGCAGCCAAGATCTTTGCTGCACATATTTTACCATGTGCATTACGCTGTCATGCTTGGTTACAGAGCTGATGTGGCTTTTGGTGATGCTGTTCTGTGATCTGTACTGAATCCACCTCCTTGGCACCCTCTTCTGTAATTGAGGTACTGCTTGGGAGTCTCCTGGCATGGAACACCCATAGCGACACTACTCAAAGAAGGAGAGGTTACTTACCTTGTACGGTAACTGGATTTCTTCGAGATGTGTGTCCTGTGGGTGTTCCACTGCCTGCCTTCCCCTCTGCCTCAGAATCTCTCATTAGACTTTCATGGTTGAGAAGGAATTGGCGTGTCGGCAGGTCCACCCTTCCCTACATACCCTTGTACTGGAGCATGAGGATGACTCGGGTGTATGTGCAGACCTGCGGATAGTGCTGACAAAAATCTCATATCTAGAGTGCCTGGGCATGCATGCATCTGGATGTGGAGCACCTAGGGGGACACATCTCAAAGAACTCCAGTTATTGTACAAGTTAAGTAACCTCTCCTTCTTTAACCAAATCATCCCTCTGTGACCTTGGTGTTGTGTGTCTAATTCCACTACAGTAGTCCAGTTCATTGTTTAACAGTGTTTGGAATCCTCCTCGTTGAAACAAAATTCTCAAGCATTCACTCATCTTTTCCATTTAGTGATGTATCTTAGGAAAACTTTCATTCCTTTGAGGGAAAGCTGCTCTTTTCCTGTCCAATCATTTCTTTCCAGCTACATACTGGATTTCATGTTGAGTGTGATGGATATGTTAGTCAGGCTGTAGTTTGTACACAAACCCAACCCTTTTCAAAGTATCTCATGGTTGATCAAAGGGTAGTATGTATATTAAAAAAGGCAGTTGCACATCCCTCTCTTTCCTACAGTAGGAGTTCCCTTGCTCTTTGCTGCAACTTGTTTCCTGTAACTCCAGCCCAGTGCAGTGAGCTTGTTTTACACACATTTGACTAAAGGTGAGTGGTGTCCAACCCATCAAAATTTCATGATGTTATGGTGCTTAGTGGTTAAAGCAGGGGCACGTGAGCCATGAGTCTCTGGGTTTTGTTCCCAGCTCTGCTAATGACTGCATGACTTGAGGCAAGATACTACTTCTTCCCATTTCCCCATCTGTAAAATGGGCATATTGCTTTGTCTGTCTTCTTACAACACTCCAAGACCGACCTTTTGGAAGAGATGAACGATGTATGTGCAACTGGTCATTAGTAAAGGTTAACGCTGAAAGCTTTTCTGTTCAGCTGAAATAGAGCTGGGGTCCTATCTCTGATATTCAGAGACACGCTGTACTGGTGGCATAGTTGTTAAAATCTCCCCTTACCTCTTGTCCCTGCCACAAACTTTACTTGGAAATATGGTTGACAGTGTGTCTGTGACCTCTCAAAAACACGCACTGAATAAAATGAGAACAATTTTTTTAAATTAGCACCAATACCAGATTAAAAAGAGGAACCTAATCAGCCAGTGGGGTGCAGGGTATGTGTGTGTCCCATGCTGTATGGGACTGATTAGCCACCTCTTGATTTAAAACATGTGTCAGGCTTTGTTGTGTGCCTGTTAGAGAACTGCCTCTTCCAGTGTTCGACTACCTTGGCACAAGAGTGTACTCTCCCTGAAAATCTTAACCTTGGGTGGTCAAAGATAGTAGTGAAATATAGGTTGTAACTTGTTTTAATGTGTCTCCCTGGTAGGGTTGCCAGGTGTCCAGTTTTCGACTGGAAAGCCCGGTCGAAAAAGGACCCTGGGAGCTCCAGTTGGCCCTGCCGACCGGGCCCGTTAAAAGTCTGGTCGTCGATGGGATGAGGAGGGAGCCTGCAGCAGCGCTCTCTGTGGAGCTTGGGGGCGGTGTGAGCCCCAGCAGGTAGGGGGTGGATCCCAGCGGAGGTGCTGGGAAAGGCATTTGGCTGCAGGCTGGGGCTGGCAGGGTTAACCCTGGGCAGCAGCCTCCGTGGTGGCTGGGGGCTCCCTGCAGAGCAGGCATTGTAGTCTTTAGGAAGTGCTTCAGCCCCCTCCCTACCCAGCCTCCTGGAGAGAGGAGTCAGCCCGGCTCTCCAGGGGTGGCATGCAGCAGGCGGCAGGAGAGGGGGCCAGAGTGAGCTACTGCTGCCTGCCACAGGCCCCATAGCTTGCTCCCCGCGGGCTGCTGTACCTGGCTTGTTTCGGGACCATGTGGCTAGCAGGTAAGGGGCTGTGAGCTGGTCAGTCTCCCCTGGAGATGAATGGGCTGCATGGAAGGATGGGGCTGAAGCTGAGCTACTGTCCCTGGGAATGAGTCTGAGCAGAGTTGGACATCAGCTTGGTGCGGAAGCCCCAGCCAGCAGCCAGAACTGGGGGGACACGCAGGGGGTCATTGCAAATGGTGCGGGAGGAGAAGGGGGCTTGGAGCAGCGCTCTCCCTAGAGCTGCAGTGATTTGGGCTATGCTAGGGGAGCAGCAAGCCGAGGGCAGCAGTGGGGTGTGTGTGTCACTTGTGGGGAATTCTCCCACCCACCCACATTCCATAGAGCAGGAAGAATTTTTGACTTTGGTGTGCTGGCCGAGCCATGTGTCCAAGATTCATAGTCGTTAGAGCAGCCTCTGAGGCCTGGGAAATGCCAGGGCAGCGCTGGTGCAACTGCTATTTAAGGGGCCCCCTGATATCAGTGCCTCCCAGGGCCCCCGCAAACTGCACCACCCAGAGCCCGGACCCCAAACCCCCTCCCGCACCTGAACTCCCTGCCAGAGCCTGCACCCCACACCCACACACTGAACCCCCAGCCCGGAGCCCCCTCCTGCACCCCAAACCCCTCATCCCTGACCCCACCCCAGAGCCTGCACCCCTAGCTGGAGTGCCCCCCCACACACCCCAGCCTGGAGCTCCCTCCCACGCTCTGAACCCCTTGGCCCCAGCTCCAAGCACCCTCCTGCACCCTGAACCCCTCAACCCTGGCCCCACCCCAGAGCCTGCACCCTCCCTCCCCTCACCCTAGCCTGGTGCTCCCTTCCACGCTCTGAACCCCTTGGCCCCAACTCTGAGCACCCTCCTGCACCCTGAACCCCTCAACCCTGGCCCCACCCCAGAGCCTGCACCCCCAGGCAGAGCCCTCACCCCTCCACACACACCCCTGCCCCAGCCCAGTGAAAGTGAACAAGGATGGGGAGAGCAAGCGATGGAGATGGCAGGATGGAGTGAGCAGGAGTGGGCCTCTGGCAGGGCGCGGGGCAAGGGTGCTTGGTTTTCTGAAATTAGAAAGGTGGCAACCCTACTCCCTGGCTTACTTCATATATGGTGTTTTCTGTTTCCCTTTCCTTCTCTCTTCAGTTAGTAATTCATTGTTCTATAAAATGCTCAGGATCACCTGATCTCTAGAGCCAGGTCTTTGGGATTTCCTTAATTTAAAACAAAATTTGAACAGCTAGAAAGTGGAGAACTACATCCAGTAATACATTACTTCTCTTCCCCTGGTTATCCTGAGTCGTGTCTGGTTTGATTTTTAAAATGTAAATTTCAAGGAGAGTAAACAACTCTTCTTTCCTGACCTTAGCCGATTTAATTGAGCAAGTTTTGTGTGTGATTATCTGTGATTGAGCAAGTTTTGTGGGTGAGGGAGGTAGAGAGGGAGAGATTTATGTTTCCTGGCTTAAGAGTGCCTTCAGAGTGACAAGAACTAAAGTCTCTGAGGTCTTGTCAAGCTGATGTACATCTTGACATTGTCAGCATGATGATGTGTCTTCTCAAAGACACTTCAGGTGCTGTGACTTCTCGAAACCCATCTGACAGAATACAAGACTGTCTTATCAAAGTTTGGGATAGATCAGAGGTGGGCAAACTATGATCTGCGGGCCACGTCTGGCCCACGGGACCATCCTGCCTGGCCCCTGAGCTCCTGGCCGGGGAGGCTAGCCCTTGGCCCCTCCCCTGCTGTCCCCTTGCCCCACAGCGATGCCGCCGTGCGGGAAGCGCTCTGTCCCGCCGCTCCTGTCCGGCAGCGCGGTGGCATGGCTGGCTCTGGCATGATAAGGGGGTGGGGAGCAGGGGGATTGGATATGGGGTAGGGAGTCCCGAGGGGCAGTCAGGGGACAGGGAGCAGGGGGCGGTTGGATGGGGTGGAGGTTCTGAGGGTGGGGCAGTCAGGGGACGGGGAGCAGGAGGAGTTGGATAGGCAGTGGGGTCCTGGGGGTGGTTAGGGGCGGGGGTGTGGATAGGGGTTGTGGCAGTCAGGGGACCAGGAGCAGGGGGGGGGGGAGCGGTCAGGGGTCAAGGAGCAGCGGGGGTTGGATGGGTTGGGGGTTCTGAGGGGGGCAGGACGTGGGAGGGGGTGGATAGGGGGCAGGAGCCAGGCTGTTTGGGGAGCCACAGCCTTCCCTACCCGTCCCTCCATTCAGTTGCGCAACCCTGATGTGGCCCTTGGGCCAAAAAGTTTGCCCACCCCTGGGATAGATGGTGACCCCAATGGGGTGGGATGGCAAGGGATGGGGAAGCAAAAGGGGGAATTGTTCTGGGAGTAGGTGTTTGTGAGCAATAATGCAGTAAAATCAGGATCAGAACATGATGGGAGCGGGTGAGATGACCAAAGTGAGTGAAGGGGGCTGATTCCATGTGGACCACCAGCATGGGAATCTGAGAATACGAAAATCCACTTCTGCTCATTATGGTCTCACCAGGATCTCTTACTGGTAGCGACTGGGACATTGTATTTGTGAAGAATTTCTCTCTCCATCTAGGGAAATGACAGAGTATCGGGCAACAAGGTACTTCCACGTTCATAAATTCTGGTGAACTGGGCATTTTTTGTTTTGCTTGCTTATTACTCTCCCTTCTAGGAAACCCACTATATTGCAGGTGTTAATAACAGTAAGTTTCTCTGCTTCCCTATGGGACCTGAGACTAATGGTACAATTTGAAGCAGCATAGTGTAGTGTTTTGGAGTACGGGCCTGGGAGCACAGAACTCCTGGGTCCTACTTCCAGCTCTGTGTGGTCCTTGAGCATTTCTTGGGTGGAGTAATGTATCGCTCGCCTCCCTCTGTGTGTCACCATCTGTGAAATGGCCACGATGATACCGACATACCTCTCAGGGATGTTGTGAGGTTTGATTGACTAATTGTCAAGTGCTTTGAAGATGTAAAGTATTGTTTAAGTGCATATTAATTTTCAACCAGGTTTTGTTACCCTGCAGGCTTCTAGTGTGTCTTTTATAAGGAAATCTCCTACAACAAATCTCTCTTGCTGCTTGAAATTTTGTAGTGGCAGCTAGTTTATAATGACGGACTGGTGTGTGCAGATATATCAGATGAGCTTATAAGCTTACCTGCTTTGCTTGTATCAACTGTATTGTGAGACTCTGCATCAATCTTTCTCCTCCTCTTGTGCAATAAAGTAAGTCGCATTAAAGCAATAATGCCTTTCCCTAAGTGAGGTCGCATGGAAATAGCTGCACTGTATGGATGGCTGAGAAAAATCCAAAGCCTCTGGCCTTGTGCTGCCTTAGCCAGAGGCATATCAATATCCTCCTATTAGCGAATACCTGATCATGTATTATTGCTTACCTAATGTCCCCCTACTGCAGAGTGGCTATGTGCAGTATGTGTACACATGGGTGTAGGCAAGAAGACAGCCTGTGCGAGATGAAGTCTGTGTACTACTCCCCTCAGTGCCTGGGTTAGACTACCCCATGCATGGATCTTCCTCTGCTTTCTTGTTGCTAAAACTTCCTATATGCTCCTTAAATTTCCACTACCATTAGAAGTTATGTCAATAACTCTTGTTCCCCAGTTGAAAGGTCAGTATCTTTGACCCCGCCCATTGATTTAGCCTGCATGCTCTGTATGGCAACAGCCTGGTCTGGGAAGTGAAAGAAATTGCACGTTCAACTCTAGCATGGCAGTCAGAGCACTAACCACTAGGTATACTGGAGATTATGTGGCCGTTCCTTTTCCCAAACCTGCTAGATGGTCTTGGTGGCTAGCTCTCTGCACAGCCATGTGGAAGATTCAGGTTTAATTCCTGGCTGAGGTTACATATCCTGCAGAAATAGCATGCCTAAGGCGTAGTGGGAGAGAGCAGCACCTTACATTATTCAACTGCAATACCTCTTGCCAGCTACAGAAAGCAGAGATTAGCTCAAAAGGGGCTTCCTGATGAGTATGGTGGTGACCTGAAGTCTTTGTGACTAATAGGGCACAAGAAATTAAGAGAGCTCCATGGCTCTGCAGGGAAGGATAGATAAAGAGAAGGAGGTCAGTGTCTCATATCTGAGCTTTTGCTAAGTTGTCAGTCACAAACACACATCCTGTCCCACTGAGCAAATGACTCAAACAGTTAGGAAAATAAAGCTGTAAGTGTTGAATGTCTCTGGTATTTCCTGGGCAGGATCGATTGGAGGTTGAGGACCTCCAGGAGTTGCTCATCATAATTTTAACGTCCTCCCTAGCTCATCTCATGGCTACGTCATAAATTAAGAGCATAGAAATAATCTGTCCCTTTTTTTAATTAACCCAGATCTAGTTCTAGATGGTGGTGGTTATTACAGTGTTCTAACTAGTGAGATAATAGTGTGTATCATGTGACCTAAGTAATACTCTGTAGAAGTGATGTTAAGAATGTTTCCAAGTATTTCACAATTAGAGGGAATGAAATAATTAACCCAGTTGATCTGCCGGTAGCTGTGCAGTGGAAGTGTGGCCTTGATTCCATTACAAATATGGCAAATGTGTGAATATGGCAAATCAATTATTGTTGATCAAATAACTTGCGTTAAGAGCACCAGAATAGAGTTAGTTATGCAATTCTGAAGTAACTGGCTAGGTTTTAGTGACTGTTTCTCAAATGAAAGCTCATGGCCCACTGCAAGGCAACTACTTGGCTAAAGTACCTACAGTAAAATAATTACCTTCATATAAAAGTATGAGTAGTCAGCAACCAAATCCGTCATTCTGTCCAGGGCTTGAGTCTTACCATTGGGACACCTGTTCTCTCTCCATAAAAGATCCTGCGCATGTCTGACGGGACAAACCTGCATCTTGCAGTGCTCACATACATCTACAGTTGGTCACTAAGGGCTTGTCTACATGGCAAATTATTGCACAACAAGCCAGTATGTGAATCTAGAGTGTCCCAGCTTGCCACACAATAATGTTCCATGTTCCACTGCTACAGCACAGTGAACGGTCCCAGAGGGTGGCTTAACACGCTACCACTTGAAAGCGTATCATGTTAAGCTGCACGCCAGGACTTCACACGGTAGCAGTATCCACGTGGGATGTTGCAAGATGAAGCAGTGTGGAATTCATACTTGGGTTTGTCACACAGTAACTTGCCGTGTAGCCCTAACTGTACAAAGGGAGCAAGGAGTCTAGAACTCGTGACCTTCTATTCCAGGTAAGTGAGCTGTAGGTGCAGTTCCACTAGTTCATCCAGTTGGAGAAATGATGAAACAGATTTATTGTAGAAGAGGAAACAGAAAGACAGTCAAGACTCTTGGGTTGCACTCCTAACTCTACCACTAATTGGCCTTGGACGAGTCACATCACTTTTCTATGCCTTACTGTTCCAACCTGTAAAAGGAAGATAGGAATACTTAGTTTCCTACTTCCCAGGAGTGTTGAGAGGCTTTTTGATGTTTGCCTAACACTTTGAGATTATCTAATGAAAGGTGTTGTATGGTGGGGAATTGTTATGCTGTTCATCCTAATCTACGTGTTTGCGGGTTAACAGGAAGCGGACGGTTGTGCCATTATGTCATTTACAATGGCTGACTCAAATGGATGTTGACATCTTTAACGAGGATCTCCCATCTTCCCCACCTCCCTGAGAAGTGTATTTCCTTCCTTTGTAGGACTGTGTGTTTTGTACACCTCTTGATTTAGCAATGAGACTAAAATGAGATGGACGGTGACCTTTTAAATGAGGAAGTGACCAGAATGCAAGCACAGCAGGAAACTACAAATGACAGAGCAATAACATATGTCCAACTTATTTGTTATTCGAGAATTTGCTGTCCCACTTCTGATTCCTTATCAAGAATTGGGAGGATGAGACATTACATTGTATAAATATTGATTCTTCTTCTGTCTGTGGATGGGAAATTGTTGAGCAGCCTTTGCAGGGGACTGTACTGCTGGGAGCCCATCAGGTGGACAAGGTAAACAATGGGTAGGCTCAGATACTGTGTCTGAGACACTGAGCAGCCCTGAAGAGGTCTATGAGGGTCATCACCTAGGAAAGATGGAAAATCTCTTGAGATGACCCCTCTCTTCACAATATTTAAATCCCAGCAAGGCTAACTGTCATCGATTGGACTTGAGAAAACAATGCAAAGTAGGAGCACGCTGGCAGCAGGGTGTCCTTTCTCAAACTGTTGGGGTGAGACAGACACTGGTGCCTGGGAGAGGACAATGTATCAGAAGAAAGGCAGCTTGCTTTGAGGGAGGCAGCAGAAGAGGCTGGATTCCTGTGAAGCAAGAGCCGAGGAGGGGGTGTCCAAAAGAGGAGGAGCCAGGTGAGTAAAGCAGGCAAGGGAGCAGGAGGAGCCACTTTGGGAGGGCTTGGACAGAGACTAAGGTTCAGAAGGATTAAACATGTCTCCTTTTGTGTCTGAAGGATCATAGGCTTCTGGATCTCGGCAAGTGCTGAAGTGTTTCATGTTACTGACCAGGGACCCTGGAAAAAATCATTCTCTTTTTGTTGGAGAAACAAAGCTGTTGTATCCCAAATGTCAGTTATAAGGCTCCAATTTGGGGAGTGGCTCATGTTTTATCTGGGTGAAATCCTTGAGTGATAACAAACTACTCTGCTACTTTCAGAGTAACAGCCATGTTAGTCTGTATTCGACTAGTAATAAATAAATTGGTTAGTCTCTAAGGTGCCACAAGTACTCCTTTTCTTTTTACTCTGCTTCTGTCCCCTCTATGTGTATGTGCAGTTTGCACTGTCTGCAGGCTTGCCAAAGAATCCCTGAAACCTTCTGCTGCAAGTTTCTAAGCAAAGGGTATGAGGGAGCAAGGAGCGTAGCAACATCTCCTTGGAATCTGAAGTATTTCTAGAAGCAAATCAAATTGTTTCTGAGTGGATCATGGTTTATGCCATGTAAGGAAACTCTCTTGCTCTTTCCCCTGAAACTGTGACTGCAAGCACTTGAGGTGGGACAGGTGTGTCTTCCCCCACCTGCCCTTGTGCCCTCACTTGCCCCTTTCATACACCTCAGGAGTAGTCCCTAAGAAAAGCCAATAAAAAAACACAACCCCTGCCCTGCCACCAGAAGCACCCGTGAAGCAGCAGTGCTTGCCTGCTGCTCCTCTGGTTTTGGGAGGGACTCGAACCGTCCTTTGAGGCTACAGTGCAGCCCTACAGGCAGCCACCTCTAAAGAGCTAGAATCCACAACTGCAATACTCCCCCGTCCAACCTCGTGATTATATTGTTTCTGTGACTGTCTGAGCCAAGCCGTGGTGCAGGAATCTCACATTCCCATTGCCTGCCCTCCAGAAGGGTAGCTGTATGCATGGTGGCATAATACCTTGGGCCGACTCCTTTTCTTTTGCTGGAGTCTCTATCCCTCCAGCAAGGTCTGCTTGTCACTGTGTCACAAACTGCACATATTATTTCCCACTTCACATCAGTGTTGACTGCTTAAATAATGGGAAGAATCCATGAGACTCTTAATTCCCCTTCTTGGCATTAGGGGGAAGGATGGCAGCTGGACAGCGAGGGGCATAATAAAGGGGCATAATACAGAAATAAAATAAATAAAGGGGCATAATAAATAAATAAATAAATAAAATAAAGGGGCATAATACAGAAATCTACCAGTTCCATGAAGACCCTAGTAGTGGCTCAGGGGGAGTTCATAGAAAGAGTGACCTTGACACGAGAGCTCTGCTTTAGCTGCACGTTTCCAGTGTGTCTTTGGGGAGTGAAACTTCCAGTTCAGTGAAGGGGGATGACATTTTCTTTGAGGCCTTCCCTTAGCAAGCTAAGCCTATAGCTCATTATTAGGCATGCAGCTGTGACCTGGTGGATGGAGCATGGAATGGGGAGTGAGATGTCCTAGATTCTGTTCCTGACTCTGTCACTGGCTTTGCACCCTTGGGCAAATTGCCATACTTCTCTGCCACAGGTATCCCATTTATTAAAATGGAAGTGATTCTACTGCTTACGTCCCTTTGTAAAGAGCTTTGAGAGCCACAAATGAAAAAGCATTATGTAAGCACAAATTATATCATGTGAACTGTTCCAGTACCCTATTATAATTGACACTGGAGAGAAGTAAGGGTTAATCATGTATGAAGCTGCATTTGACTTTCTTGCTGGCTCATAACCTGAAAATGCCCAATAGAAATATTGATGTCCTTGGAGTATACCACAGCTCTTTGAAGTGATCAATGAATTTTTGAACCTGATACACATTCCATTGCTAGCTTGGGCATGGAAGCGCCTTTACAGTGGTAATGTTAAACTGCCCAAAGCAGTGACGGAGTGTGGCCTAAATCTCAGACAGCAGAGAAGAGCTGGGAGAAAGCCGGACACTATTATGAAACAGACTGACTGGTAGCCTGGGAGCCTGCTGGAAGCACTTATGGGATGTAGAAAACTGCAACATTTCTGTTAGGATTAATGCCTCTCTTGGCTGAGGTCACTCCTGGAAGCCATGTCGCAGGTATGCCTGAATTTTTGGCACTACATAATCTCTCAATAATAAATACATAGAAGGCTTAATATCCTCTAGCACGAATGGGAGCTCCCAGCCAAGAAACTTCTAACCAGGTCACAGATGAGCAGACTTGCCCTTCCCTCTGTGTCATTTTTATTAATCACTTGAAATGTATATTAGGTAACTATTACCAACAGCTTGTCAGGCCAGTTAACAGAAAGGAGACGGTAGCAATGTGGAGCTGAACACCAACACTATTTTGGTTTCAGTCAAACGCCAATCAAATTCACTGATCTGGTGATCATTATCTTCTCAACCGAACCTGTAGTTACTGGTTTCCGTGTAGGCAAACCCATCTCTCTCTGCACTTCCTTCTGGATAAATAAGTCATGCCATTCACCAGCTAGAAGCTCATGGTCCAGAGATGGGCCCTAAGAGCAAAAGCACTCTTGCCTCATCTTTTAGCACCCTTCATCTGTATTGTCTGTTAGCTCCTCTGGCCAGGGACCATTTTTCTTTTTGTTTGTCAAAAGGGCTTAGCACACTTTTGAGCACTAGATGAAAAGTAATGTGGGATTCTCACTGCTGAAGATAGTAAAGCATATTTGCAAAAAGTAGACTATTATATCATATATATCACATATTGGCAGATACATCCACTAATGTGCTTATCTGGTCTGGCTGGATAGCACAGTGATCGAAAAGATCTCCTCGGTAATCTTTATCCATCTCTTTGGTCCTGTGCAGGATTTTCCCTACAATATTTTCTCCAGAGCTTTATCTGGACTAGTTTTTAAATCTCCCACGCAAATGGGCTTCCAGCTGTCTCTCCACTGTATTTTTTTGCCATATTTTAAGTGTTCAAAATAAGCACAAATGGTGGAACTAACAAGATTTGTGCCAACCCTAAATATTCCTTCTTCCAACCTGAGTCTGTGTTTTGTCATCTTACATGTGAGGTGCAAAGTGCTATAATATAATACTACCACGCACAGAAAACTGTTCCACAGTTTATTGGATCTCGCTATCCAGGAATCTTTCCCCTGATATTTTCTAGCCTAAATGCTCCTCATCTCAATGTCATGCCATTGTTTTGAAGTGCTATGCAGAGTTCCAAGTGAGTCACCAGGGGAAGGAGATGTAATTGGAGGCGTGGGAGAGGGGCACACCAGCCAAAAAAGGAAGGGTCGAAAGTTAGGAATCACGAATCGGAGAAACCTAAAACACCTCTCCCCTCCAGCAAGGAGCTCAGACAGCTTTCCAGCACAGGCAGGGTTAATCACAGGTGAGGAGACTAATCCTAAATGTCCCATCTCACAAACTGCCCCTGCCTCTGCCACCCAATGTGGGTGGCAAAAATTGATTGTGATCAGCTGCACAAGTGGGCCTTTCTAAGGCTGTGTCTACACCACCACTTTCAGTGCTAAAACTTTAGTCGTTCAGGGGTGTGAAAAAACACCCCCCGGTGCAACAAAAGTTTTAGCGCTGAAAAGTGCCAATATAGACAGCTGCAGCTCCTGGCGATAAAGCTACCACCACTTGTTCGGGGGGGGTTTTTTTATCGCCAGGAGAGCTCTGCCCCGGCCATAAAGTGTGACTACCCTGCCCACATCACAGTGCTGCTGCAGCAATGCTGTAACGTGGGCAGAGTAGACATACCCTTATGGGATAGGTGGCAGTCTTCTTTCTCTAAAACCCTTTCTGATGCATCAGATTATATGCAGTGTAGTTGCAGCTGTGTCAGTCCCAGGGTATTGAGTTGGGTGAGGTAATATCACGAGTTGGGTGAGGTAATATCTTGTATTGACGCAGAGGTGTTAACAGGCCACTCTACCTTGAATGGTCTTTTACAATAGGTGCTAACTACTTACCCTAAACAATCTGTTCCACCTTGCATTTTGCTGTTAAGACTAAGGCCTTGTCTACACTACAGAGTATTGTCAACAAAGATTATGTCGACACTCAAAAAGCGCTATAATAATTGGTATTGCATGTTCACACTCGCTCCCTCTGTCAGCAGTTGGGACATCCACAGTTGGGACACCATCATCAACAGTGTGAGCAATGCACTGTGGGTACCTTTACCATAGTCCACCTCGACCCCTTCTGCCACTAGGCCTTGTGGAAAGGCAGAGTTGATCACGGTGTATCTAGGGACCAGGCTCAGTGTCCCATGATGCATTGTTTTCTGTCCCAACATTCCATGGGTTTCCAGCTTTCTTTTGTGGCATTTTTTCAAAGGCCCTTATTTACTGTTCACCCCGCCATCTCTGTGTGAAGGGATGGATCCCGCACTGCTCTCCTATGCTCTGATAACTGTCATGAAGACATTGCGGATGGCCGTGCAGTTAATCACGAAGATCCTAACTGAAGAAGACCCCCAGTTGCCTGACATGCTGTCTGATATGGATAGGACCAACTTCAGACTGCTTTTGGCATTCACGGAACAGCTGCAGACAGTGGACTGTCGCTTTTGGACTTGGGAAACAAGCACTGAATGGTGGGATTGCATCATCATGCAGGTCTGGGATGATGAGCAGTGGCTACAGAATTTTCGGATGCGGAAAGCCACCTTCCTGGAACTGTGTGTGGTGCTCACCCCAGCACTGTGTCACAAGGACACCGGAATGAGAGCTGCCCTATCGGTGGAGAAGAGTATGGTGATCACTGTGTGGAAGCTGATGACTCCAGACTGCTACTGGTTGGTTGCGAATCAATTTGGAGTGGGGAAGTTGACCGTTGAGGCTGTGTTAATGCAAGTGTGCAAGGCAATTAATTGCATGTTCCTATTTTGGCACCAGACCACCTTATGACAGAGTACATCGATAGGAAGGGGTACTTCTCCATGGTGATGCAGGTGCTTGTGGATCACCGTGAGCGTTTCACTGACATCAATGCGGGGTGGTCCGGGAAGGTGCATGACACATGCATCTTCAGGAACACTGGCCTGTACAGCAAGCTAACAGTGGGGACTTTCTTTCCAAATCAGAAGATTACAGGGGGAGACGTTGAAATGCCCATAGTGATCCTGGGAGACCCAGCATACCCCTTACAGTCCTGGCTCATGAAACCTGGACAGCAGTAAGGAGCGGTTCAACAACAGGATGAGTAGATGCTGGATGACCATGGAATGTGCCTTTGGCAGATTAAAAGCGCGCTGGCAATGCCTTTCTGGCAGGTTAGACCTCAGTGAGGATAATATGGTCATATAATATCCCCATGGTCATAGCCGCATGATGTACATTGCATAATCTTTGTGAAGTTAACGGTGAAAGGTTTGCTCAGAAGTGGAGTGTTGAGACAGACAGCTTGGCTGCTGATTTTGAGCAGCCAGATACCAGGGCTATCAGAGGGGGGCAATTCAAATCAGGGAGGCTTTGAGGCAACACTTTGAAAATGAGAACCAGTCATGTATATCTCTGTGATTGGTGCTGCAATGTTACATGACATGTAGTTTTCCTAGGAAGCAATGGTGACATTTGGGGCCTTACGTTCCAGTAAGCAAATGATTAAACTGCCTGTGTATGTATTGGTAGTGCTTGCTATCTCAATTTGTAGGAAACAAACAAAGATGAGTTTCCGTTCACAAACTTTCCTTTTATTGCACAAGAAACAGGATGCACACTCACACCAGCACACACGGATGTACACACACACACACACACAATGACTTGGTGGGAAAGGAGGAACCAGGGAAGGGCAGACTTTCAGATCTGTATGTAGGTCCAGCTATCATTATGAAAGTTGTCCAAGGCGGTGGAGTGAAGGGGAAACCGAGGATTCCCGACAGTGGAAATGACTGTGCAGGCAGAGTTTGGGGGGAGGGCATGGAAAAGAGTTCTGACTGTGCTGCAGGGGAGGGTGGGCACACATGTGCTCAGTCTGCAGCATTATTAAGGACTTCAGCATCTGCGTTTGCTCCTCCATGATTTTAATCATCCGCTCAGTACTGTCCTTAACAAACTCCTGATTTTCTTTCTTGTCCTGCCTTTCGGCTTACCTCCACTCCTTGCATTCCCATTTCTCTGCATTGGAGAAGGGAAGTACCTCCCGGAACATGTCTTCTTTGCTCACTCTTGGGTGCTTTCTTATCTGGTGTAGACATTCAGCCAGTGCGTGTGTGGTGTTCCTCAAGGCCACAACTGCCGAAGCATGATTAAGTTCACGCACAGCATTGAAACGTTTCAGTAAAATACATCTCTGGTAACATAATCACTTTGTCACTGACCCTTGGCAAGCAAACATCTTGGTGAACACCCAAAGCATGGTGAGTGTTGGCTAGGGAGGTAGAGGGGGGCGCTCTACATGGGTGCTCTTTTCCCCTACAAGGGTTGCATTGCAGCCGACTAGGGAAAAAATTCTAAAATTTTCCCACGCTTTTCCACAGGTGAGGGTCATTGTAGCAGATCTCTCACTCCTGAGGGTAAGCAGGGAAGCAAGCCTCCCACATGCTTGTGGCTTCCTCCCTGGTCCCTGTGCTGCTCGCCTGTGTGCCACTTTGGTGCCTGCACAAGTGATTGCTGAACGGCGAGGGAAAGTTTCCTACAATGGGGGAAGGAACAAAGCAGCTCTGCCAAGGAACCTTCGGCAGAGGATTGCCAAATACCTCCAGGAAACTTTTTCCTAGAGATCTCTCTGGAGGATTCCCGTGTGCATCAACACCCCTGTTTCACCATAGTGATTAGCTGCACAGGGGAATGTCCAGCACACAGAAACACAGCTAGCCTTGTACATTTCTACACCCTAAACTCAGCTTTGCGCTACACAAACCACAGCCACTTACCAGGTGTCTCCTCTCCTGCTTCTTGTTCACTGGAGAGCAACTGCTGGGACTGGCTAGACACCTCCGGAGTGGTGAACAGTTCCTGACAGCCTGCCCCACCGGGCGCTCCACATTGTGTCTAACTCCACCTCTTCATTAATGACTTTGTCCTCTGAGTTAGGTCCTCTTTCCCCTACCCCCAGGCTCGCCAAAATATCCACGGGGCTCTTGGCAGTAGAGGTGGAGTCACCACAGAGGATAGCATCCAGCTCCTTGTAGAGCCAGCGGGTCTTAGGTGCAGCACTGGAGCGACGGTTTGCCTCCCTCTCCTTATGGTAGGCTGCCTCAGCTCCTTTATATTTGCTCTGTACTGCAGCGTGTCCCGACCATAGCCCTTTTCGCACAAGCCTCAAGAAATCTGCCCATAGGTATCCCAATTCCTACGGTTCAAGTGCAGCTGTGACTGCACAGACTCCTCTCCCCAGATACTGAGCAGATCCAACAGCTCAGTAGTGGTGCAGCAGGAGAGCGTTTGCTGCAATAAGCCACCATGGTCACCTGGGAAGATGCGATGAGACCTCTCCATGACGAGCCAACAGGAAATGGAATTTCAAAAATTCCTGGGACTTCTAAGGGGGAAGGGCGGATGGTTGTTTACCTGGCTGCTGGGTAGTGGAGTTCAAACTGCTGACCAGAGCGGTCAGGATGGGTATTGTGGGACACCAGTAAAATCAAGCTTGGTGTCTACACTGGCACTTTGTTGACAAAAAATTTGCGCAAAAAACCTTATGTCTGTCATCAGGGTGGTTTTATTTTGTCGTCAAAACAGAGCACTTTTGCTGCCAAAGGTCCCATCGCAGTGTGTATGCATTCACTGTTTTGTTGACAAAAGCTGCCTTTTGTCAACAAAACTCTGTAGTGTAGACAAGGCCTCAGAGGAGTTCAGTGTGGCTCAAAAGCTTGTCTCTCTCACCAACAAATGTGGATCTAATAAACGATAGTACCTCACCCCCCCTGATTCTCTAATAATATATTTTATTGGACTAACTTCTGTTGGTGAGAGAGACAAGCTTTTGAGCCACACACAGCTCTTCTTCAGAACATCTTACATCCAACATATCCTGGGACAGACAGGGCTACAACTTTGTATATATCAGATTATAGGCTTCCTTCTTCCTAAGGGGGGTAGGAGCCCCATAATGCAGAGGGCTGATGCATTAATTAGCCGTTCACCTCTAGAAAGAGCAGTCTTATTTCATGTCACAAGTGGAAGCCCCTTTTGGGGGAAGTATATAACTTCTTTTTTTAATTTTTTTTTTTTTGGTTAGAGCAAGTGGTTGACTTGGTTTCCTACTGGAGTGAGTGAGGTGGGTAAAGTCCCTCTGTCCTGCAATTGCTATGTGCAAGTTATAGAGTCAGGTTGCTAGTGTCTATACCCATCTGATTTCATATCCTCTGGAAAGGCTTTCTTCTCACTTAATTCCTGAGATTTTTAGCATCTGTCACACAAACTAACCCTAACTTTCCCTCCCTGAGCAAATTCCCCTACTGAAGAGTAGCAGTGTGTGTGAGTTACAAAGTGAAACCATCTGTGCTCATCTCCCTGCAGAGTTAACGAGCTTTACGTAGACGACCCAGACAAAGAGAGCGGAGGTAAAATAGAAGTGAATCTGAACATCAGCTTACCGAACCTGCACTGTGAATGTAAGTGTCTCCGTTCAGGCCTAGATTTCTTGCTGTATTTCTGGAGGTGGCTACTCAAAGCTCTAAATTTACTCATTTAATGTGAAATCTGGGAGCAATCCCCACCCTGTATTTTGATGAAATGTTGTTGCCCTTTTCTCCTAGGGAAGAAATAAAAACTCTACCTTGTCCAGTGTATTGTTCTTCCCTTTCTGAGGCGTATGACTGTAGAGAGAGGCATTAGAGAGCGTCTTTTCTATAGTGTGTTGTCATCTCTATAGGGAATCAGTTGTGCCCATGTTTACATAACCCAGTGGCTCATGCTTACACAATCCAGGTGTGGGAGGGAGGTCAGATTTCTGCAGTGGCTGAGTCTCTGTAAATACCCTACTGCTTCACATTCTAAGCCAGGTTATCTTTTTCTTGCGACCCTACCTAGCAATGGAATATGACTCTGTCTTCCTTCAGTTCTGACTAGTGACCCACCTCCCTTAGTGAGATCTGACTAAATCTGGTTTCCTCTTTCATGGTCTGCTGTTTTGTGTCCAGGAGTAAGAAACCTTTTGAGTTCTAATCACAGCTGTCTGACTCAGATATCACATTTGGCCTTTGGCAAATAACCTAACTTCTCTGCCTCACTTTCTCAATCTGAAAAATGGGAATTAGGCCTACCTCCCAAGGGTGTAATGTCTAAATTAATATTCATAAAATACTCTGAAGCTGAAAAGCTCTTTGGTGATTATTCCATCACTGCTGATGAGCAGCAATGACCTTTACTTTAAGAGGTGAATTTACTTGAACGATTCTGTTGAATGCCAGGAAAAAGTTGTTTGTGCTCCACAAAGAATTGTGCACACCTTTTCCTGTTTGTAACTTTCTCCACGTTTATCTTTCCCTTTTCCCCCTCCCAACCGGGTAGTGGTTGGACTGGACATTCAGGATGAAATGGGAAGGCACGAAGTTGGTCATATTGACAACTCAATGAAAGTACCTCTCAATAATGGGGATGGCTGCAGGTTTGAGGGCCACTTCAGCATCAACAAGGTGAGTGTGAATGACTCCGGTTGTGGGTGTACGGTGGTTCGGGAGCAGCTGGCAAGCCCCATATGCAAAGTGCTCCTGAAAGCCCACATCTGAATAGCTCTGCAGGTATTGTGGTTTCAAATCAGGACATGAGCTCAGCTCTCTGATGCTGCAGTATAGCACTAGGAGGAGAGGCTGCACAGTTAGACCTATAGAAGTATTAAATAAAGCGCCCATATACCCCTGTCTAGAACAACATTCTAGGTGTCACCTCTTGAATAGCAGAAAACAGGCCTGTGTTGTGGCCAACAGCCCCTTTCATTAAAACAGGCTCTAATGTCTTAGGTTGTGTATGAGCTATTGGGGAATGCAGAATGGCTGCTGTTTGCCCTCCATAATCACAGCACCTCTAGTACATGATTCACTGCTGTGCAAAGAGCTTTGGCACATTCTGATCCAAACTCTGTCCTATTCCAAGAACTGCAGAATGATTGGAATGTTCCCCATTTGGGGATGCCAGCTTGACAGAAATGTCTTCGTGTTTAGATGGGGTGCCATGAACACCCACGTGCGTGCACCCTATGTGCTGTGTAGAAATGGATCTCTGGCATGCTCTGAGGGAATGAATATACAGGCCTAGGGAAGTTCCTCTCCGGGATGGGTGTGTCCAGAATTGGTTACTCTGGCTATGTAATGCTGCAGATGACTAAATGGGATGTGGGGATTGGAAGGGTGTGGCTCACTGACGGCTTTATTCACGCCTTGTCATGTACCACAGAGGCAGCCAAATCCTGCTTCCTTCTCCCCCTCCCAGAGCATGTTAAATCACATCTAAAAATAACCGGCAGAGCCCCTTGCTTACGCTGTGGCATGAAAATGATTTGGACTTACTAGTTCCTTGAAGCATAGTCTTTTTTGTCTCTCTCTCCCACTAAGCAGCCAGCGAGACTGATGACTGACTAGCTGCTAAGCTGGGATAGAGCTCAGTGCAGTTTCATCTTTTTGTTCTGAAAGTCTGAGAGCTCTCTGAAGTGTAGGCTAAGGAAGTGAAGTTCCTGTCTGGTACGTGTAATGTGTCTGCTTTCCGGCACAGGTCAGAGCCAGGAGGCTTGCTGTATGTTCTTCTCTCACAAAGTAGGAATAGGGTGATCTGCTTGACTCTCTTTAATTTTTGTTTTTATTATTTGGGTAATACATCACTCCTGGGGGTGGTCTTTGGCGGCAGGGGTCAAACCCAGGGGCTCTGGCTCTAAAAGCATGAACCTCTACTGCCTGAGCTAAAAGATCCCAGTCTGTTAGCAAAAAGGCTGTATGGACTTACAAACCTCTTGGGTCCAGCCACTAGAAGAGGACAAGCCATGCTGTGTAAGCATGGGTTAATTCGCATTATGATAGGGTCTAGAGGCCGCAGTCGCGGATTTAGGTCTCATTGTGCTTGACACTGTACACACACATACTGAAGGCATGGTCTTACAATCGTAGGCTCTGATCTTGCAGATAGCTAAGCCGCTCTGAACTCTGTGTATGTGATTAGTCCTGTTGACTTCAGTGGGACAGCTTGTGTGTGTAAAGTTAAGCACATGCTTAACTGTTGCTCCATTGGAGTCTAACAAGTGTATGATAGCATATGGCAAGACAACCGGTGGGTACAGTGAATGGGAGAGAATGCAGAGAGCAGCAGTGAGATGAGTCTGTGTGGTTCTAAATGTTGACTATGCTTCTTCATCCCCAGTATCATTTCCCTAGTATGCTTGTAACACACATCATGTGCACACATACAAGCATTCCCAGTGGTATCCGGGTGTTCATACAACCATTTGGATTAGACTTGCTTTGATCTAAGGCAGTGGTTCTCAAACTTTTGTATTGGTGACCCCTTTCACACAGCAAGCGACCCCCTTTATAAATTAAAAACACATTTTTAAAAAATATTGAACACTAATATAAATGCTGGAGGTGAAGCTGGGTTTGGGGATGGAGGCTGATAGCTCACGACCCCTCGTGTAATAACCTCATAATCCCTGAGGGTAACAACCCCCAGTTTCAGAACCCCGGATCTAAACTAAGCACCATGTGGTCTTCCCTTATATGCCAGTCTCCGCTGGTGCAGAGCTATCGGGATCATTAAGGTAATGGCTCCAGTGGTAATTCTCCCACTACTGTTCTACAATGCATCAGTTGTTGCTAGGTGTTGCCAACCACATCAGCACTCAAGATCTTTTTCTTCTGACACCAATCCTTTGCACTGAGCTGCCAAGGAAGATTTACCTGGCCCTTTCAGAGCAGCAGTTGCATTGACTCTGTTGAAAGGTTTCATGGTGCAGTTCTGGTAATCATGTTCTGAAGTGTCTGAATTCCAGAGTGATCCAATCAAAAACGACATGAGAGCAGCTGCTTTACATTGTCATGGCAACTGAAGCCCTTAGGTGAAATCCATGTATGCAGAATCCAGAGTAGCAGCCGTGTTAGTCTGTATTCGCAAAAAGAAAAAGGAGTACTAGTGGCACCTTAGAGACTAACCAATTTATTTGAGCATGAGCTTTCGTGAGCTACAGTGAACTGTAGCTTTTTATGTATGCAGAAGTTACTGTTCTTCTTTGAGTACTTGTTCATGTCCATTCCATATTAGGTGTGTGTGCTCACATGTGCCAGAAGTTTTTCCCCCCTAGCAGTATCCGTAGGGGACCGGCTCTGATGCCCTCTGGAGTGGCGCCTGCATGGCGTGGTATAAGGGGCACCGCCAGCTCCCCCCACCCTCAGTTCCTTCTTGCCATCAGTGATGGTGCTGGAACTTCTGCTGCTTTGGCTAGCTTTTGCTTAATTCAGTTTTCAGAGTGTTCAGTGTGTCTCACAAACGTTTCTTTGTAAAATAGTTTAGTATTTACACTTAGTATAGTTCTAGTTAGTTGGTCCCAGATGGGACTCAGCCTAGAGACAGGGCATGCCCCGATCCCGAGGCTTTAAACCATGTGATCGTTGTAAGCGGCCCATGCCAATCAGCAGCCCGCCCTTTAGCTGTTTAAGATGTCTCAGAGAAGGACACATAAGCGACAAGTGTCGCATCTCTAAGTCGTTCAAACCCAGAATTAAAAATGATACCGACATCTATCTTAGGGCACTCCTGATGGACTTGGCACTGACCCTGACACCGGAGCAGAGATCCGACTCAGCCCTGAGCACTGCAGCATCAGTATGGAGTGCCCCGCTGGTGCCGTCTACGAGCTGGCACCGATCTCCTTCCCTGGCCAAGAAGCCCGCGCGGGGAAGATCTCCCACTTCCCAGGAGGGAGAGAAGAGGGCCGGCGGAGAGCCAAGATCTGTGTTGGGCGACTTGACACCTCCATCAGGGAGTCGGGCCCCAGCTCATGTTGAGCGGTCGAGCCCCTCCCGTACTATGCCTGCCACACCAGATGGTGATGAGGGCCTCTATCAGCTCTAAGTCTTGTTGAGGCCCTGCAGGCAACGCAAGAGATCCTGACGCTTCTGGTGCCGCCCACACCGGCTCTGGTGGTACCAAACCCTTGGGACCGTTCCGACTTTCCCTGCCTCAGCAGCGCCGCTCCCCATTGCGGATGACATCCCACCAGCGCTCGCCCGCATGGAGCTGTCATGCCTCGGACTTCCGGAGACCGGCTCAGAGAAGCCCTCGTCTGTCTCCAGACCCTGGGCACCAAAAGCAGGATTCGAGGTGCAGCTTGCTGGTAACCTGGTGCAGACCTGCCATGGCACGCGCCCCCCGGCATGAGCATTGAGACCAACCCATTGGGTCTCCAATGTTGCGGCACCGGTCCTGCGACCGATCGGTGGAATGGGGTCACCGGTCACCCACCCGACAGCACCTGTTGCCAAGATGTGAATCCCCTCAATCGGGGAGATTCTATCGACGACTGGCCTGCTCTTACTCCTGGTCCCACTCTAGATCCTGGTACAGCTCAAGCAGTGTGAGGCGTAGATCCGCTGAACGCCGAAGATCCCCAGGGTCCCATGGGAGGAACTCGTCCCAACCAGACAGGTCAGTGCCGAGGCACAGCAGCGGGCACCAAGGTGAGGAGTGCCGTCGGGCCAGCTGATTATGGTCATTCTGCAGCATCCGTTCCGCTTGCAACTCCAGTGCTGATCAGGAGTCCCTGGTAGCAGGACAGGCCCCTGCACCAGTGGTACTATCGACCTCAAAAGTACTGCAACTGACCCGTAGCCTCTGGGCCAATGGCCAGCAGCGTGGTACCCCTGGAATCCATGGGGGTTCACTCAGCCTTCCCAGGCTGCCTGATTGGTGGCAGGGGCCTCAGATAGGCCATCAGCCGCGGCATCCCATCCTCCTCTGGAGGTGGAGGCCCCGCAGGGGAAGCCCCCTCCTCCCCCACCAAGTCCCCTGAGGAACTAGGGGAGCAGCCAGTTGGACCACCGGGGGATGTGGTGGATCCCTTGGCCCTGGCTTCGTCCTCATCATCGCCAGACGAAGCGATTACGGGTGCCCCTCACCCAGTTCCACAAGATGACACCAGAGCTCATCAGGAGCTTTTGAAGAGGGTTGCCTGTAACCAGGGGCTCCAGGAAGAGGAACTTGAGGAGCCTTAGGACTCACTGTTCAATGTCCTTTGCTCCACGTCACCTGCTAGAGTGGCTTTACCCCTACATGGGAGGGTATTGAAAATAATTAATGCCCTAGGGCAAAGCCCCACCTCCTTCCACCCATCTCAAAAAGGGCTGAGTGCAAATATTTTGTGCCAACTAAAGGCCATGAGTATCTCTATACTCACCCAGCCCCAAACTCCCTCATAGTTGAGGCCATTAATCAGAGTGAGAGCCAGAGTCAACCCGGGGCTACGCCCAAGAATAAAGACTTGAAGAGACTGTTTGTTTGGGTGAAAAATGTATTAGTCTTCCAGCCTTAGGTGGAGAGTGGCCAACCACCAAGCCCTCCTTGGCTGCTACGACTACAATATGTGGCAGTCTGTGGCAAAACTCGAGGTCTCGCTGCCCAAAGGGTCCAGGAAGGCATTCCGGGCAATCCTCGAAGACTGCACTGCTGCAGTGAGAGCGGCCTTCCAAATAGCCTCGGACACAGCAGACTCTGTGGCTCGTACCGTGGCCTTGGCCATCTCCATGCAAAGGGCATCCTGGCTGCTCCTCTCGGTCTGTCAACAGAGGGTCTTTCAACGGAGGCTCGGCAATTGATGCAGGACTTCCCCTTTGATGGCCAGGTCCTGTTTGCAGAACAGACAGATGGTAAAGTGCATGGCCTTAAGGACTCCCACATTACCCTGAAAACTTTGGGGCTGTACGTTCCAGGTCCAGCCCATAAGTGGTTCAAACTGCAGCAATTTCAGACCCAAGGGAGACAAACCCACAAGGAGTTCCCCCCATAAGAAGAGTAGGGGCTACAAGCGCCACCCAAGCCACCCACCTCCTCCCTCTGCCCAGTCGGGCTCAATCTGCAATAAGCAGGGGGGCAAGCTATAGTTTTGAGGGTGAACTTGAGGGCAACCTACCAGACTTCACCCCAGATCCGTCTGTTCCGTTGTTATCCAACTGCCTTTATTTTTTCCTCCCCGCATGGATGCCTATAACTTCAGACTGCTGCGTCCTCAATACTGTGGCGGAGGGTTATACCCTACAGTTTATTTCCCACCCCACTTCCCCGTCCCTCTTCAGGGCTCCTTCTCATGAGAGTCTTGTTGCATAAGAGGTAAAGGGGTTGCTACAACTGGGTGCAGTAAAAGAAGTTCCTCTCGTGTACAGGAGCAAGGGGGTTCTATTCCCAGTACTAGTTAATCCCAAGGGCCATCTATGGCCCATCCTGGACCTGAGGGACCTCAACAAGTATCTAAAGAAGCTAAAGTTCCACATGGTCTCCTTGGCTTCTATTATCCCCTCCCCTGGATCCAGGAGACTGGTATGCCGCCCTCAACTTGAAGGACTCATGCTTCCACATAGCGATCTTTCAAGGTCACAGATGCTTCCTCCAGTTTATGGTGGGGCCCCACCACTACCAGTTTGCGGTCCTCCCGTTCAGCCTGGAGACAGCACCCAGAGTGTTTACCAAGTGCGTGCTCGTGGTGGCGGCTTACCTCAGGCGTCGGGGTATCCAGATCTACCCGTACCTCAATGACTGGCTAGTCAAGAGCAACTCCAGGTCTCAGGTCGAAGAGGATGTCATGGTGCTGCAAGCCACGTGCCGCTCCCTGGGCCTATTGGTGAACCACAAAAAATCTATGTTAGTTCTGGTGGAAAGGATAGAGTTAATTGAAGCGGTGCTCGACTCGACCGTGCCAGAGCATTCCTGACGCTAGAAAGGTTCCAGACGTTGATGGACCCCATCACAGAGTTCTCCACATTCCCTCTGATTATGGCCAGGGTTTGCTTGTGCCTGCTGGGTCACATGGCACTGTGCAGATGGTGTTTTCTTATGACAGGACGGTCAGATTCTTGAGAGGCCTCGAGAGACTCTTCCCACAGGTACGGACTCCTGTCCCACAGTGGGATCTTAACTTGGTCCTCTCTAGGCTCGCCAGCTCACCCTTTGAGCCACTGGGTCCTGCTCCCTTTCCCACCTGTCACGGAAGGCTGCGTTCCTGGTGGCGGTGACATCGGCAGGACGGGTCTCTGAAATTAAAGCCTTGATCTCAGGACCTCCATACGCTGTCTTCTACAATGATAAGGTTCAGTTGCGGTCCCACCCGGCCTTCCTGTCGAAGGTGGTATCCACCTTCCATATGAACCAGGACCTCTTCCTCCTGGTGTTCTGACCCAAACCACACAAGACAAGTGAGGAGAGGCATCTTCATGTGCTGGACGTCCGAAGGGCCTTGGCTTTCTATTTAGAATGCACTAAGCCTTTCCTAAAATCGACTCAAATCTTCATTGCTACAGTGGATAGGATGAAGGGTCACCCGGTGTCCTTGCAGAAGATTTCCAATTGGATCACTTCATGCATAAGGACCTGTTATGGCCTGGCAGGGGTTCTGCCACCGCCGATTGTCACAGCCCACTTGATGAGAGCGCAGGCCGCTTTGACGGCCTTCCTGGTACACATCCCTATCCAGGACATCTGTAAAGCTGCAACGTGGTCTTCTGTCCATACATTCATGACTCATTATGCCATCACTCAGCAGGCCAGGGACGACACTTGGTTCCGTAGAGTGGTGTTGCAATCTACATGTCCGTGAACTCCTACTCGCCTCCAGAGGTACTGCTTTGGAGTCGCTAATATGGAATGGACATGAGCAAGCACTCGAAGAAGAAAAGACAGTTACCTTTTCTGTAACTGGTGTTTTTTGAGATGTGTTGGTCATGTCTATTCCACAACCCGCCCTCCTTCCCCACTATTGGAGTTTCCGGCAAGAAGGAACTGAGGGTCGTGGGAGCTGGTGGCGCCCCTTATACTGTGCCATACGGGTGCCACTCCAGAGGGCGCCAGAGGCACTCCCCTACGGATACTGCTAAGGGAAAATCTTCCAGCACCGGTGCATGTGGCGAGCACACACACCTAATATGAAATGGACATGAGCAACACATCTTGAAGAACACCGGTTACAGAAAAGGTAACTCTCTTTTTCCCTAAGTTAACAAAACCTGTTCTTGAGGTGGCCACTGTCAGGGCTGGAAGCTGAAAATCTGACCAGTTTGTATGTACGTGAAGCCTCTAACTCTTTTTATATATATAAGACTGGTACCCAGGACTTTTCTACGCAGCTAAACAATAATGGGTCCATGTATAAGTGTGAGTGTGGGAGAAAAATTTTAGACAATTATTTTTCACCTGCGGCAATCGTGGATCTTCATTTTGATGGGCGAAAGGGAAGGTATGCCTTAGGTCTTGGGACCTGGAAATGCTGGGGTATGATTTGTTGAAAATAAGTGTATGCAATGTGTTTATACGGCCACTTGGGTCTTGTATTTTGGGATGTAAGCCGATCTCCCCTCTATGTGCAGCATTACCTCACTGGCCAGGTGCGTTATGGGCTTTCAAACTTTCTCTGAAACATCAAGTAGTGGCCGTTCCTAGAGTAGACGGGTCTATGATCTTATCCTTGTGGTCCTATTTTGTGGTGCGATACCTAATAATGCCTAAGGAAATAAAATATAGTCATGTGTTTCCTTTTTTTTTTTTTAATGATTGGCTGACTGCAGGTTCCAGGTAACTTTCATGTGTCAACACACAGTGCCACTGCACAGCCTCAGAATCCTGACATGACGCACATCATCCACAAACTCTCATTTGGGGATAAGTTACAGGTGAGTCCTCCATCCGGGCCATCTTGCTGCCTACAGGGGCAGAGGAACCAGTCTTATTTTTACTACATTTTGGAGCATTTTACAGAAGGGCTGTGTGTGGTGGGGAAGGGCAGGGAGGAGCTGTATTCTCATTCACAATAGAGAACTTAAAACTTTTGTGGCTGTGTTTCATCTATAGATCTCACAGTGCTTTTGAAAAGATGGATAGGTAGCCCTATCCTTGCTGCACAGATGGTGATGGGAAATGGAGGCATAAAAAGGTTGTGATGTCACTGGCATCACTAGGAATAGAATTTAGGAATCCTGAGTCCAGATTCCCCGCTACAGCACTTGGCAAGTTGCTTTGAATATTCATTTTGCACATGTAGCTTCAGTTAGCGGCTTTGTGGAGGCTAGGCATGTACATCAAGGGACTACAATACCATAGGTGTGGTAGTTGAGAGCATATGCTACTGCAAAAAATTCTAGCCCCATTGCCCTTCCTTTCACTATACTTCTAAGGGAGATCAAAGATTAGAAAGTGAGACATCTAGCAACTTCCCCCTTCTCATAGGACAAATTGAGTGGTTGCTCAAAGCTGCCAGCCTACAGCTGGGGAGAAGGTGAATGTGTGCATTTGCCCTATGGCTAGCGTTTCACCTGGTGTGCTATATGTTATTGCATAATTCCTGACTTCTTAATGGAGACAACTCACACCTTTGTAATTTGCTTCCAGAAAGCTGACTTCATAGGGATACAAAGGTGCATGCACAAACCTATTCCATGACTTACCCCCCAGTATGGCTTAAACAGAGCCTCTTTGTAATCCTGGTTCCTCAACACAGACATTTCATTATGCTGCTCCCTGTTCCACACATGCCTGCGTACTCCAAAATCTTTGTAATGCTAATGAGTCTAAAGCATTGCTTTGTCGTCCTCTATTTCATTCTGCTCCTGCTTCCTTTAGGACATGTCTTGTGTTGGAGCACTGAAATATTAGCATATTGATTAGGAGGTTTAATGTGTAAAGCACTTTGAAAAGTATGAAAAATAAATCTTAACTTTAGTAGACATGGTGGTCCGCTATAAGAGGAAGTGCAAATAGGGGCTACTGCTGACTGCATGGGAAACATGTCCTATGTGGGAATGTTCCCACCACTGCATCCTGCAGTCTTCGGAGAGTGTTAGCATGAATGTGGTGAGAAGGCTGGACAATTGGAGGGCTTTGGGCATGGAGGGGGACAGGCAGAAGATGTCTGATTGCAGACATAGTGTCCCCCAGCATAGAATTATTTAGTACATCATATAGTCTGCCACTCTCCCAGATGTAGCTGGCTATTGGTGTGTGCCATTACAGGTTGATTCAGAAATCTCATGCCTCTAAATAACACATGCTGTTGAGTCACCTCCGTCTCTTCATGCATGTGTGTGCACATGCTGCTGGCACAGTAAGCAAAACCCATGAGCTAAAGGGTATGTGACATGGGAGGAGATGTTCATTACTCTGCTTCTAGCAAGTCTGAGCAAGCACTAGTGAGAGCCACTGAGGGCGTGTCTACGCTGCAGGCGGAGTGTGCTTCCTAGAGCAGGCACATAGATGCACTAGTTCTGCTTGAGCTAGCATGCTAAAAATAGCAGTGTAGCCACAGTAGCATGAACGGCAGCTCAGGCTAGCCAACCATGCACAAGCTCACCTCACTTCCTGGGTATGTACTTGGGTGGCTAGCCTGAGCCACCACCACAGCCACCCTGTTTTTTTAGCATCCTAGCTGAAGCAGAGCTAGTGGGTCTGCACTGGGGGAAGCATACTCCAGCTGCAGCAAAAGACGTATCCTGAGTGATTTCGTGAGGTGGGGGGTGTGGATCATTTTCATGTGATCTGGATATGAGTGAGCTTTCTTCAGTGTTTATCTTAGGGTATCTGCTGATTTAATAGTGGGTTGAAGGGCTTGCCTGATTCCCTTGTTCCTTATTGTGTCGTGGCCTGAAATGTGAGTTTTTCATAAACTCCAACTGCAAAAACCTCCCAGATTATCCCTCAAGGGATCTCCCCACCTCCATTTGCTGACAGACTAGGAGAATATTTATCCCCTCTCTCCAATAGTGAAAAGCCCACTGGAGTCTCAGAGGTTGTGCTACTTTAGGCTTCATTAACCTTTTCTACATTTCATCTCAGTACTGCCTGAATTTGAAGTGCAGAGCTCAAAATGGGTCAGGGGTGTTCTCTCCAGTACTCTGACAGCGTGCTCTAGTGCATGGGACTGGTGTTCAGTAGATCAGGGTCTAGTCACTTACCTGTATCGTACAGATGTTTTGTGACCTTGGGTAAATCATTTAACAACTCGGTGCTTCGGTTTCCCTGTCTGCAAAATGGGGCTATCTCCTGCCATCCATGACCAGATTGGAAGGTGGCTGGGAAATGGTGGCGGTACTCCTCCAAGCTGTGCCCACAAAATAAGCTCTGTTCATGTGAGTCACCAAAATCAGATGCCGCTCACTGTAAATGTTGCTGATGATCAAATTATGATTGCGCGGAGCCTTGGGCTTAGCTCCTGTCCAATTTGGGATGTGTGTCGTGGGGGTGGAATCTTCCAGGCACCCCTCTACTTGTGGCACAAAAATGAGACATTGCTCTCAGTAAACTACTGGTCTGGGATCCTCGCTCTCCTTGTTTACACAGAAGAATGAAATAATTTAAAGGGCAGGTTTTTTTGTGTTGTAACTATGCGTTCTTGAACTCTAGCCTCCCAGGACATTATACCTACAGCTTGTGGGTTTTTGACACTGGAAGAACTTGGAATGTTTTCCAGACACTGGACATTTGCCCCCAAAGTCTGTTGTTTGTGCCTTGACTGTATGCTGTTGTGTATGGCCTCCTAGGCCTTGTCTGTACTAGGCAAACTTACAAAAAGTATCCCACCAGTTTTAGCGCTGTTTCAGCTGAACTGTCATCAAAACAGGTGACCACCAGAGTTCAGACAAGGATCCAGCAACCCATTTTTACCAATATTTTAGCTAAACTTTCTGAAAAGCAAGTCTAATTGAAATAGTGGTTTAAGACTGGTCTGGCTGCTGGAACCTTGTCTAAACTATGTTTCCGATTGGTTTTAATAGTGGCTCAAGCTGAATTGGAGGAAAACGTTTTGTAAATTTCCCTAGTGTAGACCAGGCCAAAGTACCAAGTGGAGCAGAAGCAAGTGACGTGCTACCCACTAAGATGAAGGAAATTGGGGGAACTTTTATATGTATCATGTGTCTTAGAACTATTATTGAGTGACACATCTTCCCCTGGCCTTACCCTGGTAGTTTAAACTTAACTCTGATGTCTTGTGTGTGAACCTTAGGAAGGGTTGGATGGTTCATGGAGTTATATAATGCACAGACAGTCCTCTGAAATAGATGTTTACCTGAGCTCATCCCTTCTGAACTAGTTTTGAATTACCACAGCTGCCTGTAAATATGCTGAGCTAAGCCAGCAGTCCATACACACATCCATGCATCTATGCCTGCTAAACACCAGCTGCCTTGCTTTTCCACCTCTTCAAGGTATTATGACATTGAAAACCACCAGGCATTCTGCTGGCATGTTGCAGTGGTTGGTCGCTTGTAGTGCAGCCAGCATCTCGTGTAAATCAAGCATGTATGCTTCCTCACTGACATATGCTCCCTCCTTTAGATTATGTAGAGGTCACAGTTATTAGGCAGACTCCTATCCTGAGCTGCCCCCAAAGTATCCCCTAATACGAGGACACTTCTGCTTGACCATTAATTCCTTTGTGTAGTCACTTCAGAGTGTGGCTCCTTTTGGAGAGGGAAAGTATTCAGAGTTGTCTTCAAAAAGTACCTGATTCTGCCAGGATTAACTGTTCAGCTATTAATGTGCTCTACCCTCTGATCTGAAGCTTGAGGCTTCATGTTTCCTGCCAGGACTTCTACTGGATGTTGATGCTGAAGGAGTGGTTGGAAGAGCTGCTGTGTCATAACAGGTGCCATCTTTCAGATGAGACCTTAAAGTGATGGCCTTTCTGCCTGTCTCAAAGGGCTTTCCTAGTAGAAGTTTGACTCCTATCGCATGTATCAAGAAGAGCTGAGGTTAACCCTGTTACCAAGTCAAACATTCCCCCTCTCTAGATGTCCAAGGATGTGTGAGCTATAGCACAGAATGCTGTCTGCCTGCCTAGTTACTACACTGCTACTCTCCAACTCGACACTGTGCAAGCCTTTTGAGATACCAGCAGTCTCAAAGACATTATAGAAAACCCATTTGTGCTTCCAGTTATGTTTGTCACCTGCGTGTTACCTGTTCCATCAGTTCAGTTTAATGAGAAACAAGGAATTTGTCTTGCTAGAATTTTCTTTCCTAGGATATTGATAAGGGACCTTGTTAGCTTGTTTCTTTCCCAAACCATCTTGCTGTGGAATACTGATCAGGGGAACATGCCGTAGGATCAGGTGGATGTGTCCTATGCAGTCAAGTGCTTACAGCTGTTGGCAGGATGGTGGGCAATGCAAATTGGTGCAGTGACTTGTTAATGCAGTGAAAGCTAGAAGGACACAACTCTTCCTCCAAACAAAACTGCTTATCTGTTGTCTGTCAGTAATTTCCCGGCTAGTGGATATCTCTTCTCCTTCTGTATATCTTAATGTGGCATGTGTTACCACTGCAACCCTCTGACTACAGTTTCAGGACCTCTGTATAGCTTTCACCATTCCAGAAGTTTCCCAAATCAGTCATTCTATTAGTGGATGTTGGTCCTTATTGTTTTCAACTAATTCCATTAGCCTGTACCTTAGAGGAGTGGGGAGTAATGGGGGAATCCAATTGATCTGTGGTGAGGGGTTGGGAGTGCCTAACGCTTGCATGCCTGGAACCAGCTGCTAAGGAATGGATCACCTAGCTGGCATGTCGCCTTACACTATTCTTGAAAGAGGGTGTGTTTGTTCTAGGAATGCGTCTGAGTGAAAGCTATAGAAAGCTCCAGGTTCTGCCCTGAATTTGAATCTTTAAAGTGTGACTCCCAACAGGCTATAGTCTCTACGTTTTATTTGCATGTGATAGAATGATGAGAGCTTGCTAGTGCAAGCTTTTATTCTCCAGCTGGGAGATTGATCCTAATTATGGGTTGTTGACACTACCCACCAACGCAGACTGGTGTGCGATGATGTCATCGTTTGCCATGGCGACTCACCTCAAAGCTTCAGACTGACTTGTGTTTCCCCACCAGTCGCTTCCAATTTGGGAGTGCTCCCTTGGCTGAAGCAATTTAGAGTGGACATTAATGTTAGATCTTTGGAGATTGATCTTACAACCTCACCAATTGGAGCCAATCCTTGTGGTAATGGTCACTGAAAATAATTTGTGCCTTTTTCTCATTGGGCTGAGGCTTTGCATTCGGGAAGACTGAGTCAAACTGGAGCCTTCAAAGGTGGGGAAGCAAAAGCCAAAAGCACTAAGTATATAATATAACCACTGTATGTGTTTTCTCGCTCTCCAGGTCCAGAACATTCATGGAGCATTCAATGCCCTAGGGGGAGCAGACAAACTCAGCTCAAACCGTATGTATTGTCAGTGCTTTCAGGGCTTAGCCAGCCCACCGATGGTGGGCAAAGGCAAAATAAAAACCAGGATATTAATGCAACACTGATTAGGAGGCCAGAAAAGCAATCAAAACAATCCCTGCATCAGTGAATGGGATTTCCATTCCCACCCCTGACCCTAGGGAAGGCCTAATACACAGCGTCCTTTGCTACCTCCCCTCTTGCACCCTGGATTTTGTAGTAGGTGGCATTCTCTGCAGCTTGATTATGATCATCTGCTACAAGAGGGACTAGCTGGGTATGACATGGATTGTCGCAAGTCTGAGCAGGGGGCTTATGGTATTTGCATCTGTATACTGCTCTTCTAACCCCCACCCACTTGCTACTGCTACCACCATTACCACCAAAATCACCCCTATCCTTTACTAATAGCTGTCATGAGCTCCCACCCTCCTCTGGGAGGCATGAGCTTTTTCACTGGCTAATCTATCCTTTCCCTTTCTGCCTCATAGCCCTTGCATCTCATGATTATATATTGAAGATAGTCCCCACCGTGTATGAAGATATAAGCGGCAAACAGCGGTACTCATACCAGTATACTGTAGCAAACAAGGTAAGGCTGGAGGTGACTGTTACATAGGCTGGCCATTGGGGAAGAAAAACCCAATGAGTTCATAGGAAGCTCTTTACTTACAAAGCTCAATCCATGCTATTGGTATTGCGCTCTGTTTATAAAGCATTTGTGTTTGGTAGGCATACAGTAACCTCTGCTGGAAGAGTGGGGAACTGAATTGCTTTAGAACAAGGACTCTTGCAGTCACCTCTTCTATACTTAGCACCTGCTACATTATAGTAGCATGAGAATTTTTCTCAGCGTCTGGTGCTAATTATTCTTTCTCTGGAGAGTTGTTGCCTTGCAGTTCACACTCTCCTATGTGAGCTTAACTCAAGTCCATATATATTGTACCTAAAACCTTCATTGCCTGAAGTAATTCTAGATCAGGGATTGGCAACCTTTTGGCATGAGACCCTCCAGGGTAAGCCCCCTGGTGGGTCGGGCCAGTTTGTTTACCTGCCGCGTCCACAGGTTCGGCCGATTGCAGCTCCCATTGGCCTGGAAGGGCAAACAGTGGCCAGTGGGAGTTTCAGAGAGATTTATTGCCTGGTACTCTCCTTCTTTTTACAGTGTGGGAACCTGGCAGGCCATTCCTATGACTGAATTGATTGGGGGCTAATTATTTTCCCTTTAAAGAGCCTTTAGACTCTGAAAAATTAACTATTATTTTAACACATAGCGCAAACATAATGCATTGTTTATGGGAGTACTGCCCTTTGCTAGTCACTCGAAGGTGGGCAGGGTTCTTGCTCTTCATGTCTGTGGATGTTTTTGCAGGACATCTCTTGATTGCATTGGCCCAGTGGAGCATCGAGTGGCTCTTACTTCCCTTCAGACCATTTGCATGCAAATTTATTGTGTCCATGCTACTTGAGGGTTCTGAGGCTGCCATTCTGCTAAAATATCCACTCATTTATTTTGCTCTCATGAGCTGTGCCAAGACTAGTGATAGTCTCCTGTGCTTTCTGCTTGTGCTGTACAGAGTGTCCTGACAGTTTGGATGGCTTTCTCTCCCTGGATAGAATGTATTCTTTCTGTTTAATGTTACAACCACTCTTCAGATAAGACTCTCTTGCAATACAAGTTCTGAAATTAATTAGGAAAACATACATCCTGAGCTGCTGATCTCGATACTTCTGTGAGCAGGATTGCAGTTGGGGCCCTCAGCCAAGACTGTATCATCAGGACTGTGTTGCTGAGGGCAGAGGTAAGGAAGGAAAAAATGAGGTCAGTTCTGTCAAAACTGTTCTCTTCATAACCAGAGTTCAGGCAAATGGAGCTGCGTCTGCATTTTCTGTACATTTTAAAAAGGTCTCTGATTACTGCCTCTGCTCTAGACTCCCATGCTGATAAGAGGGAAGCAGGAATTGGAAGGAAGTCTTTGGAATAGTCTGGTATAGATGCCCTAGCCATGAGGTGGTTCTCTACCATGATGGAGATGTGTGCAGAGTGTCTGTTTCCTCTCCTACGTTATCTCCTAGATCTTCTGTTTCCTCTCCACCCAAAGCCACCACTACAGTTCTGGCATCAACCAGTTAGCTCTGCAAGGAGCCCTTAAAATATGCTGGTCTGGGTCCCCTCCTGTTCTGTCCACTGAAGCTCAGTCCACCTCCTCTGGAAGAGACTTCAAAAGGAAGGAAAAATCCCTGTGGGGTTGATGGAGCATGATGGTGCTGCTTCAGTTGGTTCCCTCTCCCTTTCCTGAGAAGAGATCATCCTGTTCGTGTTATACCTGTGGACATGTCTTTGTTAGTCCTTCATCCACCTCTCTAGGGTTGTTGTTGTCCCTATCTCCTGAAGAGTTGGGTCTAACAGTCAAAAGTGGCACACGTGTCACAGGAAGGGGTGTCTGCTGGGATAAGGGCCAGAATGTGAGGGCATGCTCAGGTATTTCTCAAAGATTTGCTGTATCTCAAAGAGAACTCTCCTCCTCGACTTGTTCGTCTGCTCATATCAGTGGCTGGTATTTATCTTTGTGTTGAGGGCACAGTTAAAATATTATACAGCAAATCATCTAAATGTTTTCTTGGTGAGACCTGATAGAACTAAGATGTATTTTCAAAGCAGGTTTTAGAAATCCCTTTTGCAGTGCTGGTTTCTCCATAATGGTGGATGATCTGTCTTTTGCTGGAGAGCTGCCCTTTGGCTGATACTTCACATGTACCTGCTATATAGGAAGTGGATTAAAGGGCCCTGTCCACAGTGAAGCTAAGAGTGTCTCTGCTCAACAGATTTAAAAAGGTGTTTGCAAACTCTCTGCTACATTAGGTCCCCTCCTTGCCTAGAGCAAGTTTCTTAACATGGTTTAAACACGGCTCTGTCCCATTTGCACTGGGCAGGCAAAAATCTGTTTGTATCTCAATGTGCTTGGGGCCTCAGATACAGGGAAAGCTTTGTTGTTCTGAATGCATGGGGCAGGCCGACAAGCTGGTGTAAATTAAATTCCCTTTGTATTGCTTAACTTACCAGTGGGTTAGCTGCAGTTTAATTGTAATAGTGCTAGAACTCTATCTAAAACCACTTGGAAAATCCATGTATCCACTTGGGACTGATCCAAAACTGTCTTTTTTTTTTTTTCTTTCATTGACTTCAGTGGGCTTTGGATTAGGGTCATACTGAGTGGCATTTTTTGTTCTCTGCCACATCACCATGCTGTCAGTATTGTTGAGTATAGTCATTCAGAAATGAACAAGTTACTCTTCTTAGTGTAATCATTATGGGTAATTATTATCTCCTGATAGAATGTTGCAATTTTCCTGGGTAGGAATGAGGAGCAGCCCAGTGGAGTCAGTTCTGAGATCAACTTCTTTGAAATAAAATTGCTCACGCTTTCTGCCTTCCTCTCTCCCCACTCTCTTTTTCCAGGAGTATGTTGCCTACAGTCACACTGGCCGCATTATCCCCGCTATCTGGTTTCGCTATGATCTGAGCCCCATCACAGTGAAATATACAGAGAGGCGGCAACCTTTGTACAGGTTTATCACATCGGTGAGTTACTTTAAGCCTGTGACTCTTCCTTCTTGACCTCTCCTGCTCTTCCCCTGCCCTCCTTGCCAATCTGGGAACTGAGTTCCTGCTTCAGAGCACTATGACAGGAGCTGAGAGTAAAGCTGAGCTCTTCCTTAGCCAGCTTACACGTATCGAAACTGGAAGGAAAAGTGGAGCATCCGATAAGAGAGGATCAAGCTTTGATGGTTTGATTTAACCGCTTTGGCACAAAAGAATGACAAATATCCTGCACCAGCGGTACCCATGCTCTTTTTGCCCATTGCATTAGGAGGGAAGGGAGGCACGTTGGCAATATGCCAGGAACATGGGGACAAAACCTAACTGACACACAATAAGAGCAGATTGCAGCAGACCCCCTCTCTAATAATGGGACCTAGCTTGTACAGACTAAAGGACCCATCGTGCTATGTACCTGGGCTACTCAGAAAAATGTGTAGCATTACATGCTGGGACATGTAAGCTTCATGTGTTTATGATAAACTGACTGAAATAACCTGACTTTGGTGGTGCCCAAGACCTGTAGTTTGGAACTGGGGTTTGAATATTTGAATTGTAAACATAAATGGTGCTTTATTAGATGTGCTGTGCTCTGTCCCTAGGAGGCTTCGGTTTTTGGAGTTCTCAATAAACGTTAAATTCCTTTCAATCAGCTTTAGAGATGGATCAAAACACCCCCAAACTCTGAGGCAGAAGAGTTGAGATCCAGAACTTCATGGTTTGGGCCCTTTTTTAATTAGCATGTCTGCCTGGTCTCAAAGTGTGGTCAATAGGTTAAAACATTAGGGCTTACTAACCTGGTTGCTAATGCTTCTTGCTGTCCTTCTCCCTCCCAAATTGTGGTCCCATGGTCTTTTCTTTTTGGGGGAGGTAGGTAGCATGGTTTGGAACCTGGGACCGGTCCATACTTCAGTATTCCGCACTGCTGTTCACTATCATGTCTATTTGCTTGTTGCTAAGAGGTCATCTTACGATTGGGAACAACTGTAGCATCTGTGTTAAATAAAACACTGTGCTTCAAAATTGTCTAAGTAGCTGGTGGGGAGAATGTTCCAGACTTTTCACTTTCCTCCCCTGACTACCACCAAATTTGCCTTCCAAGTTTAAGTAGCTCCATTTGGGCTGTTCCGTGTTAATATTTGTTATATTGAGACCTGAGGGTAACAGTACATCCATGGCAGCTTTAGTCCTGTTACTTGAGGGTGGCTGATGTCACTTGTGTGTCAGACCTTTTGTATTTACCTACCATGCAGATCTTTGCTATATCAATGGGACCCTCTGGCCAGGATGCAGTTCCAGGTCATGTCTCCCTTATGTTTATCTAGGCTGAGAAGTCTAAGGTTTGGTTTGATCCCCTGTGTGTGTGTATGCTGGCTTCTTCGGTTTGTCGATGCAGGTGTGGGGAAGCTTTGTGAAAGGATCAGGGAGAGCAAGGTTGCTGGGGATTAAGATGCCTTGGTCCTCAGCCTTCTTGTCCTATCTCAGTGACACACGATGATCTGTCATCATTCCTATCATTTTAGCTCTTCCGTGTAGTATTACCAGCCTGGCCTTCTGCATCACGATTGCCCCGAAGACTGGCTCATCGTCACTGGCATGCTGAGGCCACAGCATTCTGATCCAACAGAAGATTATCTGCTTGTGGTAGCTGGAGTTATTGTTGAGTGGGGCAGGCTTCAGAAACCCCTCAGCTCTTGCCTATGCAGCAGATGCTTAGTTAAAAACCACAGAAGGGGGCTATGGAGGGAGCACCTGCCATTCCTTATTGAGCAGCCTGTTTACTAGACTGTGGTCATACAGTCGTCACAAAAACACTGCAGTTCTGAAATATGTTCTTGGAGGTGTAGCTGGGAGAAGACTCTGTTGGACTCTGAGAGGCTTTGGTAGGGTTGTAAATGTAAACCTGTTTGTTACCACAAAGGCAGCTGACTTTTTAGTTTCTGAGTCTGTAGGAACCCTAAGCATGGGTGTCTGTTGGAAGAATGATGTAGATGTTGACTAGTGGGTGCTAAGATCTACCAGCTGTGTGTAGGGAGGTGCTGGGAGGTCAGGTAAGAAAGAAGTGTTGGCACTACGCAATATAGTTCCAGTGGACTCTTGTGCTGCTGTTGTCCTTACCATATTTGTTCTGTGGATAAACAGAGGATGTCTGACATCGTGCACTAGCATGGAATTTCTTTTTAAAATCCCAAAGCAGCTGAGACTGATACATCAGAACACACAGCGCTGTACCATATGTTACGGCCTTCATTACTGCCATCTGAACTGCAATGCTGTTCTAGTCTAACACTTGTTAGCTTGTGGCCGCACCTTTTGTTTCCAGTGACATTAAGAACTTCATTCTGTGACATGCAAGAGGTCTAATCTATACATGGCAAAAAGCATTGTGCTAGAAAATGCTTTAAGTATCCCATTTTAACAAATAGTGTTAAGCACAATTTAGCACTAAGTGAAGACCAGGGCTACCATGATTACCGTCATGTCAACCGGTTGTGAACCCTACAGTTAGTCACAAACAGCTGACACAACGTTAAACTTGACGTTCCTTGTCTAAATGAATGCATCTGATGAAGTGAGCTGTAGCTTACGGAAGCTTATGCTCAAATAAATTTGTTAGTCTCTAAGGTGCCACAAGTCCTCCTTTTCTTCTTGTCTAAAGAGTCTTTAACATCATGGTAGTTAACGTGTTGGTTAACAGAGTGACATTTTGCAGTGTAGACAAGTCATTGGTGGATAAAGGTGTAGGTATATGCAACATTTCACATTTTATCAGTTGTGAGCTCCCCTAGGTGGTTGGCCAGAGAGCAGCCTTTTAGTCCACAGGGTTAGCTCTGGGGGAGGAGTAAGCAGATAGTTACAAAGGTGCAATGTAGGAATCCCCAATCCCAAGGGAAGATTAGGAAAAGATGCCTAATATTAGAGGGCTCTTCATTCTAGCAGGCAAAGGCATAAGAAGATCCAGGGGCTGGAAGTCAAAGCTAGAAAAGTTCAAACTGGAAATAAGGTGCAAATTTTTAGCAGTGACCACAATTAAGCATCACAACAGCTTATTGAGGAGCGTGGTGGACTCCCCATCACATGAGCTGTCTTAGAATAACACCGAGTTTTGCTTTAAATACATGCGCACCAGCTCCACAACAAGTTATTGAGCTCAGGGCAGGGATTACTGGATGCAAATATATTGCCTGTTTTATGGAGGAAGTCAGACTACATGATTATAGTGGCCCCTTCTGCTCTTAAAATCTGATCATGAAGAAACCCTGAAGATCCTCAGTATGGTATTTCACTTAGGGAAGGCAGAGCCATGTTGCCATTGCCCTTCTTTCATCTTCCCTTCATTATACCCATGCAGCCTTCCATTACTAGCAACTGCACTGTAGTCCCCTAATCATATCTGTTAAAATTCTCCAATGTGCTGCCCATGTTATCATCACATGATCGCTCACTATTGTCTCCCTGCACCCGTACTCCCCTTCTTTTATTTGTCTTCCCCCATGGTGGGATAGGCGTAAATATCTTAAGGCAGCTACTGGTCATTCTATCTATAAAGCTCCTTTGCACCCATGGCACGACACAAATAACTAATAGTGTAGTGCCTGCTTCCCGTGAAGCCCACCATAGAACGGGACTCTGAGCACATATTAGAACCTCACTGGTGGACTGTGACAAATAAATTACATAGCATCGCTTCTGTATTGACCCAGAGAGAGACCTTGTGTATCGCCTCTTTTGTTGGTCACAGCAAACTCAAAATCTGTGTGTGCTGGGAGGCAGAGTCCAGCCAAATGCCAGGTGTGTGTGAGTCATAAGCACTCAGCAGTACAGAGCTGTGCAGATGAATATGCATTTTTCTGTGAGTTCCCCCCACCCTCTTGTGGCGGCACTAAAGTCAGATTTTCCTACCATCTGATGCAAACTCTAAAAGCATTTTTTGTGGTGTAAAATCTCCTGTCAGCTGATCCCCTGTGGACTGAAATAGCCCACCTCCTCAGCTGTCACTTTCCCTGAAGCGTCACCATGCGTCACATTCAGAGGGGTGGCAAGGGAGAGGGGCAGAGTGTGGAGAGTGTACTCACTCCCCAAAACTATGAATTAAGTCTCTGACAGGTGCTCTGGTTTCTGAGGCTTTCATCTGCCAGAATGCCAGCTGTGCTGCAAGAAACACATCACCCGGCCCCTCCGTCATTGAGGCATCTTGCTGTTTCACTGAGCTCATAGGACGCAAATATCACTGGTTATAAATATGTTTATAAATGAGTGATTTCTTCCCCACTGCTCTCTCTCATCTTTAGTCTATCATTAGAGCTGTTTATTACTGTAACAAACTCCCTACCTAACTCGGCCACTGCTGCTCATCTGTGTGGCATACCAGTGGGATTTGTTCTGTGGCAAATCAGATATGGTGCAATAGGCCTAAATCAGGGTTGGCTCCCTCCCAGCGAAGTTGCACAGCTAACTTCCCTATAGCTGCTGACCCTTCGCCCTGAAGCTTTAAATAATTTATTCTGTTTTCCCATCCATCTCTAAGATCTGGCATGTGTCCAAATCCTCCCTCTTCCTGAGCAAAGGAAGCACTGCAGTTTGTTCACCTTTCACCAGCTCCAAGAGTCACTATCGTTCAGTGAGCCACCCCAGGCTGCAGTCTGAATGACATACAAAAAGACTACATTAAAAGAATATTAAGGTTGCAAAGGCAAGCACGCATAAGTTAAAACCGTAGCAACTTTAATTTGGGCCCCTCATTCGTATGCATTATTATAGAGACTCTCATTACATGAACACATACTATTTTTACTGCCTCATTCGTTGCCCAGGATGGATGGTGCTCACTGATGGGATATCTATTCAATATTTCTTTTTATCCCCATCATTCAGGTCTGGCCCATGCCTTATTTACTGCATACAATTTAAACCTCGCACTGAATACAGAATTATTAATTTCCTCATGGGCTTTTCTATGGTGCTCATCATTGTAGTATTGAATGCTTCACAAATATTTATTAATTTTATCCTCACAGCATCCCTCTGTAGCCAGGTTGTTATCAACCCCGTTTTACAGATGGGGAACTGAAGCAATATAAAGGAGATATATTGATTATAAAAGAGACTAGTAGGCCAGAAGTTTGGCCTTCAGATTTTGGATGCCCTCACTCAGACACGCAGAGCCTGACTTTTCGGAGTACTTAACATTTTAGATGTTCACAGAACAGCTCCTATTAATTTTAGCCACAGCTGTGAGCACTCAGCACTTCCACAAATCAGGCCCCAAGTGATTCAAGGTGGGCACTCAGAAAATGAGAAACACACAGCTAGTGGCCCCCTGTGAAAAGTTTGGTTGTGACTTGCCCAGCATCACATAGGAACTCTGGTAGAGGCAGGGATAAGAATCCATTTCTCCAAGGTGGCATTTGACTTCCTTAACCATAAAATCCACTGCTTATTTTTTCTTGTAGTCTCCTGCCTCATTCACCACACACTTTGCAACTTCTGTAACAAATGAAGCAGGCGGGGCCAACAGCCTCATTTACTAGACAGCCCTCATTCATTCCTGGAACACCATCCATCCTGTGCCTAAATGAGGCAGAGGTCTTGTGAAAAATAGTGTGTGATCATGTAATTAAAGACTATATCAAAGTTCATATATATGCAGACAGAGTGGGCAGAGGGGGAATTAGGGTTGCATTAGCAACCTTAATGCTGTTGTTTCCTAATTTTTGAGCATGTGACTATTAAACATAAGTGTTCTTTTAACATAGGGTTTTTCATGTAATTTCCCAAATTTTTCGAAAAGCAATCTGGAAAAAACCCCACGTAGAACCATATTGATCCCTATACCATCATGGGCCATCAGCACAATTGGAACCATTAGTTCCACAGAACAGACATCTGCTCTTTAAGCTAATTAAGTGTTAAATGATTTTGGCCTGCTATTGCTGTGTGCACCAGCTACTAGAGTGTGATGAGACACACTGAATTGGTAGTTTTACAGGTATTTGCCAACAGAGGAATACTGGGACTCAGGATTCCCAGGTTCTGGAGAAGAATATGCTTTAGTAATTACGGATTCTTCTGATTCTGTCCCCTAGCACGTCCCCAGCCCTCCCCAAATTGTTTCCTTCTGTCACATTCCTCCTCTGCTCCTGCCCTCACTTTAATCCTCCACCCTCCCAAGTCAGGTTTCCTCCTTCTCCACGCTGCCTGGGCACCTGCAGAGGGAGCACTGAGAGCACAGGAAAGGCAATCGCTGTGCACACAGTTCTGGTGCTGGGCACCACAATGGCCCGCAACAGCTGTGAGGAGCAGTTGCAAAGAAAGTCCTGGTCAGCCCCAGGCCAGAGAATGCTGTGAGCTCTGGTGGGGTGGAGTATGCTCAGCACGATTGCTACAGAGCTCTGTGGGCATGGAATGTTCAGAAAATTTTGCTATCAAGCTCTTTGCAAACTTCTAGTGAGCAAGTACAATTGGTGATTTTCCAAGGCTTAGAATTCAGACAAATTGGGTAAATTTTCATAGGGACACCAAAAAACACCTCTGACTTCCAAGGCAACTCCTCTGTGATATTTCTAGTCCTTGCTCCAAAGCATGAAGGTGCTAGAGCTTCTCCGTGAAATAGTTGTGAGTTTTTTAACACTGGAAAAACATTTTTCCCTAAAAAAAAACATTTCTTTCCTTTTGTGTTGACATTTAATTAATTAAATAATTCAGCCTGAGTTAGACACCCAGAATGGAAAACTTCAGCCTGAACAGTTAGTTTGGCAAAGTCATAAACAATTGAAAATGGGCTCTTACAAGGGAAAGTGTTAGATGCCTTAACTATTGTGCTGCTGCCAGCTCTACCTCTTATTCGTCTCCGTCCTTTACGAGCTGAACAATACACGTTCGCCCTGCATTGCAAAATGCTCTACAATAAATAAGGGAAGGTAGACAGCTATGGATGATAGAAAGCTGCAGTGGAAAGATGTTGTGTGGTGACTAAATTAAAAGTCGGCTTGCCAGAATTTGATTTTTATTTTTTTGTCAATTCAGTGGCTGATGCAGATTTTTATTTTTAACCTTTTTCTGATTGATTGGTTTAAAATAAATGTTCAGTTTCATAGCCGTGCTCCAAGGGGCTCCCTGTGCAACCGTGGTGGGGCATTGATAGCGGGACTGCAGGGGCCCATGACAGCAGGGCTGCAAGGGGCGCCCTGCGTGACTGCAGGGCTAGTGACTCCCGATCCCTGCAAGCATAAGGTGGGGGAACGGTTGCAGTCCTGGCAGGGCAAAGCGGAGGACTGCAAGGAGGAGGACAAGTCCCTGGCCACAGGGGAGGCCATCTTGCTGTTGAATGGCTCCTCCCTGGGGATAGCCCCCCACGCTCCCAGCCGGTGAGTGAGTGAGATGACAGCTTGACAGCAGGGGGCTCTATGCATAGCCATAGGGCCGGTGACCCTGGATCTTTGCAGACACAAAGAGAGGCTGCATTTGCTGATTGTTACTGATGGATATATGGAGTGTCAGGTGAAATCGACTTTTACTGTCAGCTAACCATTTAAATCAAATCCTGCCAAGCCTAGTTAAAAGCCGTTGTGCTAAAGCTAGTTGGGGAGGGATTTAAATGCCATAAGGGAGAAGAGATTTTTCTGCTGAGATTTTAAAATAGCTGAGTCTATGAAACAGAGAGAGAGGCTGTTTGTCAATAAGAGTAGCGTCAGGAAAGGATATTGTACCATCAACTGCAAGACTACGGAGGGACAGAACCACCAAAGTGAGGTGAGTGTGTGGAGGGACAGAATCACGACCAGGCCAGTGAGTCAGCAGGAAGGGAGAGTAGTGAGATTCCAGAGGGCTACTCTACATAGAAGATGATCCAGAGGAAGACAGGGTGGATGAGGTAATAACTTAATTGGACCAACTTCTGTTGGTGAGAGAGACAAGCTTTTGAGCTACACAGAGCTCTTCTGGTTACCTGAAGAAGAGCTCTGTGTAAGTTCAAAAGCTGGTCTCCCTCACCAGCAGAAATTGGTCCAATAAATGACATTACCTCACCCACCTTGTCTCTTTAATATCTTGGGACCAACGTGGCTACAGCAACACTGCATACATCCAGGGGAAGGAGCAATTTATACCACAGAATCCTAAAAGTTAGAGATGGATTTATGATGTGACAAGTCCTTCCCGTTCCTTGGGGGCCAATGCAACATTGTTCCCTGTGGCACATTTTTTAGCGTTCTGTTCAGACGTATTTAACATGTGCCAAATGATAGAGTTTCTGCTGCTGTCTTGGGAGGCTGCTCAGATATTTGTCTCTGGAATAGTGGCAGAGTATGGGAAAGGACAAAGGTGAGACAAGGGTGCTTTTATTAGACATTTGAGATGTGCTGTACTTTTTATTGGAACATATGATAGAAACTGGTGGGTCAGATTCCTTTGCCTTAAATTCTTCCTTGTGCTAGTATATTAATACTCTCTGAGGTGGGCTGGGGAACAGTGAGGACATGCTTTGGAGGTCCCCTACATAGTAGGTGCACATTTCAAAAGCAATAACTGATGTGTCCTGTGTCAGTACTGTGATGAATCCTTGGAGTATTTCTTGGGGTAGCTACTAGATTAAAATGTACCAGATTGAAGCTATTTTAAATGGTCTTATGCATGAACCTGGAGTATGAAGGGGCTGGGTACTTACTCAAGTAGATAACAGAAGTAGGGGGTTCAGACAAAGTGAGATCAAGGTTCACTCTAGGGGAAAATCCAATTATATTTGTAATACTGGGGATAAAGAGGGGACTCTTGTAAATACACACCAGACAAGTGACATTGTGTTTAACTTGGTGATTTCATCCTTGAGTAGGGCTGGCAGAGAGAATGGGCTAATAGTATTGTGAATAAGTTCCTTTCCCCTTCAGTAGGACTGGTAGTTCCCATGCCTTGACATGTAACCATCTCCCCAGCATTGATCCCCCTCAAAATAACCCATTGATTCTATCAAATACAATAACTGTAAGCACTTACCTTTTCCCTGGGTTTCAAGCTGTGTAAATGTCTGTCTCATCAACAAAATCCCTAAACTCTCTCTTTTTGTAAATTTCAGATTTGCGCCATTATTGGAGGAACGTTTACTGTAGCTGGGATCCTTGACTCATGCATTTTCACAGCCTCTGAAGCCTGGAAGAAGATCCAATTAGGGAAAATGCAGTAGCAATGAAACCGTTATCCAAAGCTCCAGGGGCAGGAGTAAAGAATGAGAACCCCCACACACACCTGTTTCTGTTTCTTCTATTTGATTGAATTGATACATTATTCTTTAGTCAAGTTATTCAATGAAGCTCTTTTCAACAACTCAAAAATCTGTCTACATTTCAAAGTTCTGAGTCATCAGCCCCCTCCCCACAAAACCTCCCAAAAGGTTTCTAATGTAGAAATTGCATTTATGAATTAACTCTCCAGGATCCTACAGAGTAACACTTTAGTGTCAGGAAGGTTCCGTATATAGGGGTTTCAAAGATGTAAGTGAATTCTCTTGCAGCTCTTTCATGCTATTGGAATTGCATGACTAGACAATCATGTATTTTATAAGGCAAAATTATGTATTAGGAAATTCTTATGTATAAGAAATTCTACCCACAGTGCCAAAAAGAGTGATGTGTCCATTGATGAAGAATGGAAAGTGTTTAGTCCTCACAGCAATCCCAAGGAGAGAAAGGCAAAAATGACTTCAAGATGTTTTGTTTCTTATTGAAAAGCTCCTCTTTAGGTCTGACCCTCTCTAGATGAAATGAGCAAATATGATTAAATTCCCCAACCACCTTTTCCTGGGTAAACTACCTGTAACTGGGGAAGGGGACAGCCTCTGTTGTACTCTTTGGATGTAAAAATATTTTCATTTCTTCCTAATAACTGAATATCTGGTCTTGTGTTTTAGATGGCCAAATTGAGTTATGCTATTTTATGTGGCCTTTTGTTTTGAAGGGGAATAGTTGTCATTGCAATACTAGCTTTGTATCCTTTTCTCCTGCCTTTTTTAAACACAGACCACCTCATTTGGAGTCTGCAATTTGATTTATTTGGAAAGGGTCACCCATGCTACTTGTTCATAGAAATGCTGGGATGCGTTGGGTGGATGCACACAGCTTGGTGCCTTGTGCTGTCTGTGTCTGTGGTTCACACCTGTAAAACACAATACGTCTGTCCTTTGGGATTTTGAGGTGCCTGCATTCCCAGCACACTTTTTTTTTTTTTTTTTTAAACTGAACCAGGCATCTTTTACCAGCCCTAGACTGGCAGTTACTGAAGTCCTCTGTCTAGTCACAGATATCGCACAGGCAGTAACAGGGCAAGCTTTCCTCACAGACTGGCTCCTGCCAGTATTTCTAAACTCTTAGGATGAAAGGGTAGCTGAGTTTCCAGGCCCTTCATTTAATTCTTGACCTGTCTGAGACCTCCAGCAATGGGGAGTATGAGAGGAAATTTTCTGCCAGATACAGTTCGTATGTGATGTGAACATCAGTCAGTCCACTAGGCACTGGACTGACCCACCAGTGCGTTCTCCATAGGCCCCTAAACATCCCTTCAGTCTTTGCACTATTTGTAAATTGCGTGACCTGAGGGGGGAGACATTTTGAGTGGTCCCGGATTACTGCAAATCATAAAACAATAAACCCCAAGTCTGTCAACTTTACAGGTTCTGGAACGGGTTAAGGCTTTCTTTGGAGTAGTATCTATAGTCCTTAGCCCTCTCCTGGAGGTGAGAATGTCCAAATAGAACATTGTAATTATATGCATCTTGAATATTCCATGTTGATGCAAGAGCCAGAAACACTTCAATCTGCCCAGTATGTATCTGTTGAAATTGTCTCATTGCTTTAGAAGTAGGGAAGATAGCCAATAATTTTTAATCATATTGAAAAAAATCTTTTGGTACCTGCCCTGTAGTAACTACTGTAAAATTACAGCGGTGGAATTTCCCATTTTTTTTAATGGACTGATTACTATTATTTTAGGTGTGAATTGGATCTTGTAACTTCCTGTATCTGTTAATGTATGGATGGATTTTATACATTTTTTCCATTTATAGAAATCAAGTTGAAAACAGTACATTTGTCTTCATTTCAGTGTGTGTGTTCGTGTGTTTTTGCCCACTTGGTGGTGGTTGCTTTGCAGAGGGAACATGGGATTTTTTCAGTATAATCAGTTCTTTTGCCTGCTGAGGAATTTCCTCTAATTCATGGTTCCCAACCAAAGCTTAAAGCAAACATGTCCTCGTTTTTTCTCTTGCGTTTGGTGAATTTTTGCTCAGAGCTTGTTAGATTAAAGGATTAAAAGGATATGATTTTAGCATCTTGCATAGTGCATCTTTGTCCCACACTTTAAAAACAGAGGTCCTTGGCCTATAGGACAGCCAATTGAACTGTGTTAGTTTTCAAGTAGGTTTCAGCTTACCTGCTTTCTTTCCAAAACAATCCATTGAAATAATCCAGTCAAAGAGCTGTTTCATAACTCTGCTAGTGAGTTCAGTTTTTTCTAGAGATAGAGCCCCAACAGCCTTTCAAATTCCAGATGAATTTGGAAAAAAGGATCATCCAGATCTTGACATCACAGCTCAGGACCTGTCTCTAGGCAATGGATCCACACCCTCTCAAGCTTTGCCAAACCAATGGTGCTGTATGTTCTGGGTATCTCTGTCCCCTTGTTGTAGCTGACCCATACTTTAGGTCCCTACAGCTCCACTGTAGGTGACTTCACAGCAGTATCCCCCATGAAGGGCTGGGACTTGAGAGTGGAGTCTGTTGCTACAGAGTACTGAGGAGCCGAAGATGGCGTGGGAGGCTGAATCTCATGCATCCGATGAAGTGAGCTGAAGTGGGCTCACAAAAGCTTATGCTCAGATAAATTTGTTAGTCTCTAAGGTGCCACAAGTACTCCTTTTCTTTTTGCGAATACAGACTAACACGGCTGCTACTCTGAAACCTGAATCTCTAGTGTTCGCATAATGTTCTGCAAAAGTGTGGGCAGAAGCCCAAAACTCTGCAGATTGCTGAGACAGGGACATCTTTAAGGAATGTGACTGAGGTAGAAATTGACATGGAGTGTGTACAGAATCCGGATAAAGGCACCAGGTTGTGTCCTTGATAACAGAGGTTAATGCAACCCAAGACCCATTTGGGTTGTCTTTAAGCTGATATCATGGAGCCTTTGGATTTTTCTGTGAGCAAAAGCAAAGACTGCTACTGTAAAAGCAAAGTGGCTGCTACAAGTCACCTTCTCTTTTGAGAGAGATGAACAAGCAAACTCCTTTATTAAACGTTTTCTGACATCCCATAGATGCTCCTTTTCTGTTCCCCTCACTTTGCTTTTACATGTACCTCCATCAAAATACTGATTTGAGGGTTTCTTGGAGGGACATCCCCAGAAATAAATACTTAGCACTTTTGAAGATGTTAATCTCCGCAGTAACTAAATAATCCTCATAAGCCCCCTGAAACCTGCATTAACCCTATCACACAGTTGAAGAAATGGGGGCCCAGACAGTTTTGCTTGAGGGCCTGGAGCAAGCAGGGTTTCAATTTCCAGATCTGTGAAAAGTCCACGGCAATATGGTGTTTCCTCAAATGTATGTGGAGTGCTGAGGACTGGTTGAGGAAAATGGGACACAGGGCTCTCTTGTGGTGCTAGTGTTTGGAAGGGGTGGAAACAAATACTCAGAAGAGGTTTGTGCCTGTCTGTTTGCAGATGTTTTGCAAACCAGGGTTTAATAGAGTACCAGCTGGACTAAGTAAGATCACCGAGTAGTCATTTTATAGGCAGTTCAGGTAGCGACATCTATACTTAACAGGTTTCAGAGTAGCAGCCGTGTTAGTCTGTATTTGCAAACAGAAAAGGAGTACTTGTGGCACCTTAGAGACTAACCAATTTATTTGAGCATAAGCTTTCGTGAGCTACAGCTCGCTTCATCGGATGCACACTGTGGAAAGTGTAGAAGATCTTTTTATACACAGCGTGCTTTGTGTGTATAAAAAGATCTTCTACACTTTCCACAGTGTGCATCCGATGAAGTGAGCTGTAGCTCACGAAAGCTTATGCTCAAATAAATTGGTTAGTCTCTAAGGTGCCACAAGTACTCCTTTTCTTTTATCTATACTTAAGGTTCCCCAATGCTGTTCATTATAACTAAGACCCGCTTTTCAGTTGCTTATAACTTTGCCATAAAAAGATGGTTCAGGTTAAAATTTTCCTTGCTGGATACCTGCCTCAGACTGATTTATTTTTTTTAAAGTTTTGGAAACAAAGGCTCACTGAATGCGGCAGGAGCCTGTGGAAAAAATAGCATGCGATCATATAATTAAAGGTTCTCACAATGCATATGCATAAAGGTGCCAAATCAGGGTTGCACAGGCAATTTTAATTCTAGCATTTCCTAACTTTTGAGTGCTTCACTTAACAGTCTTTACATTAAAAGAACATTGTCTTTTCGGATATAATCACATAAAACTTCATTTCCATTTGCCTCTCATTCCACTAGCCTTGCAAGACCAGGTTTGATGGGGTTTTTCATTTGTAAATGTTTTTGTTTATTTTAATGAGCTGTGTACAGTGAAATCATGGTAAGCATTCTGACGTGGGTGGAAATTTGAAACAGTAGACTGCCTCCTTGAATTTTAATTGACGCTGACTCACTACCAGGGCATAAAAAATAGGTAGGGCTCAAACTTGGAGGCGCTCAGTCTCCTCAACTCCAGCTGACTTTAGTGGAAGTAGTGTGTTTGCTCAGCACAATGCAGGTTGTGCTCAGAACCTTCCATGACTGGCCCTTTTCAATATGTATCTTGCAGTATAAAAGTACTTTCTCTTTCTTTAAATCCTTTGCAATACACGGTTATAATGATTGATTGAACCATTGTGTTAATTAAGCCAGACAGTTTGTCAGGCTGAAGGGAAGAAGGGTTTATAAAATTGAATGATGTAGATGATCATATGTCTTGTTTGAGTCACCATATTCCCTTTAATTTTCATATTGTTTATTTATATCTGTACATGTGTGACAGTTCAAAATACTGAGAGAGGATCAGGCCCTGCCAGCTTGCAGTTGAATTCAAGCCTGGGTTTGAACCCAGGTTTCCAGAAGTGACAATCCTGTGTATGAACTCACTATACTGCTAAAAAGAAAATTGAGTATTACAGAAGCTGCTTTTATAAATCTGAGTACTACAACCTTTCAGTTTACAAGTGGTCCCGTCAAGGTAGGGCAAAACACAGTCATGCTTCTGTAGTGCTTTTCATTTGAGGATACGAAATTCATTTGAGGACACTTTTAGGGTATGTCTACACAGCAGTCTGGAGCAAGCCAGGTTGACACAGTTGGGATAGCAGGGCTCATGCTCGTACTCTAAAAATAGCAGTATAGACAGGGCTTTGAAGTTAAAGCTCCAGCTGTGGTGCTGATATCCCTCCCTCCCTTAGGTTCCAGAGCCCAAGCTCCAGCACAAGTGGCCATTTCAGAGTATTGTGTGTACTGTATACCTACTTTTAGAGCACTTGTGCAAGTCCTGCTAGCCAAAGTCTATTGAGCCAGGCTGGAGGGATTGTTCCAAATGGCACTTTGCATAGTTTAATGACCTAGCATTACCTCCCATCATAGTGAAATTATTTGCATCAGAATACATTCAACTATGGCTGTAGCCAACCTCATTTTGGCTTTTCTGAACAGAGCTGCAGTTTAAGGGTGCCTATACAGCATGCAGGTAAGTTATTTTTATGGTGGTAATTATCAGTACCAGGTTTACAATGGTGTCTGGCCCAGGCTCCAAAAGGGTCACAGTGCACTCAGGGAAGGAGATGGAGAAGAGGCCGGGGAGGAGGCCTTGGTGCAAAGGGTGGAATTGGGGCAGGGCGGAGCAAAGATGGGAGGGGGGGGCTTTGGGCAGGGGATGGAATCGGGGCTGGGTGGAGCAAAGGCGGGGCCCCCGCACTCCCCCTACCCATACACCTTGTCATGACCTGCTCAGGGCAGGGGGGCTGAGAACCCCCCCAAGACCCCAGCCCCCTGCCCTGACTCTTGCCCCCCACCACATCCCCACCCTGAGCACCAAACAGGAGCTGCCCCAGGTAAGCGCTCCACACCCCAACCTCCTGCCCCAGCCCTGAGCCCCCTCCTGCATCCTAACACCTGGCCAGCCCTCCCCCAGACCTCCCCCCCCCAGCCTGCTCCTACACCCTAACTCCCTCCAAGACCCTGCCCTCCCCTCACAAACCCCCAGCCCCCTGGCTCCTGCACCCCCGCACATCCCCACCTGCACCCCTTGCACCAAATGGGAGCTGCCCCAGGTAAGCACTCCACACCCCAACCTCCTGCCCCAACCCTGAGTCCCCTCCCTCATTCTAGCTCCTGGCCAGACCCTACACCCCAACCCCCAGCCTGCTCCTTCACTCTAACTCCCTCCCAGACCCTGTACTTCCAGCCCTGAGGCCCCTCCCACACCCTAAGTCCTGGCCAGGCCCCGCACCCCAATGTTTTTTTACAGTTTTTTATAAAGCACTCTTATCCCAAGCGCTTTACAATAGTTAGCTAACGGTACAAACAATATTTGGAAAGATTATTAAGTGGTCGGCTGAGACCCTCAGCGATTTTCAAGTGGTCTGTGGAAAAATAAGTTAGACTACAAAAACAATCAAGGTACCTCACTTTATTTTCATTTACTTGCTATTACTTATAGGAGGAGGATGAAGAAAAAAAGAATGAAAAACAGGGGCAGGGGGGGAGATAAGAGAATGTTCTTTTTCTTGGCTGGGTCCCAAGGAGAGGCCCCAAAAATGAAGCTGAGCACAGGACCCCACTAACTCTAAATCCGCCACTGGCGTTGACCCCTCCTCCACAGCTCCCCACGCCGCAGCGAGGGGCTGACACCCCCCCACACCCACTTCCCGAGCTCTGCATGCTGCTGCCAGGACAGGGGCTGACTCCTCCCTCACCTCCGCTCCCTGCACCACTGCCAGGAGCTGGGGCTGGCACTAACCTTCCACCCCCCACCCCCCCAGGCTCCATTCTACCTGGGGCTGGGGCTGACACCCCAAACCCTGCTGCTTGACACCTCACATTGCCTCCTCCCCGCCCTGCTAGGGGGGCGCACAGGATGGCTGGTACAGAGCTTAAGAAGGGAACTGTCCCAGCCAAATGGGGACGTATGGTCATCCTATCTCCAGGCAAGTGGGTCCTGAGGGAGTCCTGCCAGGACTGGGGCAGACCCTGACCTGGCTGATCGTGCCACTCCCAGGAGGCTGGAGTGATTCCCTGCCCTGGCACTGGACCGGCCCTGGCTGCGCTGCCAGCAGAGCCTGGCAGACACCATCACCTTCCAGCAGGGCTGGTGAGTGTGGCCACGGGGCAGGGTGTGAGGGAGTTAGTGGGTCTCTGGAGGTGGGGGGGGGCTGCTGGCCAGTGGGGTGTCTCTTGGAGGGGGGGGGAGGTCTGAGTGTTGGGATGCTGGGCAGTGGGGGGTCTGAGTGGGTGCTGTGTGGTTGTGGGCTGTGGGGAAGTGCATTGGGCAGTAGTGGTGCGGCTGTAAGGGGGGGTTGTGTGCAAGCCGCTGTGCATTTCTGTTGGGGGCTGCTGGGGATAGGGAATCGGGGGCTGTGTGGCATGGTATGGGCCCACTGCTGGCAGCACAGGGGTGGATGGGCCAGTGTGCATCTGGCAACTGTTGGTTTGCATACGGTGCCCTTGCACTGGGTTGGGTGGAGCGGGGCGGGCCCCACCATCCTATGCCCAATTGCCCCTGGCTGGCCCCTTGCTCTGGGGACTGAACTCCCGACCCCATGCTTCTTTGCCCCTATGGGGGCCCACAAATATGTTTGGGGCCAGGCCCACAAAAGGTTAATCCAGCCCTGGTAATTATGGAGAATATAAATTGTAATTTTCTTAATATTCCCTACCCCCCATTTATTTTTTAAACTCCGCAAAACCCCCACCCACTGGAAATCCTGGAGCAGCACCTCAAAGGCTGCTCTCATATTTGTGAGGCAAACTGATTTTTACTTTGTGATGGGGGTGAGGAGGAAGTGGAAGTCATAGTTAATTTTTCTCCATGCGCCTAGGTTTTTGGGCCTGAGCTGGTAAATTTCCATGACCGTGTTTGCAAGGCTGCCCTATGCTACAGCATCCTGATCCGTTCTCTGCTCCCTGCCAGTACTAAGCACTTATTGCACAGGTGGGCAAACTACAGCCCGTGGGCCACATCCTGTGGGACCCTCCTGCCCGGCCCCTGAGCTCCTGGCCTGGGAAGCTCGCCCCCGGCCAATCTCCTGCTGTTCCTCCTCCCCAGCAGCCTCAGCTCACTGCACCGTTGGCACAATGCTCTGGGTGGCGGGGCTGCGAGCTCCTGGGGCAGCGCAGCTGCAGAACCTGGCCTGACTCGGTGCTCGGCGCTGCATGGCGGCACGGCTGTAGTGCCGCCAGCCACCGGTGCTCCAGGCAGCACGGTAAGGGGGCAGGGAGCAGGCGGGTTGGATAGAGGGCAGGGGAATTTGGGGTGGTGGTGAGGGGGTGGGGGTATGGATAGGGCTTGGGGCGCTCAGATAGTGGGAAATGGGGGGGTTGAATGGGGGCAGGCATCCCAGGGGGCAGGCAGTAAGGGGGGGGGGGTTGGATGGGAGGGTGTGAGGTCCAGGAGCACAGGGTGGCGGATGGGGCAGGAGTGTCCCAGGGCGGCCATCAGGGGACAGAGAACAGGGAGGGTTGGATGGGGTAGGAGTCGTGGGGAGGCTGTCACGGGGCGAGAAACCGGGGGTCAGATGAGGTTGGGGGCCAGGCTGAGCCACACCTAGCTGTTTGGAGAGACACAGCATCCCCTAACCAGCCCTCCATACAATTTCGGAAACCTCATGTGGCCCTCGGGCCAAAAAGTTTGCCCGCCCCTGGTTTACTGTGCAACCTCACTGACTTCAATGGGGCTTAGGACAGCATCTGCTGCTTTTTGCTTTTGCAACAGCCGCCCTCCTGCTGCAGGTGCCGTATGGCTCGGCGAACACCTGGTGGCGCTGCTCACTTTTCCTCCCCAGTCTCACCCTTTGATTCTCGCGAGAACTTAGAGTCCGTAGGGCAGGCGGAAGCAGCGTCCAGTCCTCTTTCCTGGCCGCCATAGTGGAGCCAGCAGCGGGGTAAGGGAGGCGCTGGGGGGAGCCGCTATAATCCCCTGCCATCCTTCCCACGGGGCCTCGATCCCGTGCCCGGGGTGCTAGGGGGAGCTCGGGAGCCGTGCGGCCGACAGTGTAGTGCCTGTATGGGGAGCCTGGCGGGGCAGGAGGTGGCTCCCGGCTGCAGAAGATGCCTGGGGCCTTGGTGAGGGTGGGATTGCGCCCAATAGGGAATGGGAGGGTGGTGGAGGGAAAGCACAGCGAGCAACCCGTGTCCCCATTGCCCCGGGAGCGATCACCTGCTGGGGGCCTGGCCTTTTTCGGGGAGACCTGCTAGCAACCCCCCTGTTGGGGAAATGACTCGAGGCGGGGAGCCGAGATTAAAGGCCCCACGGTATAGTCTATTTCTCCGCGGTGAGACGGTGGGAGGCTGCACATCTCCCGAGGTGTCGGCCCCGGAGAGGGAGATGCTGCCCCTATTTTGGGGTGGAGGCGGCACATAAATAACCCAAGATTCTGCTACCCCTCGCTCCTATGTCATGTCTGGTGGAGTATTTAAAAAATGTGCACGTTGGAGGCTGTTCTGAGTGGTACTCGTAGACCCCAGATTCCCCTCACTTGTATGCCTCAGTTGTGATACTTAGTTTTTGTAACTGATTCTTCCTGATCTCTCCTTTCCTGTATTTTTTCTGCTGATGAGCTTTTATGTTGCGGCCTGCTGTTCCTGCCTCTTGTTTAGTTCCATGCTCTCTCACCTGCCACTGAGCTTGGCCAGCACTAAGCCTCAATGTCCAGTATCTGATTTTTAATTGGGTTGTTTCAAAGCCCTGTCTTGTATTCATGTGCAACCCAAGCTCACTGCAAATTGGAACACGGATTTGAACATAGGCAGGTAGAGGGCACATGTTTCTATCACCGAGAGCTTAATATGCCTTTAAAACACTGAGCTGCTATGTGACGTTACTGATATTGTGGGGTGTCACAAACGTCGTGCTAAAATTCCAAGACATACTTGAATTACAGGACTGCTATATTCTCTAAACCTTAATTTTTCTCTTTAATAGAAGCATACAAAATGATGCAAGCCCCCTCAAATATCTAGGTTATGGCCACAATGGAAATAGAACTGTGCTGGTTACAACCACCATGCTTAATTATGGTTATTGCTAGCACAGTTTTCCTGACTGGTGTACACAGTGAGTTTTGGGTCAGAAGTAGTGCTATAGACTGTCAGGGTGATTGTTTATAGTATGGTTTTTCAGGAAGAACTCCCTCACCACATTGGTATGGGAACATGCTATATAACCTTGTTGAAAACCCAGGTTTGTGTTAATGCAAGCTAGAGATTTGTGGATGGAAACTAAAGTAAGTGCCTACAGGATTTTGTTGAAATCTAGTTGGAACTGTGTCATATCTAATATATGCAGAATTTCACACCAAGCTTGTTTTTGCTATAAATGCCTCAGAGTTTCAATTTTATGTTTCTTTGTGCAGCCAAAATGAAGTTCAATCCTTTTGTGACCTCAGACCGCAGCAAGAACCGCAAGAGGCACTTCAATGCACCCTCTCACATTCGCAGGAAGATCATGTCTTCCCCCCTTTCCAAGGAGCTAAGGCAGAAATACAACGTCCGCTCTATGCCGATCCGAAAAGATGACGAAGTCCAGGTAGGTGCCATTTTAGTCTTTGTTGTGAAATTTGAGTCTTGTGGACATCTTGTTTTATGTAGAATCTCTGCAGGAGAGATGGGCCAGACAACTTTAAATAGCTGTTAGGGCTTTGGAGTTAATCTCATAGCAGGCTAGGCTATGGTGGGGGAGATCTCAAGGAAAAAAATGTGTGGAAGACAAGTGTTTTGAGAGCCATACTTGGTTACAAGAAAAGGAGTACTTGTGGCACCTTAGAGACTAACCAATTTATTTGAGCATAAGCTTTCGTGAGCTACAGCTCACTTCATCGGATGCATACTGTGGAAAGTATAAAAGATCTTTTTATACACACAAAGCATGAAAAAATGGGTGTTTACCACTACAAAAGGTTTTCTCTCCCCCCCCCACCCCACTCTCCTGCTGATAATAGCTTATCTAAAGTGATCATTCTCCTTACAATAAGAAAAGGAGTACTTGTGGCACCTTAGAGACTAACCAATTTATTTGAGCTTGAGCTTTCCTGAGCTACAGCAGCTCCCCCCCCCCCCAACCCCACTCTCCTGTTGGTAATAGCTTATCTAAAGTGATCACTCTCCTTACAATGTGTATGATAATCAAGGTGGACCGTTTCCAGCACAAATCCAGGGTTTAACAAGAACGTGTGTGTGTGTGGGGGGGGAGACAAGGGGAAATATGCAAGTCATTATGCAAGGTAACCTATTTCCCCTTGTTTTTTCCTACCCCCAGATGTTCTTGTTAAACCCTGGATTTGTGCTGGAAATGGCCCACCTTGATTATCATACACATTGTAAGGAGAGTGATCACTTTAGATAAGCTGTTACCAGCAGGAGAGTGGGGTGGGGGGAGAGAAAACCTTTTGTAGTGGTAAACACCCATTTTTTTCATGCTTTGTGTGTATAAAAAGATCTTCTATACTTTCCACAGTATGCATCCAATGAAGTGAGCTGTAGCTCACGAAAGCTCATGCTCAAATAAATTGGTTAGTCTCTAAGGTGCCACAAGTACTCCTTTTCTTTTTGCGAATACAGACTAACACGGCTGTTACTCTGAAACCTGTCATACTTGGTTACAGGCCACAAACAGGACAGATACAGAAAAAGGAGCCCTTTAATAATTTAAACTTCAAGCAGTTTAGAGTTCACTGAATCTAATTTACTGAAGGAGAAATACGCTTCCTTTCCATAATATTTTATATCTAGTTGAACATTATATCGCTCATACTATGAGCGATATATGAGATCTCACTGTAATGTTGCACACAAGGCGTAAAGGTGGGATTTCAGCCTGTGAAGATCTTACTATTCTTATCTATGTCTGAGACTGAATTTGTGAAATCTGAGAAAGTTAAATGCTCTGGTTTTTTTTTTTGGTCAGGTTGTCCGGGGACATTATAAAGGCCAGCAAATCGGCAAGGTAGTCCAGGTATACAGAAAAAAATACGTCATCTACATTGAACGCGTACAGCGTGAGAAGGCCAACGGCACAACAGTCCATGTTGGAATCCATCCTAGCAAGGTATAATACGTGTATGGGAACTGAAATTCCCCAAAGGAATTTCTGTTAGCTTTGGAAATAGGTGCAGTTTATAGAAGTAGAGTGCTGTCCTAGCACACACAGTAGTTTGAGAAGCCGTAGCACTGGCATAACAATACAGTAAGGGAATGTCCTAGTTGCAGCAGGGAAGTAGGAACCCGAATTTTGGGGTTGTTTCCTGCTGTGAATTGATTGACCATGAAGAAATTATTTGCATCTGAACTGCAGTGTCTTGTGAAAGGCTAAAACATTTTGTAAAATGTCCAAAAAGCTTGGTTATTTAAAAACAAAAGTACTGTTAAGCGCACATCCACATTGTAGTAACTGCCATATTGGGGGACACCCCCTGCCCCTCCCAACACACACACCAGTCCTCTGCAGTGGTGAAAATGGGATTGTCATACGTTGTGGATTGATCTGATCCATCCTTCAGCCTTCCCATATGGCATTTCTGCCACTCTGATGGACGCATTAGAAATATCTAAATACACCTCCATAAATGAAGGAGTTGCTGCCAAGAAAAATATTGCTGGTTGACTCTGGCTTCAGCCTAACATGGTTTAAGGCGGTTTATATTCAGTGAAGATGAAGAAAATGCTTGTTTTGCTGGTCATAGACAGGCATTTAAGAATAATTAGGGAACTAATGAAATAACAGCAAACCTAGCTAGAAACCTAGTTTGAAGCAGATATAACAAGACTTTTGTCTGGCCCACACTGACCAGGCAAGGGTAGTTTTGAATGAACCCAGCTTAGCTCACGAAAGCTCATGCTCAAATAAATTGGCACAAGTACTCCTTTTCTTTTTACGAATACAGACTAACACAGCTGTTACTCTGAAACCTCTAACAAACTGTATGTGATAGAGGGGAACAGAATTATATCCAAAGAACACAGTTTTGTGCCCAGAGACTGGATTTGAGCTAATGGGTTCCACCACAAAACTCTACACAGTGGAAATAAGACCTCATCTCTAATGCATCACATCTACCATTCTATTCTATGTATGTTCTTTTTGCACACTCATCATTATAGTAGCTGTGTGTCTTCCAGTAGTGCATTAAGCAAAATGACTAACATCTGTCATTCTTTCTCCCCACCCCCCAGGAAGATGTTGATTTGTACTTAAGAGTGGAAAGTAATGAGTTTTCTAATGGTCCTTAGTTCCTTTAGGAGTTAATTCCAGTCTTGGGCCACCCACCAAGAAAGCAGTGTCTCCTAAGGAAGCTCTGTTTCCATAAGGAAATTACCAGCTGCATATACAAAAGAGGAAAAAGGACAGTCTGGTTATGTAGTAAACTTCTAGGGCAGGGGTTCTCAAACTTCATTGCACTGCAACCCCCTTCTGACAACAAAAATTACTACAGGACCCCAAGAGGGGTGATGAAAGCCTGAGTCTGCCTGAGCCCCGTCGGGCTTCATCCCCAAGCCTGGGCCCCAGCTGGTCTAATGCCAGCCCTGGCAACCCCTTTTAAATGGGGTCATGACCCACAGTTTGAGAACCGCTGTTCTAGGGGGATAGCAGGAATTCTGCAGTTTTCTGCCTCTCACTGTAGCAGGAGGATTCCTCCTCTTGTCCCATTGATGTTGCATTTATTTCTTCAACGCTGGCAGGAGCAGAATGAATACTGGCTAGATTGTACAGCCCTACTTCAGATCTGTGCGGATGTATTAGAACTAGATCCCAGAGTTGCATTTTTTAAAAGCAAATAGTATCCAAATATTGCTTGATGGGAGATACAGTAGATATCTCATTAACTCACTACTTCACAAATTTAGGGGTTTATGTATCTGTTTTTTCTAGCACTGCTTATTGTTCTTTTAGCACTGCTTAATCCAGTTCTGTTACTTCCTTGCCAGTTGGGAAGGCAGAAAAGTAGTAGGCTGCTGCAAGGGTCTGGAAACTAAGGTGCCCATTGGAAACTCTTGTGTGTATCACTGTCTTATTATGAAATAACTTCAGGAATCTGGAAGCAAATTGAGCTTGGCAAGTAATCACTAATGTACCCATGTGTTAATAAGATTTGATAACTGCCTGGCCAGACTGCAACCTTCTGATAGCAGTCATATGTTTACAGCACAGCACACACAGGTTGGTGGCTCTTGCATTCCAAGAAAGGGGACCAGTAAAATTGTATTTGGAATGTTGTCTGCTGTTTGCATGACAAACTTTTTCCATTAGTATTATTTCCCAGATGCTTTCTATCCACTACGCAAACATGGGACGATTTTAGTGCTATTCTTTAACTTGCTAACAGACTCAGAGCTGAACTTGGTTTGAAAGATATTTAACTGTACAGTGTACAAACAATGCCGTTTGCTGATCTTGGGCTGGTTGTGCTATTTAGTGAATCTCTAAAAGAGAGAACTTTATTCAAGGCTGGAGCATGGGAAATGCAGATTTATAATTACAAGAAAGCCACCTTTAATCGAAATGTTTGAGAATCTACCTATGATATACTGCCCAAGATGGTCCTCTGTTGGTTTATTTGTATAGACCCAGTATAAGTATGAAATTATATTGACCATCAGTTATTGCTACTTTTCTTTAACCTATTTTATTTATAATCTTTGTCTTTAAACTGGTCAACGTATTGTTTATATTTTGAAAATATTCTGTATTGAATAAATGGATTGGCCATGCTAAGTATTTTGTTGCTAAACCAATAGCACAGCCAACAGCAGCAGTGTTTTCCAAAATTATGGGGATATCTCATGTGCCCTGTAAAGAGGGAGTTGTTACTGTGGACACCTTTGCTTAAGTTGCTTATTTTTGGTACTTATGCTAGTGAATGGTGAAGGAAGCTCTCTGAAGGTGTGATCATTACTTGTAATCCATTTCAGTTCTGCAAATATGGTGTCAGTTTAGATGGTGTAATGGCCACTAGCTTCAAATTCTATATATCCCAGCTTGATGCAAGTTGTGAATTTTACATTTGCATATTTGTTTATCAGATAACATTCTTTAAGACTTTGAGGAAAACTCTGGATAGTAGAGCAGATGCAGTGAGGGAACAGCAGGGAAAGGGTTAAAGCATATAGTCTTTTTAGCCATAAGCCACATACTTTGTATAGCATCTGGTTGAACCTCAATCCCTGATTGGGGTCTGCAGGTATAACAATAATACAAGCAATAAACTTATGTATCTCAGTGATAATTTTGTCCTTTGGCTGGCTGGTTCGCAATAAGCTTAGCACCCACAAAACGTCTACCTGTAGCTAAGACAAGTTTAAAAGTAAAATCTATTAGTTCAATTTATCACAGCACACTAGGGCTATCAATTCCCAAGTACCTGAATATATGTCTATTTCAGTCCATTGTTATATGCAGACATGTTGAACCCAGGATATTACCCCACCTACTTCGTCTATTTTAGTCCATGAATACACACAATTCTAGAGCTTGTTCAGTGTGCTGGCCTTTGTGTTCCAGTTTTCCAATTCACATGAAACTCAGATTAATGCTTCTTGTTCCTTTCCGCTAGTTCTCATATGCTGTGTATTAAGAGGACCTGACTGTCAGTGGGGAGGCAGTTCTAAAAGATCTGTGAAGCATTTGTGGGCTGTTTGTTTGTTTGTTTGTTTGTTTGTTTGTTTGTTTGTTTGTTTGTTTGTTTGTTTGTTTGTTTGTTTGTTTTTGTGAGGGACAATAGAAAAAAATTTTAGTTTGCATTATCCTAGAATCCTATATAGTTTTGAAATGTGCAAGAACAGCAATATCTGAGCTACAACTCTAATCAAATTAAATGATAATCCTGGGAATTTAATAATGCCAGTAGGTTTAACTGTGATACTCCCAAGGTGTTAGGATGGTACAGTTCTCTGCCAGAGTTTGTTTTAATATTACAGATTTTTATTATTTCTCCTTTTTCTCTAGGTGGTGATCACTAGGCTAAAACTGGACAAGGATCGCAAAAAGATCTTGGAACGCAAAGCAAAGTCTCGCCAAGTTGGCAAGGAAAAGGGCAAATACAAGGAAGAAACCATTGAAAAGATGCAAGAATAAATGGTCTCCTGTGTGTCACCCATTAAAAGAACTGCTAAAATGAAACCTATTGTTGTGTGTTCTACTTTTGGAAGCGTTGGTACAGTCTGTCTGGATTGGTGTTATTCTTCATACCACTTTCACATGTTAATATTGGATGCTCAGAAAAGCACTTCTACTAATTAAAAGAACACTTATTATCCATTGGATGCTTTAAATTGGTTAAAGCAGATTTAGTATCTTCTCACCATGCATGCACATTGGTTCTTGTATTCCTTTATGTAGTACAAGAGATGTGTATGACATTTTACAAAGCCAGTAAAGACAGACGCTATACCTAAGAGTTTACAATCCAAGAAATCAAGAATAGTAGCAAGAGTTGATTCAGGGGGGAGGCTGTAAGGACAACTGGGGAGAAAGCACATGTGGCTAGAATAAATAGTGCATATATTGGGTTTTTTCTCCTCTCCATCTCTATAAATGAAACTTTAAGACATGTATAAAACCATGAAGGAACGTAAGTTATTTGGTTTGAAGTATCACATACTTGGCAAAATAAGTGGGAGAAATTGGTCATGTTTTTAGTCTACAAAGTGTTGTTTTCAAGGCAGATGAGTGCAGCGCTTGCAACCACAGGCTCTTGCACCAGCCAACTTTTGTCTTCAAAGAAGTAAATAGACTTGTCTGCATATTAGTTTTACACTGGCATATAATGAAGTGGAAGTAAAAGAAGACAGACCAAGGTATTAAAGTACCCTGTTGTGGTAGCTTTATTTTAGTTCTGTGCAGTTACTGAGTTGTGATGTGCCTTTAAATTATTACTGAAGTTTGAGAAGAGGCTTCCCTCATTTTCAGCACTTTGTGAAATTCTACCAGTAGTTGTCTGTTCTAGCTATTTTTGAGAATTTATGTAAGTAAAACATAATTCCATGAGCTTTGACATGAATGTAATAGAAATGACTGAAAGCTGTTGCAGACTGGTGAAAACAGTTCACTTTTACTGGATGGCTAACTGGCATAGCGAATGACTTATCAATCACTGATAAGCTTGGACAAAAAATCCGGCCCCTGCCTTGAAGATTTACCATCTAAAATATGGGAAGCAGTGAGAATCCAGAGGAAAGATTAATTTGGAATGTGTTTAATAATTTGGAGACTGTTGCATAAATTGAGGCTTCATCCTAGTCTCTTTAGGAATGTCTACATTGCAGTATATGCCTGGCCTGTACAAGTTGACTGGGCTTATGTGGCTGTCTACTGCAGAGATAGATGAGCCTGAGCTCTGGGACCTCCCATCTCACTGTCCTAGAGCCTGGGCTCCAGCCCAAGCTGGAACATCTACAAGGCAATTAAACAGCCCCTTAGCCTGAGCCCAAGTCAGCTGGCATGGCCAGTACAGACATACCCTTGTAGACCTATTTCCACACGTACAAACACAGTGCTTAATCTACTTTAGTTTCTGTTCATGTGGGAATGGATCAACTCTATTGACACGGCCATGTTGGATAACTTCTGGGAAGAGTATTTCCACTATTTTAGCAAAACAACTAGTCCACCTCTATCCTTGGATCTTCACAGCATGTTTTGAAACTGTATTTATCTCAAATTTTAGATGGAGAAAGTGAAACGCAAAGTTGTCCAGGGAGGCAGAGTGAGGTCTGTAAAGTGAATCCCAAGTTACTTGTTCTAATCACTGCTTTAGACCAAAGGGCCGCTTTTCCACTGATATGAGTGTGATAGGATTATCTTCACATTCTCCAAATGTGTATATATAGTCCTATGTGTGCTGTATAAACAAAGGCCCATCAGTTTTGTTATGGGGTCAGATAAGGCCTTTGCTACAGGAGGTGCTGTACAGAAGTACAGTCTCTGCCCTTACAATCTAAGATTTGAAATGCAGAATCTAAGATGAAACCACTTCACACGGACAAAGCAATTGGACTTGATGCTCCTGCAGCTGAACACACCCTTAGAAGAGTTTCGCTAGCTGTTCCATTTCTTTGGGCTTCTTGTTTTAAACTCAATTCTCGAGGGTACAGCTTGCCCTCCTCTACTCCTCCAGCTCCTGGCACGGTGGGGTCCCCTTTCTTGTTTAAGCCTAGAGTCCATAGGGCCTGCTTCGCACGGCCAGGCAGTGGGAACCTATCTGCTCCCTCTGCCTCCTGTAACTGTGCAGTGAGGAATGAGCAGCGGGCTTGCGGGCTTGGCGATTGGAGCCAGCCCTGCTCTGTCCTCCAGCGGTGCTGGGGGACTGCCCGCCTTACCCCTCTCGCTGAAAGGTATCAGGAAGTCGCCGGGCGAGGCCTAGCGGCCGCCTGCACCACCCCCAAACTGGACTGGCGCTGTGCTGCAGGAGGCCTGAGCTCCATCCCGCAGGTGGTGGCTGCGGTGCCGTAGGCACCAGCTATTCCCAAGGGCGGTGCCGGGAAACCGGGGTGTCCTGCTGGGGGAGGGGGGGAGAACACAAAGCCAAAAGTGCGCAGGGACGCCCGCCAGGCCGGAAGGCGGGGCCTCGAACTGCCGAACGGCCTGGCTAAGCCAGCCGCGCAGACGTCGCGAGCCCCGTCCCGGGCACGCGCGTGCCTCGCCCTACTTCGGGCCGGGTCGAGCGCGGGTTCCGGGCGAGGGCGGGCTCAAGCCAATGTCACGTGCCGGGCGCTGGTTGGTCGGCGGGGCTGGGGCGGGGCTCCGCGAGCAGCTGTGGTGGGGGCCGACTCCGAGCTGAGGGGGAGCGCGGAGTGGTGCTGTCGCGAGTGTGCCAGAGCGAAGCCCCCAGCCATGGCGTACGGCGGCCTCACTGTGCCCATCATCGTCATGAGCGTTTTCTGGGGGATAGTCGGCGGCATCCTGCCCTGGCTGGTGCCCAAGGGGCCCAACCGTGGGTGAGTGATGGGCCGCCGGGAGAGAAGCGGAGCGGACCCTGGCCCCGACCCCGTCCAGGGCTGGAGAGTGTCGGCCACCCACCCGGCTACCCTCCCTCCGGCGGCGGAGAGCTCCAACGAGGGAGCCGGTCCCGTGGGGAGCTGACCCCGTGTCCCCCCTACCCTGACTGGGCAGGGCAGGGCCGCTCCTTGGGGGGTGGGGGGGCTGTGAGGGGAAGAAGGCTCCTGAGGCAGCGCTGTGAGTCTGGCCTTGCTGTGGTGGCCGCCGTGGCCCCCCGCACCCGGGGAGCGGGTCTGGCTCTTTCTTCCCCTGGGGCCTTTGTCCTCTTCGATTTCAGTTGGAGAACGGGCGTCGGGGCCTTCCCCCTTCAGCTCTCCCCAGGCTGGGTCTCCCGTCCCGTTACCCCGGTAAAGCCTGTAGGGATCCTCTCTCTCTCGGGCACCTGGGCAGGGCATAGTCGGTAAAACCAGCGAAGGGCCCTTGGCAATGAGTGTCTCCACCCTCCTATAATACAGCAGCCGTCCCAGGGGTGGGGGTCCTGCTGCATCTCAGTGGCGCAGACAGAAGTGGTCTTGTGCCACTTGCTCATCGTAGTTCCCTTTTTATTTATTTTTTGTGTCTGATTGAATGTGTCTGACTTGCCCCTCCTGAGCAGAGTCGTGATGGGGGGCGCGGACTAATGTGCTGCTTTCCTGTGATCGCTGACCATCTGCGGGGACTGAGCCTGAGACCCCATATGCAGCTGCTGTTACAGTGTAGATTTGTTTAGCTTCTTTTAATGACACAGGAACATTTTTCTCTGTACATCCTGCTGACTGGAATGCTCTCCCTGTATTTATCCACCAAATCATAAGATGTGGCTGTTCTGTTCTTATGTACTTGGGAAGGGGCAAGTCCACTCTTAGGATGAAGGGGCACATAAGCACTTATCATCAGGGTTTCTCAGGACAAATTTTTTGGCGGCCTCAGAGTGCGGCCACCAACTCTTGCTGGTAGCTGCTGTCATACCTTTTCTAAAATACTTAATTAGCTTTGGGAAAACCCTATAAATGTGCACAAATACATGTCCAAATCATTGCAATTTATTTATTGCTAGCTAGTAAGTCTGCTGTGCAAAGTGATACTAACAAACATATAAGTTTCACTTTACACAGCAGACTTACTCAGCTCTGGCAAGCCTGGGGACAAATGAAGCCCCAAATGGAGGGTCGCGGGAGGGGTGATGGGGGTGGGTGGGGGAGGCAGTGGGGGGCTGAAGCCTGAAGCCCCGCAGCCAGAGCCCAAAGCCCTGCAGCTGGAGGATGGGGCCCAGGGATGGAGCCCGAAGCCTGAGGCTGAAGCCCAGAGGCTGAGCCCCACCACCCCTGGGAAGGTGGGGAACTCGCCTGCTGCTCCAGTGTGTGCCCCAGGTGTCTCCAGAGGGGGGCAGGGTCCAACCCTTGCTGGCAGCCCAAGCAACCAACACCAAGGCAGTGCATCCAGGAGCAACAGGGAGGAGGAGGGGCTGCTACTTTGCCCCCCACACCTCCATCCTATGATCCTGTGGCTGCAAGAATTGAATAATTTATTTGCCCAATTAACACCACCATTGTCTTCTCGTATATAATATATACCATACCATATATATATAATGTATAATATATACCATATAGACCATTCACTGTTTTGCATCTCTAAAATTTCTTGTACAATGTATTTGAAAGATACTGTATACATTATAATTGTATTGTGCTTTAATTTACTTTTTAGAAACACCAGCATTAATGTTAAAGTTACTATTTATGAGCAGATCTATGTATTTTATAGCTTGAAAAGCCAAAGCAAGTTACTTGATCTACCTATTTCCAGTGCTGATTAGGATTTTTATTATCTAGGTTGAACTCTTCTTACAGAACTAAAAACCTACATATAGAGGAATTCCTCTTTTTTATTTTTAAAAAAAAAAGTCATGACACAGAATACCCATCTTCCATTGAGCTACATGGTCAGAACATATGACTCCTTCTTGGAAAACATAATTTTCCCATCTATATGGGATTTTGAAATGTTTGTTCAGCTACGATTTTACCGCTACAGCTTCAGTTGCTTTATTATCATTTTAGTAACACCTGTTCTGACAATCCCCTCCAATAAGGATCTTCCCATTCTGGGCAACTGTCATATTATCTCCAAGATTTTGTTTGTCCTTTGAAGATCTTTAATTTTACAATAGTTACAGTCAACAGGATTCACTTTAAACAAAATAATTGGCTCTTAATTTCGTGGTTTTCAGTGAGACTTTCTGCAAACAGAGTGTCCAGATGAAGAATTCTATATACTGTGCCTTTGGGTGTTCACATATAAATCTAACAGAAAAGGTGCTTTAGGATTTGGTTCTGATTTACTATATAGAAACAATTGTAACAAAGAAGGAAGTTTATTACATGAGATCTTCTCTTTGGAAGTCTTTTTAGACAAGGCTGTGTGGTCTTGTGCTTTGTATTTAAATATTTATACTACAAAAAAAAGAGATGCTTTTATTTGCAAATGGCAAACTAAGTCTGTGCAGAGTCCTAGGTTAGAGAGGCACATCTATCTTCTAATTATACTGTTACATTACAAGAAATTAGATTGTCATGAGAACATTCATATTTTGAGTCACCTTGCATGTGATCAAAGCCAAATGCATTCTTAGGTTTATTTTCTGTGCCTATGACTCTTAATCAGTTGTCTTTTCCTATTTCTTTCTGCAGTGTTATCAACACGATGCTGGTGACCTGTGCTGTTTGCTGTTACCTCTTGTAAGTATAAATAATGCTTCCCTCCTAATAATGGCACAGCTTATAAAATGAAAAAGGCCTCTTCAGTGAATAAATGTTTAGGGGGAAATTTTCAGAGCACCAAAGGGATTTAGGAGCACAACTCCCTTTGAAAGTCAGTGGAACTCATGCTCCTAAATATCTTCAGCAATCTTGAAAAAATTCCGGTTAGTGGATAATATATTTAAATGAGTCTGGATGAGTGTTATTCTCTGACTTATACCCAAAGTCTTAGTACTTTTATATTGATTTATCTTGGCTATTGCTTTCTGCTCTACGGACCTTGAGTTATTCAGCTCAAGCCTCTTGAGGGTTTCTCAGTTCTCGAATAATTTGTATTAATTGTAATAACTGTTTGTGTGTACCTACTATGATAGAGTGGCAGGTCAACTATGCCAAAATCCTTTGAGGTGCCAAGAGCCCTTGACTTCCACTGAAATCAATACTGTGCTCCTTGATTATGCCTTATTTTATGGTATTAATAACAATTCTTTCTTAGCCACCTAATGAGCAGCTTCTGCGCTCCTGTGAACACTTTGCAACCCTTTTTGCTTCCTATATCATCTTTTCTTGTCAATAAATGGATGAGTTATAGGTACAGTCTGCAGTGAAAACCTTTAATTGTGTGAAATGACTTCTTCCTCTTGATAGGGCCTTGTAATTGAGATCAAAATATCTTTCAGGCCATTTCTACACAGCACTTTTTTTTTTTTTTCTACAAGTACAGACAGTAAACTGACATACCTGTTGTGGGTACAACTTGCTAGGTGACTTGTTCATAATTCAATGACCGAACATTGGGAGTGTTCACACATTCTCTAGTTGCAAACCATCACTCATAACATACCATGGTGATGAGCTTAATATAAATAACCTCTTAGAGGGATATATCTCAATTTCTGGGACTTTGAGTGCAGGGATTGGCAGCACAAAGCCATATTTTTAGTGTCTGCATTATTTGTAGTACATGGCATGTTTAAAGTAAGGTCTGTCTTGTTCCATCTTGAGCTGGCTTGGGACACGAGCTTGTGTGGGTTTAGCTTGGTTGAATGCTGTGATATGCAGGTTTTATACAAGCAAGGTCCAGTTTCTGTTTATGGTTAAACAGGCCTGAAGTATTTCACATGTGAAGCCTTATGGAATCTGCCTCCTGACTGACTTTTAAAAACATGCTAGACCAGGACATATCCTATTTTAAAAAAGCCATTTTAAAAAAAAATCTATATTTAAATATGAAAAGATGTCTGTACATAAGCACTGGGAGCCCTGTCCGTCGCACTTGCAGTTTATATAGGAATAACCACCTAGTAACATAGTTATGCTCTCACAAAATATATACTAACCTAACTTGACTTACTGGCTGAACAGCAGAACATACCCTTAGGGCTTTTGATGCATGCCATCAAATAGATAGCTTAATATAAATGTTAAGTTATTTCTTGTGTGGGTATCTGCCTATTTAAGGATGAGTACCTGGACCATGCTGTCTTGTACTTGTGGAAAGCAAGTACTAATTGTGGTAGGGGAAGCTGGGTGTTCTAAGAAATGCCTAAGAGTAGATTTTAATACTTAAATTGGACCAAGACTTGGCTGTCAGAGAACTACTGGATGCAGTGTAATGAGAAGCCTCTACTGATGAATTTTCAGCTGGCATATGTGGGAATTGTATTCCACAAAATGTTAATGAAATCACACACTCATACACTTAACTGCTGTGAATTCATGAAGGTGATTATATAGAAAGTCACTGGAGGCATCTTTATCCAACTTCCTTAGACTCTGTGTGTAAACACGAATATTTGCCAGATTAAATATCCATAATGTGTTCCTTTTATTTCACCATGAAAATTACATTTAGACTATGAGCAGATGAAGTAAATTATGATTTGAAAGAAGAGGAGCATAATATGGCTGTAGCATCTTGATTTTAGATAGATTCAGAGCTCCTAATAGAGGAAGCATACTGCCTCTTTCTAGGGAAATGTGAATGGCTTGTTTATTTGTATTTAGTAGCAGTGCTGTGGTCCCAATAATTTGAATTTTGGAGTGTCACTGAGTCTGCTTCTCAGGTTCGTAGAGATCCAGTGCATTGTGAAGTAATCAGGTAGGCCCTGGCAAGACTGCTATCTACTGTACATGTGTACAAGTGAAACTGAGAAGCAAAATCCTCACTTACACTAGTAACTCTTTGCTGTGTTTGATGGTCTTTCGGGCACAGTGATTCTGCCCATTTAGCTTTGAGGCACTGTGTTTGTCTCTGCTCTCTAGTTTGATTTATTTATTTATTTTAAATCAAACAGAAAGTTTGAGGAGAGTAGGAATTGGGATTCCAGATTTCTGACTTTGGCCCTGTCACTGATTTGCTTTGTGGTCTTGGACAAGCCACTTAAGGCTAGCTTTTTTTTTAGGTACTGAGTAGAGGCAGTTCCCCTTGAAGTTAATTAAATTTAAGGGTTCTCGGAATCCCTGGAAACTAGGTTCTTTACTTTTCTGTGCCTCAGACTCCTTATCTGTAAAATGGAGATATTTACTTCACAGAATGACTGAGGCTTGATTGAATGCTTTGAAATCCTCAAACAAAAGGTGGTTGTGGAAGTATTGAAAGAGGTTAGCAATTGCTGTACCTGGAATAGGGCAGTGATAAAACTGCTCTTCATTAAAACGTCTTGTAATCTGCTCTCGTGTGTTATTGAATGAAGGATAGATTATTTGCATTTATTAAAATTGTCAAACATGTTCCCAGGATTTATTCGCTGACATTCTCAGTTGCACCCTGCAAAAAAGAAAAAGCGGAAGAAGCTAAAGTCTTCATACGTGATGTCTAAGGCTATGCGTACACTACGGACCTTACAGCAGCACAGCTGCACCACTGTAAGGTCTCCTGTGTAGCTACTCTATGCCAGCAGGCGAGAGCATTCCCACTGGCATAATTAAACCACCCCAATGAGCAACGGTGGCCATCTTGGTGAGATCGCGTCTCCCGCCGACCTAGCGCTATCCACACCTGCGCTTTTGTTGGTGAAACTTATTTCGGTCAGTGGAGTGACTAGCAAAAGTTTTGCCAACAAAAGTGCTAGTGTAGACAAAGCCTAAGTGGCTTAGTGAATACACAGTCAATCACATGGAATTTGGATTCTATTTTTACAAATGTGGAGGAGAACTGATGTCTCTTCTGATGCTCCAGGGTGGAATTGCCTTGTGTTGCATATTTATGGATTTTTTTTTTTAAATAGTTTCTGGAAATGTTGCACTTACATTCCATTTGTTAATCCTATTGGAGCTTTGGGATTTTAGATGAAAGGTTCTTTGTGTGAAAGTATTTATTATATTGGTATCAGAGTCAAATTTGATGTTAACTGCACTGTCACAAGTGTAGTCCCCTGTACTTAAGATTCTCCTGCAAGGACCTGTCACTCTGCTGAAGTGGCTGTTCCCCGTCATACAGTTTTTACAAAACTTTTATCCAGAAATTCTGGACTAAATAAAATGCAAGTATAAAAATTATTATAATTTCTTTTAACTTTTGATAGCACCAGTCTTAATGAAGTTCAGTTTTGTAACTATTAAATGCCACTTAACTACTTGGCACTAGCCAAATACATCCACATTAAATTGAATTTATTCCAATTTAATCTCAATTAAACAGCAGTCATTCCCATTCGATAAAATAAACTGGCTTCCTCCGTGTGGAGTTGGTAGGGGTCATCCAAATTAAGCTTATTGACTGTGCTGTACAAATTTGGTTGCTTTATGGGAAACTTTACACAATTTACTGTATATCCTTTTGTGCGTGTGCTGTATGCTGTACCTTGCTAAAAGAAGTGTAACCAAAACCTCAGGAGCATGGTGAGACTCAAAGCAGAGTATGTAGTGGTAGTCTTTATTTATTTATTTATTTATTTATTTTTTAAACAGAAGAAAATTGTTCCATTTTTGTAATAGTCTTAGCTCATAAAGCTGTACCAGCAAAGCCTGAAATGTCCATTCCAGGTCTTTTTTTCCTATTGTCTTTTCGATAAGAAGTTTTTCTTTCTGTAATTCCTTCCATCAAAGACCCAGGGTGCTCCGCTACATCTATTTTGAGATCACCGAAGCCACCTCTGAGGTAGAAGATATTATCTGTGTAGGAGCACACAGCAGTAGTACCCAGTGGTTCAAAATAGAGAGTTTGGAACACTCCATCAGTTGCATCTGCAGGAGAATTCTGGGTGGGCTGACTGTAATTACCCAAACTGGAATCTAAATAGAAACCAGAACCTGAGCTCTTACTCCGCTATAGAGAGAGACAGATTGTAGTGCTCAGCCCATTAGAATGGAATTAGAATAAAAATTGCTCTGAAGTCTATACAGTAATAAAATGACATGGTTATACTTGATCATGATGGACCATCATTTCTTTGAGTTAGCATGATAATTAACACTGACTGTTGCAGGAGGTAGCATGTGGAATGTAACAGCACTAAAACATTAGATGTTGGATACAGAGGTTTACTTTATTATGCTCTGATAGAGTTTCGTGTAAAGCAGCCCTGTGTAAGATAAATGTGTGTGGAGAAGCTTTCCACAGTTCTGTCTTTCAAAGCACTGAACCCTGTGCTCCCCTACCTTCTACTACTGTGTTCTCAGTGATCAGACCCCCAGCACTGCAGGGAAGTAATGAAGCTAAAGAACAATCTGTAATGGCACTGCGCTTCAGAAGTTCGGTAAACAGCATGGTCCTAACAAATAGCTTTTGAAACCAGTACAGTGTTTGCCTAGAGCCTAATTGTACAGCTGTGGACATGTCAATATTCAGAATGCACTTCCAGCTCATTTATTTCACAGCAGTTCTGGGTCTGATCTCAGTGAACATAGGGAGAGGTCTGGGCATGTATGTTGGTGTCTGGGGTTCCTTTCTCTGCACAGTGTAAAGAGGCAAATTATCCTATTACAGCAATCAACTGTTTCTGTCCTTCCCCCCCGCCTGTGTTAGTTCAGGAAGTTAATGACAGTTAGTACAATGCACTCTGGTACCCCTCTAATCTGCCTTTTGTATCTGAAAAATAACTTGTAAGTGGGCTACACATAGAGTTCTGGTGATGGAGGGGAGAATTTCTATCAAATCAATGAACACTTGAGGGATTTGCTTGATATAGTAAAAGGATTAGGCTAAGTTCAACATAATGTGTGTGATGCTGAGCGACCCTTTCCCTGCAGTAGCTAGGGATAACAAAATAAGTATTCTGGCTCTTCAGTTTACAAGGGAGAATGAATTGCTATTTTCCTACTGGTCCTGAGTAGACATTTACCCACTTCATAATATCCATTGTGCATATCAGCATGAGTGACTGGCCTCAGTTGTTGATTTACACTCAGAATACTATTGAATGTGTGAGGAGTGAGGGGTTGTTAGCATACTATGGGCACAGCATTTGCTTGACTTTAGCTAGTGTCCTACTTAATCTTAGTGTTAAAAATAATAATAAACCCCCCTAAAAGCAACACTAAAATTTACAAATATTTATTTTGTCAGTGCCAAGAGGATTGACCTTCCTTTTATCTAACCCTGCATCTTTTGCCTAAGGCTTCTGTAGCCATTTTGAAGCTGATCTGACCTGCACTTCATTTGCTTGTTAAAGCATCCAGGTTTATGTGGAATTTTCCATGACTGCCTAAGCACTTTGATGCATTTTGTGGCAGCTCCCAGTCAAAGCTGCTCTGCTTTTTCTCCTCCTCACAAAGAGTCTACAAAGAGCAGATGGATAGGTCAGTATGTTCACTAAACATGTTTATAGCGTTAGTATTTTACATAGATGTAAATCCGTGAAAATAAGGTTTCTTTGTCAATATTACAAATTCAGAAAAAGCCAAAGCAAGTACATCTTATAATACTGAAATATTTATTTCTGTTCAGCTTGCCTGGATATTTTCCACATCCCAGATTCCTCTTGTTCTGCATTCTGGCTGTGGTTTCTGCTGAGTTAGTCTGTCAGCTGCTCTGAGGGAGAGGCTGCTGCTAATCTGGATTTTGTTGTCATTGACATTGTTTCAGTAGCTTTGCACCTCTTTGATCTAGACACCCATTTCTCTGACTTCCGTTCTAAATTTGTTCTATTTTTATTCTTACAAGAATTATATTGGGGGCTGGTGGTTTGAAAGTGTTCAATACATTTCATTAAGACCTTTTATTGGATCGTAATGTTCCTTGTAAAGCCAAGCCTAGTATCTCTGATTTTATGGGGGGGATGTCTCAGACACAGAGATTAAGTGATTTGGCCAATGTTGCATAGTAGGTCAGGAATTTTCCAATTCCTGTTCCTTCGTTTTAACTGCTAGATTGTACTTCCGTCCCTCAATTTAATCTTCGTTGTAATGTTTATTGGTATAAAAGAGGTTCTGCTTCAATTCAAATTTCATGTATATTCTGTATATCTAAACGTTTTGGCACAGTTATGGTTAAAGTAAATGAGACGCATACTCCTTATTTGGAAGGTGATGTGCTTTAGTAACTCTCCGTGCCTTGTACTGCCATTTAGAGAGGCCTTGAGTAGCTCTGGAGGCAGTGTTGTTGGAACATGGGCCCAGAGGATGGGAATGTGTCCCAGAGCGCTTCACCTTTCAAGAAGAAGCAGCAACGAATTAAAAAGATACTATTAAATCCAACTGACAGTGTCACTTTAAATTGAACAAGATAGTTCTCAGTCCAAACATGCTAGTCTTCTGAGGTGTAATACAGTGCTAGAGCTCTTTCATCTGTGTCAGACTTTTAGGAGTTTAGCCTTAGCAGCATTTTGACTTGGTGTTAGACCTTTTGCGATGTTGTCTTACCTTCTCCTGATACCCTTTATGCTTTGGCCAAGTCATCCATACTCTTATGTGTTTTTTTTTTTTTTTTACCCCCCCTTTCAGTTGGCTGATTGCGATCCTGGCCCAGCTCAACCCTCTCTTTGGTCCACAGTTAAGCAATGAAACAATCTGGTATCTTCATCATCAATGGCCTTAAGGATGTCTGTCCTCTGTGCTGCCTTTTTTGTGGACGAGGTAAATATGGTTGGAGACCTTCTCCAGTTATGTCTTTGGGTTTGCTAAATGCTCAGTGAAAACTTACACAATAGCATGGATAATGGGTGGGCAGTTTCACAAGAGGAAGCATCTTTTCGCAGTCTGTAACAATGAAGGATTTGAGTTTGGGACTGGGTGCTTTAATCTCATTTGGAGACTGAGATGTTAGAACTAGGATGCTTGATTTCTGAAAAGATGGGGAGGGGAGTGCCACACCATGTGACAGCAGGTGGTGTTGAGGGAACCATCTGTTCCTCCTTCTAGCAACAAAATGAGAGTCCTGAAAATGGGTATGGGAAGGGGGGGATATCTTTTTTCTTTAACACTTATCATAAGTTGGTTTTCTTATTTAACAATCATCAAGTGCTTACACTATTATGGTTGAGGCGACCTGACTATCTTTCTGCAGACCAGGTAGTCCTCCCACCTTAACTGTCCAGAGTAACATTATTATCATTTGTATTATTGTTGTGCCTAGGAGCCCCAGTCATGGACCAGGACCCCATTGTGTTAGGCCCTATACAAACACTGAACAAAAAGACGGTTCCTGCCCCAAAAATCTTACAATCTGAGGGCTGGTGTACACTACCCATTTAGGTCAACATAAGGCAGCTTACATCTGCCTAATTATGTCAGTGTCTACACTACAGCCTTGCTCCCACTGATGCAAGAGCCATACTACACTGACATAATAACTCTACCTCCATGAGAGGCATAGGACTTATGTCAGTATAGTTAGGACAACGCAATGTCTGGATAGACGCTGCGTTACTTAAGTCGGCTGTTGATTGTCTTGTCAATTTTACGGCAGGAGCCATGAAATTGACGACAAAGCAGGGCAGCTATAGCCCAGGGTCCCTCCTCCCACTTCCAGCGGGCAAGGGGGAGGTGAGAAGCCCTGGGCAGTTCTCTCCTGTTCAGCCCCTCCCCTTGCCCTCCACCCTGGGTGGCCTGCCAGGAGCCTGTGGAGCAACTGGGCTCCTGACAGGGAGCTGCCAGCAGAGCTGAGGCGCCGGGCTCTCTGCTCCCCACACTGCCCCCTTAGGTCGTTGCAAGCCTTCCTGGTGAGGACGTGCACCACTGACCCAAGGAGGGTAGTGTGGACATACAGCCACCACCGTATGCGGTGATGCAGGTCGACCTAATATAAGTCCACTTAAATTTCTAGTGTAGATGTACCCTAAGTATGAGATGAGACAGTATTTGTCAGCATGACAGGCAGTGGTCTCAGCACGCCAGCAGCCTGACCATTGTCAGGTTTTTTGTATTGTGGCAAAGGGGAGTTTTAAGGAGAGTAGTGAGGTAGTTTTGCAGATGTGTATAGAGAGCTTCCCCCCAAGCAGGTGGGGCAGCATGGGAGGAAGCACAAAGGTGCTTATTTGAAAATGTAACAGTTGCGTGAGAGAGGCTGGTATCATAGGCCGATTAGAGGCAAGAATCAACAGCAAATGAGAGATGATGGGTAGAGTGAGAATAGATGGTGAAAGTCCTTGAAAATAAAGATGAGCAGTTTGTTTGATGCAGTACAACTCTCCTCTCTAGGAAGTCGGTGCAAATGACCAGAATGATTCTAGGTCGCTCATGACAGTGTGGGAGCACTACCCCATAAACTTGCAAACCAACGTGGTATTTTTAGTGCTGGCCAACAAGATAAATAAACCTCGTGGGCACTAGCTGAGCAGTGCTATGGGAATACCTCTTGAAGCTTCTGCTGGACACATCAGAAACCATCACCAGGACTGAATGGTTTTTGGAGGCACAATTAATCCAGGCATCCTCTTTGAAGGGCTGGATTTGGGAGCAGGAGATGTAAATGGTGACTTGCTGTGCAAACAAGAACAGTGGGGACCAATTCCATGACTTTGTTTTTTATGCTGATCAAACTGAATTAATAATTCAAAGCACTGTGTTCTACTGCCTTTGTCTTGCAGCTTTAATCCCCCCTCACTACTATAATTTTCTGTTCTTTTGAAAGAGTTGAACAGCAGTATATGGATGATAGCTGACATTGCCACTCAATTGGATGTTGGTTGTAAAGCTTGTTGAGTACCAACCCTTAAGCAAAACTCTAGTGTTTCCAAATCAGGCCGAGCCTGACAAGTATCAGACTGTGGTGTATGTAAGTCTCTGTTTGCTAGTTTTTCAGTAGAAGCCAAAGGTAGGCTGGGATCTGCTGCAGATAGAAAGCTCTAACAGTGTACAGTGGCCAAGCTGGATTTGTTTTGTGTGATTGTGCTGGGTCTTGTTTCTGCTGAGTAATGACCTTGACCACAGACAGAAAGGCTGGCATATTCCCAGAAGGTCAGGGGATTGGAATTGGAATATAATCACCTGCACAGAGTGGACACTTGGAACTAGAGGGTGGGACTTGCTTTTAATTAATAATGAACCGTCTGCTCCATGGTCTGTGCTGCCACTAGCAGCTGGAACAAGCTAGAGTGAGAGATGGAATCTAGACTTGGCTATCCGGAAAATATCTATTGGAAGATGTTTCCCTTTTAGTGGAGTAGCATCCCAAAGCATTATAAATAAATTGGTACTGAGGAAAAGAAGGGGGATTAATATCTGATAGAACAGGGGTGGCAAAATACAGCCTGCGGGCTGGATCCGGCCCGTCTAACATTTCTGTCTGGCCTCCTCTGCCCCCTTGTGATCTCCAAGTCCGGGCCACTAAAAGTCTTGCGGCGCAGTGGGGTGCTCAGGTAGGTTGCCTGCCTGCCGTGGCCCCACACCGCTCCCGGAAGCGGCCGGCTGCTGCTGGCACGTCACTGCGCACCCCTGACAGGGGAGAGGCGGCTCTGTGTGCTGCCCTCCACCCCCAGCACCATCCTCACTCCTCCCATTGGCTGTAAACCGGCCAATGGGAGCCACAGGGGTGGTGCTTGTAGGCGTGGGCAGCGCACAGAGACCTGCTGCCCTCTTCCCCCTCAAGGGGTGCCCAGAGATGTGCCAGCAGCAGCCAGCCGCAGCCACTTCCAGGAGTGGCATGGGGCCATGGCATGCAGGCAGCCTGCTTGAGCCCTGCTGCGCCGCCGGCTGGGAGTTGCCTGTGGTAAGTGCCTTCCAACCAGAGCCTACACCTCGCACCCCTGCCCCAAGTCAGAATCCCCTCCTGCACCCAAACTCCCTCCCAGACCCTGCACCCAATCCCCTGCCTCAGCCCAGAGCTCCCTCCTGCACCATACTCCCTCCCAGAGCCCACACTCCTCACCCTCTCCTGCACCCCAACACTCTGCTCCAGCCCAGAGCTCCCTCCTGCACCCAAATTCCCTCCCAGACCCCACATTAATATAGTAGAAATGTGCAGCCTGTGATGACTTACCAAAATTCGTGGAGTGGCCTCCCTGCAAAAATTATTGCTCACCCCTGTGATAGGATGACCAGAAAGTCCCTCATCTGAAGGAAAGGTGGGAGAGTGAGTTGGAATCCAGTCAAATGATTGTCAGAGAATCCAAATTACTGACTGAGTGCCTTTCTGCTTGACTGCTTGTGATAAGTAGCTATAAAGCAACTTGTGTGGGTTTTTAACCTTCAGTTTGCATGGTGTGTCTGAGTTACACATGTGTGTTCTGGCCTGTGTGAACAGAAGAAACATGTAATAACCATGCTGGGTATTGATCAAGATTACAACATGGTTTTCTAAGCATCTTTTACTGTCCAGAGGTAAGAAACTTTCTAACATGCTTGGCCAACCACAAGCATGTTGACAGGGCTGCAGGCTGGAGCAGACTAGCTAAGAGCTCCAACCTTGATTAGGCTATTGAAGAGTACCAATCTCTTGCTTGTCCCTTCTGCCATCAGTGTACCGATGGAGCCACACAACCTTCAGTGGGCTTCTGCTTGGCAAGTTCTGGAGCAAGATTGCAACTGAAAGAGATCTTGGATGTGCATCCCTGGCGTTACTTTGGAGATTCTGTGCACACACTACTAAATTCCAGGGCACCCGCCAGAAATCCCCTCAGGCCCACTTATAAAACTGCACAACTTCCCAGGTGGTAGCTTCTAATATGACCGAATTAAACATGATAAATGTACTAACACCACAGATTATGCTGATTTGGGGATAGATCTCTTCAGAAAGAACTTTCAAACACCCAAGCAGATGAATTCTGTCCATACTCTGTAGTTATTTGGCCACAACTGTTCCTTTACAGCATAGCATCTTCCTAGAAAGCAAACAGCCATGGTTAATTCACTGAGCAGCTCTTCAGCTAGTAAATTGCCTCGATGAAAAAGAGTGACTGACTTGCCTTTTGCTTTGCAGGTAAAGAACATATTTCCTCTAGATGTAAAAGCTACATTGATCCAAAGATGCCCTTGACATAGCTGATTGGATACCAAACCTGCTTAATGCCTTAATGTTTGTATTGTGCTTAAAATGGCTTGTTCAAAGCCCTATATTTTTCTCCTGGTTTCCTTTTATGCTGTTTAACGATGTGCCTAATACATAAGATTTATACCTCCTTTTCTGTGTTATAAACTCCTTGTTTCGATTACACTTGAAATTTAAGTTCTAATTTTTTTTTCTGGGATATGTGAGTTTGAGGGCAGCCCTCTTCCTTGTCCTATGTGTTGCTCATTCTCCATGAGCTTTATGAAACTTCCATACACTAGGCTGCAAAAAATAAAGTGTGCAATAAAACTGGTGGCTGGGAGATGCTGCCACATGTTTGGCATTTATTTTTACAATGGATTGTATTCTCAAAAAGTTTATTCCCATGTACACAGAAATTTAAGATTAAAATGAATCTGCTGCTTTATGTGAAACATTCTTGGGAAGCATCTAATGGTTGTATAGTTATTTTGGTTTTGGGTAGATTTCTGTAATGTTAATTTTGCTTAGTTAGTCAAAGAGTTCAACTTTAGAAACTTTCAGAGCTTTCAATATGCCTGTATCTAACATTGCCTGTTATTTCACTACACCATCTGAATGTAAGCGTTCTTATCCAGCTGACTCCAACTCTCCAGCTGGTGGTCTATACTGAGGGAAATTACTTGGTTGCTTTCTCTCTCAATTCTTTCTTGTAGTGTTTCAAGCTGTTCAACTTCAGTATGTATATTTTCCATGATATATATAGTAAAGGCCTATGACAAAATAGAGCTTGGTGCTTTGGGCTAAAGCCCCATCAAGAAAATCACTGTTAGAATAATAAACTGCCTTAAGTTATGCTACAGCAACCAACCCTACCTAATGCTAAACACTGCAATCAGGAAAAAAAAACCACTAGCTATAGATAGATATATGCATGTGCCTTAGAAATAGACATTCTCTGAAAGACCCTTCAGTATAAATGAGTTCCAGAGCCGAGAATCCCTCACAGAAAGCCCTATTACCTGATGCCGGGAATTTGATCTTGGAGATAAGATGGCCAGTTTCAGTGAGGCATAAGTGGAGATACTGTTACTTGGCTAACCTGATCCAGGACTTTTGTGGTATTGATGGTATCAAACCCTTTGGATTGACCCAGTACACAGCAGAAAGCACAAGGACTACATTTTGTACTAGCTGATGCTTCCACGTAGTCCTCAAAGGTGTTCTAATTCTAAACAGAGATCATGCTAATTCTAGGTCAAATGTGAAAAAAGACAACTGGTGAAAGCCATATATATCAGCTGGGCCTCCATGAGGAGAGATTGGAAACCACTGAGGTGCAGGAAATGGGGAACAAACCTCTTCTATGCAGGGTATAATCAAAATCCCAGTTCATGCCTACATGAGTTTGACACACTTACCCTCCTTCCTATTTAAAACATGTCCAGGATTTTGTGACCAGTGCAGTTAACCACATCTATACAGAGCTGGAGGGGCATCTCTATTATACACAAGCCCCAGATACAGTCTGTTATGAAGATATTCACCACTTTGTGTTACAAAAAACACAGACAGGTGTTAGCATGAATGTATTATAGCCTGAGCAACAAATGATGAGCCATGCTGGGGAACAGGATATAATTCAGCGCTTTTACAAAATTAACTACTTGGAGGTATCAGAATGAGGAAAGTGGTGGATTGGTGAAGTGGGAATCCATGGCAATAGTCACAAAGCAGACTTTTGTGTAGGTAAATAATATTCCTATTAATTTATTCCCCAAAAGAGGAGTATACAAGTTGGTTAACTCCATGCAAATTTTTATTAAGCCTCTTCTTAGTTTCAGGGAGAATCTCGTTTTAAAACCAGCAAAAAACCAGAATTTTCCAACGTGTGCATCCCATGAAGTGGGTTTTAGCCCACAAAAGCTTATGCTCAGATTTGTTAGTCTCTAAGGTGCCACAAGTACTCCTCGTTCTTTTTGCTGATACAGACTAACACAGCTACCACTCTGAAACCTGTCACCATTTTAAAACCAGGCAACTCCATTTTCTTGTATCCATAGACTCCTCTCCCCACTTTGCCATGAGGTAGAGGGGTGCTGTGCCCAACTTGGATAGAGACAATGTTAAAAGCTTGACACCTGTGGTGGTTGCTAAGCACTAATACTTCGGGCTGTCTAAAGCTATTGACTTTGGCTTCCTGCAGACATGCAAAAAGCCATCCAGGACTGTGTTAACTCATTGCACCCATTTAGCAGACAGCATGATAGTAATCAAAGAGAGGTCCGCATAATACTCATTTAAAAAAAAAATGCAGGTACCTCCAAAGTTCTTCACATTAACTATCTGACAGCTGTCTCAGAGAGGAAGTGTTAGCTCACTGTGCTGATGCATAAAATAGAGGGAAATTCCTCAATCTGGTATGTATTTTCTTCAGCTGAATTTCTGAGGCTCACTCAACTGGACTCTGGAGATACTTCTCTGCTTCAAAGTCATCACAGGTGAAACCCATTCCATGAACTTTATTCTTTTTATCTCATACTTTGTACATTGACAGGTAGCTTGAAGCCCAAAATGTAAATTATGTAAAAGATTTACAAAACTGCCTCTTAACACCATTGTTTTTTTCCTGCCATTTAATACAACGTTAAGTATAAAACTAGACCGGCTAACCTTGCTGATTATTTTCAAGTTGTTTTTAAATTTGGTGTCTCTTCAAGATTTCCAAGTACTGTTTTCTCTCTGAACAAACCTGATTTTTTTATTTTGATGCTGTTGTTTCTGTTGATCTTGTCTTGCTAACAGTTATTTTTACAATAATATTTGAAATTAATAAAAATGAATTTTTTAAAAATGTAAACAGCAGTTCAAACTGTTTGGATTTAGATTTTTTTCTGAACTATTTGCAACCCATACAATGTGGCACTATAGTGTGGGTAGATGAAAACCCAAAAATGAAACCAACTATAAGCAGACTAATAGAGCTGTGCAGAGGATGAAATTCCATGTCCTAATGGATTTTGAAATTTGACTTCATTCCAAATTGAAATGAAACCCCAAAATTCCAAAATCCTTCATAAAGGAAATTTTTTAATAATTGTTTTGGATCAATTAAAACATTTTTCAATTTTGTCTTTTTAAAATTATGTGCGATATAAGATACAAAATTTAAAAATGCACAATGAAAAGTCATTTCAAAACAAAAAAAAGTCTTCTGAAAATGTCAAAACAGGACATTTTGACGTTGGAATTTTTTCGAGTTTTCTTCTGAAATGAAATTCCATTAAAACTAAATCAATTTTTGTGAAGTATTTCAATTTTGACAGAACTGAATATTCCTACAGAATATGGCTTTCTCTCTTTCTGCAACCATCTCTACAGATGACTATTTTGTCCTATTTGTCTGCTTCTCTCTTCGCTTCTTTCCCCACACTGTGCTGTGCAATCCAGACCAGTGACAGGCTATCAGCCTTCCTCTGCAACCTGGGGTGTCTCCCAGTGCTTTGCTGCTGGGGCTCCTCACAAACAGCCAAATAGGATGCATGTTACACCCTGAGTGTCTGTGGATAGCCATAAGCCTGGTCTAGCAATTCTGACCCCAGTTGCCTGTTAGGAAACACCAGCTTTCACAGGGCTCAAAACAAAGCTACACTCTGGCTTTCCGTAGCCTTGGCTACTGCTAGCTGGGTGAACCCAACACACTCCCAGTCCTGGATTTCCCCCCCAAAATGTGTGTTCTGCACCATCCAGCCCTCTCCTGGACAATATTAGGTCCATTACCCCTCTAAGGTTATCAATATACAACAATTTGCTACCATAATTGGAATTACCTACACAGTTCAGTTTAAAGACAATGCTGGATTAGTTTTAATTAAAGAATAAAACAAGTTTGTTTAATTATAAAGAGATTTTTAAGTGAGTACAAGTATAAGGCATTAAAGGTAGAAATGGTTACCAGAGAAATAAAGCTAAAATGCTTTCTAAACTTAAACTAGACTTGGTTCAAAGTAAAATTCTTACCACAAGCTCCCAGCAATAGGGCTGACCAACTTTCAGGTCACAATCTGCTCCAAAAGTCCATAGGCTGTTTCTTTTGTGATCTTACATGGAAAAGAGAGAGATGCGTAGGGAAAGAGAACTTGGGGTGTTTTTGCTCCTTGCTTTTATAATTCAGTCACCCTTTGAAATTGCATTTTCCTAAGGGTTACCCCTAGATAAAGTTCATTTCCACTGTGAGGATGGAGACTAAGGCTTTGTCTACAGTGGAACCTGAACGACAGAACCTTTGAAAAAAAACCCCAAAAATAAACCACCTCCGAACACCAAAAGTTTTGCCGACAAAAAGCCGTGGTGTGAACAGCGCTTTGTTGGCAGGAGAGCTCTCCTGCCACTCTTTGGGGGTGGAAGTATTTCTGTTGGTGGGAGCGCTCTCTCCTACCGACAAACAGCAACTACACTCTGTGCCTTTTAGCAGCGCGGCTGTAGCAGCACAATTGTGTCATTAAAAGGTGTGTACTGTAGACAATAGCCAAAGAGACTGGTGATGAAAACGTCTCCATGCTGCTGTTTGCTAATCTGCAGATCTGTTGCCCTGCGTCCTTGCTCAAGAATGGCCACTTGGTAGGTGATTACTTATCAGCTTTGGTGACACCTGGCTAGAGGTTTCAACTTGTCCTTTGTCTTTGAGAAACAGGTTTACCCACTCTCCAGACTTGTCTGGTAAACACACTTCAGTCATGATTTCACCTTCTGTTCACAAACTAACATATTGGTACATATATTCCACCATGATATTATTAACCAGCAAGCTATTAGTTTTCAAACAATACTGAAGCATATTTTGTACAAAAATTATTACAGTAATGTGTAGAGTGTGAATAGAGGCGTGCATGTGGTCACCATCACTACAGATTACTTTTGTCCTATTGTCTACTTCTCTTTGCGCTTCTTTACCCACACTAAGAAAAGGAGGACTTGTGGCACCTTAGAGACTAACCAATTTATTAGAGCATAAGCTTTCGTGAGCTACAGCTCACTTCCTCAGATGCATATCGTGGAAACTGCAGCAGGCTTTATCACGTGCAGTTTCCACGATATGCATCTGAGGAAGTGAGCTGTAGCTCACGAAAGCTTATGCTCTAATAAATTGGTTAGTCTCTAAGGTGCCACAAGTACTCTTTACCCACACTGTCTTTTATGCATGGAATGCCCTTCAGAACTGGTCTGCCAACTGACTAACCTTTCCTCTTTGACCTGTGATGAGGGAAAGACATTTATTTATTCTTAAACAATAATTGTTTGTTCTATCATGCTGTGCATAAGCTTTTGCTGATAACATTATTTTATTGATGTTAGCTCTGTCCATCCTCCCTTATTCTCATTACTGTTTTGTTACCCCTCCATTTGACATTAGGTCCTGAGCCAACATGTAGTAGTGTGTAGGTAGACTGCTGTGTTCATGCCTGGCACACTGTAGGACTGGGGTAATAGATTTTAAGATCTTCAAGACAGTGTCCATGTCTTCATGTTTGTACTGTGAGGCAAGTACCATATTCTTGGATAGCGTCAAATAAATACTAATAATTGTGTTGGCCTGTGTGAAGTAAGTACAAAAGTAAACTGAGCAGTCTAAACAGCAGAAAGTAAATAAAGTTTTCCAAATATATTGGTTTTAATCTGAGTAATTAGTAACACAGGGAAGGCTTTTTGAAGCTGACAATGATCTTTTCACTTTTTTCTGTCTAGTTTATTTAACAGACCTAGACTTATAGGCAATAGAATGAAATTCATCAGTACATCCACTTAGGCATCCACTTGCATCTAGCCAATAGGAAATAATGAGTTTGAGCAGCCAGCACTGAGGAGCAGAAATTGGATATGAGTGGATAAAATGTGTAATTTTCTCCACAGCTGAGTAGGTGTCTTTTTATTTACAATTTACTTTGAGACCAAACTATTTTAAGCCAAAACCCATTCATTCTCCAAGTCAGAGAGATATAAATGGATGAAAAGCTTATGAAGACTGGGTTTTGCTTGTTTGTTCATTTGTTTAATGCCCATCTGGATTTAACAGGGTGGAGGCCAGGAAAAAAATAAATGAAAAAATAAACTCACGTATCACTACAATGCACACTAGCTTCAGAGCCTTTGATTACAGGCTGCAGCAGCTGCAGGAGTGATTTAGGTATCAAATGTGGCTCAAACTCTCAACTATTTTTTATTGAGGGTTTATACCATACAGCAGAGGTCCCCAAGGGGGGTGGAGGAACATCCGGTGGGACCTAGGCAAGCCCCCAGGGGGGCAGGGAGCAACACCCAGCAGGTCTCCCCCCACCCCCAGTTCCATTGTGTCCCCACCTGGGAGCAAGGCTGGGAGCAGAGCCCCACCTGGCCAGGGGCTTGGCTGCCAGCCTTCACTGCAGCCTGGCCCTGGCTCCACTCCTGCTCCCAGCCCCACCCCCAGCTGTGGCCCCAACCTCTGCCCTTAGTCCTGTCTGCATCTCCTGCCCCTTCCCGGAGCTCTGGGTCGGGGGGGGGGCACACCGGATAAGGGGGTGCATAACCCCCAAAAGATTGGGGACCACTGCCATACAGGAACAGGGATAAAGAGGGGACAAAAGTTCAGCAGAGCTTCAGAAACATGATTCTTGGGTTTAAGGTTTTAAACTACATAAAAATAATCACCACCAGTAACTCCCTGGAGTCCCGTAGCCCTGCGTATGGGGTGATGCCCCTCTGCTGACTCCCTAGGAGACCCCACTGCTCCTTGTGTGGGGAAACTCCCTTGGGACCACCTGCTACCCTATATGGCATATATATCGGGGTGGCCAAACTGCGGCCCATACGCCGGATTCAGCTCTTTTACAGTTAAAGTGGGGCTTGCGGAGCCCCTGATTCCTCACTGACCGGGCCTACGCGTCTGCCCTGTGGTGGGGTGGTGGAGGTAGGGGCTCCCACCCTGCATGGATGGGGGTCTGAGGGATTCAGCGCTGTGGGGTGCGCCTGCCAGGGCTGGGGGCTTCAGCAGGAGCAAGGCTGAAGCCCCCAGCCCTGGCAGGCGCACCCCACAGGACTGGAGTCCTGAGCCCCAGCAGATGCCTCCGATGGGGCTGGAGCCCCGAGACCCGCCTCCCTGCAAGGCTGAAACCCCCCGGCCTAGCAGGCACGCTCCAGCTCTTGAAGCGCTGAAGATGGTTATGTGCAGCTCGGAATCTGAGGGCCAATAAGTTCGGCCACTCCTGACACGAACTGCAGGGCTCGTTGCAAACGCCTGGGAGCCAATACCCCCGACACCCACTGGGCCCCTCCGCGGCCCGCCCCTGTCACATGACAGAGGACCGCCTGCGCTGCAGCTGCTGATAGGCCCTGTGCATTGTTCTCTGTGATTGGCCTGCTCTCAGACCCCCCCCTTCTCACGTGAGGGGGGCGAGTCACGCGATTTCCGGGAACCCGTCAGGAAGAGACATAAACAAAACAAACCCCAAAGCAGCATGGAGGGTCCGGGCCGGAGCGGGATGGGCGGCGCCCCCTACTGAGCCATACCTTTGCCCCGCTGGGTCGGGGGGACGCCAGGTGAGGGAGCGGCTGCTGCAGCAGCCTCGGGCAGGGAGGGGTCGTGGGGGTGGCGGTAGCAGCAGCCTCTGACAGGGCGGAGGCTGTGGAGACTGTTGCACTAGTAGCCCCTGGCAGGATAAGGGCTGGGGGCAGCGGTGTGGAGGCTGGTGCAGTCCTTGGCGGGGCGGGGGGGCTGCATTTATTGCTCCTTTAACCCAGTAGAGAGGTACAGGAACTCCATCCAGAGTAGATCAGGAGAGTCGCTGATACACACAAGGAAGGACCGGGGTACTGAGGCCAGGACAATCCCAGGGTGAAAAAGGGGTGTGCCTGCCTCTGATTCCCTCTCCTGGTTTTGGAGAGGCGTATGGGATGGGGGAGGTACCACGCGGATAGAGACGTGGAGGGCAGCAGACACTTTCCCGTGCTCCTTCAAGGGGGCGGTTGTTGGTAGTATGATGGGAACAGCCCCGTGCTAAGCAGATGCCTGAGTTTCTCTGCTTCTGAGGTTTCCGACCCGTTGGCACAGTGATTGTACTGCTGTCGCTTCTTGGGCCTTTGGTATGTTTTGAAATGAATGGCTGCAAGTTAGTAGCAGAAGGAGTTGAAAGAGACTGCAAAGGAAAGCAGCAGCATGTGCAGGGGCGTGCACTGAGTTAGCAGTGGTCTGTCGGATTCCATTGCAACCTACATCTATCAGGCGTCTGTGCCGTGGCAAGGGGAGCAGAGCCTGCACTGAACGATTATGGGGATTAAAGCACCTTCTCTCCAGGGGCTCTGTGGGTTCTGGTACTATGGATGAAAGGTTTGCTTAGCCCTCAGTATATAAGGGATCAGTGCAAATAGGGGAGACAGGCGACAGCTGGGTGGGAAATGGATGAGGGAGTCTCCTAGCTCAGCCCTGTGACTCTGTGTAACTAGTTTGGGGTTGTGGGGCGGGGAATGTGTGGGCTCCCGGAGGAGTCTTAGGCTTGTGACAGGCCTGGAAACAAGCTACCATGGAGATCCGTCCTTATCCCCTCTCCTGGAGGGGGATTTGTGGGGCGAACCTAGCTGCCTGCGAGCCTCCTGCCCCATCTTCCTAGTCCAGGAGAGAAGAGTAGGTGCCTATGGGCACCCCAGCGGGGGGAATGGGGGGGTGAGGGAAGCCCGCTCCCCCCATGCCTGGACGGTGGAGTTTGTGAGAGTAGGTTCCCTTATCCCTTCCCTCTGAAGAGCAGTAGCTCCCCCCACTTCCTTTCCTTTGGGAGTGGGGGGGCGGCACTGCCTAGCTGAGGAGCCTCTGAAAGTGATTTGTTTACATGTTGCCTCACACTAGCTTGAAAGAGCCGCTGGGCGGATGAGTGGCGGCGGTTCGGGCCAATGGGTGCGAGCTTGGGAGGTCGGATGGCCAATCAGGTTGGGAAGGGGGTGGGGCGGGCTGTGTCATGGGTTAGGCTGCGTTCGGTGCTGGTTGGTGGGGCGGCCATGTTGGCTGGGAGGTGTGTTAGTGGGTCAGGAGGAGGGGGCGAGGCCCAGGCACAAGGGCTTGTCGCGGGGAGACCATGCCTGTGGGGGCTGGGTCAGAGGTGCGGGAGGCAGGCGGGCTCAGCCAGGGGTGTGCTAGGGAGGGCAGCTCCCTTCCCCTTTGAGGTGGTGGGGAGAGGCACAGGTAGGGCTCCGGACGATGCAGAAAGGGGAGATGCCTGACCTAGGTGATTGGGCTGGAAGATTGAGATCCTGCTCTCTGAAGCCAAGAGGGTGTCAGGAGGCACATGCTGGATAGGAAGTAGCTTACAAAACTAGTGGACCATCCCCTCTGCTGCTGTGACTATACATACCCACATATACCCAGACCAACCCCCCTAGTTACCCTCTGACTCAGGGCGGACCTAATTCCTTGCTGTCACTCGCAGGACTTCTCATCACTAATATTGTTTGTTTGTATCAGGAAACTGAGGGTAAAACATCTTCATTTATTGTTAAGGAGACAGATTCTCTGTAACTTGGTTCTTTAAAGTTATGTTCTCTCTCTTTTCATGCTTAAACCCTCCCACCTTCCCCATGAGTCTTTTCACTTCTGGCTTTTGTAAATGAGGCATAATCATACACATTATTGATGCTCTACAAAGAACGTTTGATCTAAAATTCAGAAAATGTCATAAACTGTTTACTAACTATTCTAGAAATGTGGAGTTTAATCCAATATTAATCTGAATTACTTCCCTTTTAAAGCAAATTAAGGTGTTTATCCAAGCATGAGATTTCTGATCATCCTTCCTTCCATTCTTTTCTTATAAATAAGGAAATATTAACATTCCATGAGATCATTCCTATAAGGAGCTTTGTGTTGCTGGAAACTGGCACAGAGCCTCTTTCAAATCAACAGGTCATCAAATAGGTAGATTTCTGCCCCTACAAGGACCCTCCTCTACTTCAGTGGGGTTTTCAGCTGGCTTCTGCTTGCCAGGGAGCTTTTTGTATGATTAGGGACTTTTTTTTGTGAACTACTGAACTTCTCCATCCCTTTGAGTTATGAGGCATGCCCTAATCTCATCCCTGTGATTTGACAAAAACAACAAGGAGTCCAGTGACACCTTAAAGACTAACAGATTTATTTGAGCATAAACTTTTGTGGGTAAAAAAACCACTTCTTCAGATGCAGGCATTATATACTGACACATGAAGAGAAGGTGCCACCGGACTCCTTGTTGTTTTTGTGGATACAGACTAACATGGCTACCCCCTGATACTTGTGATTTGACAGTTTGTTAATACAGCTGTGGCATGTGCATAGGTGAAGCACACTGGGTGGTTGTTTTTTTTTTTTTAAGGATTATTTTCAGTAACTGATCCAATAATTAGTGTTTTAATTTCAGGACCAGAATTCTTCTACCTTTCATGCTGAACTAACCAATTAAAACAAATGTTCCAGTTTTTTCAAACTCCAGTATAGACTAGATACTTTATTTTAAGTTTGTAACTGTACACACTGAAATATTAATTTCTGGATTGAAAGCACAGTAGGCCTGTTTTGTTCACAGTGTAAATCAGGGGTAACTCCTTGAAGTCACACTGGTGTAAAACCAGTGTAAGTATGATGAGACTTGACTCATGGTCTTTCAAGCTGTAAGAGACTTGAATTCAAAATAAAGTAATAAAAAGGTGGGCTGACATCCAGGTTGTTTATGTCAGACAGCTTGCTTCTGAGCACACCTGAAGTACTCTTGTGGGTTTTTTGAATTATAACATTTGTACATTTTTTTTTGGAGTAAGAATAATAGATGTAGATACAGAAGTTTTTTGGGGGATCTGGTGCATGTTCATTGTGGGCATCCTAGATAAGGAGTGGAAATTGCTAGGTCTGAGATATTTTAGGTGATTGATATACTTCGGATTGCCAACTAACCTGATATGGTTGATGTTGAAGGAAAGTGGATAATGATCACATGGCCTGTAAAACTCATTGCTGGATGGTATAGCTCCTGGAGTGAGAAATTAATTATAATTCTCAGCACTTTTCGAGTGCTGTAGAAACACTAGCTAACTTAAAAAGGATTGTCTGTGTTTGATAGAGGCATTATTTAGTGGTCAGAGGAGACCATCTCTGATATACCATACCACTTAACCCTGTACCCCAGTTTTCCCAATTGTACAATGAAAAAATTATTTATCCACATCAGAGAGATTCCTTGAAGATCAAGCATGTAAAACCCTATGACAGCTATTTATTTGAGGTACAGTAGAACCTCAGAGTTAGGAACTGACCGGTCAATCAGATACCTCATTTGGAACCAGAAATACGCAATCAAGCCGCAGAGACAAAACCAAAAAAGCAAATACTGTACAGTACTGTGTTAAACACAAACTACTAAAAATAAAGTGAAAGTTTAAAAAGATTTGACGTGGTAAGGAAGCTGTTTCTGTGCTTGTTTAATTTAAATTAAGATGGTTAAAAACAGCATTTTTCTTCTGCATGGTAAAGTTTCAAAGCTGTATTGTTGTTTTTCAGGTGTAAACTTTTGAAAGAACAACCATAACTCTTTGTTCAGAATTCCAAGCTTTTCAGAGTTAGGAACAACCGCCATTCCCAAGCTGTTCATAACTCTGAGGTTCTACTGTAACAGAGAATAACCAATATATAGGAAAATCTACAATATATAGGAAAAACAGATTGGTGCTAGGGGATGATTACTTGAATATATTGCCTTAGGCTTTAAAGTGTAGCCTGTGCCATAACTCATTTTAAGAAAAAATAAACACTTCTGTTTTTGCTTATTTACATTTCCTGCAGGTTTTTGGATGGCATGGGCAATTGGATTATATTTTTATTAGTTGTTTGATAATGGATAAATTGACTACACTTGCACACTTTTTGGCTATAAAATATGTGAGTTTGAAGCATTTTGTGTTGAGACAGCAGTTAATATCAAAACTTTTTTTTGTTTTCTATAAATATAATTCCACATTACAAGGGCTTAGAATAAGTTTACATTTCCCTTCACCCAGGGGTTTTCTGAGCATTAAGGATTTCTTCCTTCTTTGCGCCCCTCACATTCTCCTCAAAGACTCTGCTCTACACCCTGTACCCTGCACTGGCAGAAGAGTGGAGATGATGACTTCATATTCTACATCTCTGTAGCATTGCTTATGCTAGGACACGCTTTCCAAAAGATCAGTTATATAATTGCCTAGTTTTGTGTTCGTTTTCTCTCTTCTTTGTTCTGTTTCTAACAGTGAATTCCCATGCAACATAAGCAGAAGAAACCAGTTTCATTATTATCTCTTGTGAAAGTAACTCTTTTCTAGTTTTACAGTACTTGAATAAAATCCATATACTAATTAATCCCTTTCACATTTAAAATTGATTCCTAAAAAGTGTTAAAAGATGTTAAGAATTAATTGAAAGCTGCTAATAACTTGCCTGAAAATAGTGTAACCCCTAGCACAAGGATCGGCAACCTTTGCACACGGCCTGTCAGGGAAAGCTGCTGGCGGGCCGGGACAGTTTGTTTACCTGCAGCATCTGCAGGTTCGGCCGATCACAGCTGCCAATGGGGGCTGCGGGAAGTGGCGGCCATCATATCCCTAAGCCCATGCCGCTTCCCGCAGCCCCCATTGGCCTGGCACAGCGAACCATGGCCAGTGGGAGCTGCGATCGGCCGAACCTGCGGACACTACAGGTAAACAAACTGTCCCAGTCCACCAGTGGCTTTCCCTGGTGGGCCAAGTGGCAAAGGTTGCCGATCCCTGCTCTAGCACTTGTATTTTCATCTGTATTCAAAACAGCCCTTCACTGTTTCACTAGATGCGGTAATTCTACTTAACCTGCTGCAATTTTCCGCTTGGTCTGGTGAGGTTTTTCTTGAATAAGATGTCCATGCAGTAGGTGTTCAGAGGAAAGTGGTGCTGGTAGTATTAGCGTTTTAAAGATGAATGTACTGTAGTGGTTAGAGCAAGAATATGAATCAAGATATCTGGGTCCTATCCCCAGTTCTTCCACTGACTTGCCATGACCTGGAGCAAGTCACTTAACTTCCCTGTACTTCAAATCCCCTGTCCTTCTAGAAGAGGAATAATGATGCTTACCTTTTGAGATCCTTAGGCTTAAGGTGCGATTGTTTGAAATATGTTGCTATTGGCACCTACAGCGGCAAAACAGTGAGGCAGGTGGGGCTCAATGATTTAAAAATATTAATTAGTCCGATATGTCCGTTCAAACACCAGCCCCTTTGCCCACCCCAAAATGCTCAGAAAAGTTAACATTTTATTACAAAAGGGATAGGTGGTTGGAGGGTTTTTTTTTTTTTTTTTTTTTTGACTCTTAAGTGCAACAGTATTGTTTTAAAGTCTCTTTGAAATAGGACATGCAGTGATCAGTTGCTGGCGTCTGTTAGTCTGCTTATGTTATATGCAGAAATGAAGAATGCCCAAGTAACCTTTGACCTATTTGGCTGAAATTCTTGCATAAGGATATGTGTTCAAATAAACTACGAATTTAGTCTTTATAATCTAGTACCATGCTCTTCTTGTTTGCTGTAGTAGTTTCTTAAAGTTATTAATAGTATGGATCACTGTTTTGTGCTATTAAAGCCCAGTGGATGCCTGCTTGCAGACAAAGCGTTCTGTTTAATACAGTGGTGGGCAGCCCACGGGCCGCACGCAGCCCATCAGGGTAATCCACTGGCAGGCTGCTGGACACTTTGCTTACGTTTGCACAGCTGTCTGCAGCTCCCAGTGGCCGCGGTTTGCCGTTCCTGTCCAATGGGAGCTGTGGGAAGTGGCGCAGGCCACAGGGACGTGCTGGCTGCCGCTTCCCACAGCTCCCATTGGCTGGGAACGGCGAACCGCAGCCACGCAAATGTAAACAAACTGGCAGCCCAGCAGCAGATTACCATGATGGGCTGCAAGTTGCCCACCACTGGTTTTAATAGTACCACGTACAGGTCTTGAAAACCAATCTGCTTTTTTCACCTATCATAGAATATCAGGGTTGGAAGGGACCTCAGGAGGTCATCTAGTCCAACCCCCTGCTCAAAGCAGGGCCGATCCCCAATGCTAGTACTGCTGCTGCTAGTCACTTCTGTTAGTAGACTTCATCCTCAGGCCTAACAGGTGTTTGGGGAAACTTTCAAGCTATATTTCTTCATCTTCCAAATCATGTACAAATATTAATATCAATAAAATATTGATTAGTACACATGGAAAGTCATGCAAACATGTTTTCTCCTCCCTTTCTTCTGGTATTAAAAATGGAACTTTGACATATTAATAGCAGCTGAAACACTTTTCATGATGGTGAAAATGTAATTGTTTATGTAATGCACTTTAACGCTGTAACTAAGTGCTTAGCTGCTGTGATAATAGGCACTGTGCAAATCCTTAACAAAAGATATAGCTATACTTACTACTTTTAAACAGTACAAAATGTGCATCTAACATTACAAACATTAAATAGCAATGTTGCTCATAACTAAACTACAAAATTCATATTGCAGTTTGAGGTGCACTGTATCTTGTAAAGTTTCAGAGTAACAGCCGTGTTAGTCTGTATCCGCAAAAAGAAAAGGAGGACTTGTGGCACCTTAGAGACTAACACATTTATTTGAGCATAAGCTTTCGTGAGCTACAGCGGAGCGGAGCTGTAGCTCACGAAAGCTTATGGTCAAATAAATGTGTTAGTCTCTAAGGTGCCACAAGTACTCCTTTTTCTTTTTGTGTATATTGTAAAGCCATTCAGCTACATTCTCATGCAGTTGTTTGGAAACTTCTCTTCGGGGTTTCTTTTGAGTGAATTTAATGTTGGTGAAAGGTGATGGATTTACAACCTGGGAGAATAAAACACAGGAAGTGGCAATGCGAGCTCCCCTGCACTACCACATCAATATAACAACCCTGACATTGGAGGGTCCAGCTTGAAAGTTGTCTCTGTGGTTCATTTAGCATTTCTATAAGATCACCAGCAAGATAATCAGTTGGAAAAGTGTGTTTATCTTCTAGGAACTGATTTTAGATTAATATTTCATTTTACAAACTCCACTGAACAGTGGTTGGTTATAACTTTATGATCACAACCCACCTGGGGCACCAGTGATTTAGAAGTGAAAGGGTGTATTACATTACCAATGCCCAGTATCCTTTAATGTTTATTTAAGAAATTAATGGAACTTGCTTAAAGGACAAGTGCTCCCATACAACTCTGCAAGTGTGCTGATCTTCAGTATTATTTATGCTCCTGTTGTAAGCCCCACTACAGTTCTTTCCATTAATTCAAATCTGTATTCAGTAGGCTGAATCCTGATCTGCAGCATCCCTGCTAGGTTGTTCTAGTGTGGTCTTAAGCACAGACTGTTTATAATGGATGAACTGTATAGTAGTTCTGTGTGGATAAATGGGTTCTTTGAGATCCACAAACTCATTTTACTTTCCAACCAATTCAGATTTTAAACCCATGTTTCCATAGACATTGTTGATTGGTGTATTAAATTATGATCTACCAACCCCAGAAAAAAGTAAGTGTGAATATTTTTTTATCATAAAGATTTTGATGATTCCAGGGAATTTAGGAATGGAAAAGAATAGAAGGCAGTCCTGCTCTATAGTAAATGTGGAGAACACTGTAGACTAAGAATCTCTAACTGGGTCATTAGCGTGTGCCCCTCACTGTCTCTTTCCATTTAATTGTCTTGTCATCAAAACTACCAGTAAATACCAAAGGTTACCCATAGAGTATGAACATTAGCATTTATCTAAGTATGACTGAAGTACCGTCATTGAAGTATTCTGATGAGATTTTGGACTAAGAAAAAAACTTAAAAAGAACTATGAAAAAGAATGATTATTTGAATACATTCTGCCTAGTCAAGTAAGGGCACAAGACATTTGAGAATATGACACTATGAGTTTATGTTGGAGACCAGCAACTACCATACTTAAATTTATGAAAGTTTGTTATGCACCTTAGTAACCTTTATAACACTTGCAGACTCTGGAGATTCAGGAGCAGAGAAGCTTTTGGGAAGTGTCATGTCAAATCATTACTGAACGCATTGCCATAGGGGTTGGGCAAAATTCTGCCCTGACTTTATACCTTGTGTATCAAAGGCAGTGGGGTTGTGTGGATTGTAAAAAGGCAGAATTTGGTCTTGACACTCCATAGACTTGCAATTTCAGATATTCTGGTTGCCCAAAATCATTAAGATGCTGGCATATTAAGTTTATGGAAGATAAAATTGATCCCTTTGAACATACAGAATTGCAGAGAGACTGTGACATGCGGATTGGTATTGAAAGATGAGATCCATTTCCTCAACCCTGTCTCCCCTCCCCCATGTCGCCAGCTACAAATATGAAGAGCCAGGCTCCAAAATGAGTTTCCATACTTTTTTAAAATTTAAGTTAAAGTGCAAAGTTTTGGTACTGCATTAGACTAATGAGCAAATCTATTTTGCGACCTAATGTGAAATTTCACAGCATTGAGCAAGCCTGCTCTGTAGATGTCTCTTCTGTATGTAGTTTTCAGTGCACTGAGACAGACAAGGGCTGCACACTTGGTGCCCTGAGGCAGTCTGACAGAAAGTTGAAACATCAGTTGACACAAGTAAAAAAGGGATTGTTGGAAATATGAGGTTAGAAAGAAAATCTTACTTCAGAAAGGACTGGCCGGTTTTTATTTGACATGTAGGCCCTAAAAGGGGTGGCTTCATTGGAAGCATTTGCATTATCTTAATGAGAACCTGTCTTGCCTAGTTAAAATTTGGGCTATTGAAACTTTGTGGTTTTTTATATTTGTTTTTGTTTATGTTTGTGACTCTGCGATTTAAAAACCACTTTATTTTGCTGTGGCAGGGGCTTTGTTTGCATTCTCTTTCAGTTACCTTAAGATGCAAATGACTTTTTAAAAATACTAAACTCACGATACAAAATTTAGACTAACTCAGTGGGAAGGAATAATTTACCTTCCTGTGTTAGTTCATCTATAAAGGGATTCTTTTTTTTCCTGGCATGTTTACTCTGTGGTAGGAGAACATTTCTAGTGCTATTTCTGCATTTAAAAATGAGAATAAACTTAAATAATCTGAGCAAGTGGCTTCCCTTTTAGAAGGGAATTGTGTGCAAAATAAAACAATTACATTCAAAGAAATGGAAATATGTTTCTACTGATATTTCTGCACTGTTGTTTCAGGGTTGATGGTTGGGATTTCAGTTTAATGCTCATACAACACTGCTGCTGTCTGATTTATCTAGGCAGTGCGCATCATTCCTTAAAGAGACTTTCATGTATTTGGGGGTGTGGGAAGGAAGGCCAATAAATATTTGGCCAAATTCATCCCTGGTGTAACAGTTGTCAGTGGAATTACACCAGGAATGAATATGGCTAGTTAGTTCTGATGTATAAATTGGTTTCTCCTGTGCTCACGATCATTTATCTTTTGAGCTTTTTGTCATGTTTGCACCAAATACTTCGCTTTTTCATAGCCTTGCTTCCTCATGCTGTTACAAATGCAGGATTGGTTGGAAAGGAGCCCTTATTTAGGACATGCATTTGAACTATCCAAGGGACTACAAAAGATACTGAGTCAATGAAATTACTATTGAATAAATTGGATCAAATCAACCCAGGCCCAGGCAGAAGTCAGTGGAAGACATTGGAATTGGCTCAAACTTTAAGTTCCAATAGGAAAGTTCCCCTTTTTAATAGTGAGTGTACCTGCTGCACTTTCCTTCTGCCACTAGATGTTACTGCATGAGAAACTGATTAAATTGTAGCTGGAGGTGGCTGGGCTGACCTTGTTAGAAAAGGATGGGGAAAACACTAAAACAGGTATGCCCTCAATATCCACTTTGGAAAATATGATGATTACATGAGTCTCATTCTAGAATTTATTGACTTTGTGATATTAAATGTATGAAGAGTGTTGTTTGTATTGACCTAAAAGTGTGCTGGGCGCTTTCCAGACATGTGAAAAGACAGTCTCTACCCTGAAGAGCTCGCATCTAAATAGAGGACATACAAACACAGTGAGCAAAAGGTAACGGAAAATAGTCTAAACTAGCAGCAAGGTTTGCACAAGTCTTGTTTGTTCCATGCTTTTTCATTTAAACTAGGGTGTGGGAGGAGAGAAGAACTAATTCTTATGGCATGCTCCAGCATGAGGTCTGTTCAGTTTTGCGGGGGATTTTTGTTTTTTGCTCCCTCAGAAATGATCATGTTGGGATACTAACTTTTTTTTTTCCTGAAGGAAAAAAACCCCTGTGTTTGTCTCCTTTTTGTGGCACGTAGCTTGTAGTGTAATAAATGTTAACTTTTGGTGTTTGGTCTCTTCATTTTACACAGAAGTCTACAAAGAGAGAAGAGCTCCATGTGCGTGAACTGAAGTTATTTCAGGGAAAACCTCTATCCCTTTCATTGCATGAGTTATATGCTACCCACTGACACTGAAGTAAAGCTGGAAAGGAATCCAAAAGTGAAGAAAACAAGAAGTTTGGAATTGGATTTGGGGGATCTGGGCTTGGAAATGCCTCAGGTAAGCCTGGTGTGTGTGTGTGTATGTGTGATAGTTGATTTACTTATGTAAAGTATTCCCTACACGCACATACACTGCTGCATTTTTAAAATTTATAGTTAAATTACAAGATTCTTTTGAGCTAACAAGGAACCTTCAGAAGAAGTGTATAAATTATAACAAGTGAGTTGCCTTTCCCAATCTGCTTTAAGTTAAAGCTAAGATGCTGAGTAGAGTCAAAGCTGTCCCCCTTGTAGGGTTTGGCTTTATTTAATAATAAAGTAATCATCAGTGGATAAACAAAACTAAAAGGTCAAGTCTTCTCCTCCAGTTTGACTGCTCTTAGATTTGTTAACTCACGGCTGCTTAACCCATACCCTAGGTACTCTTTCTAGAGAGCCACACTTACCCCTCTGTCTATGAGCGTATAAGCCACCTGCAGAGTGAGCCAATGGAACACACTTACCATCTTCCAGCAAGATCACCACCTACTAGCAAGGTGGGTTTTCAGGCAAACACCACAAATTATGACCTGCTAGTGTCCTAATTCAGGAACCTCTTGTCCAGTTAATTTCAAATTTTATAGAAGAAATTTTGACTTCTACCAGTCTGAGTCGAGTGTGACTTCTTTTGTGAATTTTAGGGGGAGAGCAAAAATCAGGCTTATAGCAGTAACTCATTTTTAGCCTCAACTGCCATTGCTTCATAGTATTATTTCTGTGGCCAGTAATCCTAACCTAACTGCAGAATGTTTCTACACAAAGTTCCACCTATTCACCCAGTAGATCTTCCATTACAAACCAGTTGCACAAATGGTAAAATCATCCGTCTCTACCCAGGATTGAAATAATTGAGATGTACTTAAAGCTTCCAGGACTAGAATAGTAAGGGTGCTGCAAGGGAAGATTAAGGCCCACTGATGAAGCAGTGGATGAAAAACGTTGATAGTACCCATTCACAAGAGTATTGACTAGAGTATTAATCTGTCATTTCTACAAGCATTAAAATATCACTAAGCTCACCAAACAACTGAGAATTTCAAGTCAACAACAAAAAGGAATAAATGAGCAACTATCTAGCACAGGGGTTGGCAACCTGCAGCACGCGTGCCAAAGACTGCATGTGAGCCGATTTTTACTGGGCACGCTGCTGCCAGCCAGGGTCCTGGCCGCTGCCCCCGCTCAGTCCGCTGCCGGCCTGGGTGAACGGAATCCCGGGCCGGCGGCCGGGACCCTGGCTGGTGGCAGGCTGAGCCATTCAGTCTGCCGCTGGTCTGGGCTTCTGTCCACCGGCGTAGTGTATTAAATTTTCTCCCTGTAGGAATGTGCTACTTGCGGAGCGCCAGGACTGGCAGCGGTAAGTAGTACACTGTAAGTAGCACATTCCTACAGGGAGAAATTTTAATACACTACACCTGTGTAGGGAAGGCTGTGCCTCCCCAAACAGCCTGCCCCCTATCCGCCCCCTCCCACTTCCCGCCCCCTGACTGCCCCGATCCCTATCCACACCCCTGACAGGTCCCCCGGGACTCCCACGCCTATCCAACTCCCTCTCCCCCCCCCCCCCCACCCCGTTCCCTGTCCTGTTACCATGCTGTTCAGAGCCCCAGCTGTGACAGCGGTAAGTAGTATGTTCCTATGGGGAGCAATTTAATACACTATACCCAGCCCCATTTAATACACTATACCCAGCCTGCTGATGGTCTGGAGTTCTCAAAACATGTTCTCGCACCCCTTATAAAAAATTACACTACAATTAGCTTAAAAACTCAAACTTTGTATATTACAGTAGTCGTTAAAAAATGTATGATGTTAATAAATACCTAGGTTTGATTAAACAAAGTAGTTGTACTTATGTGCCTGTGCTTATTTTGTGTTTTCGATGATTTACCTGCTAAAAAAATCTCACATGTCTCTCACCCCCAGAAAGGGCATCTCGCACCCCAGATTAAGAACCACTGCATTAAACTGATAAGATCTGCATTTTAATTTAATTTTAAATGAAGCTTCTTAAACATTTTAAAAACCTTGTTTACTTTACATACAACAATAGTTCAGGTATGTAATATACACTTAGAGAGACCTTCTAAAAACTTTAAAATGTATTTCTGGCACACGAAACCTTAAACTAGAGTGAACAAATGAAGACTCGGCACACCACTTCTGAAAGGTTGCTGACCCCGATCTAGCAGCTACATGGTGGATACAAATTTTAGAGTGTCATGGGTAAAAGCACTGGGTATTGTTAACTGGCTGTTTGCTTACATGTTTATCTAAAGTTTTCCAAATGCAAGTATAGAACAAGTTCAAAGTTGAGGTATATGGGGTGTAGGAGTGCGCATGTAATGTAATACATATATATATTTAACAAAATCAAACAATTTTGTTGTAGCCCAGCGTGAGCGGAATGGACCCTCCTTTTGGAGATGCCTTTCGGTGCCACACATTTTCAGAACAGACGCTGACGAGCACAGATCTGTTGGCAAATAGTTCAGATCCAGACTTCATGTATGAACTAGTAAGTTTGTTTTTCCTTTTGGATAGCATCTTCCTTTCCCATGTAAATGAGGGGATGGTCTGTAGGGAGCTGTTCAGTGAAGGTCTGCTGTCTGATTATTCACTACTACTTATTACTGACTTAGTCCCCAACCATCAGGCCACCAACTGGGATGTTTCACGTACAGGAAGCTGTTAAAACTATCAGCAGAGGCTTTGGTATGTCTTATGTTCAGGAGCCTCAGATTGAGCAGATAGGTGTATCGCTGCCACTGCTGGGATGTTGTTTGCCGACATAAGTCCAAGCAGTATAGTCTTGTCTAGGAAAGACATTACATTCCCCCAAGTTGAAGAAGAGACACATGAACAGAACAAAATGTAAACTAAGCTTATGTTGGAAATAACCAATTTTTCCTATACCAGACATGCATGGACTAGGAAAAAAGATTGCTCATATTTATTATTTGATTGATCTGGCTAGAACAAGGTTCTTCAGGGTTGGGATATCTGGCATTGGTGGTGGCTGGTACGTGGAGCCCTTCTTTTCTTGGTCACTTGTATAAATCTGACCCAGGTGAGCAGGGAACTAAAGTAGTTTTCATCTGATGGCTCTTTTATATGTGAAATGAATTGCTGGTCTTAGTCCAGTTCCCAGTGACTAGGAGTGCACACAATACAAAAAACCATAACACAATTGTCCGGTACCCTTGTTGGCAGTCTCCGCACAGAAGCCCAGAATTGATGGAGCATGGAAACTATGCTCTGACCTTTCCCCTAAAAAGATTCTTCAACGCAATGCTGAGCCACTTGTGCTGTGTCTGGTTTTGGGATACAAACGCCTCATGTGCCATCAGGCTGGTACACTTCACCAGCACTCAGTGTTTTGGGGTTTGGTTTTGTTTGTTTTGGGGCTTTGTTTGTTATAGACCAGGGAGCTGGATGGGAGTATTTTTCTAAAATGTGCCTTGTTAACTTGTCTTATTGTGCACAGGACAGAGAAATGGACTATCAGCAGAGCTCCAGAGACAACCTCCTTTCTATGGAGGACTGCAAAGATATTGAAAATCTAGAGTCTTTTGCAGATGTCCTGGATAATGAAGCTGCTTTCACCTCAAACTGGGAGCAGTGGGACACATACTGTGAAGACTTAACTAAGTACACCAAACTAACCAGCTGTGACATCTGGGGAACAAAAGAAGTGGATTACCTGGGCCTTGATGATTTCTCAAGCCCATACCAAGATGAAGAGGTGATAAGTAAAACTCCAACTCTAGCCCAGCTTAACAGTGAGGACTCTCAACCTGTGTCAGATTCACTTTATTACTCGGATTCACTCTTCAGTGTAAAACAAAACCCTTTAACTTCTCTGTTACCTGGGAAAAAAATCACAAGTAGAGCAGCAGCCCCTGTATGTTCCTCAAAGAACATTCAGGCTGAGGCACCTTTGTCAGACTATGTTCAAAAGGCAAGCAAGCCCACTTCAAGCACACAAATCATGAAGACCAATGTGTACAATAATGAGAAGGTGAACAGCCACGTTGAATGTAAAGACTATGTTAAAAAGGCAAAAGTAAAGATCAGTCCGTTACCACAGAGCAAACCAGTGTTGAGCCAGGCACATGCAGATGCGGCAAAGGAGAACACATGCTATTGTGGAGCTGTAGCAAAGAGACAAGAGAGGAAAGGGATAGATTCCCTTCAGAATCATAATACTCCTATTTTGCCTTTCAAAGAGACTCAGGAGCTGCTCCTCAGCCCACCCCAGGAATCTCCAGGGCTAGTTGTGGGGGAGAGCAGCCTTTCTGCCAGCACATCTGTCTCAGATCCTTCACAGAAGAAAGAAGAGCACAATTATTCTCTCTTTGTCACAGACAGTTTGTGTGAGCAGCCAACCAAAGGAGACCCTGAAGAGGATGAGGAGGATGAGGAAGATATTGAAGATGAGGACCATGATGAGGGGTTTGGCAGTGAGCACGAACTGTCTGAAAATGATGATGAGGAAGAAGATTATGAGGAAGACAAAGATGATGACATCAGTGATACTTTCTCTGAACCAGGTTTGTTAAATTTTGTGGTGTATTAGGAGGAGGGCAACTCTTTCTGCCAAGCAAGTATTGGGGGGAAATATGCTTTGGAATGATTTATAGATCTAAATGGTAACACTTTACCCTTACATAGGACCTTCCATCCAAGGATTTCAAATGCAAACATGAAACCTCACAGCACCCATTAGATAGGTATTCTTCCCATTTCACAGAGAAGGTCAGGGTCCCACAGAGTCAGTAATAAAACCAGGAAGAGAATGTAGAATTCTTGACTCCCAGCTTACTGGACACAACTGCATCCCTTTCCTGGGCTGGGATGTGTTGAGTCAATCAATTGATAGTGGGATACACAGAGCCTTGCGTCTCTGCAATAGATTGTTCTTTTAGTATATCCAGAGAATTTTTATCCCCTGACAGTTGCCTGAGTAGCCCATGTGAAATCAGTTGATAGTCTGTCTAGATTCTACTGGACAATTGTCCATAATTCACAGATCAATCCTATAATTGTCCCTAATTGGCCCCCTGTTAGCAGTCTCAAAGACCAAGCATTCAATGGGACTGTGGAGACAGAACTCTTCTCTCATCTGCAAGTAGAAAACAGAGAACTAACCCTCATCTGGAAGGTGACAAGGCAGTAACTATTACTGTAATGATTAAATATAAGCAAAGAGGCCTATACTTAAGGGGCTTAGTTTTATTAGTGGGTATACACGTTTTACACAGCTTTCTAGCATAGAATAGTGATTAATAGCTTGTACAAACTCTTGACAATATGTAACTTTGGGGAAGAAACTCAAAAGGCAGTTAAAAAATTCCACTTTAAATCGGCAGTCTCAGTCAAGCATGTTTGTAAGGAGGTCATGAGTAGACCTTGTATAAAACAATATATTGGGTATTCAATATGCTCTGTATTACTTCTGTGTGTACATTACAAGTCTTTATTAACATCCTCTAAGCTTTCCCTCATTGCTTCTGTAGGGAATCCTCTCAACTTATTCTTCTGAAGGTTTGAGTGGCTTCTGTTATGTTTTTGTGTGGTATGACTTGATTGCCATATGGTATAACTCCTGACCCATTATGCCACATTACCAGATTCCCATGTTTAATAATATGTAATCTTGAAAAGGATTTTTTTTTAATTGCTGGCATTTCAGTTAGTTGCATTGCATTAATTGCTCTTTTGAAAGTTTTTTCTGACCAGCAATCGCTTCCACCTTCTATTAAATACTACTACTCCTACACGTAGCAATAGCATAACTAAGAAATAAAAAAGCCACTTGGCCTATAAAAGCTCACTGGAGCTTCAAGTAAATAATGAAGGTCATTTACTCCAAGCGGGGAACTAAAAGATTAAATCACCATTTTGTCTAATTATACCATACCAGGGTTTTGTGTTGCTTTTTTTTTTTCTAATCGAGCATGGAGCTTTGGCTATGCCAAAGTGTATCCCTGCCTAAATACACCTAGATGGGATGGAGGGAGTGATGAAACAAGCATAGAGCAGGAAGACTTTTCATTCTGTTACACTGAAACTAAAGGTAGAGAGTTAAATTTGACACAGAGGTGCATTTCACTGAAAGGACAAAGAACATACTGTTTTTATTGACCCCTATCATGTATATTTTCTACTTTTGATTCCCCTTTCTTTCCTCCCCTCCCCCTCCCCCATTTCTGTGGGTTTATGAAACACTGACTCATCTGAACCTATGAGAAACTAATAATCTGCGTGCTCCTTCATTATCCATAGTTTAATGGACATCCTAAAAGTGGATAGCCAAACTCTATTGAGCAATGTTGTTTTGAGGTCTTATCCTCCTCACCTAGTCTTTGTGGAGACACATCTTATGTGCAAATGCATCTGCAACCGAAAAGACGAATAATCTAGTAAATAAATGAAATTACAGTTTGGACAGGGGTTGGGGACTGTCTATTTAACTACATTCTCCCTTTCTCAGGAGTTGCCTTACTGCCATGGAGGCAGGAGTGTAGCTAATGTATGGTAAGAGCATTAGGAGCCCAAACGTCAGCAAAGGTCAACTTTGCATGGGATTCCAGGTGGGTTGTCTAGGTTCTCTCGCACACTAGCTAATAGAGGACCAGCTGTTATAAAAACAGAATTCCTCTGTCTTTTCCATTATACAGGTAATAGAACGAGGGGGCACTAGTTTCTAAATTGATATATGTACCATTTCTGGGCATTCTAGGCTCTTCTTTCCTATGATACTGAGAATTGATGCAGCACCGTTCCCTCCTTCCCATCTGGGAGTATTTAGGCTGGGATACACTTTGGTGTAGCCAAAGCTCCATGCTGGATTAGAATATTCAGTAGAATAAGAGGAGGCACTAGCTGGTTCATCTGAGGTCTAGCTGATAAATTGCTTAGACTGGGAACTGCTGATTTAGTAAGATGTCAGGGTGGATTGATTTAACTTTCAATCGTGATATAAATCGGCAAGCAGAAAACATTTAATCTTGATTTGTATTTTACTCAGTTATTTTTCTGAAGAAAGGTTGATACTTATTAGTTGCAGATCAGCATTTTTAATGGTTACTTACCAGTTAAATATAGCCATTACACTAAATTTAATAAATCCTTTGGATAACCAGGAGCATAACTATACGTATGTTAAGTTATACAATTGCTTAAATAAATAAATTTTTTATTCAATGTCTTAATTATTACATTTTGTTATGTTAGAAAACAGTGAATGACACATTTATTATTTACTAGATTAATATTTTATTCATGATTTGTGTCCAGCTGCATTTGGATCGAAATAGGAATTCAACTAAAATGCCCCAAAATGCACAATATTTTTATTAGTTAAATAAAAAACTGCCTAAAATGTGCTAGGTACATAAGAAAGATTTATCAAAACATGTTTTGATATTTCAAACTGATTTAGTAAATAAAGGAAGTATTATCTGTAGTTAGTGAATTGAACTGATTTTCTTATCACTGTGTTCTTCAAGTTTTAGAACTAGTAGATCTCATTCAACTCCAACTCCGTTTCTTGACTTTTAATGAATTAGTCATTGAACTGACATAGTTGAACAAACTGAAATTAAAAAAATATTCTCTCTGAACCTGCAGAAGCTACTACTGGTATCAAATTCTGGGTTAGCACTTCAAATTAAATTTGAAGTAAGTTTATTTTTAAAGTATGGTTAAAATACTTTTTTTGAAGTCACCCTTTTTTATTCACCCTGCAAAGTTTCTCAAGCTCCAAAATGTTCTTGCCAGAAAACCAGGTCTAGAAGGATTTTTACAGACTTTTATACTCCTTTTTTAAATCTCTGAACCCTAATAATACTGGATAGTTACAGGGAAACAAAATGGGATAGGTCACAGAGTGCATTTTAAATCCTAAACAAGAGTGCGAGAGTCTTTCCTTATCCTTAGCATGAATAGTGTGTGCTTTTTGGGATTAGGGTGACAGCTCATCCACTGTTCAGGAAAAATGTACCAGGTGCATATCTGGGTTTTTTTGTTTGTGGACTCTTTGTTTTAGTTGGTTTTTACAATGCAGAATTGATGGTTAAGAGGTCATGTTCTCTGACTTAGACACTGACTTTGTGTGACATTGGGTAAGTCACTTAACTTATCCGTACTTCAGTTTCTGTCTTCATAAAATATTCTTCTACCTCAATATGGTGTTAGGCTAAATATTCTGTCTTTGTAAAATATTCTTCTACCTCAATATGTAAGGCTAAATCACTTAATATTTGCAAAACTCTTTGAGACCCTCTGAGGCAGAGGTTTTCATATGGTGGGGTGTACCCTCCTAGGGGGAAATGGAGAAACGTTTGGGGGGTAAGTGATGACACCAGCCCCGTGTGTCAGGGCTTGGGGAAGGAGCTCCACCTCCACCCCGTGACTCACCTCAGCAGGCCACCCTGTGGGTCAGTGTCAACATCTGCTGCAGCTGAGTCAAATTCTGCTCATGGCAGCCTCCTTACCTGGCACTGGCTCCACCCCCACAGACCATCTTACGTGCTTTTCCCCTACCCTGAAAACCTGGGATGGGAGGGGCAGGTATTGTGTCTATTTCTGTCTGGGTAGTGGGGACAACCAAAAATTGTAACTCAAAAGGGGGCTCAGCTCAAAAAGGTTGAAAACTGCTGATTTGAGGAAAGATGCTTCTCTTGATTATCGCAGGTAGCTGATTGGATGTGGACTCCCTGAATGTAGCAAAGAATGCATTTGGTAGGATTGATCATATTCTTAACTTTCAGTACCCATTTATTTTTCTAGACCAGCAGTTCTCAAACTTCAGCAACCTGAGGACCACCATTTTGATTTAAAATTTGTCATGGATCCCCAAGCCCTCCACTCAGCCCCAGGCCCCACCTCTACTCCACCCCTTCCCCCAAGGTCCAACCTCTGCCCTTGCTCTTCCCTGTCTTTCTGCCTCTTTCCCCTCCCTCCCAGTGCTTCCTGTACACTGCTGAACAGCTGGTCCATGGCATGCAGGAGGCACTGGGAGGGAGGGGGGAGGAGTTGATTAGCGGGGCTAGCAACCCCGGACATGACTCACAGACCCCCTGGAGTACCCTCAGAGACCCCAGTTTGAGAAACCCTGTACTAGTCTGTAAACTGGGGTGGGCAAACTTTTTGGCCTGAGGGCCACATCGAGTTTCCAAAATTGTATGGAGAGCTGGTTAGGGGAGGCTGTGCCTCCCCATCCACCACCCCCTGTCCTCTGACCGCCCCTGGACCCGCCACCCTTGACTCCCACTCCCTTCCCCCGGCCGCCCCATCCAACCCCTCCTCTCATTCCTGTCTGCCCAACCCCCCCTTCTCCCTGTCCCCTGACCACCCCTGAAACCCCTGCCCCATCCAACCCCCCTCTCCTTCCTGACTGGCCCCCCAGGACCCCTGCCCCCATTCAACCCCTCTTTCTCACCCTGTGACTTCCCTGCCCCCTATCCACACCCCTGCCCCTGACTACCACCCCAAACTCCCATGCCCTCTATCCAACCCCCCCCCCTACTCCCTGCCCCCTTCCCGCGCTGCCTGGAGCACCGCTGGCTGAAGGCGCTACAGCTGTGCCGCCCAGAGCACCGAGACAGGCAGCCACGCCACTGCACAGCACAGAGCACCGGGTCAGGCCATGGCTCGGCAGCTGCGCTGCCTGGCAAGAGCTCGCTGCCCAGAACATTGCGACAGCAGCACAGTGAGCTGAGGCTGCAGGGGAGAGGAAACAGCAGGGAAGGAGCCGGGATCTAGCCTACCGGGCTAAGAGCTCAGGGGCCAGGCAGGAGGGATGCAGTCCGCAGGCCGTACCTTGCCCACGTCTGCTTTAAACTGAGGGCACTTGCTTTGATAGCTGCCCCTCTGGAATGACTTGATCTAGGCAGGGTCAAAATCAAACTAGATAATTTTCTCTCTTCTCTTCCCTTCCCAATGGCCCCAATACATCGTTTTGTAAAGCAACTCTTGAAAAGAATGGGTCCAACTAACTAAAAACTAATAACCCATCTGTTTACAGAATGCCCTGAATGTCTAATATCTACCCAGCCATTTCATTATCTGGAGAATCTATGTTTGGTAACTTTTCTGTTTTCCTTGTGTCTTGGGACACTGCTCTAAAGAGGAACGGCTCATTAATCTAAACTTCAGATTTGAAATATCCTTGGAATTACAGTGTGAATTTTGTTATGTATTTTGATGGTCCTGTAAGTCTTTTCAGTTTTGTTTTGTACAGTATAAAGTTCTATTAATTTAGAATGTCCAAAGGTGCCCAAAGAGTCAGAGATGTAGACATGACCCAGTCACTTGTGTAAAATTATAGTATTAAGCAAGGTAGGGTTTGGTTTATAGCAGTGTCAGCCTGCTTAGTACCCTGAAAAACACATCATTAAAAATCCTTTTAACTTTTTTGTTAAAGATATAGAAAAGAAGGAAAAACAGTTAAAGCATTTCATATGAAAGCCTTATTTAATACTTTACATTTTAAAACAAATGTTATTAAACAGTAGGAAAAGGTGTACATGAAATACCTTCAGAAATGGAAGAGATTCCATCACTGGTCTGTCAAGCAACGTCTCTCACCTGTTCATTTTTCCCTCCCTCCTGTCCTTGACTATCTGTTGGAATTAAAGTCAGGATTATCTTTAAATTCTGTTAGGGTTAATTTGGTGACTATGACAGGCTTTCATTCCTCAGATGAGGGATTATCCGTGTTGGCTGATCCCACAACAGTAGGATTCATGAAGGGGTTGAGAAGACTTTTTCTTTAGAGAACCCATTCCTATATGGGATTCAAATTTAGTACTTAAATGTCTTATGAAACACCCCTTCGAATCGCTCGCCAATTGTTGTTCCCTTCTTTACCTGTCTATGAAGGCTGCTTTCTTGGTGGCTATCACTTCTGCCTGAAGAGTTGGAGAAATGCAGACTTTAATTGCAGACACTCCCTTTATAGTGGTTTTCAGGGACAAAATTTCATTACATTCGCATCTTAAGTTTCTTTCTAAGGTGTTGGCTGAGTTTCACATCAACCAAGTCCTCCATCTCCCAAGTTTCCGCACCCCCCCTCCAAAGCTACATCAGACCAGGGAGGATGCTTCCTTCTGTACCTGGATATGAGGAGGGCATTAACCTTCTGTTTGGGCAGAACCAGATCATTTAAAGCATCTCCCAGGCTGTTTGTCTCATTTGGTGACAGGCCCAAAGGGTCCACAGTCTCCTCCCAGAGACTCTCAAGGAGGATTTCTGAGTAATGTTACTTCTTGTTATGAATTTGCCCATATACACCCTTCTCCTAAAGTGTGAGCCCATTCTGAAAGATCTCTATGTACCTTGGTGGCGTTACTTAGACTCCTAGAACGGTAGTGCTGGAAGGGACTTTGAGAAGTCATCAAGACCAGCCTCCTGTGCTGAGGCAGGACCAAGTAAACCTGGACCATCCTTGACCAGTATTTATCCAGTCTGTTTTTAAAAACTTCCAGAGATGGGGATTCCACAGCCTCCCTTGGAAGCCTATTCCAGAGCTTAAATGCCCTTATGGTTAGAACGTATTTTCAAATATCTAACCTAAATCTCCCTTGCTGCAGATTAAGCCCATTACTACTTGTCCTACCTTCAGTGGATCACAATCCTCTTTATAACAGCCCTTAACATATTTGAAGACTGTTAACAGATTCTCTTCTCCCCCCCCTCCCCCTTTCTTTTCTCAGGACTAAACATGCCCAGTTTTTTCAACCTTTTCTCATAGGTCAGGTTTTCTCAACCTTTTTATCTTGTTGCTCTCCTCTGGACTCTCTCCAGTTGTCCACATATTTCCTAAAGTGTGATGCCCAGAATTGGACATAGTCCTCCAGCTGAGGCCTCACCGGTGCTGAGTAAAGTGGGACAGTTATCTCCAGTGTCTTACATACAACGCTCCTGTTAGTATACTCCATAGTGATATTAGCCTTTTTCACAACTTTTTCACATTGCTGGATTTAGGGCAAGTGGCCTTAAACACATTCCCAAGGCTTGGACCTTGATACATACTTTTTCCAAGCATTATGCAATGCTTCATTCTTCTAGATCAGATGCTGCCCTTGGGATTGCAATCTTTTCTTCAGTGTTGGACTCCGCTCCAAAGCTCCCTCCTCTAATGAGGATACTGCTCAGAAGTCGCCTGAAATAGAATATCCATAGGGATACTATTTGAAGAAGGTGAGGTCACTCACCTTGTGCAGGAATTGGAGTTCTTTGAGATGTGTCCCCCCTATGGGTGCTCCACTATCCACTCTCCTCTTCCTCAGCTTGAGAGTTTCCTATATGGGACTTTGTGGTGAAGAAAGAACTGGGAGTGATTTGCCTGTGCAGTCCTAAATATCTTCAGTGTGGGGCAGAAAGATGTGTAGGGTGCATGTGTGGATCAAACAGACATTGCTTCCAAAAGTCTCCAACCAGAGTTACATGGGATGCATGTGCTCTTGAAGTGGAGCACTTGAACTCCAGTTCCTGCACAAGGTGAGTAACCTCTCCTTTTGAGGCAATAGGGTTTTGACAGCAATGCTTTCACGGTGTTATAATACACTGAATGCCATTATAGTTGGCTTTAGAAGGGAACAAACTTACCAAATCATCATGGGAGTTTACCAACCCAGGCATAAAATCTATATTCTTACATTTATTATGGCAACCATGGTGGAAAAAACCCTGATATTTAATTCACATCATCCTGTCTTCCAAAACGGAAAATAAGCATTAACTAACAAATAGAATCCCAATGCTTACCTACTCTCTTGGTGCATGAGAAAATTGAAGTGAGATTCTCTATCTGTGCAATAAAACCACTAACATGTTTACTTATTACTTCACATCATTCCATGTCCTGTTCCCAATTATCCATTTTTGTCTCTGCAATTTGTTTTTAAATAACATTCAATATTTTACTTTTAAAAAATTGTCCTACATAAAACTGATGTGAAGAACTAAGTGGACAGAGAATAAAAGAGAGCTCTAAAATAATCCTATACCAGTGCTATAAAGTTGCAAAATGAAAACTGTCTATTCTGTAACCTGTTGGTATAGATATTAAAAACTGAGGTATACAAACGTATTTTTAAATATTTCATACAAACTGCATCCTAATTTAACTCTAAAGTGTCTTATCTTTGTAATTTGATTATTTATCTCTTCTCTTTTGTTATTAAAGAGGTGCAGACAAGGGATCAAAGTGAATGGATCTTGGCTCAAGTTGTTTAGATGAGAGGTGGGGCTGGGGGCAGGTAGTGCTGAACAGACGGCCTCCTATACTGGAACTCTTTCTCTTCCATTGGTCTGACAAAGCTGGCTATCATGACTTTCGGGGCATGCTACAAGGGTGATCTTTTTTTCCCCAAGCTTTTGATGGTGTCAAAGTTTTGTTCTGGACTGACTTGATGGATTAGGATCTTGCTCTTTGTCCAACTTGCCCTTTAGGATGCTTTTTTGTTTTGTTTAAAATTCTACGTTGCTGGGTAGACTCATTTAAGAAATGAGGGGGAACTAGAATGTTTTTGCTGAGAATTGAAGGAGAAAGTAATGAAGGAGGTGCAAGAAGGCTATCCAACACTACAAGAATTGCAGAGATGGCAGCTCTCACATTGTGTGGTGGTGAGATTGTGGGGGAAGAGGAGAGCTGGATCATCCGTGGTATCGGAGCATAGAGAGGTTTTGGATGCAGTGGGGACTTTCCCCAATTCAGAAATCATTGTCCTATCACAGTTGCAGCTGCATCAATGGCTATACATCTATTGCTGGATTTATGGCAAATGCCCAAGTTGCATACAAGGTGAAAAACATGGTTCATTAGATAGTGTGGAGCAAGTCCATTGAGGCCTTTAACTAAGTCTTCTCACTTGTATTTTCTTGAATGCTTGGTTTGGTACCTGTAGACACATTAGAATATTTCCAACCTTGAGTTTATAAGCTGACTAATGCAATTTATTCCTCTAGGATATGAAAATGATTCAGTGGAAGACTTAAAAGAAAGTACTGCAGTATCTTGCCGAAAAAGAGGCAAACGAAGATACTTTTGGGAGTATAGTGAGCAACTGACACCATCACAACAAGAAAGAATGCTAAGGCCATCAGAGTGGAGTCGAGATACGTTACCAAGTAACATGTATCAGAAGAATGGGCTCCATCATGGTAAGAGTTGTTCTCCAGTAACCAGTTAGTGTCTTTGATGCTGTCATCTTCACATAACGCTGCTGTCTCTGACTTCATGTAAGGGAGCTCTTGTTTTGCTACATGAGGAGGAATCACTGAAACAGTGTAATTTTTATTTAACTGTTTGGAATCTGTAGTGCATCCAGGTAAGAGGCAGTGCATATACATTAGTAACCTTCAATATACTTTCCCTCCAGAGGAAAATGGGTGAATTGAGAATTGTAACTTCTGAAGTCTCTCAGTGAAAATACTGAATGTTCTAAAATCTCTGTGCAATACTGCTAATGTCACAAATTAGTAACAAACCTGATCTTTGCCCCTCAATACTGGGAGGCAGATCTAGTGTTGCTTGCAGTAGAGTTGACCAATATATGGTACTCAGATGCACTTTCATTCAAGTGTCAACTAAAGAATAGTCAACAAGGTAGAGGTCTGTCTTGCCTGGTTCCTCTTCACACACTCTTTCCACCCTTGTGTACTTGGCAGGGTTTTGGAATAATACCTATGAATACTTAAGTATCTTTTTGAATTTCTTTATTACACCCCCTTAGAACCTTAAAGTAATATTCTGTCTCTTTCCATTTGGTGAACATATATCATATTTCCATCCTGTGACTTTTTTTTTTTTTTTTTACAAGCCAACTTTCCTGTATTTTGGACATTATTGATGCTGTCAAGGACAAACAGTTTTGAGAATAGAGTTTGTTCTTCTGTCTTGTGCCCTCTGCTGGTAGGCAGTTCCCCACCTGGTCATAATTCTGAAGGGACTTGGACATTAATGAAATAAACAAACTTCCTTAATTGTATTGTTAACATCCTCTTGCGCTACTCAAATTGAAAACTTCCTCTGTCATTTTTAATACTGATAGTTTTCAAAGCCTTTGTTTATAAAAAGTAATGTTACTTGCTGTTCTGTTTGGGATGGAAATTTTTTGAATTCAGTTAATGCATTTCTGTTTATTTAAATGTGCAATATGTGATATTTTTATCACTAACAAATATAATTATATATACAGTGTATATACTCGTTCATAAGCCAATTTTTTTCGTAAAAAAGGGAAGCATCAGAGAAGGGGGTCGGCTTATGAACGGGTATAGAGAAGGAGAGGTGGGACACAGCCCCTCCCTGCAACAGAGGGAGCAAGGAGAGGCAGTAGAGTCAGAAGGGATGCAGCAGGGCCAGAACCTCTCCACTTCTCGCCACACTGCTCTCCCTCCAGCTTCCAAAGCAGCTACAGCTCTGGGGCTGGCAGGCTTCAGCCACACCGCTCGGCCCCACCCACCAGAGCAGGCTGTGGCCATGCTGCCCGGTCTGGCCCGTTGAAGCAGGCTGCGGCCACGCTGCCTAGCCTGCCGGAGCAGCTCTAGCCAGGCCAGAGACCTCCTCCTCAGCCCTCGCCAGATAAGGTGGGAAGGGATGGAATGGGGAGAGTGTGGGGGTCCCGGGCTAGGGGTAGGGTCATGTGAGGGGTGATCATAGGGATTACTCCCCTGACCCTGAGCTTCTTCTCCCCCCCCCCAAAAAAAATTTTCCCCACCAGTTGCTGTCCCGGCCTGTCAGGGTAAGCAGCTAATGTGCCGGGACACTTTGTTTACTTCGGTTTACCTCTGTGCGTGAGGACGCTTGAGGTAAAGAAACCATCTCAGCCCGCCAACGGCTTATCCTGATGGCCTGGGAGCCAAAGTTTGCCGACCCCAGAATTATAGGGTCGGCTTATGAATGGGTCTTAAAAAATTTTTCCGTTTTTACTTATCCATCTTGTGGGGGAGGGGTCAGTTTATAAATGAACCGTTTTATGATTGGGTATATACGGTATATTCCAGATTGGGATTTGCACTTCTGTTCACTTTTATCAGAAAGTCTTCAATACTTTCTTCAGAGGCATGATTTGGAGGGTTGTTTTGCAAGACCTCTGTACATAGAACTGCCCTTTAACTCAATCAATTCTGTATGCAGAAGGCTTGTAGAATTGAGCACTTTGTTAAATTCTGCAACTTTTGGATGGTAATGTATGTGAAAGGCCAGCTGGTGCCTCATGGCAAGCCATTTTAGTTATCAGTTCAGCTGGGAAATGTCTATGGGGAAAGTGTTTGCCAGTATCTTTGTTGTTTTAAGTAAAATAGTATCTTTCCTGTTTTAAATAATCTTCAGAAGGGAAATGTGCAGCAGAAACAGATACTCCTAAGGAATAAAGATCCTGATTTTTCATGCACTTATCCTTAGTAAAACCAAACTGACTAAGAGACACACAGGAGATATGTGAATTGCATAAGTTTTTAATACTCATTAGTATCTATAAAGAGATCTTCCTCAAAGATATCCACAAGGATTTGGCTAGTCTGTACATTGGTTATGCTTAGATCAGGGGCTCTCAAACAGAGGGTCGGGATCCCTCAGGGGATCACAAGGCTATTACATGGGGGGTCGTGAGCTGTCAGCCTCCACCCCAAACCCTGTTTTGCCTCCAGCATTTATAATGGTGTTAAATATATTAAAACTTGTTTTTAATTTATAGGGGGGGGGTCGCACTCAGAGGCTTGCTATGTGAAAGGGGTCACCAGTAAAAAAGTTTAAGAACCACTGGCTTAGATCAACCACTGGTCTTTTATTGTGATACCAACCCTTTACTCTCACTTCATGAAGAAAAGAAGATAACAGAGTAACGGATTGTTTTATTTCTTGGTGTGAATTTGATGATCATGCAAGTGAGATTAATGGAATGAGCTACAGTGGGAAGGTGTTATGAAATCTTGCTGTTTTGCCTCATCCCTGACTTGTAGCATCCACAGTTCAGGGAGCATCCTGGATCCCACCCATCGCTGCTCATGCATCTCAGTCCTAACCAATCAGTCATGCTTTTCTGGTTCTGGATGGATCGTCAATAGTGCCAAATTGTGTGGTGGTCCTGTTTTACATTGCAAAAGGTCACAGGAACTGACAGGTTGCACCCAGGTCTCCAGTGTTGAAAAAATAAGCCCAACCTACTCCCCAGATGCAGTTTAAGAATGTTTTTCAGATGTATATCTCTGTATTCTAACACCCCTCAACCCTGTTGTCTGTGTATTCAAATAGGAAAATATGCAGTAAAGAAGTCACGGAGGACTGATGTGGAAGACCTGACTCCTAACCCCAAAAAACTTCTCCAGATTGGCAATGAACTAAGGAAACTGAATAAGGTGATTAGTGACCTGACACCAGTCAGTGAACTTCCCTTAACTGCCAGACCGAGGTCAAGAAAAGAAAAGAACAAACTAGCTTCCAGGTAAACTTTAAATGGCTTTTACCTGTGTGAATTAATCCTATTTGGGATTATTCTAGACATGTGCTTTACAAATGAGACCTCTTTGAATTTCTTACTTAGAGAGAGGCTGCATCATCCTTGACAAGCATTGTAAGGTTAGTATTGCTTTAATCAAAAAAAAAAAAAATCCCCCAAACAACCAGGGCATCTGATTCACATTGAAAAATGCAAACTAGATTGTACTTTCTTCCCATTGGAAGCAGGCCTCGCTGATAGATTTTGGCACAGACCCTGAAAGCCACCCTGTTAAGTTAACAAACAGGAATCTGAGATTCTACAGGCACTGCTGCCATATTGCATTTTTGTGTGTATGAGTGATACCAAATACAAGCAGTGGTTGTAAAGACGATGTGGGAGCAGATAATAAGCCACAATCTCTAGCAGCACGGATGGAAGTTAACGATAATGAATGTTCTATAGTGATTAGAGGTATATTGACTCTCTCTCCTTTACAGGGCTTGCAGACTAAAGAAGAAAGCCCAGTATGAAGCCAATAAAGTGAAGCTATGGGGTCTCAACACAGAATATGGTAATTAACTTTTTTTCACTTACACAGTTTTTCCTTTGTCTTACTACAAACAGTTGTATGTTTTGTATTTTCACGTCACCAGAGTCCTACTTTGGACAATTTTTTATGCAGAAAAGGGTGTTGGTATTTAACTTGTAAGTAGTGCGTAAAGATAACTTGATTTGCTTTTGATTAGTTATTTGTGTTGTGCTATTTTAGGACCCATTGCCATAAAGTGCAGTACATAAACATAGGGAAACACAGTTCCTGCCCAAGAGAGATTACTGTGTGATCCAGTGTTGTCTTTTTCTGTAGATAATTTGTTGTTTGTGATCAACTCTATCAAACAAGAAATTGTTAATCGAGTGCAGAGTCCTAAAGATGACAGAGGACCCAACATGGAACAGAAGCTTGATGTACTTATTAAAGATACTCTTGGTAAGGAATCAACTTAATCAACCACATACTCGAAAACTGATATGTAACAAGTGTTGAGTCCCTTCAGCCTAATATTTCTATAGGAGCAGCTGCCCAATTATCACCGAGCTTTAGCCGTTCTGCTTGGTTACTGACCAACAGCAGGACTTCTGAGTGTTTTGTATTCATTCAAATATGCACATATGTGGGAATAAAAGAGATCTTAAAGTACATCCCTAACTTTCCTTTCCAGGACTACCTGTAGCTGGTCAAACATCAGAATTTGTGAACCAAGTTTTAGAGAAAACTGCAGAAGGAGACCCCACTGGTGGCCTTGTAGGGCTGCGAATACCAACGTCAAAAGTTTAACAGACATCATTTCACCTAATTTCATTGGTCAGAGCTCTACCTGTGTTAAGTACTCCACTGTAAATTTCATTCTGGTCTGCATGTCAGTTTAGCATTATGTAAACATTTAAAATTAGGTTCCATAGCTGTTTTTTTTTTTTTTTTTTTTAACAACAATGTAATAGGATAAGTAAGCGCACGATATAAAATGCTTAATTAGCATTTTTGGAGCATAAACCAGTATTACATAGTATTAAAGCTGCTTCAGGCACAAATACAGAGATTAGGTGTTTTTAAACCTAGGACCAGATCATATAATTTGCTTTAGAAGCAAAAACACGTTTTGTGCTTGTGAAAATTTTAGCAAAATGCCGAACATTGTGGCAGGTTTATGCTCTGAGTAAAATAAAAATTTAAGAGGAAGCATTCTTTTGTAAACTGTCAAAGTTTAGTGGGTTTTTTTAGAATTACTGCTTTTTTTTCTTCTAAAAAATAAAACCAGTAAGCTTTCTTTGCACCCATTAACTTGTACATAGTGCACACGGCATTAGAGCTAGTGTGCCATATAAGACTTTAATTTTCTGAGCTTAATATTGTATTTAAATGTCTGTGAAAGTAAGAGGAGGAAAAAAAAGTATATTCTTTGTGCCTTGTATTTTGGGGGAGAGCTATAAATATAAGATAGTAAAGTTTTTGTACGATGAAAACCCTGAGGAAAACACAAGATGTATAGATGGTAAGATTATGGGGTTTCATGTATTTGTTCCAGCTCTTACAAATTTTTGAATGTATATAAGAATATGTTGAAAATGTAGATATATGCCACAGAGTCTATGTATTGTATAAAAGATGGCTCTAGAAAATTCAATTTCGGTACTTGGCCGGAAGAAAACAAATACTTGCACATTAATGCGATTGTTTATTTTTGTACCAAAGACAAATGCAACTGATATGGCAAACTGCCAGTCTAAGTAAAGTTTTGCACAGCTTACATGATACTGTACTGAATGTAAAAAAACAAAAAAACAAAAAAGAAAAAAAAAATTAAAGGTCAGGGTTAGGGATCTTACTGAACTGTGAATTTTTTTTTTTTTGTTTGGGTCCAATTATCTACAGAAGGAGCATTCATACATAATATTATTTTGCTGTTCTTCTAGTTCGCTTCCATAGTAGATAAGTTGATGACCATCTCAAAGTCTCAATCTTTTTTTTTCTCTGCATTTGCTGTAGGAAATGTTTAATATATGTGGATTTTAGTAAGCTATTGGAAAAATAGTTTTCAACTTTGAGAATTTAAAAAAATTATTTAGCTTGTTGTAGGATACTTCCACCAAACAACCAAAATAAAATTATTTTTATTGTAATATGTATATATGTAAAGAGGAAAAAGAGCTACAAATCTAATTCCTTAGTTGCCACTTTTCCAGTTGATGTATTATTATGCATGTGATGTTTCAAAGGATCAGCACAGGCTTAAAACAGAAACAAAATTTATAGTTTTCTTTTATATTTTTGTACAGAAATTTCAAAACTAGCTTCTTCAAACTTATATGTGACTTATTCTTAATTCAGTAGTTTCTGTGATTGGGAAATACTAACACACATTAGTTCTTATTTGCTCCTCTGCTCATAAGAGTTTGCTTTGTTAGTGTTTAGAGTACAAATGAAAAGCTTTATCTCTTGACGAGAAAGTCCTTTATGTCAAGGCAAGATCATTCTCTGGTTTCATGGACCCCTTTTTCTTCCCTTTCCTTTTTATTTAAAGATAATGACAAAACACTGTCTACTGAGAATAGAAATACCAAATACTTTAAAATGTAGCTGCTGGAAAAATGCAAAAAAAAAGTCCATGAAGGTTTTCTTTCCACTCCCTTTGGGGAAATCTCTCTCCTTTTATGTAGTTTGGCTAAGTTTGTTTGTACTGTGACTCCTTTTATGTATAGGTAGGGGATTATTTTTATACCTAAACTTTTAGTGTAAGATGGTCTGAATCAAAAGTAGTAAACTAAAGAGTGGAAGATGAAAATGGCAATCCTGCTACATGCTTGTAGTGTGTCCACAACTTATTCTACACCTTGATATTTTGAAAAACTTAAAAGGGTGGAGGGAAGCCAAAATACCACTACTGGACTGTATCACAGAGTTTTTTTCCTTCAAGACTTGTGAAAAAGTACCCAGGACTATCTAGTCAAAATGTAGACAATTCGCTTAAAGGATTTGCAAAACCTGAGCAGGGGACTGTCTTGTTGGTTTGGGGTTTTTTGGGGGTGGGTTTTTGTGTGTGTGGGGTAGATTGTTTTGTTTGCTTTTTTTCATGTGGCGGGAGGAGAAGCAGCACAGGTTTGTAGCTTCAGAACAGAACATAATGGGTCAGATGCATCCCTGTTGTAATTCTACCAATGCCAAGAGTTACACCAGAGATGCATTTGGCCATTGAAATCTTGACAAAGAATGTCTATGTCGTGTAAATTTAAAGTCATGGCTATACTGAGATTTGAAATAATGTTAGTCCTTTCTGGTGTTTAAACATTCACAATGCTAAAAAGGTGCAAACCCTATATCAGAACTGTATAGGCAAGGCAGTATTTCAAAATACGATGACAGTAGTTTTGCGATCAGGTAGGATTTCCATGACAAATTAAACTGACGATAAGGTAGAAAAATGCCCTTTTCTAGCTGCTCAGGAATACTGAGCTAACATCGCTTTATAGCTTTTTATTTTGTCTGAAAACCAGAATATGATTTTGGTCTAGCATTTCAAAAAAGACTTTGAATCTCTTTAGTGGATTCTGTACCCTTGCATTTCAGTGTTTTCTATGTATTATTTTAAGTTAAATAGTTAAAAGCTTTTAAATAGTTGAGCTTTTTAATGTTGACACTTTATTTTGTACCTATTTATATAAGTATGTATATCTTAGAAAAGCACTTTGTTTAAAAAGAAGAAGAAAAAAATTGCGTTTTTATATGATTCCTGCCATTTGCTGCTAACTCTGGGCTGGTCAGAATGCTGCAGCGATACTTGATCTAAATAAAACCTGGCAGTAAAATGTAGAGTAAAGTTAAGACCTTTGCTGGTTTAACTTTATCATAAAGATGACATAGGCAAGCTGTGCAGCTTTACATTTTAACCAGGGGACTCTGTGGCATTTAAACCGTCTAGAAATGGTTGTACTTTAATGCCAGTAACAATCTGCTTCCTCTAGTGTCATTAAAATATATATGTTTAGTGTATTCTTATCACAAACAAATCTTATAAGGGTAAAAATACAAATGTACATGTTCTGTTTTTTGGAAATTGTGGCATGCATTTTTGGATGATCTTTAGAGAATAGTTCTCTAAAGGCTTTCAGCATTCATACATGGTATGTGGAGCTTAATGAAGTCCTTGAATATTTTTGAGTGTAGGCATTGTGAATATTCACTTTAATTCTGTCATCCAAAACCAATTATACATTTTTATTTAATAAAAACTAAAAGCTCACCCTTTTTTCTGATACACTGGATTCTCTAGAATTTGTTTCCATATTAAAGCATGCTGTCAAACTGCTCTTGTTAAGATCTTGTCAGCCTGAATTTGGGTGCCACACTTTTTGAATCAGTATGATGGACTGCGTGTTCTACTGTACCATGTATGATTCTTGTCCGTTCCTATTTCCTTCATGCCAGATTATGATGTGGCTTTATATTGTGCCTTACTTGTACATTTAGAACTAAACGTTTTTATTTTTCATTCCCCTGAACCTGTTAAATCCTTTGACCCTTCTGAAAGCAAAATCAGAACTATGATAAAAGTATCATGAAGGAACTTCAAATGAACCTGATTTCAAATTCTCTTAATAGTCACTTTGTGTTTGTATGGAAGACCAATTTTGAATGGCCTTGGGAGATGGGGGTGCTAGGGCTAAACAAATAAAATAAAAAATATTTTCCACTACATCCCTTCAGCTAATGCTTTCTCTGACTTTCATGAGTTTATCAAAAAAGTTTTCTGACTTATTTTTTGGGGGTCTCTCTCTTAAGTCTCCAGTTAGATGTGGATGTGCTTGATTCTCCTCTCATAGCAGTATAAATCAAAAATAACAACACTGACATCTGTGATATACATTGATGTGAGAATCGGGTCCAGGTGTGCTCAGTTCATCAGCTTGAAGTTTAGTAAGCTCTTTTTTCCAGATTAAAAAAATAGCAGTAAAAAGCAAAATTCTTCCTTTATAAAACGCATGGTGGGCCTTTTAAGTAATCTAAAAAGGACCAGACATATTTCTGAAATACAATTCTGCCAGTTTGGATTTCATTTTTAAAATCTATACCATTATCTGATGTTTGCCTTCATTTAATAAAACTGTTAATTTATTCACAAATGTCAAGAATGGATGTGCTTTTATCTTCCATAAATATTTTTAAAACATATAGATAGGTGAAAAATCTTAGTTTTTTAAAAATATCTACTTTGAAAGGGTTGTATACAGTTGCCTTCAGCAGAAATAGAAAATATAATTTTGTTCCTCAAACTTGTGTAGCAGTCTTCCTGAAATGGTGTTGAGGCATAGCCTATTATGTAATATGAATGTTAGTATCTTTATTTGGCCTTGGGACCTGAATTTCAAGAATGTGTCTAATCATGATTTTTTTATTTTAAAGTTAAAGGTTTCAGTTGGATACCACTAGTTCAGTATGCTACCAGATGAAACCTTGGCTTATTCACAGAGCTGCAGTTCATTTTGTTTACCCTAGGGATCATGCAAAATACATTTCAAATAGTTACTGCTGAAGCGGCTGATTCTTGTTGTAACCATATAAAGGGCATTACCATGTTGAGAAAACACCACTTTTTTTTAATATCCCAGTTTACATTGGAGATATGTCAATGTCCGCATTGCAGAAGTGGCACTCTAGAGTATATTTTTTTCACCGCATCCAAAAACTGAAGGGTACCTTGCTAATGATGTTTGATTTACATTTTACAATAGGCCATGATTTTTAATGGATATAGCATGACCAGGTGCGTGTGCTGAATTTATACCCCTCAGCCTCTTAGACATTCATTAACTTCCACAAAGGCAAATGCTGATTATGCATTTATTAACTGTCTTTCTTTCTATTGAGCAATGGAGCCAAAAATAAAGCCAGATCCATTTAAGACAAATCTCAATTTTATTTTTTAATCTGGACAAAAATCCAAAACTCTTTATTTTAAGCAAGCAATATACTGTATACTGTTGTACTGTATCAGCATTTAAAGATTAAATGGGTTAGGAATACTGGAGAGTTAGATACTTGCATAAGCCAAACTTGGGTGTGTAGAATGGTTAGAGTAGGATTCTCTTGACTTGGACTTTGTAATTACAAATGCATCTTCTATCCCAATACTTCCTTTTTTCCTTTCTCTTCATGACGTTAAAAACCAAAAAAATGTAGTGGTATAAATGTAGCTGCTTTTTGAACCTTTCTTAGAACACTATATTCTACTAACTGCATTTCTGTCTATTTGAACCACCCTTTTCCCCTACCCTTTTTAGAATACTTCATCTGTCTAAAAGATGTCTTGTAGCTCAGTAATTGTGGCTAAAAATGAACTCTAAGGCTGATGGCACATGGTGGATATAGTGAACTGACTGAATGGCAAAAATTAAAATAATTTTTAACAAAACGTGGCAACCTGCTCTGCTTATGCTTGGGGTCATGTTTGTAATGCTGTCCTCAATATTCTGTAGTCAATTTCCAACTGGAGCTCAGAAAAACTTACTAAAAGTCTTGTGTCTCTGTCAGAAAATAATTTTACCTTGTTAAAAGCATGATCTGTTAAGAGTTGCAATGTTTAATGTTGGTTAATAGTTGTGCAGTTTTCTTTTTAAAGAGGCACAATTAAAATATTGATTTTTGTTTACTCTGTCACCCTGGAGCCCTAGCACTTCTATTCAGATACAAACTCATCAATGTATGCAACATCCTTTGTAATTTAAAATAAAAAATTGTGGAGAAAAAACAGTTCTCAAATGTTTGTGCTTCCCATTTGGTGTGTTCTCTCTCCTGCAGTGCATCAGCGGAGGTGTTGCTTCTATAGTTCTCAGGTAAAATTACTGGGGTTTCCCCTGTAGAATGTTGTACTGACATTACAGGAAACTTGAAGCCCTCTTAAAATATCAGAGTTGGAAGGGACCTCAGGAGGTCATCTAGTCCAACCCCCTGCTCAAAGCAGGACCAATCCCCAATTTTTGCCCCGATCCATAAATGGCCCCCTCAAGGATTGAACTCAAAACCCTGGGTTTAACAGGCCAATGCTCAACCCACTGAGCTATCTCCTTTTCTCCTCTTTCTCCCTTTTGCGCCCCCCCCCCCAATAGAATAGGGACAGCACAATCATAAACAGGGTAAGCTTCTCCCATTGCCCCAGTATCATGCTTCAATATTCCTTTTAGAGAGATGATTACTAGATATGAGGATAATTTAATCTCTATCCCCATTCAGTCCTCGGCATAGTAACAGCAACTTGCTGAAAAGGTGCTTGAGTGATGTGGACAGTTCTCCAGTAAAACCTAGACTGAGACCACCAGGTTATTTTACAAAAGCCACAAAACAACTATGATATGGTCTCTGTGGACTTTGGTCTCTGCTGCCCTTTCAAGGTATGTTTAGCAAACTGCACACTTGAGGCTGGGAGGAACCCCTTTGTGCATGCTAGGATGAGGTGGTGAAAAAGCAGGATCCTGCATCAACACACTCTTCTCTTTTTGTATTCTCAGGTGGAGAGTGTGTAACAGCCATTCCATACCCCTAATCATTTTCGTTGCTTGTCTGAACCTTTTCCAATTCCAATATATCTTTTTTTGAGATGAGACGACCACATCTGCGCATAGTATTCAAGATGTGGGCTTACCATGGATTTACATAGAGGCAAGATGATATTTTCTGTCTTATTGTCTATCCAGTGGTGAGCTAGAGCCGGTTCGCACTGGTTCGCACAAACTGGTTGTTAAATTTAGAAGCCCCTCTAAAAGGGCTTCTAAAATTTAACAACCAGCCAAAAGTGGCGCCTTAGGTGCTGACTGTCTGTGGGTGCTCCGGGCGGAGCATGCACGGGGAAAATTTGATGGGTGCAGAGCACCCCGCCCTGCCCTGTGCCTGGCCCCAGCTCCCCTCACCTCCGCTCCGCCTCCTCCCCTGAACGCACCGCCCCGCTCTACTTCTCTGTATCCCCACCCCCGTCCCCCTCGCCTTCCCACAAATCAGCTGTTCGCGCGGGAAGCTGGGGCAGGCTGAGAAGCAGGCGGCAGCTTCGCACTCAGGCCCAGGGAGGTGGAGGCAAGCAGGGGCAGGGGGGCATGAGGAGGGCCGCCCATGCTTCAGCAGGTAACCCGGGGAGGGGGGCACAGGGGAACCGCTCCCCGCCCCAGCTCACCTCTGCCTCCCTGGGCCTGAGGGCAAAGCCGCCGCCTGCTTCTCAGCCTGCCCCAGCTTCCCGCGCGAACAGCTGATTTGTGGGAAGGCGAGGGGGACAAACAGCTGATTCACAGGAAGCCGGGGGAGGGGGCAGAGAAGCAGAGTGGGGCAGTGCTCTCAGGGGAAGTGGCGGAGCGGAGGTGAGCTGGGGCTGGGCGGAGAGCTGCTGGTGGGTGCTCTGTACCCACCAAATTTTCCCCATGAGTGCTCTAGCCCCAGAGCATCCTCAGAGTCGGCGCCTAAGGTGCCACTTTTGATGTGATCAGTGGGGGGAGTGGCTGCTCCCCCTGCTCTCCCCCTAGCTACGCTCCTCTGCCCCAAGGTGCTAGAGGGACCTGCCAGATGCTTCCTGGGAGCTGCCCCAGGTAAGCACCGCTGGGACTCCCTAGCAGGTCACTCTGGCTCTTAGGGATGGGGTGGAGTGGGATGGGTACCCACTATGGTGGCCCACGATCCCCTCCTGCCCAGTTCTGGGGGCAGTCAGGGGACAGGAGGAGGGCATCAAGGAATGCGGGGGATTGGATGGGGCAGAAGTCCCCAGGGGGCGGGAGTGGGCAACAACCCCCTTGTGGAGTGAGGAGGGAACCGGTTAAGATTTTGGCAGCTCATCACTGTGTCTAGCCCTTTCTTAATGATTCACAAGATTGTGTTAGCCCTTCTGAAGGACTAATGTAGAAAAATCCCTGCCACAATGCTGGAGCTTTATCATGAGTCTTGCAATCAGTTGTTGTTCTTCAGTTGCTGGCAGCGGCAGGCTGCGTGAGCATGCTCGCTTTAATTTAAAAAACAAGTCTGGTTCAAGTGCTCATGCTTGTTGAGGAAAAAAAAGCTTGAACTTAAAGTCACAGAAAAAGAACAAAGCGGCACAAAGTCCTGTGGCACCTTGTAGACTAACAGACGTCCAGGAGCATAAGCTTGTGGGGGTCGATACCCACTTGGTCAGAGGCACGTAGTGGAAGTTTTCAGAGACAGGTATAAATACACAAGCAAGAACCTACCTTTTTTTCCCTTTTTTTAAGTGCCTGTTTTTGAAGCCAAGCCCCTGACTCTTTTTTTTTTGTGGGGGGGGGCGGCATCTGACTCATGACTGGCCTGGAAGTGGCAATATCAAGATTTTGAAACTTCAGTGTCTGGACACAAAGTGGCACCGCCCCCTGGGCCCTGCTCCTGCCGCCCACAACCTTGGGGCAGCGGTCACAGGCAGGTCCCGCCCTGGGACCAGGGAAGGAGGCTCTGTATCCGCTTCCCATGCCCTGGGCCGACAGGGCGCGGCCACTAGAGGGCGGGGGTTGCGTTTTGATTTTGATCCCTCTACCTCCCCGTAGTTCGCAAGATGGCGGCGGCCGGGGACGTGCCCGTGAGGGTCTGTAACCAGGAGATTGTCAAATTCGACTTGGAGATTAAAGCGGCGGTGCAGGTACCGTCATCCGGAGCCCCCGGCCCCATTTCCTGCGCCCCTTCAGACACCAACCCCTCCACCCCGCCCGGCACCTTCCTGAAGAGGGGCCAGCGCCCCCTGGCCCCTGCCCAGTCCGGCTCCCTACTCTCCCGCCACCGCGCCCCCACCCCGGGGCAGATGGGTCGGTCTGTGTGTGGGGGGGGGGGGTCACCCGGGGGCAGCTGGGCCCAGCGCCCGGCCCTCCCGCCCCAGCCGGGGGGGTCACCGCTGGGGAGTTCGCTCCGCGCCCGGCCCTCCCACCACACCCCTCCCAGTAGGTGGATGGCTCACCGCTGGCAGCTGAGCTCAGCCCGCTGCCCTCCTGCCACATCCAGGGCGGGTGTGTCGCCTCTGGGGAGTTGGCGCAGTGCCCTGACCTCTTCCCAGTCCAGACACCTCTCCCAAGGACTTGATCCTTCCCCGCCCACCACCTAGGGTCTTTGCAAACAGATACATGAGCGCATGTCTCTGTGAACCTCTCTGCCATGGTCATGTCCCTTGGAGGCTTTGGAGAGCTGGCATTTAGGAGCCTGCAGGTCTTATGTGGAAGGGAAGTAGAAATGTTAGTTTAATTCTCTGGTGCCTGGTCCTCAGATGTGCCCAGGCTAACTGATTTTCCCAAACTGTGCCAGTTCTGCCCCACTAAAAGGTTAATAGAGCATTTCAAAACCACTGCCTGTGTGTTTGTGCAGTGCCTAGTGCAATGGGCCCTGTGTCCCTGGTGAAAAACAAAACCAAACCATAATACTGATAATGTTCACATCAACCCCATCTTTAATCACATTGCAAACATTCACATTCCCCACAAATTGAAAAGTCCTACGTTTCTGCCTGTATGCCATTCAGCAGACACCCTTCTCAAAAATTAATTAAATAAATTAATAAGCAAATTAAATTACATTACCCATCAATGGCTTCTAACCTGTCTGTTATTTCTTTTAGGATATCAGTGATTGTCAAGGGCCCTTAAGTGTGCTTACAGAATTAAATGCCAGAGTAAAGGAAAAGTTTCAACATTTACGTCTCAGAATACAGGTGAGGCATAACATAACGACAAAAATGAGATGCTGGCAGGTAACAGTAACGGTGTTAATGGTGCTTCGTAATAGGGTTTGCCTGGGTTTTCTAGAGAAAGAGAAGTTTTATTTGCCTGTGTGTTAGGTAGAATGAAGGTTAAAATGTATCAGGGTGACACTGCAGTACTAGTATCTTGGAGCCATTTATAAACCGTAATATTGAGAATTTCTAATTGTTTATGTATTGAGCATAATAAGTAAAAATCGTTAATTCTGGGGTCTCATCCCACAAATATGTGTCTTGCAAGTATAGCTTCCTTCGCAATTGATGGAGTCTAAGATGACAAGTTCTGCAGAAATTAAATTTACTTTTAAAGGAAAAATTAAATTCCTAAACACTAGTTACAGTGGTAACCTTCCAAATGGGCTGATACTCATAGCTTTCTCTAAAATCAGAAGAGGAAAATTGGCATGATTCTTGTCACTTCCATTGTTGCCAATAGTCTGCTGAAAAGCAGCAGTGAAGTTAACCTGCCAGTCTACTTATTGCTCTGTGTTCTCTGGCTGATGTGAAAGTATGTTGACTCTTGTCTTGTTATTGGGGTCGTTCAAGAGCCAACTGGTTAGGATGCACATGACGAGTCATTCTAAACTAATCTAGATCCAAACCAAGGGTATCAGCAGTATCAAGTTAGTTATTCTCTCTGGTGGAGAAAAAAGTAATTATTGTAGATGGTGACAGCTTATGCTCAGATTTTAGTATGTCTGCTTTTATATTGAAGGAGCTTGAGCAGATGGCTAAGGAACGAGATAAAGAATCAGAGAAACAAGCTTTACTCCAAGAAGTAGAGAACCATAAAAAACAAATGCTCAGGTAGGTAAAGATGGTGACAGTATGTACGGACTCTTCATTTAATCGTACACACTTAGGATCTCAAAGCACTTTACAAAAGTGGGTGAGCTTCATTACCCTCATATTACAGATGGGGTCACCTAGGTCAGTGGTTTTCAAACTGTGGGTCGTGACCCAGTACTGGGTCATGGAATGTAAGGTATTGGGTCGTGGCAGCTCTGGTCAGCACTGCTGACTGGGCCATTGAAAGTCCCGTCAGTGGTGCTGCCCTGCTAAGACAGGCTAGTCCCTATCTCTTCTGACACCACGCTGCGCCCCAGAAGCGGCCAGCAGCAGGTCCGGCTCCGAGGCAGGAGGCCACAGGGCTCCGTGCACTGCCCCCATGCCGAGCACTAGCTCCGCACTCCCATTGGGCAGGAACTGCTTGCACACCTCTGCTTAGGAGCTGGACCTGTACGGACAGAATCCAATGCACCGCTACAGACTAGGGACCGAATGGCTAGGCAGCAGTTCTGCGGAAAAGGACCTAGGGGTGACAGTGGACGAGAAGCTGGATATGAGTCAGCAGTGTGCCCTTGTTGCCAAGAAGGCCAATGGCATTTTGGGATGTATAAGTAGGGGCATAGCGAGCAGATCGAGGGACGTGATCGTTCTCCTCTATTCGACATTGGTGAGGCCTCATCTGGAGTACTGTGTCCAGTTTTGGGCCCCACACTACAAGAAGGATGTGGATAAATTTGAGAGAGTCCAGTGAAGGGCAACAAAAACGATTAGGGGTCTAGAACACATGACTTATGAGGAGAGGCTGAGGGAGCTGGGATTGTTTAGCCTGCAGAAGAGAAGAATGAGGGGGGATTTGATAGCTGCTTTCAACTACCTGAAAGGGGGTTCCAAAGAGGATGGCTCTAGACTGTTCTCAATGGTAGCAGATGACAGAACGAGGAGTAATGGTCTCAAGTTGCAGTGGGGGAGGTTTAGATTGGATATTAGGAAAAACTTTTTCACTAAGAGGGTGGTGAAACACTGGAATGCGTTACCTAGGGAGGTGGTAGAATCTCCTTCCTTAGAGGTTTTTAAGGTCAGGCTTGACAAAGCCCTGGCTGGGATGATTTAACTGGGAATTGGTCCTGCTTCGAGCAGGGGGTTGGACTAGATGACCTTCTGGGGTCCCTTCCAACCCTGATATTCTATGATTCTATGACCTGCTGCTGGCCGCTTCCAGAGCGCAGCACAGTCTGCGGTGCCTGGACAGGTGGGAAGCCTGCCTCTGCACCCTGGCTGCGCCACTGACCGGGAGCCACCAGAGGTAAACCCGCACCCCAACCCTGAGCCCCACCCCTCATCCACAGCCCCATCCCAGACCCGGCACCCCCAGCCCAGAGCCCTGACCCCCTCCCACACCCCAAACCCCTGCCCAGAGCCCCCTCCCACACCTCAAACCTCTCATCCCCAGCTCTGTTGGGTCGCGGGAATCAACAATTTTCTTCAACTGGGGTGCCAGAAAAAAAGTTTGAAAACCACACCTAGGGGAAGTGACTTGCACAAGGTCACCGAGTAAATCAATGATAGAGTCAAAAATAGAATTCAGATCTCCTGAAGCACAGTCTCTTGTTCTAATCTCCGAGTTGTGTTTTATATATATATATTACCTTTCTGTCAAATAGAATTGTTTGAATAGTTATTCTTGACGACACTCAGAACAGGGATGGAATGTAATTAGATTTTCAACAGCTTGCACGATAATCTTCCTTGCCTTGCTCTCTAAACATACAGAAGAGGAGAAATGTATGAGGGAATGGGATATTTCTACTCTTAGCATGATGTAGAAGTAGATTTCAGAGTGGTAGCCGTGTTAGTCTGTATCAGCAAAAACAACAAGGAGTCCTTGTGGCACCTTAGAGACTGACAAATTTATTTGGGCATCAGCTTTCGTGGGCTAGAACCTACTTCATGCATCTGATGAATTGGGTTCTAGCCCACGAAAGCTTATGCCCAAATAAATTTGTTAGTCTCTAAGGTGCCACAACGACTGCTCGTTGCTTTTATGTAGAAGTAGTTCACATAATATATTTTACATGTTGATTGTTACTGGTAAGCAGGTGGGATGTTGTTGGGGTGTGGTATTTATTTGTGCCCAACTGCCTTGTATCTGGCTGGCACCTGAAAATCTTTCTAGCTTTGCGAACTGTCGCCATCATTCTAAAACATTGTACACTTGTGATTTCAGCAATCAGACAGCTTGGAGAAAGGCAAATCTAGCTTGCAAAATTGCTATAGACAACTCTGAGAAAGATGAACTGCTGCAAAGAGGAGACCCATTAAGACAAAGGTACTAAATCTTTCCTTTGTAATTAGAGAATTTAAACAATAGATGCTGTATCCAGTTATTCTAAAAAGAAATAGTAATACATTGTGTGTGTGTGTGTGTGTGTACTGTAAACTACATGGTTCCATTTAGAAAGTGGGTCCTTTTATTGACACCTATTACCTTCTGTGTAAATAAAGGTGTGGTTGATTTGTAATATTCAGTTAAACTGTACATTCTCCCACTTTTGTTAGGAAGGGGGAAACTGTTAAGACTGCTCCAAAGTTTGTGTGGTTTACATCAAGTGTATCATAGACATAAAGTACAAGTTACAAATCTGCCTGATATCATTATTTCACACCAAGAATTGGATTGTTTTATATAATTTGTGAATTAAACACTTGTCTTATTTAATCGGCGAGGAACATCAAACTGGGTATAAAAGGTAACAAAGCAGTGGCTTTAATCACTGTTTCCATATTGTGTCATGAAATAGTATATTTGTGGATCAGCATCTGATGACGCTTGGACCCCTTCTCTCAGCCACTGCCTAGTAACTGTCTCAGGGGCTGCTGCTCTAAAATTCAGTGACTTTGGGCTTTAGTGAGGATTTTGGGTGCACATTCAAATCAACTACCTCATTTGAATGAGCACATTAAAATAATGTGTTTATGTGCTTTGTACATCTGAAGGCGACTATGGTTGGTGCCAAATTCCAGCTCTAAACACCCTATTACTATCAGAAGCAGCAAGCATCAAACACCCCAGAGATGTGATTTTATTCCTTGCCATTTTATTTTTCCTTTCTTCCTTCAGAAAAACCACAAAGGAAAGCCTGGCAGAGAATGCAAGTAAAATTACAGAGAACCTGATGGGCATTAGCAGAATGATGTCTCAGCAGGTCCAGCAGAGTGAGGAGACCATGCATACGCTAGGTACAGATGCAACCCAAGTCTTTGGTTATGGATTATAAAAATTTGATTGAAATTAATAGGCAGCAGGTTTAAAACAACCAAAAGGAAGTACTTCTTCACACAACACACAGTCAGTCTGTGGAACTCATTGCCAGGGGATGTTATGAAGGCCAAAACTATCACAGAGTTCAAAAAAGAATTAGATAAGTTTGTGGAGGATAGGTCTATCAATGGCTGTTAGCCAGGGTGGTCAGGGATGCGATTCCATGCTCTGGGTGTCCCTAGCCTCTGATTGCCAGAAGCTCGGAGTGGACAACGGGATGGATGAGTTGATGATTGCCTGTTCTGTTCATTCCCTCTTAAGCAACAGGCATTGGCCACTGTTGGAAGACAGGATACTGGGCTAGATGGACATTTGGTCTGACCCAGTATGACTGTTCTTATGTATAGGATTATTGCACTAGTCTTTTGCCTCTGGAGACCTGGGTTCAGACCTGTTTTAAAGGAGAATGATGCTCTATTCCTAGAGGTGACTCTTCCAGGATAGAGTGAGGAAAATTGGCAGGGTGCAGTGGAAATTTGCACTGCGCTGCCCATGATGAACTTATTTTGCAGATACTTAGACGACTTCTGTTGCAGGACTTTCAGTCAGTACCTGTCACCAGAACTAACATTTTCACACAAAACAGAGAATAACAACTGGCTGTGGCTTGGAGTTATATTTCAGACCATCCTCCTGACTGGTGGCGAGTTTTGTAAAATCGTCTAAGAAAAAGAAGAAAGAGGAAGAAGCTGATTGGAGACTCTTGGTTCTGTGTAAAATCTTTTCTGTGATATGAGATCACTGACATTCCACAGCAAATTTGATGGCAAAGCAACAATGTCAGGGACAGTTTGTTTGCCATTATTTTATACTGTTTTCCTAGCATACATGGTGTCATATCAAAGAAATACAAAAATATGATGTGTGGGTGTGTCTGTATAAATAGAGACATACCCACACATAGAAGGAAGTTTAACATGGATACAAGATACCCAGCCCTCCAGCTGGGTTGACTAAGGCAGGACGAGATCAAGTGATTTGTACCCAAGGTCACATGCTGTGTCAGTAATGCATCTAGGACTAGGAACCCAGGACTTGGCCAGCTCTTTCCTTTAGATCCTAGAACAATAAATCAAGTGGGCTGTCAAAATTGGTGATTCATGAACCATTTAGAAGTCGGATGTGTGCCAGCTGGGCCTCTTATATTTGCTGTGCTTGGAGAGAGAAAGAAAGAGAGTGGGATTTAAAGGATAGGTTAGATAATGCAACTTTCTCTCCCTCACTATCTACCCCCATCTGGAGATGGCAGCTGTGCACAGTTCCTGCACACAGAAAAAGTATGTTTCTTTTCCTTTTAAATAAGACAGATTTGGCAGTCACTCTGTCACCCATTTTCTGGCTGAATAGTGCTTACAGTTTGTCATGGGAGGAGCTATCAAAGATTGTCTGCTGTGAGAAAACCAGCTGTGGATTTTGAGTCTGTAGTTAGAATTTTAACATCTAAAAAATAACAGTCCTTTTTCCAGTATTTGATTGTGGAGCAAGGAAGCCATGCTTTGTCACTAACCATGGGAAACAACAACTATTTTCCCTTTGCCACTTGGATAAAGGACCTTTCTTTAAGGATGGGACATCAGAGTTTGTGATATGATGGATTATGATATTTCTTTCATAAGATATTGCATGCTCATATGAGTGAACAGCACATTTGAAGTTTGACCTTTCTTTATTCATTTAGCTCTGTACAAATTCAGCTGCATTTTCTCAGCTACAGGATGTGGATTGTGCAAGAAAATGGAGACTCGGGCTTCTGCTTTTCATTATTTAGTAATATGAAGAGAGAATTGTTTTGCAAAAACACAAACTAAAAAGCTCCTGTATGCCATGTCATTATTTTGTTGTATTCTGAAACAAACTCTTTGTTCAATGGAGTCCAGCTAATACCCTCACCCTAAGATTAGAATTTTTACAGAGAAATTGTACATTTTTAAAAAAGAAAGCCAAATGTTAAAATGTTTGGAAGTGAACCATTAAGGGATCTGTTGAGGCCCTGACTGCTTCATCACTCTTCCTGACTTTCATCGAATTACTGTCCTGGCTCAGAGGGACACTTCTAGTGGTGAGAGAGCACTTTGGTTTCCATGACCATACTCAGATGCTGGCCTACACTGAAGTTGCCAGTAATGGTGCCAGTTGTGATGGCAGTTTCTCTCTAGTAAGAATGGAGCTGAATCCACCAAACTTGTTTCACACAGACCTCAAAAGGCAATGACTTCTGTTCACAGGTGACCTGAACTAGATTTGATGATCCAGTAATCTAAGCATGAATGGTCCTGCATCCTGTTACCAGATCTGCAAACCATCCAGCCCTCCTAGTTTCTTTTGCTTTGTGTTTTTTTCCAAGGCATATTAGGGCTCCTGTGTGGTGAAAGATTCTGCAGGAACATGATCTGCATTGATGTTACCGCTAGTCAGACTAACCCGTGGGGGTGAAACTATATGTAATTTCCTTTATGCATGTTTCCATTGTAAGATGCTTTGAAGCACACTCAGCTGAAACTTTACACTTTCTCATTTCAGCCAATTCTTCACGAACCATCCTGGATGCGAATGAGGAATTTAAGTCCATGTCGGGGACAATACAGTTGGGGCGAAAGCTCATTACAAAGTACAACCGCAGAGAACTGACGGATAAGCTGCTCATTTTTCTCGCCCTGGCCTTATTTTTGGCCACTGTGCTCTACATCCTGAAAAAGAGACTCTTTCCATTTTTGTAAAATTCCAAAGCACATGGACCACCAAATATTATGAAAGACCAGAAAGAGAGATGGGGTAATAATAATAAGGGTCGGTGTAACTGGTTTCCAGCACTGTTCTAGCTGAAAGAGGGTTAGAGCAGACAGGTCTTTATATGGTATAAATGGAGTACAATACCTGGCTAAGATATCAAGCAAGCTTGCTCGCACAGATAGGGGCCGTAGCAGAAAGAATGAGGTGGACAGAAGTAACACCCTGGTCTCTGCTGGCTTGGGGAAACAGAGAAGCAGTTGGTGATCATGGCAGGTGCTAGTCTTAATTTTCAACCCTTCTCCCATCTCAGCATGAAATGACCTGTTACTTAACAGTCTGATCAGGAGGTGCCTTATCAGCTGCATGTAAGATGATGAGGAATGTGAGGAGAGAAAAGAGGATGGAAGCAAATAAAAAAAACCCAAACTTAGATACATTCCTTTAATAAACTATTTATAGTGTCTGCGTAAATTGAGTCTTATTTAAACGGAGGAATTACACCTGTATTGAAGGAACCGAATTGTATATACAAGGTCTGTCTTACTTTAAAACTGAATCTGCCTTTGACTTACAAAGATGGCTGCTGCAGGAATGAAATTAAATAAGTAGCTTTAGAATGAAAACTGTCATGCCACCTTTTCACAAGGCGAGTTCCAAATGTAGTCTTATAATATGGGAAATACATCTTGTGCCTTCTTGAGGCCAAAGTTACTGTGTTTCTTTGAGAATGTAGTTCAGATATATTCTGTGGCTTCCTTTCAGGTCTGCACTTGGAGGACTCCAGTTGATATTTGAGTAGAAAGGCCCATTTGCCTTGATTCAGCACAGCTTTGTGATGCTGACATTTCCTCACTGCTGGATAGAGAATTCCTGCCATACTGTTAGTGTAAGAGGCATAGGAATGTATTTCATATGATCAATTCCTAAGGAGTACTGTGAAGTTACAGAAAAGGGATTTCAGTTGGGGATACAAAAAGAACTTAGAAAAACCATAGCAAAAAATTATACATTTCTTAACATGAACCCTAGAGATCGCTTGGAGTAGATCTTTGGTCATCATTACATCTCTTGAAATTTGAAAAAGAATTTTGTATTGATCAAAAGACCAAAGCAAAAACAAGTCTCTATTATAGCTCTTCTTACTGGTGCAATATTTTATTAAAAGCACATTGTCAAGGAAATTTTTCTGTAGTCTTTTGTCTTAGTTTCCCTTTATACATTTCCTCTTAATATTTACATCTTCAGAGTGCTGGCAACTTGTACATTTTCAAATGTTTCTTCCTTCCTCCTATAGTTTGACCTTTTTTGATTGGCAAACTTGAGTTGCCTTCCCCTCCCCTGTGTTTTGAATGAAATAACAATAAACGTGTTTGTTTGGTTTAACAGCACCATTATCAATATGCAGTACTCTGTGTAGCACCTTCTTATACCGAAAGAACTGTGAGCTGAACCTTCAACTGATGTCTGTGTAGCTCTAGGAAAAATATTTAACTGCTGCCTTAGCACCAGTAGGAACACCTGAAATGCTGGGTTTGTGCGGGGGTGTCTAAAACTGGTGGCTATTATAAAAAAAAAATCAGTTGTTTAGAAGTTAAGTTAAATAAAAAACAAGGCCCTTCTAAATAGAATCCAGATGATACTTCCAGTTACATTTCAGTATTTTAGAGGATATCAGATTTTTGGCTAGACATCCCTTTAAAGGTTAGGTTCCATTTGGGAAAGAGGAAGTGGCACTAACTCCTCAAGGTGGTCCTGTCTTGTAAAATTCCCTTATTAGATCTTATCAGGTGGCATAATTCCCCCTTTTTGCCATCTGTCGACATGGGTTTGAGTTTAAGAAGTAGGATGTAATGAGGGTGGACCAAAGTATATTATTATGATTTAAGCCAATGCCTATACACAGTTGCCATGGTGAGCAGGTACTGCCAACAGGGTATAGGAGCTATAATCTTTCATCAGCAGCTCTGAAAATAGAGGCCTCTAGGTGATGAGTTGAAAGAGCTGTTGCCAGTCCTTCATAGGGAGAAAAAGAAGTGATAACTATGCCAGCAGCTCTCCTGTTACATCCAGCAGAGGGCAGTAGTGCGTGCACATATAATGAGCCTTTCTTAAGAGGGGAATCATGAACTGTTTTTCATCCAGTCAGATCCTTTCTGTCTCTTATCCAGGCATTTATACACCATCCATCTATCTAGTGTATGGTTTTTTATATTATTCCTTACTGGGGTAGTTGACTTGAAGCTTCCCAACTGTAACTGCATCCTAGGGAACCCAAAGTTTAGAACAAAGTGATGGTAAGAATGTTCCATTCCTGAATAAAGGAGAAAATTCTTCATTTTCATCACAATTAGATGTATTTTTTTTATACCGTAAATAGTTAAAAGTACCATAAGGCTGCTTTTATATGTTTTATTAAAGGAGTTCTCATGAGCAGATTGAGGTTTGGTTCTTTTGGGCAGTAAAGGAAAGCATGAACTATTGTATTCTGTATGTAGAAGCATCAAAAATGTATACAACATCACAACTAAATGAAAGTGGTCTCTGTCCTTGACATTGAAAAGCACTGCTTAAATATAGTATGTTCTAGTTGATCCTCTGTGCTGCAGAGTGTCTGACTTCTGAATTAGTAATGCATTACCATCTTATATACATTTAAAGAAGTCAAAAGAATTCTCCCTTCCAGCCTGCTAAATTTCTGGACCAGCTGTAGCAGTTTTGCTTTATTGATTTGACTTGCTTTGGGAGAAATGGTCTCGTGTTCTAAAAGCACAGTGTCTGCAGGTGGTCAAACGTTACAGCTGATTCAATGTTTCCTTCCTAATGTGAGAGCAGTATAAAAATAGATCGCTCTTAATCTCTGAGTTAGTGGAATGCTGAGCAGACAGTAGAGCCATGCTGTAAGTAATGATGGAGTGCAACTGTCCCTGCAGGAAGTTTGTGGTTTATCTGCTTTGCCCTCTCAGTACAGAAGATAAATGTTTCTTATAAAAGAAATGGCCTCCGCAGGGCACTGTGGGATTCAATAACTTCTGTTTTATAAGGAGTTCAGACTTTCCTGATGGAGATTGAAAATGTAGCAATTTAGTAAAAATCCATTGTTAAATGCATCTTTTCCTGTTTCTCTGTTGGCTTTGTGACTTAATATTACTGAGTTATAGATCCCAGAAGTAGGTAACTAGAATATCATAGGAATAAAAAAATGGCCGACTCTACAATTATGAGCCCTTTCCATGACATTAGCTTTCATTTTTAAAAAAAGTTTCTATTCTTTTTTTACTGTGAAAATAGTGGCCCTCCCTCTGTAAATCAGTATTAGATTTGTAGTCCCCAGAAACAGGGGGATTTATACTAGTGCAAAATGGTCATACGGCAGCCATGAACTAGACCCTTTGAGAGAGAGTGAGCTAGCACATGATCTGCCCTTTGCCCCAAGTCTTCTCCTGTTATGCCATTCCCTCATTGCTTGATTTCCAAGAACTTTTATTCTACAGACCATCAAGAATGGTGCCAGACCACTAATGGACTACAAACTATACAATAAGAATATTATTGATGTAATATTAAGGTGGAATGTAATGCTCTCCAGAAGTGTGGAATGAAGTCATTATATTCCAAATCATCACAATTTAGGTGATAATTAGAGGAGGCCTTTCCGCAGTAACAAACCTATGGAACAGCTCAGCTTTGGCTTCCCCAAAGGCTATGACTAGAACAATGATACTCAAGACAGTGAAAATTAAATCCTTTTGGGGACATAAAATGTGATTTACTTATGCACTGTACATGGCACCTAGGTACTATGGTGGGCACTTAGCATTACAAAAATAAAGAGATATATGTAATAGAAATGGGTCAGATGCACTCCTGTAATTTAGACTGTCTGCCACAAGATGTGTATCAGTCACTGTAAGCTGGCAGCATGACTTACTGTAGTCAAGCTTTTTCTTCAAGAAACAGTGTTTCTGATAAGAAATTGAAGCCAGTTAACCTGAGCAAAAGCTAAATAGAAAAGCTCCCTAGAGTTTAACCCACTCCTTTGGCCCTGGCTATGGAGGCCTATCTATCCAAAAGCATTGTCTTTCCTCAGTGTAACAGGGTGGCTTGTGATTGGGCTGAAGAGTCTGGGGCTAAGCCAGCCCTTACTACAAGATGAGACTGAGAGGAATCAGGAGATTCTAACTGAAAAGACAGGGCAGGGGTGTGGCTGAGAGAGGGTTGTTGAGGCTGCCCCAGGTAGAAAGTTCCGGGATGTTCAGGAAACAGAAACCTGAGGAGATGTAGCTAGCAAGCACAGGCGTAGTTTGACTTCCATATTTGGGGGAGGGGGGTGGCTCCAGTCCAGCCAACGGGGCAGTGTATGGGGGAGGAGGGGAAATTCTGTTCCGGCCCACAGGGGCACCATTTCAGATTTTCAGGGGAGGGAATCAACTTTAGCTATGATTCCAGGAGCTACTGAAGCAACTGAATACTGTATTTTTGTATTTTTATTTTTGCAGATAACTTAGAAATTATCTGGCAGGAGCACTGTGTCTAATTCCTATCTCAAGAAAGAAAATTGAATAAATATTAGACCCACTCAGCTCTAATACTAACATGGTCTGACATCTTGTGGCAAATCACTTAAGGGACACTGGTTTGGTTTAAAATTGTAATGTATATTCTCTCTCAGATACTCTTACTAAAGTCAAAAGGGACCATCGTGATTGTCTAGGCTGACCTACTGCATGTTGCAGGCCACAGAACATCACCCACTCACTCCTGTAATAGACCCCTAACCTCTGGCTGAGTTACTGAATTCCTCAAATCATGGTTTAAAGACTTCAAGTTAGAGAATTCACCATTTACACTAGTTTAAACCTGGAAGTGACCCATGCCCCATTCTTCAGAGGAAGCGGAAAACCACCAGGGTCTCCACCAATCTGACCCAGGGGAAAATTCCTTTCTGAACACTAATATGGTGATCAGCAAGACCCTGAGCATGTGGACAAGATCCACCAGGAAGATACCTGGGAAAGAATGCTCTGTAGTAGCTCAGAGCCCTCCCTATCTAGTGTCTCATCTCTAGCTATTTGGGATTTTGGCTACAGGCAGTTGCCGATGAGCCATTGTAGGCAGTCCTGTCATACCATCCCCTCCATAAACTTATCAAACTCAGTCTTGAAGACAGTTAGGTTTTTTGCCCCCTCTGCTCCTCTTGGGAGGCTTCTCCAGAATTTCACTCTCTGATGGTTAGAAACCTTCACCTAATTTCAAGCCTAAACTTGTTGATGGCAACTTTATATCCATTTGTTCTGGGGTCCACATTGGTACTTATTTAAGTCCTCTCCCTCCTTGGTATTTATCCCTCTGATACATTTATAGAGGGCAATCATATCTCCCCTCAGCCTTATTTTGGTTAGGCTAAACAAGCCAAGCTCTTCGAGTCTACTCCCATAAGGCAGGTTTTTTCATTCCTCAGATCATCCTAGTGGCCCTTATCTGCACCTGTTCCAGTTTGAATTCCTCTTTCTTAAACATGGGAGACCAAAATTTCACACAGTGCAACCTCCAGATGAGGTCTCCCCAGTGCCTTGTATAATGGTACTAACACTTCCCTGTCTCTACCAGAAATACCTCACCTGATGCACCCCAGGACCGTGTTAGCCTTTTTCAGAGCCACATCACACTGATGGCTCATAGTCATCCTGTGATCAACCAGTATACCCAGATCTTCCTTCTCTGCATCCGATGAAGTGAGCTGTAGCTCACGAAAGCTTATGCTCAAATAAATTTGTTAGTCTCTAAGGTGCCACTAGTAATCCTTTTCTTCCTCCTCTTCTGTCACTTCCAACTAATAAAACCCCATCTTACAGCAAAAATTCTTCTTGTTAGTCCCTAAATGCATGACCTTGCACTTTGCACTATTAAATACTCTATCATCCCATTTCTATCATTCCAGTTTACAAGTTCATCCAGATCTTCTTGTATGATATTCTGGTCTTCCTCCATATTGGCAATACCTCCCAACTTTGTGTCATCTGCAAATGTTATTAGCACACTCCTACTTTTTGTGCCAAGGTCAGTAATAAAAATGTTAAATAAGATTGGTCCCAAGACTGACCCTTGAGGAACTCCACTAGTAACGTCCCTCTAGCTTGACAGTTCACCTTTCAGTATGATCCATTGCAGTCTCTCCTTCAACCAGTTCCTTATCCACCTTTCAGTTCTCATATTAATCCCCATCTTCTCCAATTTAACTAATAATTTCTCATGTGAAACAGTAACAAATGCCTTACTGATATCCAGGTAGATTAGATCTACTACATTTCCTTTGTCTAAAAAATCAGTTATCCTCTCAAAAAAAGATATTAGTAACCTCTTGAATCCAACAATTGTAGAAAAATCTACAATTACTTTCTATCATTTAGGCTACTTACTTTTTGATGAAGTGAGCTGTAGCTAACGAAAGCTTATGCTCAAATAAATTTGTTAGTCTCTAAGGTGCCACAAGTATTCCTTTTCTTTTTGTGGATACAGACTAACACGGCTGCTACTCTGAAACCTTACTTTTTGCAGTTCACCAAGCTTGGAACAGATCATTTAACTTTAGGAAACATCCTAACAGCCCTTTCTTATCTTAATCGCCTGTTAATCGCTCTGTTTTCGGACTCCCTGCCTTAGGGGTCCAAGCTGGGAGAAGTCTCCTCTGCAGAACTCATTACATTGCACACTCAGGCTGCCTGCCTGACACTTGCAGTTTGCAGGGGGAGGGTGTAATGCCCCTCCTTGCCCCTTGCCCCCAAAACACCATCCATGCTAGCAAGTATGGCTCCTGCAGAAACATTGAACTATGACCCAGGTCTGAGGAAGAGGGCTGGAAACCCCCCAATTAAGGGGAGAGAGAAAGAGCGAGACCCTGAACTGGTGTTGGGGTCTGGAGGGTCCAGTGCACCTGAGGACTAAATAAATTAGAGTCTGGGTGGGGAATGTTTTAATTTTCCTTTGGACTGCGTGAAGTTTGTTTAAGGAGACCTGTGAAGGAGAAAACAAAGGTGGGGTACCGCAGAGGTACCCCTGGCCACAAGGGATGCTTGGGAGGCAATAAGCCCCCACACCACAGTGCATTGTCTCCCAAGCCTTTCTTATGCACACCTGTGCAAGAGGAGGGGGAAACTGAGTTGAGATTAAACCCTTGTTCATGAGGGGCTTGATAGCACCTACACCCCGTCAGAGCATTTATTTATATAGTGCTACCTGTGTGATCAGTGCTTCATAGATGACTAAGAAGACATGATCTCTGGCCAGAAAAGAGTAAGGTGACAAGGTACAGACTGGATGAAGACAACAAAAAGTCATGGGAGTTACTATTGGGATTTTAGACCGGTGTCTTGATAGCAACGTGATTTTTATTTTGTTTGCATTGTTCTGTCTAATAATGCCTCACCTCAGTGAGGTCTACAGTCCAAGAAGATATAAGTATTGCAGGTATCTCCGGGCTCCTTTATTAGCAAAAACAATGTTTGAAGCTAATTAATTGTCAAGCACGCACAGTATTGTAAATGATTATTGACCAAAAGCTGCAGTTTCATTTAGAGCTGTGTTCTGCTCTCCTTTCCCCAGTATGCCTATCAGAGGGAAATCCTAATTCAAGGACAGCTGTACCTGTGACTTCTGAGCAGGGGTCCATAACATCCTTAATTTCTTCTCCCACATTGATACATTGTAACAACTTGGGCAGTTGCAGGGTCAGGAGTGAAATATCTGGGAATTTCAATGCATATTTTGCTCCAAATGTTGAGGATTTCTGGACTTTTTCTAATTCTACAAGCTCATACATGTGGGCTGATCCTTGCTCCCATGCAGAGCCTAAATTAACTTCAGCGGGGCTCACAGGCAGACTACTACAGTTGAGATTGGTGCTGAAGAGAAGGCTGTGTACAGAGGGATGTATCCAAAGGGAAACTGCATGTCCTAGGACACTGAAATAGCTCTTTCTGAACCACTTCTGAAAATCTGTGTTTCCTTGAGGGGAGGAGTGTACTTCGAATGGCTTCCTAGGAGACTGCAATTCTATTGAATTAGAATCTGGAGGAAATAAATAGAAACAGTTCCAGTGTAGCTATGCTGAAGAGCCTGAGGTTTTACTTGATTTGTAAAATCACTGCGTCTGAAGCATTATTTGACTTCAGTTATAGAGCAGACTGATATAAAAACAGTGTAGGGATAACTCTGTGAATGGGAGAGAATAAATTATGTGGAAATTGAATATGATATTTAAACAAATTGAAGGAAAAAATCTAGGTGCATATTTGAAAGGTTTTTAAATGCTTTCCACATAATGGGCTTTACCAGAATGGAATGGTGAATTCATAGCTTGAAAACTTTTTAAAATGTCATCACTAAATGTGTGCGGCTGCTATCGCATGCCAAGTGGCCTAGAGACACATGCTAGCAGGAAGAGGGCTAGGCAAGTCAGGCTGGAATCTTTGGGGGCTGAGAATATCCAGGGTGCATGTGCATACTTGTCTGCAAATATGCAGAACTCCTTTTCAAGAGAGAGGAACGGTCAATCCAGCATGTTGCTTTGCCTTCATTTTTTGTTGCCTGAGATCCCCCAAATGGAAAAAAAATCTGGCAAATACAGGTTATGCAGGATCTTTAAAATTCTTTGTAGCCGTAGAGTGCACCCAGCCATTAATCTTTTTGAATAATTTCTAGCTGAATTTTTACCAAGTTTCTAGTTCTTGTGAGCTACTATGTAACCATTCATTCATTCATTCATAGAATTGTCTGTGCAATGAGCCAAATACATTGTAAACCCAAGGTGGCATCTGCAATAATGGTCATTTGGAGGTGATTAGAGATATAAGCATCAGGGGTTAAATACTGAGACTTCCTTCTAATCTTTGTGGGATTGAGGCAGCCCTTCATCCTTCTCAGGTAGGTTAGATAGATAGGAAACTCCTAAAGAAGAGAGCTTCAACTTTCAGTTCATATCCCAGGACACTTACAATAAATGTGTGTGTTCTCCACTGTCCTTGGTCAACATTTCCCTTTACCCCAGTGTTGACATTTGTTGGTGTCACCCTGGCTGCTACTGCTGGGTGGCTGCATACCAGTCGTAGGGAGGGGTTTGTTATATATTCAGTAGTTGCCCATGAGCCCGAGTAGTTAGCTAGTATTTAGGGCTTTGCTGGGTTGCTTCCATTGATGAGAAATTTTATAAGTGCCAGATGTGTCTTTGGTGAAATCCTAATTATTTACAAAGAATGTGCACAAAGTCCTGTTTCTCTGAATACAATAGCAGCAACAGCATGCTGTTTCCTGCCCGTAGTTTACAACCCTGTCTTTCCAAAGAGTCCTGTGCCCCAAGATGTTTTTTCTTTGCGCTCTCTCAGAACCATGCTTACAACTGCTTCTCTTTCTGCCTCTGACGTATGTAGACACAGAAAGCTGCAACCAGTTAATGCCCCAGCTCCTGCACTTGCAATCAGTCCACAGGGAAAACTGTTGGCTCACGTAGTATAGCTTCTGCTCAGAGTTGGCTAGTGCTTTGGGTAGTGGCTTCTATTATTTCACGTCTCTCAACACAAAGGGGCACTTAATTGCTCATTCTTTTAGCCTGAATGAAGGTGTTTAATATACCCACTGACCCTACCCAGGTCTGTTATTGATGGAAACCGTTAACACCATCCAACATAACTACATCTATAAAATTATAGTTTGTAAGCTATTTTTTAATCCTTTCAATTGAAAGGTGCTACATGCTTGCAAAATACTATATTTAGAAGCTTAGCAACATATCTATAAGAGTGGAAGAAGCTGTTCTTCTCATGTATCTCCAGAACTGCATGATCCACACCAGCTACCCTGTCTGCTTTAGGCTATAGTTCAAGGATGTTGGTTATAACCAATGAAGCCCTCAATCAACCTTGCAAAAATATCATGAAAATGGGTCTTTACCACAATAATGATTTTTTAAAAATTATTTTATACTCACCCATTTAAAAACAAAAAAACAACTCAACCAGAGCAAATGGTGGAGTAGAATTTAGTGAGGTTGCCTTAACTGTTCTGGGACAGCCCGATTACCTGACAGAGACCCTCAGCATTATTCTCCTGGTTGGTTTCAGGTTTAATCTCCCCATAGCATGCACAGGGAGATGTCAGTGCAGGGCCCACACCTCTGAAAAATGCTCCCTCTGGTGGTTTGTTAGAGCTTGGGTTTGGTGAGGCAGGGCATAGTTTTCAGAGTAACAGCAATGTTAGTCTGTATTCGCAAAAAGAAAAGGAGTACTTGTGGCACCTTAGAGACTAACCAATTTATTTGAGCATAAGCTTTCGTGAGCTACAGCTCACTGCATCCGATGAAGTGAGCTGTAGCTCACGAAAGCTTATGCTCAAATAAATTGGTTAGTCTCTAAGGTGCCACAATTACTCCTTTTCTTTTTATTATATTCTGCTGTTACTGAAGAGAAAGCACTTATATGCCAGAGCAATGATTATTAATATACATCTCTAAATAGATAGATATGATTTTATCAGTGTCTCACTAACATGTATTTTAGGGCTAGGAAATCTTCCATGGGCTTTTTGGCTGAGGTGTTTTTCCAAATAATGTAATGGTATATTGTAATAATTAGGGGTATGGAACAGCTTTCATATGACCGTTCAAAAAAGAACTAGATAAATTAATGGAGGATAGGTCTATCAGTGGCTATCAGTCAGGATGGGCAGGGATGGTGTCCCTCGTCTCTGTTTGCAGACGCTGGGAATGGGACACAGGGGATGGATCACTTGATGATTATCTTTTCTGTTCATTCCCTCTGAAGCACCTGGCATCGGCCACTGTCAGAACACAGTTATACTGGGCTAGATGGACCTTTGGTCTGACGCAGTATGGCCGTTCTTATGTAATGTTCTACAAAAACAGCAAAATTCCCTGCAATTTTCATCATTTCTTCCTGCAATTTCTCCTCCCCCGCCCCCGCTGCAATCCCTGGTGATGTTTAGGAGAGAGATGTCTTTCTTTCTTTTCTTTCTAGTTTACAACCTAAAGGAAATGCTGTGGTCCAGTGAATTGAGCACTGGACTGTATTTCAGGAAAGTTGGGTTCTATTCTTGGCTCTCCACTGATCTGCTGGATGACCTTGGATAAGTCACTTAACTTCTCCATGCCTTAGTTTCCCAATCAGTATGGGAGATAGATAACGATTTCTACTTTGTAAAGCACTTTGAGGTTTATGCATGAAAAGTCCTATATATAAGATAGGTATTATTTATTTTATGGGTCATATGTATGTATATAAAATGTGTGTTACTATGTATACAAATCTAACATCTGGAATCTCATTGATTAATCAAACATACAAAAGTAGAAAACAGATTGCAAAACATTAGTAGAAGAGCCAGATGTACAAAAGATCCTCTGTGGCAAAAATGAAACATTCACATAGGTAAAAATATTGTATGCAAGCCAGCTGACATGAGTTAGATTTATTTCCCTGCTGGCATCTCTTGCAAGTCTCTAAATTAACATTTAAAGTGTAAAAGAAGTGTTCTCAGATCAATTAGAAGCACTTCTGCTTTGTTTTAAAAACATTCAGTCTCTTAACAATTCATTTGACCTTCCATGAAGGAGCATATTTTACACTGGATACATTTGGCAGTAATTTGTGCTATGGAGTGTAATTTTTGAATGCTCTTCAAGAAATGTCCAGCTTTTTAAAAGAAAAAAGAAAAAAAACAATAATCCTGTATAAATATTGTAGGAGTTTAATGCAATATTTACCTCCTTCTTTCTTTTGAATGCACAGCTCATATTTCATCTAAATATTGTTCAGCCTTGTCAACCTTGAGACTGGTTTATTCAAGAAATAATGGGATCAGTTATCAAAAACTTAATCCTGTTGTGGCTTGGAACACTGCAGTTATAGAATCTTGCATTGTGCAAGGAGCTACAAAGTTCAGATTATAGCTGCACAAATAACGGCAAAAATTGTTCGCAAGTATGTTTTGATTACAAAATTTATAGACAATTGAGTTTATTGTGACTCATGTTTACCTTTGTGAACATTTCAGTGCTCAAGGTTAGCTAGCACAAATATTTGGGAATAGTGAATTTTTTAAGCACAAATGGTTGCTGAAAGCAATTTTTGAATGACATGTTTGCAGTTCACATTGGGTTAGTCAGTTACAGAAGTATTCCAGTTAGAGAACAGAAACAATACCAACCGACTTCAGTAATTAACCAACCCAGTGTGAATTTCAAATAAATATTCACCACAAACAGGCTGTCAACTATTAATATGGGGTGGGAGAAGGGAATTCTGAAGAAATTTACAAATTTATCATTTTAATAACACATTTGAGAAGCTTGGGAGGACTTTGCAAACAGATGAAAAAGCAAAATTATATGAATAAATTATTTGTGATGAATTATTCACCCAATGAAATTCAGATTAATTAAAAACCTTTGCAAATGCATAAAAACCCCAGTGGTATCACCCACTTTTTAAATAGAGAAACAGTAGGGAATTGTAGTGAATAGGTCTCTGGACTAGGAATCCGGAGACAAAGTTTCTCTTACTGGCTCTGCCACTGACCTGCTGAATGACCTTGGGCAAGTCACTTCCCCCTCACCCTTTGTCTGTCTTGTCTCTTTAACTTGAAAGATCTTTGAGGAAGGGAGTGGCTTTCACTAGGCATGTATGGCATCTAGCACTATGGGGCCCACTCTAATGTGGGGACTGTCGGTGCTACTGTAATAATAATAACAATCAATAATAGCTTTAGGAAACAGAGTAACATTTGTGTAGCCCTCAAGGGACTATCTTAGCTGGTGTTTCAAACTGTAACAACAGACTTCAGGTGACATTCAGTATCCCTACGAAGTAGGTTTAATTTTAATCTTATCTCTGGGCTAGAAGAGATAAGGATGGACTAATAAGGAAGACTGGAAGAAGAGAAGATGCCAAGAATAGATATTTGCATATCTGGATGACCTAGACAGGAACAGTGAAAAATATAAATGTCACCAATATGTTGTCAATAACTGTGAGCACATTTGCAATGTTGCAACCTTCTTAAGAAAGATTCCTAGGCAGGGTAGAAACAGAAGAGAGAATCTGCAGACAGAAAAGTCACCTTTGCTTTTCAGTTGTCTACATTTCTAGCTCCATTTCATAGAATCATGGATGCTAGAGGTGGAAAAGACCTTATATGTCCTACCCAGTTCATCCATTCCAGTGGACAGTAGAGGGTTATTTTATACAGTTAGTTGAATTATCTGTATGGATAAGCCTTCTCTCCTCTCCCACTCTGTGTAATAAACTCTAGCAGAGAATGAGGCTGATAGGGAGTCAGAAAGTAAATGAGATCTAGTCTACTTGCCCCTAAACAGGGGTAAGGGAATTATGTCCTCACTCCAAGGGGTAGTATTCTTGTAGCTTCTGCTTCAGGTTTTGAGAGAACACTGTGATGTTAAAAGGAGAAGACTCACCAAGCTGGCAGGCTGATGTCAATCAAGGAGGACACACATGTTCCAGAAAATAACCTGTGGTCCTCTTCAAATATGTACTTACAGGCTGTTCCAATGTACTCTCATTCAGGCAGTGTCCGTGGCCAGGAATCAAATGACCTATTACTTCTGTTCGAATCTTTGTCTACATCTCATGGCACCACTGGCATTTCTCAATCGCAAAAGATAGAGCCATGGGCCGTTGTTTCCCCTTACACTTATGTAGAAATGGCTCTGCACTTACCAGTGGCTGAGCACAAGGGTTCAGGCCTATGATAACTGGAATGAAAGGCATCTAAGAAACTGAAGGTCTAATGGAGATAGAAGACCTCCTTTCTGCTTTTCTAATTACTCTGCTGTAAATCTCCATTATTCCTGGTATTTCATCCATCATAGTCATCTGCATGAGCTCCACAGCAGCAGCTGTTACTGCGGTTTCAGAACCTCCAGCTAGAAGTGCATCTTCTCATAAACAAACTGAGGAGTTACTGTGATGAAGTGAATTTCTTTTCTAAATTCGTAACTGACCTGGAACAGCTGAACTGCATCTTTCAAGTTTAATGTCCATCTGAGCTTCTGAAACTCAGGTCTGGCTTCCTGAAATGGGAGGCACATGGCACTGTGGGGGAAAAAAATGCCAGGAATTGATGGAGATGGTCTTCTAACAGCAAGTCCTACTAGACATCCAGGAGCTGACAATGAACACGAGCAGAAAGATAGGACGCCAGGCTAGATGAACTATTGGTCTTTTCTGGAATGACAATTCCTATATGTCCTTGCGACATGAACAGGGTGAAATTATCACAGTTAAAACACAGGTTTCAGAGTGGTAGACGTGTTAGTCTGTATCAGCAAAAAGAACAAGGAGTACTTGTGGCACCTTAGAGACCACGAAAGCTTATGTCAAAATAAATTTGTTAGTCTCTAAGGTGCCACAAGTACTCCTCATTCTTTTAGTTAAAACACAAGTATTTTGGAGATCATCTCTCATGTGCAAGAAGCACATTTTACTGCTATACTGGAGAGAGTATTGAAATATCACTCCCTGTAAGAAACAGGACTTATTTTTCAGTTTTTCCATGAAAGAATTCTCCCTGGGGAGGAAGAGATCTTTCTTTGAGTGAGTCTTTGTGCTTAATTCGCATTACCTCTTACATTGGTTTTACACCCCTTGTGACACCATTGACTTCAGTGGAGTTGCTCCTGATTTACGTCATACTAAGGGCCTGATCCAAAGGGAGGAGAAAAGAGACCCAGAAGCTCAACTCTAGGCACAGCTGTAATACAAAGGAGTATGTGTTCATACACAAAGTTCTTTTTATTTCATTCTGTGATATGTCACCCGATGTCACCTGAATGACTTCTGCCAAACTGTCTGTCAGTGAGAGAGATTTAAAACTGCAAGCTCAGTGGGGCAGGGACTGTCATTTACTAAATGTTTGACCAGTGCCTCCCACAGCATGGCCCTGACCTGGTTGGCTTCTCTCTGCCGTTGCAATATAAATAATACTAATCAAAGCTCTGTCAGGAATATTTAGGTGAAGTTACAATGCTGCTCTATGACTTTTGTAGGCACTACTATTGCACCTTACAAGTGACCTGCAAAGGATTTTTTTTTAAATGCTGGACTTGTGCTATTTCTGCTTTTTGAATGATAGGATTTGTTTCGGGGTTTTTGCTTGCTTGCTTACAAATATCAGGGATGTCAACTCTGATCTTTCCTGGGTTTGCTGGATACTTTTTTGAGGGTCTCAGAGGATGCATATCGTGAGCTCTCACACCTTGAAGGGGTGAGGAATGTTGAATCTTTAACAAAGCTTCTATTTTCCAGAATATTAATTATACACTGCAGTTAAATAGGTGTTAGCAAGGATTTGGCCATTTGTTTTTGTTCTGTCTGAACTCAGATAAATGCCTGATAAAAGCAGAAGATTACAGGAGAAATTATTATAAGGGCCTGAGTCTCTATTGCCCTGCACAATCTATAGTTGTTTGCACCAGTGTAAAGTGCGGAGTAAATGTTACCATTTTGGTTTGGAAGGATTTTTTTGCCCACTTTGTACAGATGTAAATGGCTACACATAGTGCAGCAGAATGGAGATTTGGATACTTAGCCTGCAAATTCATCAGGGTGAACAAGTCTTGTACTTTGGGCTGGGTTTGACCACTCTTTAGTGTTGCCAGCTCTTACAATAGTAGATATAAGCCCCCAGCTCCTGGAGTCATGTGAGCATATAAATCACAGATTTCATATAAAAAAGGTTTTTAGCCCTCATGGTTGCAGCTAAAACCTTGAAAATGAACCACAAAGGTTCAAAACCTAGAAGTCAAATAAAAATAATCAAAAATGTATTATTTTTTATAATGTCACCATTTTTAAGCCAATCTTGTGGGATCCTAACTCACAATTTTGAATACTTGGTGTTGCCAATACTGTTTATGCTGAGTAGCACCTCACTCTGTGAATAGTCCATTTACACAATGTGAGTAAAAACTGTAGAATCTGGGCCTCTGTGTTTGTGCAGTGCCTCGCACAATGGTGCTCTAGTTCCAGTTGGGACCTCTAGACACTGCTGTAATATCGTAGTCATTATTGGGTTCTTATTTGTATGTATCTATCTGTATTTTTAAGTGACCAGTGTCAGATGGCAAAGCCAAGAGTACATCTATTAGTCTATACAGATATAAAGTGATGTTCAGTAATAATTTTGGCAGAGATTTCATGAAGAATAAACTTGATTCAGGGATGTGATTTTCTCCATAATTAAGGCCATTGCAATTTCTTTCTTCCACTCAGGCATCCTTTTATTTTTAAACCCACAATGTGAGACTGATCAGATATTATCATTGTTGACCTTTTTCTTCTACTGCAACATCAGAACCAACTTGCATATCTCCAGCTTTTAGACTCTGCCAGCTGGGGTCACAGGCTGTGGTGTTGTGCTGAGAATCATTTTGCTCTGCATTTGGTGTCAGTTTCTGCATGAAAGGAAAATGCCACTCGGCTGTTCTGAGCCTTGGCTGGCGATAATGCTGCATGTGTCCCTCTGTTCCTGTGATAAGCGCCCAAAGGGCAAGCGGAGAGAACGTCTCCTCAGGGATCAGTACACACCAGGCCCTATAGATAGAACCACATATATATAGAACAACATGAAAGCTTTTCACTTTCTTCTTTTCAACAGCATGATGGTTAAATATCACATACAGTGACGCTTTTTAACCTGACCCTTCCAGGGGTCTGGTCTTTCTGTATCCACAAGTCCTTCAGTTCACATTATCCTAAACTAGGAGAGGGGGAGGGGATGGATATTTGAAAATGAAATTGACACATACTGCAGATACACTTGTTTTTGTAGACTTGGTAAATGTACTCGCCAAGAAGAGACAGTTGTAGAAGGAATTATTTTTATTTTCAAAATGGATAGTCGAATAAAATGCAGTTTGTCTGCTGGGACTGTTGCCCTTTAATAGGCATCACTAAATTACCTGGGGGAGAAAACACACAACTAGCCTTTACTTCTATCAGTCTAGATATTTATAAAAACACCAGTCTCTGTGGTATCTAGGTGCTAACGTTAGTGCAAGGTCATCCACAGGATTTGCAATATTGAATCAGATCACTGACCAATGCTTCTAAGAAAGGTGAAAGACATCATCATGAAGCTGGTCTCTTGTACAATACTGCACATTTTGGATTGGATAAAGGGAGAATGCTTTCCTGACCCCTGTTCCTTGAAGCATAAAATTTGATTACTTTCCTTAGGATGTATAATTACAAATTCTGCTAAGGGTTATAATGTTGTTATGCTTTTTAAAACTAAAGCCACAGTATTTGAAAACACCTAGAGAGAAAATATGGGCAGCTAAATCTTGGCTTCTCCAGGCATTCATTAAATATAAGTGGTTTCTGCCAGCAATCTGCTTGTTGTTAACAAGAAACCTTTTTTAAAAAGGGACTTTTATACTCCCAAACATCAGCTCATCTCCCTTTCCCCTTTGATTTGTTTAAAATATCTCTTGTCAGATTTGCGAATTCCTGAAGCTCTTTGGATCAATTCCTGCACTGATTTAGGCCCTGATCTTGCAAAAACTGACACTCTTGCTTAACTTTAAGCATGTGCATGGTCAGTTGAACTCAGTGGGACTATGCACATACTTAAAGTCAAGGATTGGGAATTTTTACTCCCTCAATACATGGAACTTCATTATCTTCAGTATGCATGGAGGGAGTAAGTCAGCACTGAATTTGGGCCTGTGTATTTAAACAAAGTTTTAACAGCCCCCCCAACACACCCACCCACACCCATCTCCCCCTCCTATTCAGAAATAGATTAGGATGGTTTTATAAAGTATAACTTCACTGAGGGATCCTGCAAAAGAGGATGCAGGGATTTAAAACGCTAATAGCTAAAACAATAAGCAGAGTGAATGCAGAAAATCCCCAGCCAAATAAATGTTTAACTCTTGAGTAATGTTTAGCCTTTGCGGCTGCAGAGACCAGAGAGGCAGGGGCAGAGGTATTTTTTGTGGATTAAAGCCAACAGATACTAACAGTCCTTTCTACAGTGGCCTATAAGCCTTCATCTCAACACAGTGGATATTTTTTAGGGTTGCTGTACCAATAACCAGGCTATTTATTGTTCATTGAAATATATAAATCCATTTCTTCCTGTGAGACATCTTGTCCATGAAGTTCCTCTGAGTAAATAAAGCTGTTTTACATTCACATGATCCCATGATCCACTCATAGATCAGACTAGCTGCACTCTGCCCCATCTGCCTGCTGGATAGTTTAGTCCCTTAGTTTATATACACAAGGAAAATTTATGATTAGATTTGAGATCAATTCTTTTTTAACCCTCCGGAATGATAGCATCACATGAAAATTACATCAGGGCTTAATTCACATGTGATAAACATCCTTGGATAATTATAAAAACACATCAAGTGTGTCCTGCTATTTCACTTATCAGCAGGAGATTATCTGTTTTATGTTAAGTGGTTAGTGGCCTTATACAGATGTTACTGTTGCCAAATTACTGTCAGCCATTGTCTGTCTATTTAGTCTGTTTATTCATTTATATATGAATATGTGAGTTTACAATTACTAATAATACTTAGCACTTTTCATCTGTAGGTCGCAATGTATTGACACAGGAAATTGAAACACAGAGAGTTGAAGTGACTTGCTGTCGGTACACATCAGGTCAGAAAAACTATTAGAACTCATGAGTCTTTACTCCCAGTCTACCCTCTAACATGCCTCTGATGATTATGAATAGAGTGACCAGATAGCAAGTGTAAAAAATCAGGACAGGGGTTGGGGGTAATAGGTGCCTATATAAGAAAAAGCCCCCAAAATGACGGGACTGTCCCTATAAAATCGGGACATCTGGTCATCCTAATTATGAAAGAAAGTTCTGGTTATCTATTGAAGATTCTGGCTGTCCTGTTGTCCATTATAGTGCAGGGATTGGGATTTGGTGTGTTGTACAGGTGCATGTACATTATGCAATCAGAAATATTTTGGTTCGATTACAAGTGTCCTTATGATTTTTCCTCCTATCGGCTTCAACTTAAATACAGTAGTTCCCACATTTCCCAGGTAACTAGTTTCCACATTTTCCCTGTAACTGTTCACCGGAGTTAGACATTGTCAAGTGGCATATTTGTACTGAATTTTTATGTTGCATGTACTTATTGGACAGCTGATGTACTTACCCTAGAAACCACTAGGTGGCACTGCAAAATAAAGTTCCACCCAATCCCACAAGATTTTAATGACAGGTTTCAGAGTAGCAGCTGTGTTAGTCTGTATCCGCAAAAAGAAAAGGAGTACTTGTGGCACCTTAGAGACTAAGAAATTTATTTGAGCATAAGCTTTCGTGAACTACAACTCACTTCATCAGATGCATGCAATGGAAAGATTTTAATGCTTTGTCTAAACCAACCTCAGCACATCAGAACAAAGAAGAATTGGATCCCAAAATTCCTGGATTATCAGGGTGCAAATAAGACCGAGGAAGAGCAAACATACACACATAATAAAGGGCTACATTTTTCTTAAACATCCTATAATGTTGTGTCCACAGTTAGCTGCAGGCCCTATTAGCTGTAGGTGAAAAAATTGCCATTCAGATATTAAATGTATAAGGCCCCTATTCAGCAAGACTTCTCAAACACCTCACATGCTTAGAGTTAAGTACATGCTCAAGTACCTGGGTGATTAGGGCCAAACTGCTGCCTTTTTAGCTGACAATTAATTGTGCTTGCAGTTGACTGCAGAAACTCAATTAAAGGCAAAGTTGAGACCTGTTAAATATAAATGATTAGGCTTCATGCTTTCATTGTGCCATCTCACTAGTATAACTGAAATATGCTGCATTGATTAATTTATTGAAAAGAATTCTTGTAACAGGTCTTTCCCTCTCAGAGTTGTCCATGTAGAAAGCCTCTGTTTATAGCAAGGTAATTTGGTTTGGTTTGTACACAGAGTACTCCTTTTACACATCTGTTTTAGTTTGGGTCATGTGTTAATTCTTATATAGTATCAGATTTATTCCCCTGTCAGATACTTATACTAAACGGGTCGATTTTTCTTTCTGATTTTGATTTGGCTTGATGCACAGAGAAATTTACACTTGTGATTTATTGTGTTAACTAGTATTCTTTTAAAGGAACACTGTCAGGTTAAAAATCACATTCACAAGATGTTCTTTAGTTTACTGCATCATCATAAGCATCTTTGATTATTAATCCTGAAAGAATTTTAAAAATAAAATTGACTTGTCATCATTTATGGATTTTGTTAATTTTTTACATTTCACCTAACTTTGTCTGTAGAAACAGACTGGGTCCCGGATCCCGCAGACACTTGTGCATGTGCTTATAGCAGTCCCATTGACTGTAAAATCTGTCATTTTCTTTATGCACCATGAGCCATATCATGCCACCAATTTCTAGACAGAATGCCCCACTGAACTCTGCCCTAAGTAGAGATTAAATGACAATGTGATTCAGTGTTACTTGGAACAAAATGTTCAAAAGTAGCCACTTATATTATGGGCCTTGGGCTACTAATTTCCAGAAGTACCAGCCATCCACTGCTTCAACCTGCACTTTTGGTGCTTAATAATCTGTGACAATCAGGCAGGCTCAGTGTGCCTCATATTGGGCAGTCAATCTCATTGGCTATTTTTGAAAAAAATGGTCTAAAAGTGGGTAGGCAGAGGACTGGACTCAGGACTGCTAGATTCCATTCCTGGCTCTGCCATTGACTTTCTTTATGACCTTGAGCAACAATTTCCCCATCTATAAAATAGTTCTGTTCACTACAGGGGGAGTGTTAAGCTTAATCAACTAATGTTAGTAAGGTGTATGGAAAACCTTGGGCAACAAGGGCAAGATATTTGTATTAAACAGTGTCTCCTGTAACTGGTGTGAGCCAGTTAGTCCTCCTGAAGTTACACCCTATGTTATGCTGAAAGAAATGTGCTTATTTTCTACTGGCAGGAGCTTTAATAACTTGCAGTTTTCACCTTCCTGTATGTTTGGCTACCCTGGTTTACAGAAAATAACATTGTGGCATCACCTGTTGCTCTACCTTTGCCTGTCAGAATTTACTGTGGTAGTCGCTTTACCTTATCTGGCTACTTCTGTAACATCTGCAAGTAAGTTGTATGGTATTTTAATTCCCCTGAGGATTTATGGTGACTTTTCATGGACCTTTATCATTAGATTAATACACTTCTGACACCTGTAGATCAACATAAACTTGACCCCTGGTCTCAACTGATCTATCACTAGGATGCTCCTTTAGAGGAGTATGGTTTGAGATGGAAGGAAATAGTATTAGTGGCAGGGCATGTCAAATGACCGTTTCAAGGTCAAAAGTCAAAGAGATAAAACAAAAATGCATCTGCGTTACTTTGGGCTATAGTTCTATTATTGATTGGTGTGGCAGGTAGATTGGCCCAGGGAGGGGAATCACTGCTTGTTGTGGGGAGAGAATTGATCCCCTGGTATGTTTTCAGGACTACTTGGAATTGATTAATGATTTACCTCATTATCTCACCAGTGACTTATAGATCTATGCAACAGTTTTGCCCCTTCAGAATATCACATATTTTATGATGAAAGTCAATCCTAAACCTCTCTACCGTGTATTACTTCTGGGGCGTATTGTAAGTTACTAAAATATAATATATGGTAATATTAGAGCTGCTGACGGCTCAAAGTAAAAACTATATGAAACATTCTATTCAGCAAAAGTCCTGTTTCTATGCTTTATTTACTAAGGCCATTTATCTAATAACAAGATATTTGCTTCTTTAAAAAGTTGTGGCTGCTTCTGCTGCCACTCTCTCCTTACCCCGTCTCACGACCCATCCACTTTCTCTTCTTTCAAAACTTGTCTCTTCTCTGAAGCAAACACTAGCCCACGTTTAGCCACCTGCCACCAAAAATAAAAAGACGGTGCATGCTAACATAGACCCTGTGTCTGGATTGCCCAGAGCTTTTTGTTTTGCTCATGTATTTAGGATGCAAGCATCTTGAAACAGGGATAATATCTACGTCTGTGTTTTGTGCAGCACCAAGCACACTTTTTGCATTTAACAGAGAATAAAGAATATATTAATTCCTCACCTGAGGTTATCAAACTCTGCTTGTGTCATGACAGTTAAGGTTAGGTGACTTGCCCAAGATTCTGCAGTAAATTAGTGTCAGAACCAGGATTAGAACTTGAAATGTAGTGACTCCACTCAATCCATGCTGAGGCCTCACTGCCTCTTTGATGGATTTATAAAAACCCAATATCATGGCAATACCAAAATGCAGAAAGAGAACACAGAAAATATATGCAATAGAAGCAGGATTGTCTTTGAATAGAATGATTTGCGAAGTTTTCCACAAGACATCAGCCACTTCTTAAAAGTATTTCAAACTGAAAGTGAGCTAATCTCTGTTACAGGCAGATTTCATGAAGGAGGTTATGCTGGTTATATGATTCTTCCCATCAGATTTTGAACCTCTGCTGTTAAGCATTTTCATTTTCCTCTAGTGGCCAAATGGTATTCTAGTATCTTTGTTGATACAATAGCAGAGGAAATGGTCTCAAAGGAGACCTTTGGTCTGAAAACATCTGACTGTCTAATGCATTCTTAAGAGGATGATGTTCTTCAACTGGCACACTCCGAAATCTGCAAAGTTTCTGGTGTAATGCTTTTGAACATAAAAAGGAACAAGATGGTGTAAGTGGGAACTAATTGCTTGCATGGCCTCTCCAGCCCCAGACACCTGTACCTCAGCCTAAACTTGACTCCTGTCGTTTATGCTCTCTCAACATGCCACATTGACTTCTGGATGAAAGAACAGAGTAGAGCTAATGAGTTCCAACATCTTGATTTCAGCTGCAGTTTGGAACAGCTGTATGTAGAGAACTAACCTGCTCAGAAAATGAAAAGAATGACCATCTGGAATAGGGGGAGGGGGAGAGAATACTTAGGAGGCCTTTCCTTATACTACATATTTAATCTAGGCTTTCTGCCTTTCAGGATGATTCCTGGAGGGCCAACTAGCTTGCTTTCCTGGGAAGACTCCTTAAACACATTAATCTTGCTTCTTTAATAAGGACAGGTTTTATTATTAGAAGCAAATGAATGTCAGATTTTAACAGCATAACGCCTCCCTTTTTGTTGTGGTTACTCAGAGGAGATCTGCTATTCAACAAACATCAAAATTAGTTTTCCATGCAGTGCAAGCTAGTTATAGTGAATCCAGTTTTTCCCAGAACAGCTTCACTCTTTGCAGTGACCACTAGAGCCAAGACTGTAGATTGCATGTTGGTGCAAAACTAGAGGTGGGCCCTGAATTAAAGTTCTGGGGCCAAACTTCCCTTGCTTTTGAAAAAGTCAGATCTGCATCTAAACTTCACTTCTCAGGACCACTTGATCTCTTTGTATCATAGATTCATAGATTATAAGGCCAGAAGAGACCATTATAATCATCTAGTCTGACCTCCTGTATATCACAGGCCAAACCATCTTTCCCCTTTCTGTTCTCTCGTCACTTACCTGTTTACAGGGGACTTGTAGTGTGACAATATAGAGGCCTACTGGTCCACATTTAGGACTGTCCTCACCACAACCTAGATTTGATTCCTGGCCTAACCTGAAACTAGGCAGGCTGGGTAAGAAGCCTTTTCTGTCAAATTATCTTATGTATTGTGATGGGGAGGGGCATCCACACTTGCCCAACATTAGTGTAACTAGATACAGAGCTTGAATGTGACCAAGTCCAACCTATTGGATGTTGTTGACAGCAGCACCAAAGAAATGTTATCATCCAAGAAAGCTTAAAGTGGCTGTGTGTATTCCACGTTTGCGTGTAAGGGGCAATGTAAGCTCCCCATTCTCACTTTTTTCCACATCACAGAGGTTTGTATTCAAAATTGTTACTTAAGCTGGGGTCCTGTAACCTGTATGTAAAATAAAAACGAGATCTGAAACAGACAAATATTCCCTCCTGAAATACACATGCTCAGTGGTTAATGCAGGAGCTTAGGAGCTAGGACTTCTGGGTTCTATTCTTGGCTCTCTTGCAGAGTAGCTTTGAGTAAGTCCCTTAGCTTCTCTGTGCCTCACTTTCCCCATGTGTAAAAGGGTGATAACAATAGTACTTCTCTACCTTGCACAGACGCTGGGGTGCTTCATAGTTCACTAATGTTTGTCTGGTGCTTTAAGATCCTAGAGTCAGAGGAGGGGGAGAAATGCAGAGTATTATTGTTTTCCATTTGGATCTGAAATACAGCGGTTAAACTGTTCTATGTTTGGTGGACATGGCCATGGGGAATTATGCATTTGCAGATGACCTTACAATGCACTACAGATTGCTGCCTTGTAGGCTGATTTCAGTATATGTAATCTGGACATGAAATGCCAAAAGTCATCCATCATCCCCTGTTTTGACCTTGTAACACTGCCTGTCCTGTGCAAGGCCAGCAGTTAGAATGTAAGCTAATGAAGACAGCAGGACATGAAAGGGCTTTTCATTAGCTGATCAAAGGGCAGAAAGTAGTGTTTTTATAGCCAGAATATTGAGACAAATAAGACCAAAAACTGTGATTGGGATTGAGGAAGAAAAATAGATCATTTGAAAACGAACCTAAAATTGTCGCTTTAGTTTGTATCCTACAGTGTGGTGTTTTTGTATTGTGTGTTGTTAAATAGTTGATGTGTTTCACCCAAGAAATGGCTGCATTCCATTGCTGGATGAAGTCATCCTTGTGTGTGTATATATATATATAGGGAGGCAGTTGTGCTTAGCAATTAAAGCAGGGAACTTCATTGGGAAACTAGCTCTATTCCTTACTGATTCTTTGTGTAACCTGAGGCAAGGCACTTAGGTCCAAATCTTCAAAAGGGGAAGATTTGGAAACCTCATTTTTTGGATGGACAAATGAAGACATCTTGGACTTGATTTTCTGTGGTTCTGAGCACCCATGGCTCCCACTGACTTAACTGAAAGCTGCGTACATGCATCTCAAGGCAGAATTTAGCCCATAGATCATAAATCAGTGTGTTGAATACCCTATGATTGTTTGATGAAAGGAGCTGTAGAAATACCACTTTCAATTGTAGAAATTGGACACACATTTTCAAAGTTACAATTAGGCAAAACGGTTTGTTTTTATATGACTTTAAAAGGCCTGTCCAAATAGGTGTGTCTACCCCTCACATCTGCACACAGCTTAACTACTGAAGTCAACAGGGCTTCTGCACAAGGAATGGCTGCAGGGTTGGACCTTTTATTTACTGCCCTACCACTCGCAATTTTTATATATGAATTCAGACTTGAAACCCTCAGAGCACCTTCATAACTGGAAGACGAGTTTCAAACAGAGCTAGACAGACCCAAATAGATCCCAGAGGGACTGTAGAAAAATTCTCTCTTTGCCCAACAGCCAGAAATAAATAGTTAAAACCGAAAATAAAGCCTCACCCAGAAGGATTCCACAGACTGGTGTAAGCATGTCTGTCTGCTTGTCTTTCACTGACTTCCTCTCTGATCCAGAACACATTCTGTCCACTGTTGGTATGAGAATCTTCTCTGCAGCCCCTCCTACCTGGAACGACTCCCTATATATTTTCACTTCATCAGTTCTTCATCTTGTTTCAAATCTCAGATGAAATCTCGGCATCTCTTATTGCTCTGTAGCACTTCATTTTTCTTCCCCTCTTCTATCATATAATTGTCTGATGCTGTAAGCCTTCTATCTGTGGATTGATTCCAATGGGAGTTCTGGGTGCAAAGGGCTTTCAGGATCAGGAGCTAATTTCAGAACTATTATTTACCTCTGCAAACTATTTTGGGATCTTGTTTGTAAGAAAGCCAATATACAAAATAAGGCCCAGATCCTGCAGTTACTAACAAGCGTAATTTTATGCACATGAGTAGTCCCATTGACTTCAGTTGGACTACCCATGTGCATGCACAAAGTTAGGTGTTTGTATACCTCTGTGCAGGATCTGGGCCTAAGTGTGCATGTAAGGCCAGCAGCTGCACAATGTACTGACTAATCCACTGAACCCAAGTCAGGAAGAATCAAGTCCTGCTTTTGTTACTCACACAAGTAGTGTCACTGACATCAATCATAGGACTATCATCATAAGCTAGATGGTAGGATTTGGCTGTAATGTTTTGTTAGTATTTTACAGCTTTCTGGCAACTTATTTGACTGAAAGGTTTTGATAGCCTGTTTCTGAAACCTTCCTGATGACAGACTCACAGACTGGGCAGTGCACATGTTTGTACACTGCAGCCTCCTCAGACTGCAAAGGGCACTTTGAAAATTGCTGTTATCTTTTGCAGATAATAAGAGGTATATAAAATACTGGCCAGGAAGATGGGATTTGGGGCCAGTTTCTAGGAACTGGTACTGGTACTTCTTCAAAGCTAATGCTGAAACATACAAAGGATAATGCAATCTGTTTAGGAAACATCTGCTGTACTAAAATAAACCATGGTATATTCTTGGGGCAGCAGCATGCATTTCTAACTACTATTCCCAAATAGGTAGAAGGTCTAGAAAGAGTTTCTGAGCATCACATTTTAAAAATTTTATAAGTACTGTAAGTTGTTAAACTGATTAGTTGGATCTAGGACAAAAATCACTCAGATGTATTTCTAAATTCCATTTCTCTTAATAATTAATACTTAGCACTCACTGCACTTTTCTTCATTCAAAGCACTTTTCAAACATAGTTTCTTGTCCAGTTTGCTAGCATCTGCCTTTAGCAGTCTATAGCACCTTCCACCCAAAGATCTGAGTGTTTCACAGAAATTAATTCAACTTCACAACATCCCCATGAGATTAGTAAATATTATCCCCATAAATGAGGCCTCGAGTGCTGAAATGACTTAGGCCACACAGCAAGGTCTTGATCCTGACCACACTTGCACACATGTTTAACTTTACACTCATGGGCAGTTCTATTCAGCTCGATGGGACTTCTCAGATGTGTATGGTTAAGCAAATGAGTAAGTTTTGCAGAAGTCATGTGGATGAACCCCATGACCACAGAATTCAGTGGAGCTCCACCTGGAAGATACAAAGGTCTGCCCTCACTGATCCAATTGCAGGCTTGGGACCTATGTCTGTAGCAATGCTGGGAAAACTGCCCAGAGCTCCTGAATCCCAGTCCTGTGCTTTCGCCAATGCTCCTTTGGTGGAACCAAACAAATGTTACTTTAAGCAGGGATGGCTTAACAACTATTTCTCACTGGAGCTGGTGCATCAATTGCATCAATGTAGAGCTGTTTTGTTTCTCTGAAGTTTTGTTCTTTTTCTGGACCTCCATAGCTTTTCTCTTTACTCAGTGTCTTGGAAATAGTTTATTTTCTGTCTCATCCCCCTTCTTACTGTGTGTAAGTCCAAGACCCACCAACATAATTCCACTCACACATGGTTTTCAGTTCCAGGATCTCTTTTGGCATGCCAAAGATACACAGGTGGCCAAAATCAGGAAAAATGACCTAAAATTTGCCTTACCGGATTAGACCGTTGGTCCATCAAGTCTAGTACGCTGTCACTGACAACAGCCAATAGTAGGCAAACACCTGATAGAGTGAGACCAGCAAAAATTGGCCAGCTGCAGGGGCTGTTCTCACCTAAAAGTCAACCAAAAATGTGCTGGAAATGTCAGGGATATTTTAAAGCTGTCCCTTATGATAGGGGAGATGGTTCTTAGTGCAGCTTTCACCATATCTAGAATCAGCAGTAACAGTTTAATCTATTTTACAGTTGGTGCCTCTGATCTGTAAAATAAAATACATTTCCTTGTACTGCTGTCCGATTACATTTCTCAGGGCTAGTGCCGAAGCTGCAGTGCAAAAGAAAATAAATGAGTTTGGCTGATCCTCAGAGAGCTTCTTGGTGCATGGGAGGAGGGAACTGCATAGGACAACATGTCACCTATCAATTTGAACAAGCTGTAGCAATACTGTGATCTGCATGAGGACTGGAGCTGTTTGCAGTCAAACAATAAAGGATTTTTGACCGAAGATAATCGGTGAGGCTAGTTAACAATATTCAGATTCCTTTCCCTGTGGAAAAAGGAAGTGAGGTAGGAGAATGGATTGGAGATGCCCTTTGGATGATTGGTCCTGTACCTGATGAGTCTGTCATTCAATGGAGCCTGCTCTGATTGTGAGGATGCAGGACTTTACATTTTTATGAGAGGCTGCTAGTGGCTGCCAAATAGAATATACTGTTGCATTAAATAGTATTCAATGTTCTCATGCTGGGACACTTTGCAAAAATTTGGTTGACTTGATTAATTTTCACATATACACTACTAGTGTTCAGTCTCTGCTAGGAGGCCTCCATCTCCCTCTGTTTCTAAACTGAGCAGGAGAGAGAAAAGAAACACTGATATCTGAGTAACTGAGGGAGAATGTTCTGATTCTTGTTTGTGTTGGGGGAAACTGTTTTAATCCCTGGGGCCTGATTCTCCCTTGTCCTACACCTTGGTTAGTAATTTCCACGAGTAGAAACTTATTAGAAAATGCTACCCAGATCAAAATGGCAGCATTTCAGTTTATACTGGTGTACATGATTAACCAAGGTGTAAAACAATGGAGACTCTAGTCCCAGTCTGCAAGCACTTTGCCTTTCTCACTCAGAGATATTTGCAAGATTCTCTTAAAGATGTTACTCCTTTTAAACAATCCTGATTAGAATAATTGATTATATTCATTAGGCATTGCTTATTATCAGTACTGTTTGCTGTATTTTAGTTGGGGTGTTCAAGAACACTAAGCTATTTTACTTAATTTTTGCCAGGACCATGGCTCCTTGTATTGTGTTACAGGTATGCGGGGCAAAAAACCCAGGAATTACAGTTCTTCCAACAGAGTAACTTTCCACACAGGGTGCAGGGAGTTACAGGACTTAAGGAATAAAATCCTGATTTATAACACAGTTTGAAAACTGCATGGCTATTATTTGGGGAGAACTGCAAAAGGCAAGTGATTTGGTACCCTACAGAGTGTTTATAATGCAGCCTCCTGTCATTCCTTATTTAACATGTTACTTTAACAATTGGGTGAATTCCAGCTCTTTTATATAAAGCCCTCACCTTATAGCTCACTTGTCCTATGAAGTCAAGTAATGCTGAGCAATATTTACTCCAGTTGATTTCGAATTGAGAAGTGGATGCTCAGGGCCCCTGAAAATCTGGCCTAAAGTGTACAGTTAAGGAGGAGTGGGGATCTCAAATCCAAACTGCAGTCAGTATTCCTTTGCTGGACTCCCTGCCCTGCCTGGAGCCCACAGGATTACTATAGTATCTGGAGTGTGGAAGGTCTCAATGGAAACCCTATTGCCCCACACTCTACTCTAAAATAGTGTATTATAGGTACAGGTGACTGTTATAATATCCTATGGATGTAAAATGATGCTGGCTCTGACAGATAAATCAGTTTATCTACATAAATTCAGATTTTCAAAGCTGACAAGTCATTACAAGGAATGGGAATTGGGTGTCGAAATACCCTAATCAACTTTGAGAAATGCCACCATAGTCTTTGTAACAGTGCAGAGCCATCCAGTCAGATTGGTTCCCCGTGTCATTCCGCTGGCTGCAGAGGATTGATAGCAGAGATGAATTTGGCCTGGACCTACCCAAAATAGAAGCAAGGTGTCTTAGCCTCTGGGTAGGTGGTGGGGGCAGTGAACACTCTCTCCTGGTATTTTTCTCCTGGTCCCTGCAGTCTAAGAAGGAATTAAATTTAAGAAGGGATCCCCATAATCAAACCCTGCAGTTTAACAAGGAATCCCTGTTATCAAAGTCCCACACTATGCCTCACTCTGCGGATCCCTGATCTGCTGCCAGGTTTAGGCTGGAGTACAGGACGCTGTTCCAGCCAGCTGCAGTTGTGTCCTCTGCCTAAATCGCTTTCTGAACCAGCTCCAAGGCTCTGGTTGCTTTTCCAAGTCCCTGTCTTATCCTGCTCTGCATCTGTTTGTGATGCAATTCCCACAGGAACTGGGAAGTATGGAGAGGAGGGGAGAATGTGAGAGGCCTCCTAGGCAGAGCCTCTAGTAATACATGGCACGCTGGCTCCTGCATTGATCCCTCTGAGCCATGAGCTGAGTGTAGCGCAAGAAATCAGTCCCAAACACTGGGCCGAGAGTCGACTTTGTACTGTAGAGTTGGAGACGGGGTTTAACTAGGTAGTAGTAGACATCTGCCCCTGAAAAATTCACATGGGATTACAAGCGCTGCCAAGAAAGCATGAGACAGGAGCAATCCCACCACAGCCCCAATGTATGTGAAGGACATTACTGCCAAGAGCACTGCTGCAGTGAGAATCCCATCATGACCTGTTGCTCTGGGAAGCCTCTTCTTCCCCTTACTCTTTTTGGACCATTTTTCTTGCCCTCAGATATTAGTGTGCTGGATCCTGAGAGACCAGTGTCAGATTCTGTGGGCATGGCTCAGTCTTCACTTGGCCGAATTTCCACTGCCTTTCCCCTGGGTTAAGCAGCTCACCACTTGCCCTTAATATAAATGTTGAGGATTTCCCTGTCTAAATGGGACTCCGATCCTGGGCAAATTCTGCCTTGGCTGCAGAAGGCGCAGAGGCCCTGGGTTCGCTGCATGTGTGTATTCACACACTCCTGGAAGTAAAGCAGGGAGCATGTGTTTGACTGGGGATACACAAAGGAAGCACCCAGTGACCTCTTTGCAATGTAATCCTCTTTCATTAAACTACTGCTCCTTACTGGAGAAAACTCGCTTGAAGTTCACAGGAGTTTTGCCAGGGTAAAGACCTCAGGAGTTGTAACCCTGATCAAACGCTCTGATGTGAATGTTCAGGGTTAGCGAACTGCAGCAAGGGGGATCCTTGTCCCTGCCCGGAGAGAAGCATCATTTGCTTTTTCCAACCAGAAGTATAGGAATTGTATTGTGCCGATCAGCTCCCGAATAAGCCAGTCATTCTTAGCTTCTCCGCACTGCCTCCTCTTTACAGGATATTTTAAAGATGATGGCTCTCAGCTTTTTCTGTGCGGGATTCCGAAATCATTGTGCCTCCGTCTGGGTCAATCCCTCCAAAATATGTAAACAGAATTATGTTTTAAAGATCGAGTGAGTCCGACAGACGGTTTCCAACGGGGAGAAACCCCCTGGGGCCTAGACAGGTGAATGCACTGTAGACCACCAGGGGCTCGAGCTGCAGCCCTGATTGCAAATAGAAACCATCCCCCGACCTCCTTATCTCTGCAATCCTACCTGCTGAGGTGTGGGTGGGGGGAGGGTCGGTCCCGTTCTGGGGGTGAGGGGAATTAGTGACGGCAGAAGATCTCCATGTATTGGCAGCCTTTCATCCTGTGTCCCAGGGCCACAGCCACCCTGTCTCCATCCCTGTTTACTGATGGGGCAGATATGGTGAGCCCGGGAGAGAGGCTGCAGGTTCCCCTAATTGCCTTATCGACAACCAGCACAATCTCAGACACTTAGAGGATGTTTTGACTGCGCTGAATTACAAGGTTTGTTGTTTCTCACTCCAATAATTGACATTTGATAGCGACTACTGTAAAAACGCCCGGTTGGATCGAGCATCTGCTCGTCCGATACGTGTGGCCCGCGCTCACCTCCACAGCTGGGGGAAGAAGCCTCCCTACTGGGAAGACTTCTGCTCGCTGGCCACGGAAGTCAAAGGCGAGCGAACTGCTGGGATCCGTTCTTTAATGCTTGTTTTAACAAGACAGCGCTTTTAATGCACAATCGATAGCTGCTGCTGGGACCCACTCCTGATGTTAACCCAGTGTGAATTTTTGTGCCGTCCCCACCCCTTCTGTAAAGCTCACGTCCGTGTCCTGAAAAGAAATTGAGTTTCAACTAGGAGAGAGAGGGGTGAAAAAGCGGAATTGGCAGTGAATGGAAACGGACTAGACGACAAGAATGGAAACATTACTAGGGATTGTGTCAGTGTCTAATTTAGATACTATTAAAATCTCACTGGGACTTGCTGCGTATTATTTTTAATTCGTGTCTTCGCTGAATACCATACCCCGAGCTGTCTGCTCTGGTCATATTTTATAAAACAGACGTTTTGACTTAAAATCTCTCTCTCATTCCCGCGTGCATAAACCATGTTTCGGAACTCCAAACGGCTTCACCTAGAGATCGTCTGCGGGCCAAAGATACAATCATGACAATCGTCAAACAGTGATTAGAACTAGAAAGCCACCTACGTAAATGCGGAAGCTGTTAGCACTTTGGATAGAGTCAATCGCCCCGGAATGAGAAGGGTTTTTAAATGTTGATATAAATAAGTCTGAGGTGTGATTTCTCCCAGAATGGGTATTGTATATAACGAGTTCTTGTTTCAAACGGAGACTTAAAAATTGAATAGTGAAGTTAGCGGAATTTCTGCAGGTCCGGGAATTTATACGAAGCAAAAATGTAACTGTTTTGGTTTTCACGCGGAACAAGTTACAAATGACAGACTTTTTTTAAATATTCCCATCTGATGAAATCAGGGAGTAAAATGCGAGAGACCCAAAGCAAGTGAAATACAATCTTTCACCCCAGCCCCCAAATAATGAGCATGAACCCCTCTACTGGTATTGTCTCCTGTGTCGCTGTAAACCTAGACGCAGACTTAAGACGGGTAAAGTAAAAATGCTGCAAGGGGGATGCTGCCCGGGATACTACTGCGCTATGAGCTGAATCCGGCTGGCTTCACTCATCTATTTACTTTACTGAGATATTCCCGAGAGCTTCACTGGGCGAATCTGACCCAGTGAATTAACTGAGGGCAAATAGGCATCAGTCTCCTGCACCGGTGTGGCCCTGCCCGGGCGCAGTGTAGAGAAATGCCTTTTCCCTCTGCACACCCCAGAAGCACTAGGCTAGCAAAGGGAGTAATAATGGCTAGAATGAAAGCAAAGAAGCCGCAGCAACATTAAGCCACTCTCTTTAATGACAAGTCACCGAGTTCCATCAGCTTGCACAGCAAAGGGAGACATACAAACTGGCGGCTGGACAAGGAACAGACAGTGCATTTAAATACTAAATCACGTTTTAGTGCATAACCCTAGGGGGATCTGGCATGTAACAGCATCAGAATTCCTTCATTTCGGGGCTTTGTCTTTAGCCTTTGTGTGCTGGTGAGATCTATATACACGATATACTCTCCCACCCTGTCTCTGGGGCAAGGAAAGTTACATCTTAAATAAAATAGCAGACCCGCATGGCTTTCACCAAAAGGCAGCGTTTGAAGATCTAGGACTAACGATACACTTAGCTTTAAGGACTCTTCAAAATCTAGTGTCCATACAGGAAGTGCAAAATGAAACATGACTTCTGATTTTTAAAATAAACCGAAGAGTTTGCAGCGGCGGTATTGTTCTAACTCTTCTTGAAGGAGCCATTTCTGTAGCGTAAAACGGCCCAATGTTGGGTAGGCGATCGGAACTCAGCTCTTAGGGCTTCCTTTTCTGAGAAGCTAGGAGGGAGCTGTGTGTAGCTTTACATGGGACAGGTAATGTGCTCTCCAAAGCACCTGGGTCTGGTAATTTTAATATAAACCCCCACATCTAATAGAGTGTGTGTGTGCTTTAATTTACATGGGGTAGAATAATCTGTACAAAGAACTTTCAAAACTTCCAACTGGAGATGTTGACAAGCATGCTGGTGAATTTGAGGAGGACGCTACATTAACCTTCAAGAGGCCCATTCCCTTCCAGTCCTCCCAGCAGTTTGAAAATATATCGAGACACTTGCTTGTTTGCTTCTCGGAGGGGTCCCAGGCAGGGGTGAAGCCTGTCCTTTCCCTTAGCCTCAAGTCCAACATCTTGATGTTCCGTCCATTGATCAGTTTACAGTCCATGTGAAACGTTGTCCCCATTTTAGTGTTGCACTGAGGCCTAGAATAGGGATGGGTGAAGTAAGTCTACCAGGCTCTGATCCCATGCAACGTGGAAATCCCTGCGTTACCCTGCGGAATCGGTGTTTGCACTGAATTCAAGTCCCCTACGCTGAAGTTCATGAAATTGTTGCCGGCTGCAGCAGGCTGCATGGTCTGCATGGAAGGGTAGTTGCAATTGTAGTTGGCATTGCAGGCTGAGCTGTTGTAATTAGTGTAAGCAGGGTAGGCGTTGTAGCTATAGGGGTTAATGCTGACATTGTAGGGTGAACTGTAGGGGGAAGATTCCCCTAAGCAGGGCTTCCCATCTCTCACCAGAACAGGCACTGCTATCCTCCTCGGTGGAGGGATCCCGACCATTTCTAGGGTCTGATCCTGTCTCTGCCTTTTGCATTTATACCTTCTATTCTGGAACCAAATTTTAACCTGGGTGGAGGTGAGCTTTAGGACGTTCGCTAAATGGTCTCTCTCGGGGGCTGAGAGATACTTCTGTTGCTTGAACCTTCTCTCCAGTTCATAGACTTGAGCTTGAGAGAAGAGGACGCGAGGTTTTCTCCTCTTCCTTTGTCTGGGGCGCTCTGGATCCTCCAAACCCCCTTTCTCCTGTTCCAGGGTCTTGTGAAGGGAGCACAGTTCTGAAGCAAAACAAAGAAACCAGCACACAATAATCAGTGTATGTGAATCATTGTAAGCCGTGTAAATGAGTGTCACAGACTTTCCACTAAACTAAACTCTGCTTCTGTTTGAGCTACAGACTCCAATTAGCTTTCAACCCCGTTCGTTGCGCTGGAGTTTCTCCAGGATGTTACTTCCATTGTAAAGTTCTTAAACTATATTATTAAATGTTACTACATTTACTAAAGCTCCATAGTAAATGAAAAATTAGATTAATGCGTAATTACTTTAAAAAAAACAAGGAGTCCGGTGGCACCTAACAGATCTGAATAAGTGTTTGTTTGTTTTTTACTCACGAAAGCTTGTGCCCAAATAGATCTGTTAGTCTTTAAAATGCCACCGGACTCCTTGTTGTTTTTGTGGATACAGACTAACACGGCTACCCCCTAAGACTTAAAAATCGGAAGGACGATTTCAATCTTTAATCTCTTTAGTACAAAGAGTCGATTCGTTTTGTACTGTATTTGTAGCGAGTATCCACCGACCGCATTGAAATCGGCTCAGCTGTTTGTTAATTGCAGTCAAAATCCTACGGGCCTTAAATGTAAACCGTGTAACTATGGGTGTCTCTTACGGATACTGTGAACATTAAAGAGCGGGGAATGGCTATGATTCTTTCAGCAGAAATTTTTTTGGGGTGAGTGATAGATTTTGGAATTATTCTCCTGAATTAGTTGCCAGTTTGCAATTCACTTGGAGTCCACTGGCTGATCGTTGTTTTCCGTTTGCCAGATAGTTCACTTTCGCTCGCAATTTATAACATAGTTTCATTTTTGCTGTTGTACCAAAATTCTTCCTGTAAACGAGTTTGGAAACAAGTTACAGGTAATAGGAAACTTCTCTCCTCTTCGCTCCTCTTCCTGCTCCCCCACCCCAAAACCACAACCCTCTCCAGTCCCCGGGGTGCTCGAAGGATTCAGCTAGCCTGCAAACAGGAGATGCTGAGCTCCTGGAGATCATAGTCTGGAAGGCTCTATAGAGATGAAAAGGGGGATAATATTTGTCGTGTACTATCTCCTAGTCTCTCCTTCCAGTAACATTCCCTGTAAACAAGTGACCATCTTACAAGCAGCAAGACACTGCCCAGAGTTCGGTCAAAATGGCCTTTCCACGGGGATGGGTCTGGAATCGCTGAAATAACCGGTCCTGTTTCTCGGAAAGATCAAAACGATAGAGTATTTTCTCGGGTACTATTTAATAATTGCTCTACCTACTTGTACGTCTCTATTTCCGTTCTTGGAGCTATTATGTAAGTAACCTGCTTTAATTTAATTCAAACAGAATCACTAACAAACATTGCTATCAGCTGGGTTGATAAAGGAGACAACTCCCCCCCCCCATCACTCTGGGCTGAGGGGCGTCCAGGGGTCTGGCCTTTTTCCTCAGTTACAGGGAGTGGAAGCCGTTGAGTGATCTCTTTCCCTCCCGTAACTTTCCTCTCCTTTTTAGCAGCTTGGGTCTGATGACCGGTAAGGATGGCGGGGAAAGAAAAGTAGACAGAGATTGTTTCGAGGCACGGGGAAGACGATCTTCCCCCTTTATCTTATCAGTGCATCTAAAAATCCTCCAGCGCCCCAAGAAACGGGCTCACCTCTAGATAACAAACCCCAACCAGCTGCCACTGAAGGCCTGGGGTTGTACTTTCCAAAGAGACCCCCTCGGTGGTTTTTAAAACACTCCTCGGAGTGCTGCCCTTTTACCTTTCTTGTCCACTTTAGGGTCCTTGGCCGAGTCCACTTCCATGTAGGGTTTAACATAGAAGGAGCTGGGGAAGGTGGTGGAGTTTTTGGAAGGGTGAGTCTGAGTCAGCTCCTCACTGAGTTCAGGAAGGGCTGTTGCCTCTGCAGTGTAAGTCTCCTGTTTGAAGGTTGACAGCATGCAGGAGGAGGAGGAGGAGGACAGAGTGGAGAGCTCCATCGAAGCCAGGCCAGTCTGATGCTGTTCCAGATTCAAAATATCCTTGACAGAAAAGGGCGTAGTAGTCACGGGACTAGGAAACATTGTGGGGGCAAGTGAGGCAGCGACCAGAGCCCAGCTTCATGTAAAGGTGAATTGGAAACAACCAACCTGCTGCGGTAGAGACCCCTGAGCTCTCCAAAGGGGCGCATAGCATTCCAGCATTAGCCTTGACGTGTGGACTGGAGTCAGGTAGAACCAGACCATAAAGGAAAAGAAGGAGGGACTAGGCAGTTTTTGGGTGACTTTAGCTTTCTATTGGCTAACTGAGCAGTGATGGAATGAAAGATGCAAAGTTCCATGTCACCTAATATAGTAATACAACTCAAAAACATCCCCAGGCATTTAAAGGGGCGGCATTGTATTTACCCAGCTTTCCCCCGCAGGGTTTGTTGATCTTAAAAAAAAAAAAAAATCCGAAAGGCCTCATGTGGACAAACCCCCTATTTGATGCCATCTATCATACAGTCAGATTAAATAAACAGGCCTGGAGGAAACCATCAAGCAAATATGTGCTGGATTCAATTTTAAAAAATGGAAGTTTCTCTTTTAGTATCCTGCACTGTGTGATCCAAATGATAACGGAGGAGCCCATTCATTGGGGCACATTTAAGGGGAGATTTACGTCTGTGATTGAAGAAGAAATCGATGAGATTCTGATGAGGCATAATATCTACAACGCCAATGTATGGTGTATAGCAAAGTAGTCAAATAGCCCACACGTGGTTCTTTTTCATCTGTTTGATTGTAACTCTGTTCAGGACAAAAAACTATCAAGACTCTGTTCTTCCTGTAAAAATTATCGCTTTTAATAGATCTCTTTCAAGGTTTGTCACCCAGCGTCCTGCAATGCAGCGGACTCGGGGTCAATATTAGTAACCTAGCGCATTTAAAGAGAGGGTTAAGAAATAAATAAGCAATAATGTGCAAGTTTGGGGTGATTGTAGAGATCAGAGGCAAGATATATGTGATGCAAAAGCACTAAATACAGCAGCAGTTAAGGAAAACGCTCTGTTCGCTAAAACAAACAACAGCTCAGTAGCGAAAAAGTGAAGTACGGGCTCTTTGCAAATACAAATTGGAAAATTAATCTCTATTATCTGCCTCAGAGAGTAAATATCTGAATCCCAGTCTCGGGGCCTGGCTTTCGATAAGTGGAAGGCTATGACTGTGAATAACTGCAGCTCCTTGTATTCAAGGACCAGAAGTGGGAGCTCATTAATTTCATGCACTTATGGCAACTAAAATAAACCGCAGCAGCAAATCCCTCCGAAGGACTCGGCTGTGGGAGGGGGCGTTGCGATGCTTTCAGTTAAAAACAACAACAAAACAAAAACACCCCCCCACACACACACACACAACCCAAAAACATTTAAGTAACTTCTTGGGGAAAGTAGTTGGTGTGTGGAATCCCCAGCCTTGCGTGGGGAGAAGAGCAGGCTCTAAAAGGCAACTGGAAAGCAGCTCTTCCCAGGCACATCTCCCTAATGATCTCTTAAGTCAACCCAGGGTGATAAGAGATAAGGAAAGGGACTCGTGGCTCCATGTGGAAAAGTGGAGCGGAAAAGAGTCTTCGGGTGATACGGTGAGTTCGCCTGGCCTTTGACATGTCCTTCCTGGGCAGGGATACTAGTGAAGGGGGGTGGCCAGTCTTTTTTTTTTTTTTTCCTAAGGCAGGGTCAGGATTTTTGGGAGGCGGAGAGGGGTAATGCATGAGATCTTGTGCAGCAGGAGAGCCATTTTGAATATGTCCATCTATGCCTTCGTGCCAGGGCGCCGATTGCAGCCATGTGTAAGAGGGGAGCAGGGCCGGGTTTTTATTCCGATTGGCAGTAGAAAGAGAAGAGGCGTTTGTTTGGGGCGTATGGAAGCCTAGCTCCCCGGCCTGACATAGCGTCGCCCCTTCTCCAGTAATGGCCCCTCGGCAGCGCTAATTCGCCTGGCACTGCTTGTCGCGGAACTGCCCCGCATGGCCCACCCGGTGCTAAGATGGACTTCCCCGGCGCTTCAGGCTTTGCCTTGGAATTGAGCGCTACTGGGCGGGCCCTTTGGGTTGGGCAGCGGGTGCTTGGCCATGGGGGAAAGGCGGGCTCTGATCAGAGCCAGAAAGAAAGAGCAGCACGACGAACCAGCCCCAGTTGCACGCGAACACGTGCGGCCTAACAGCCTTACCCAGAAGCACCTGCCCCTGTTTAAAAAATGAATTCCCCCTCTTGCGAACTAGACTCCGGGGCAAGGAGCATATTGTTGCTCTCTTGTGTGAACTGCCACCTTTATCCGAAGAGCCTAATTTCTTCTCTTTCCCACTGGGGATCTGAATTCTGACATTTACCTATCATTTACCAGCCCCTCCGCCCTTTCCCCTTGTCTCTAGTGGCTTCAGATGGGTTTGTATTTTCCAAGGCGGAAATGTAATTTTCTCTCGAATGAGAAAAACAATTAACTCGCTCTGGCCTGCAGTGAGTGTATCGACTCTCCCAGGCTGGGGAGAAGCTCCCAGAGCGTGGAGTTCGCTTTATCTCCTAAGTCGCTGCTATCCGAGGAAGTTGCAACATCCGATTCAATTAAAATTCTTGCTGCAAACGATTGCTAGTGTCCTGGTACCTTTTCGTTGGTGAATCCGAGTTGGAGTTTGCGATGACAGAGTAAGAGATTAGAGTGTACAGAGAGGCCCGAAATATTGCATTTTAATGGAGGGAAACGCAGCCATTACAGCTCGCTTATTTTCAGCTATTCTTTTCAGACAATGGTGGGCGCTTCTCTAGTAAATCAATGTAGAAGGAATTAAGAGCAACTCTAGACGCCTACATAGGTTGGTTGCATCTAGAATTTCTAAACTCCACTCTTCAGGCTGCCCTGGCCTCTCTAGTCCATCTGATGTGGCGTGTGGGTGTGTAAAATAAATGCTACTTCGTTGGATAGCAGTGTGGGAGAGAATGCAAACTCCGCATTTAGGGAGCTTCTACCCAAACATATGTACATACACCTGACTAACATTTAAAAATATGTAGAGGGACATAAAGTATAGGAACACAGGAATTGTCATGACTAGTCTAGTATCCTGTCCTATGTCTGTACAGTTTAGCGGGGGGGAAATATCGAAGTTTCCCTGCCTCTCTCTCTCTCTCTCTTTCTTATGCTTCTTAGCTTCAGAATACAGGATGCTAGGTCAGTGCAAAGTTCCCCTCCCGCACTGTCCCATGTCAGGATGAAACATTTTGTCTTTGCTGGCGCTTCCGTTTCCTTTTCCATGTATAGAATGCTCTTCAAGGGAGATTTCTCTCTGTGTCCAGCTCCCCAGCTCTACGTGGGGTATGTTCATGCCCCCTTTCTCCCCCCTTTCTAGGCCTTATTTGTTTAGATTGCAAGATCTTTGGGGCAGGGACTGTCTCTTGCAGTGTGTTCCTGCAGTGCCTAGCCCAATGGCGCTCTGATCTCGGCTAGGCTCAGCTGGGTGCTACCACCGTCTTTTCAGGGCCAGAGGTTCGCTGAACAAACTTTTCCCTAGCATCGGAGCGCATGTTGTCCTTGCTATGAGCTTGCAGCCTCCGTCGGTCTTCACTTCATGCCGAGTCTGTATCTAGTGCGGCCTGTGTGTACATTGAGATGAAAGCTGCCTGCATATAAATATTATTAATTGGAAACCGTAGGGTTCCTAGCGGGACCGAATCACACCCTCCCTCCCAATCGATAGGGCCCCGGCTGCAGAGGTAGATGTGATTAATTGAAAGATAAGCCGGAGCTCTCATTTGGAATGTCATTAATGCTTTACGGAGACATTGGCTGGAGACAGACAGCGTTATCCTCCGCTTTATCTTCAACAATGCATCCCTTTTAATACTGCAGTTTAGAAACAAATGGGGGCTTTCGGCTCAGCCCTTCCCTGCCTGTTTATATTTTTGGAAGAATCACAAAGAGTGGGAGTCCCGGGCTCGGCCCCCTGATAAATGAACATTAGCACTTTTTAAAACTACTGTATCAACAAAAAGAGCTGCAGGGCCGCAATAATTGGTGAAAAAGCAAACACTCCGTAAAGAGAGGCCGGGTCTGCTCTGTGTCCGGCTGATTGATGAATAAGCCACTGACATACAGCAGCTCATGGACTTTCCGGGTCGGGGCTCATCACCCTCTTCCCCTATATTCCCCCATCCCGCTGAAATAATTACCCTCAGTCCACTCAACATGCAAGAGGCAGAATGGGAGGGGTGTGTTGCGGGGGCATAAGGGAGAAGGGGAGCCAACGCACCCAGCCTTGTTCCCGAGTCCCAGGAGAGCTCCCCTCATGTAGATGGGAAGCAAAGCCGAGTTAGTGGCTTAGCCGTGATCTCAACCTGGCAAGCGGGGCTGGACCTTCTGCTAGCCTCCTGGCAATCAGTCCTTCAGTAAGAAAACATTTCAGAGCCACTCTGCCTTAGCAAAAGAAGCTCTGATACAGTATCGTGTAGAACAGGCGGTGACCTATGCCAAACAGGAACCCCTGCCTCAAGGCAAGGCCTTAACAGGATAAACCTGGCATAAGCAAGTACAATGCGGAACACAGAAGTGGGTATGCCATTGGGGTTTCTGCAGTATTCTCTTTTAGCGATATCTGCTGTGTCCATCCGCCCAGTATTTAGGCACCAAACAGCATTGGAAGTGGCATTAATATACCCATAAGAGTTCCTATTCTCTAGCACTCAGCTGCTTTTTACCCTGATTCTGGTTCTGGTCTTTCTTCACTTTCGGCCAATATTTCAGACATTATCTTTGTTGTTGTTCCACTTGAAGGATCAGGTCCTGAGTTACCTATCTCTGCTTTCAGTAGGAGTTAGGGGGCTTAAGGAATGCAGGCTGTGATTCAAAAATGATTGATCTAAAATCAGTTTCCTTATTCACAGGGGTATTCAGTTCAGCCTAAGGAGATGGCACTAATTGCCACAGACCCCAATGTTTTTACTGCATCCTCCTTATTTCGCACAAATTAGCTTTGTTTTTACTCTTGTTCAGCTTTATGGCATCTGCTTACTCTGTAAAAAGCAGACAATGGACAACATCAGGGCAGTCACCCTGATTATACCTAATCCAGATTCCTTAATAGGGAAGTCAGGGCCTGATTCTGATCTCAAGTATACAGGTTTTATCACTGTCACTATTAACTTCAATTGAGTTACTTCTGATACAGGCTGGTAAACATGCCAACAGAATCAGGCCCTATATATGTATATACAAAGAGAATAACTAAAAACACAGAATCTCATAAATATCCTGTAGCAACTTCTCATTCCAAGTCCAGCAGAAAGCAGCCATACAGAATCAACTCTTTAACATTGGGGGCGGGGGGGGGGAATGAGTAAAACAAAAAACAAAAAAATACCAAACCAAAACCCAACATAATATATGGGCACTCCTTGATGAGTCAAAGCTGCCCTTTATCCGGACCTTGATATAAACAGGAGTCAGACCTTCATTCCTTATAGTACATATAGGTAACGTTCACACTTGTTCATTTGCAGACCGTCTGTTTGCGGCATAGAACGATTTCTAGGTTTGATTTTAAATACAATCGATTTTTAAAAGCTTTGCTTTTAACTTTTTTTACTTCAGTCAGTTTAGGAAATAAACATTTCTCTCACTCTTTTAAGGTGTTGAAACCTCTCATTTTAGACAGTTGATTTTATTTTGTTTTTAATCCCAACAGGTGAAAATGTCTAACTCACACCCCCCCCCCCCGCCTTTGGATTTGCTGCTATCTGTTGGAGGACTCTGTTTAAACGCTGCGGGTTTGACACCTTGTCAATAATTGAGTGCTAACACTTAAGGTGCGGTACATTTATTAAGAGCTAGTATTCCAGAAATAGGCTATTAGGGTTTCCTTGAGTAAACTTTTGCAAATCTCCTAGTTACCCCCTTGTTGGCTGCAGAAGCTACTGGATAAGTTGTCCTGGGGTCTGTATAGATCACTTCTGGCTTCCTGACTTTGTCATTAGTTCTCTGCTTTATACAGTTAAAGAGATTTTTAAACATAACTCCCCAGGGGAACAAACATTGTAAAGAGCTTGATATAAAATAATAATAGTTTTACAATTCTAACTTAAATTATCATGTATGTGTGTCTTTCATTACTATTAGTTTAATATTCAATTGGCAACTGAGACAGATAGGTGGGGTGGTCTGAAGTCTGATCAGGGACTGGGAATTAGGAGCACTTGGGGTCTGTTACCAGCTGACTCTAGGCAAGACTCTTAACTTCTCTGCCTCTGTAAAATGAGGATATTGTAATTTCATTATGAGGATTTATTGGTGAATGTGTCTACAATTTTGTGAATATGTGAAGTGCTATATGTGTTAATTTTAGTGTCTAGAAGCCCAATTCTACAAACTCAAACGGTGAGGGTAGGACCCATTAAAGGGAGCGGTGGAAGTTCAGCCCCTTTGCAGAGCAGACCACTTATCTAGGCATCTAAATCTGAAGTTAGGTGTTTAGCTTTAAGCAGCTGATCTTGAAAAGTTGGCCTTGAATCTTAGAACCAGGGAAGAGAGAGATTTGGGGAGGGCATTTTTGGGCTTCCAATGCAGGCTTACAACAGAGATATTAACATGTATAAATCCTTAAGCTTTATGTTGCTAACTTTCTGTTCTTGACACTAAGACAGTGGTGGTTTCTTGCCTGCTTCTAGATCTCTGTAGAGGAAAATGGAGCTGTCCAAGCAGGTCATCCTTGCAGCCTGTCTAGGAGAGACTCCTTTCCTTCTACATTTTTAAACTATCCATTTTGCTTTAATGTTTTCTAATAAGATACCCTTTTCTGGGATGACCAGCTCACTACTTTTAGTGAGGGCTTGTGAATGGTTGTGAATTCTAAAGGCTCTTTCCCTTTAGGGTCTTATCCAGCTTCTATTCAAGAAAATTGGAACATTGTCATTGTCTTCAAAGGCAGCAGGATCCCTCCTCTGATTATGAGCTGTGGTGTGGATCCCTTTGTCCAGGGCTGCCACCTCCCATTCACTTTTGCACATGCTACAATAGTGCACACTCTGGAATTCTTCCATGGACTTATCTGCACCAGGGGTTAGATCACCTAACTACATGACCCAGGTGGGAAATTTTTCACATCAGCCCCTAGCAACAACTAGGTCTGTCTAATTTTTAAGTGTAGACCAGGCTTAAGCCACAATAGAGCTGTAATCTCCTTAGCTACAAACTACAGGGCTTGCACAATTAATTCGGACAGCTACTGGCTGGGGTAGCTGATGGCTTAGTCAGCTGATGGTTTAATTATAAAAGAGTAAAAATCATTATCATCAGACATCATCATTACTAAGTATTATTTAGATTGTAAGGTCCATGGGTCAGGAATGGTCTCCTTGATCTGTGTTTGTACAGAGCCTAGCACAGTGGCATCTGGGTCCATGACCAGGGCTCCCAGGCCTACCACAATATTACATTGTGAACACTCATAATCATTGGATCTCAGAATCCCTATGTAGAAACACATTTCACAGCTGCACCATGACAGACTAGTTAATGGTAATGATTCATCCCCCATCCATGTGCTCTCATCTGCAAATTATAATCTACAAATAATAGAGGTCAGGCCCTCCATTCAAGGCACAACATGAAAACATACAAAACAGCAATGTGCATGTGGTGCATCTGGACAGCTGAAGCAGAACATAAAATAGGGAACTTTGTAGGTCCCCAGGGCCCTATCCTTACAGTATGGATAGAGCACAAAAGTGGCCATGAGATTCCTTGGTATGTTTTTTTTCTCTCAGTGGCTTCATCAGACTTACTAGGTTAATAAATCCCATTGTGATTGTTACTAACTGGGTACTCAACCTGGGATCAGATCATCATGTTGCCCTGTCCTGCTTTGTGCATCACTGTGGTGCTGAAGTTGACCACAGTGCCCGTGATAGGTGAGGCAGGAAGGGGCCAGCTCACCCTCCCATAGCTGTGTGCATTGCATTGCATTGCAAACAGTAACAGAAACTTATTTTTCTTGGTGAAAGGAAATACAGCTGGGAGTGGGTCAGTTGAGCTAAAGGCCTCGTTTTTAAATGCCATTCTTCTGACTGTATTTGCACTTCAGTGGCCTGTTGTGTTGAGAATGAGGGTGGGGACGGAAGGGTCTTTTAAACATGTCTTCCTGCATTTTTTTCCAGTGAAGACCCAATATGGCACTTGCCCATCCCTGTGTTTAACAATTATTTCAATGCACCCTTTATTTCTGCTTTTTCCTCCTTGACCATTGGCAGCTTATTAAAAAGTAATTATCAGCCATGTTTCACATGGAAACACACAAAGGAGAGAAGAAATAGTTATTCCTGGGACCAATAAAATCCAATAAAGGAGGTGACTTTCATAATAACTGAATTAAAATGGGAAGGGCTGCAACGGTTTGAAAGAAAAGTTCAACTTCTAGGATACACCTGTTTCTATGGATGCACAGGAAAAATGGTTGGAAATAAAATACCTCACAAAGCCCCTTAGAGGAGAAAGCTATAGATCCAGCAGGCTGTAGGGTTATGAGGAGGTTTGCAAGACAAACTCCTCCCCTCCTCTCCCCTTCCCTTCCTAAGGGGCCTGATCTAACTCCCATGCCATGGAAAGATTCCCATTAGGCTTCAGTGAGAATTGGTTCAGGCGCTTGGCTGGGAAGCCTGACGTCTGTGCAAGGATTTCAGGGTGTTTGCAGCTTGTCTGTCCACACGATGTTTTCCAGAGGAGATAAAGGTTTGACTTTTTGGATACTTCCTTCTGGCCGTGCAAATCCGATCAGCCTTGCGATGTCACAGTGTGTGCTTTCCACTGTGACGAGACAAGGGAGGGGCTGAGCTCAGCTCCAGACGCAGGGGTCAGTGCGATGAGTTTACAGTTATTAGCACAAGAAACAGCTGGTGGGTTCGAGGCCACCGGCCGCCCAAACCCAGGGGAACAGCCCAGGTAGATAAGTAAGATGGCTCAGGGTCCCCCATCCGCTGGACCCACATGATTAACAACAACAGAAACAAGATCTGCAAACAACACACTTGTAGGGCAGGGAAACCAACCCGCGCAGGGACAAGTGTGAGGTTTATAGCCACGTCGAACACAAACTGTCGATTAGTCTCTGTTAATCCAGATCTGTTCTCCTCCTAAAAGTTACTTCCCACCCGGGAAGATAAAGCACCCGATACCATTTCTTAAATAACTACCTCTCCCCACCCCCCCTTCCCGGAGTTATCAGTGCCAGGGAGTGAGATCCGCTGGGGTAGGTCATGTTATCTCTTGTCTTCGCTGCTGTCCCCGGACGCTGCCCTGTCACGGGAGACGCCACCCGCATTAGGACCCAGACTGGAACCTTTCTGTCCTCAGTCACTCACAAAATCCCACGCCCGCCACCAGGAGAGCCCTCTCCCGAGGGTATTAGCTAGGCTGGGGCTGAGAGGGGAGGGGGGAAATCCGGGCGGACAGTTACACGGATGTCTATCCTTCGAAATATTTTTGCCTGGGTTGGGGTCTCTCTCCACCCATTCCCTCCGCGCGTCTCCACAGCAGTGGGGAAAGCGAGCGGTCCCATGGCCCAATACGTAACAGAGAACCGGCTGCCCAGGAGCAGTGGGAAAGCGGCTGCCGAAGGAATAGCGAAAATCAGGTCTGCGGTACACATTACAAACAGGCACTGAACCCTGCAACTCTGCTTCCCCCAGCAGGACTCAGTAAGAGCGGTGGGGAAGGCTAAAATGTAGGGATTTCATAGGGATTTCACCTCCCTCTGCATATTTGCGTGTGGGATATATTTATATACCGTGCTAGTCCCTCTGGACGGAGAATAAATATCCCCGCCACCCATTATTAATGGTTACCCTGGCAATTATAATTAATTGTCCCTAGATCAATTTCTCCTGCCATCCAGTCGTCCCAGGTTCCGACCACTGAATTCTGATCAAAATGTAGCCAGAAAAGCGTGTGTGGAAATTCTTGGTTTTGTCAACAAAGGCGCCTCGTATTGAAGTGATCTGTTATTGAGTCTCTGCAGTGTTTTGTGCAGTAAATACAGGTGTCCATTTCACCAATGTGCCAACGCAAATATGTGTTTGTATATTTCGTATTGCATCTCAAGCCAGTTGATTGTGTGTGTGCATATGAAGAATCTAGTTTCCGCGTGTTGGTTTTTGTTTTGGGCTTTTGGGGAGGAGTTCAGCATTTGAACTTAGACTTTCCGATCCATTTTTGAAGAGCTCTGTGCTTTCCCGTGTTGTTTGTTTATTTGATGAACTGCAATTTACACACCCGGAGGGTGGTGACACTATCGAGGGTGGGAAGAGCCATCAAATCGGTTTATTAGCCCCAGACTTAAATCCGATGTCCTTGAAAATCCCCCCCTTGAGTGGAAAAAATCCGGCGCTAAGGATGCCACTAATGAAAATTAGTTGAAAATTAAAAGCGTTTTCCAGGGAAGACTAAAAATACCCGAACTTTGAAGGCCCAAGGAAGCAGCACCAGATCCTTAGCTAGTGTAAATCGGCCATCGATTTCCATGGAGCTAGGCTGATTTGGAGCCGCTGAGAATCTGTGGTTTTGTGTGCACCCGAGTGCCGGTTCCTTTAGACGAATTGGACTGAGAGGAAAGTCAGCGAGTTGGATCTTTGGGTATCGCCCTTTTAATTCGGCTAGAAAGATCAAAGGTGTTTAGGCTCGAACTGACGATTGGGGTATTTTTCTCTCCCCTCACCCGGAACCCCACATTTGCAAACAGGGTTAGCAAAGAGGATTATTTTATTTTTATTGGGGGAGGGGGGGCAGGAAAACAAATGATTGAAACGGAGCCCACTAGAAAGTGTGTAAACTAAATACACCGGGATGGGGGAACATGCCTCCAATGTCTGCAACCGAACGGCAAAACTAAAGCAGCCAGCCACTGCTTGGATCGACTTGGCTGGTGTGAAACTGACCAGAGCTTTTAAGCGTCCCTGTTAACTCAAATAATAAACACTGGGCTGGGAACGGGTCCGACCACCAGAACTGGGGCCTGGACAGAGCTGCCTCCCCTGCATAAGAAAGGGTCAAATAAACAATAAACGCGACGGGGGAAAGTCCGTATAGAGAGAAACACCTGCCCTTTCGCCCAGCCAGGCGTTATAATGCTTGCAATTAGCGCGTCACCTTTGAAATCCAGAGGCGTTTTCCTGTGCATTTGGCAGGAGCAGTGAAGCGGTTACTGTTTGTAAAAGGTTTCGAAGAGGAGATAGCAGGAGAGATTATTTATTTAATTTGGACAAAGATTGAGGCATATTCTCGGTGAAGAGAACCGCACAAGCATTCAGGTTTTGATGCTTTTTGATTTAGAAGAGAGGCAAAGCCCCGAATTATCCTCAGAGACGTATTTTCTTGAGTTCAGTAACCCAATTAGAAAGAAAACGGTTAGAAGAGAGACGCTTCCAAAAATAAATGTTTCGGGGGAAAGTTTTTCAAGCAATCGGATTAATAGGAATATACTTTAATAAAAACCCTTGCACCCGGGGCTCAGTGAGGGTAAAAGGAGAGTGGAAGGATAAAGGTGATTTTAAGAGCTTATTAACGAGAGAACTGGGGGAGGGGAGAGGAGAACCTGCGAAAAGCCGTGTAGATCGTTGGATTTTCTACAGGGCAGAATTTCCCAGTGACTGGGATTTTCGGCGAGTTTCTTTTTAAGATGCAGAAACGAAGTTCATACAAATAAAAATCAGATCTATAGTTAGTTAAAATTGCTGTATTAATTATTTGTCTGGCTTTTTCCGTGATGGATACGGACATACAAAATCAGTACCTGGAGAAAAGAGACCGCTGGACGGCAATTGCCCTCCCAGAGCCCCAACAGGAACAGCGATCAACTCCGCAGGGCAAACGCTGCCTTCCCACAACTTGGTTCATGCCCAGCCGCCCCCATTTAATAGAATAAGCGTCTCGAGCGATCCTTTTGGCCATCTATAAAAATTTTAAAAATCACCAGCACTCTATAAACCTGGCAACATTTAAAAAAATCTAAATAAAACACAGCAAAATGTCTGAAAAGTTGACACACCTTAATTTGTCTTTGATTAATAAGCCTTCTTTTAAACAGAAACGCAAGCTCCTAACTTTGTTAGCAAGATTGTTTTCCTTGGGTTTGGGGATTTCGTGACGGGGTTTTTGTTTTTAATTAAAAAGATTCTCCTGTGACTAAAACTAAAGCAACTGGGTGAGCACTTGGCAAAAGGGCACCGTGCAGATTTGGGGGAAGGTTTATTGTCTAGGACAGGAGGGGGAAAAGTTTAATGAGGGCCACATCAGACGCATATCCAAGTTAAACTCCCATTAAAGCCAATGGGGCGCGTTGTGCCATCGGTTTTGAAACAGGAGTTCCCATTGACAGCAGTGGTGCACACTATTTGCTTAATGCCTTTAGTCTACGTTCTCGGTGATTGTGAAGTGAAGTCAGTGGGAGTTTTCTCGAGTAAGGGCTGCGGAATTTGGCTCTGCAGAGACGGAGTTGGGTTGAATGCCTACAGACTGCTGGCAGCGGTCTGCACTGACCCCTGGGGTTTGAGTGTGTTACATAAACAGGGACAGAAGAAACCTGGCATTGCCTCCATAAGCAAATAACTTCGCCTCCTGGCACAAAAGAGGGGCTTTTGTCTAAACCAGCGTGAGAGGACGCTGGAGCCGATGGACCAGGGAGTCGTGACCTTTACACCGATTCACACCCGAATGCTGATCCAGAGGGGAACACGAGTCTGGAAGGGATGGACTGTCCCTTGGGCACAGTGGGCGCTAGAGCTGGGGGATCCTGGTACATTTAACCCTTTGCCGCCCCCCGCCCCCGCGGAGCTGTTGTAACCCACTAGTAAGCCTGGAACCCCAAGAGACGTTGGCAAATGTCGCCTTTTACGGCGTGTCTCGGGAGTCTTGCGTGTTGTTGCCCGTTTGTTTTTAGCAACCCACCGGCTTCCATGCCTGGGACTGCAGGCTGTCAGGGCTGCCCGCGTTATCGGTGCGGTGGTAATTAGGGGTTAGTGGAGGGCGATAAGGAGCCTGGCCGGTGCTGTGCGCTGCAGCGGCCCTGCAGCCCGTCCGTTTCCAGCAGTACCACTCACCCCCCGGGCACAGCCGCCTCGGGGGGTTTCTCCGCAGTGGGACGCGGGGGCGCGTCTGCCGCTGATTTCACGGCGCCTGTCACCCTTTGACATGGCTGACATGTGGTGTCCCCAGCATGATCCGCCAGGACAAAGGCTCGGGGCGCTGGCAGCGGAAGTGCAGGAGCCGGGAAACTGAGCCAGGTCTCAGCATCAGCCTGAGCTTGGTGCAGGATTCCCCTAACCCTTTAAAGTGTTGAACGCGGTGTCTGAAGGGATGGGGGCGGGGGGCGGGGGGCGGGGGGCAGGCACTTTTCCAGGGATAGCTTTTCCCCCGGTGACTGGGACTTTCCACACCCTTTCTGTCTTCTTTAAGATACAGACGTGCTCAAGCACCCTGCTGAATTGGGGCCAGAGGAAGAGGGGAGGGGGAGTTAGAAAAGCCTATCTAAATCCTATTCATTTGTGGCTCACCTAAGCAAATGCACGTAAAGTTCTATACGTGTTAATATTACCGACCTATTAAATCATTTCCCTTTGCAAAACTGCCACTGACTTCAGTTGGAAGCAGAAGCAAACTCACCATGTCTATAGTTCTGGCATCAACCCTCCCCCCAGAAATACAGATAGGCCCTTTGAAGTGAATCCCTGCTGTAGGAATGAATTTCTATTGTCCCAAAAGGGAACTACACATGTGTACAGAAACACAAACACACGTATAGGCTCCTACGGCTACAGCGAGATGGAAAATTAAATTCAGAAGACAGCTGGAGCCAGTGTGTTCTGGAGGACTGGGCGTCGGGAGCTCTGGAAATTTAGTGTTGGCTTTGGCACAGACTTGTGTGACCTCCGTAAATCGTTTCAGTTCGCCGTGCCTCAGTTTCCCAACCTGTAAAAGGGTTATAAGGACTAATTTGTTTGTCCAGAGTTTTGAAGAAGCGACGTGCTGGGTGAGACCACAGCAAATGGCTTTCATCAGAGGAAGATTTTTTTTTTTTTCCATTTTGGAGGACAGGGCAGCCTGTTTAATTTCTCTTTCTGGCTATGTGATTTTTCCACTGCGGGCTGAAGTAAGAACCAACTATTGAGGAGCTAGCGGCCAGGCGGGAATATTCCCTACTGGGTTCTGATGTTTTCAAGTCTTAAATAGAAGCAACAAAACTCCTTTTATTTTAATTTCTTCCGGATTAATCGGAGCCTTTCTAGCTAGTCTCACAGTCTGATGAAGGTGATTGTCCTGGATCAGGAAGAGGCGTTCGGCTACGTTTGGAACCCTTGGCACAGTTTAAGCATCTCTGAGATGAATGATAACGTTAGGGTTGCAGAGAGTTAATCTGAAAAGGAGCAGCGCTCTAGCTCGCTCTCTGATCTCTGTTGTTTTTTGTTCATGGTCCATCTTGGTTTTAATGTCCAGCCCTAATTAGAACTGAAGAGGATATTTCCTCTCCCAGCGCTTCTCTGGGCAAAGAGGCACCAACAGATTTTCCAATAACGATGAAAACATCTGGACAGATCTTTAACTCTCATGCACTGAGCTGCTTCCTCGGAGACGACCTCCCTCCCACCCCTTTGGTCAGCTATTACTGTCCCCCGCCCCCCACCCGGGCGTTGTGAATCGCTAGGGAGGGGTTGGTATCATAGAATCACAAAATCATATCTTGTTTGGGTATTAATGACCCTTCCTTTCTGCGCAGGGGAAACCTTCTAAAAATGCTGCACAGTTGCTAACTTTAACATTGGGTGCCCTAGTGAAGATGGGCCACTGGCTACTGTTGACCTGGCCTGACCAGGGTTAGATGACATAGAGGTAAAAACACTTGAAACCAGCCTACAGGGGTGCTCCTGCAGGTATTAGCCTGGGTGGAGTTGCACTACAGCAGAGGTGAGAGACTTGCCCCAAAACCTCTGTGTAGAGGCAACCTCTGAGGCTGCAGAGTGGGAGGGGAAGTAAGTTCTAATTGTGGGGGTGGCTTTTAATGAGGTGGTCAACTGTAAAATAGACTGAAGTGGTCAAACTCCTTTTGCACAGTCCTCTGAGGGAACAACTTTGTGTCACAGCCAAGCTAGGTTGTATTTGAACTACCAGCCTAGGAGAGAAAATATCTATAGCCCACCCACCCTCCTTGTTCCTGTCCTCTCTTGGTTTTTCTCCAATGTGCTGATACAAGCAGAAATTACAGGAAACTATAAAAGTAAATGTTAGTTGCTATAATGCATCTAGGCTTTTTATTTTATGTGGTGAAAGTGAGAGGTGGTGGACATATCCAGTGCTCCAAGAGCCAGGGTCTTGGAATTCAGATGCTGACCCCTATGTGTGTGTCTGTCTGTCCCTCTGTCTGTCTCTCTCTCTAATGACAAAAGAGAAGGCACCTTGGTAAAAGTGTGACTTTAGTTTTGGCATATCCGGACATTTAAAATACAGATTTGCTACTTAAGACAAAATCATCAAGGAAGAGGAAAACACATGCAAATATTGGCTCTGATTCAGCAGATACTGAAGTAGGGGCCCAGTTTTAAGCATTCCTGTATCGTCCTGTTGAAGTCACATGGGTTAGTAAAGGTAGGCATATACTTCAGCACTTTGCTGAATTGGGTCCAGAACAAGCCTCCAGAATCTGCCTACATGCTGAAGGCTCATAGTCTATCTGTGATTTTTTTTTCTTAAAAAGAAGAAGTAAAACTAAGCCATTCTTGCAAAATAAATAAATAAATAAATAAGATTGAAAAGCAACATTTGGAAAAAATGAAAAATTCTTTGTGTCACAAGGAAACAAGTGCTCTTTATCCCATTAAAGATTCAGTCAGCTGAAGCCACTGTCAGAGCAGCCCAAGATGCATCCAGCTCTGTGTCTCAGAATTTTCAATATTTGAAAAGGAAAGGCAAGGAAATCTTATGTCTAAAATGTGATTTTACTTAGTTCCCAATAAGAGAGAAACAAAGCGAACAGCAAATCCCTAAATGCTTCTAGAGAAAAAATGTGCTTAACCACATTTCCAAACTTTCTGTCTGTCTTTCGGTTTTTGACATATAATATCTACCCTGGCAGCCAATGGGTCATATTCTAACCTCTATCATTGCTCTCATTGATGACAAAGCCCAGCACACAGCCCCATAAAAATAATATTCACAAAATAAGCACCTGATCCTGCAGTCCTTACTCTGGCAAAACTCCCCACTGAAGTTGAGGGGAGTTTTGCCTGAATAAGGAATGGAAGATCAAGTCCAGGGAAAATGGGATACATCTATAATATTACATTCAAGATGGGCATGGATGTAAAAATCACTGCTGATCTCTCTATCTGCACCAATTCTGAGATTCTAGGGAACCATTGTTGGTACAGCTTTCAAACTTTAATAGAGGTCTAACAAAGAGATATTTTAGCCATTTGCTTAGAGCAGGAAGTCTCTCTCTCATTCTGATTCCTAATGCATTTATTCTGAAAGATTTGTTAGCATTTTCTGGATTAAAACTCCAGTGGGATAAAATGTCCTGAAATACAGACTTACATCCTCCACTCTGATGTGAGTAACTGATGTTGGCTCTGTGTACATTTTCACGATAAACCCCAGCAACTCTGGAATAAATCTTCATTTTATACTCGACATCTGAAATGACTGGTGGGTTGGAGCCAATCTGAATTGATTTTATAATACACTCAAAAATTATGTTCAAATGAATATTAAGGTTGCAGAATCAAGCACTCGAAAGTTAGGAAGTTCTAGAATTAAGGTTGCCCATGAAACCTTAATTTATCCCTTTTGTGTATTTGCATTGTGATACAATCTCTAATTACATGGTCATATACTGAATGTTGTCCTGGTGATTTGTAATACTTAGACACAGGGGACATTTAAGATTCTCTCTGAATTTCCTTTGCTCTTGTTGGCTTAAGTCAGATACTGCATATTATAAGAGCCAAGCTGGTGGTGTGCTGTACATACAGTCAATTTGGGTGCCCCTGATTTATCTGATGATGCAGGAGCAGCCAGGCACTTTGCTTCTTGTTACTAGGGGTCTCTCTCTTGTTCATGCATGTTTATAATTTAAATGTAAGTGACATGCTAAATCCCTGAAGATGTGAGATCATCACTCAGCTGCCTCTCTGGACATCCTGCCTGTCCACAAATTGAATGAGTACTGGAAGGGCCTGGGATTAAAGGCAGAAGCAATCAAAAACATGTTTTGGCTGTAAATGACACTCTGACCCACGCCATGGAAACAGGACTGGGCAGAGAAAACAAGCAAGGAGAGCCAGGGTGGAACACCAATGAGGAGATGCCACACAACTGAGTCAAAAGCCAGGTCATCTATTGCTAATGTTTGAAGTGGAATTTGAACAGTTAATTTTGCCTGATGTAATGACTTTATAATTTAGGAAACAACTAAATCTCTCTGATTGACTGAGAGGGTTTTCCTGCCCATGCTCAGTTCTTATTAGTCCTTATTATGTCTAATTTCCACTTCAGAATAATTAAGACCCTCCAGATCTTCTTAGAGTGAAGATTCCATTTATAGATCCTTCAGCCTACTACACTGCCAAGAATGGCAGGCCTATCATGTCTGCTTGCTTCAGGGTTAACTCTGTAAATACCTGCATGTACTGCCATTTTAGGGCTAGTGTCAAATATGCAGATACTTTTTCGTAATGGAGACAGTAGTCCATTAGGAACTGGACTGAGGCCACTACCTCATTTCATCTAGTCCATCAAAAAGATGTCAGATGGGACCAACTCTGGTTACTTATCAACCTGGGCTGGATTTGAACTGGATTGCAATCTAGAGGTTGAAGACTCCCTATCCCATCACTGATATAGCTCCACCACCACAACTCCTTTGTGTTCTTGTTTCTGTGCTTAGTTTTTGAAACAAGAATAACTGAGATTTCTGAAAGATGGAGCTGAAGGAGGTTCCCTCAGCTTATCTAGGCTGTGTTGTAAGCATGAGGCTCTGCCCAAGGAACACAGCGTAATATATTTTATATAATATATGCCTGTGTGTAAATTTAGAGTTGACAACTCCCTCACACAATTGCAGAGCTCAAGGACTATCCTAACAGATGGCAGCTGGCTGGTGGGGTATTTATAATCCATTGCTGACTGGAATGGATATGAATCTGTCATCCTTCATGCTACTGGGACACCATGCAGCTAAGGACTGATGATGCTAGTGGCTATTTGCGATCTTTTTTGGCAGTAGCTTAACATGCAGTTCTCAGCTGCTGAACGAATCTCGTTCACTGTGAAAGGTTGTTGCCAAGATAAAATGCTGCCCAGCTCTTCCTCTTCCCCCACCACAACAGGATATCTGAAATTTGACATGGCCAGCAGGCTGTAGACCAACTGTGGCCAAAGCATCGCCTGCAGGTCCAGTGTAGTTGGTAAAGTTCTACAGTGCAACCCACAGCTTCTTACCTCTTGTAATGCAGAGGTGTAACTTGTGCAGAGTACTCGTCTCAGCATGCAGTTGTCTGTGTTGATCTGCACATCCATATTGAAGCAACGGGTTGGGGAATGCCTGGAATGGTTGGGATTTATTCTGTTTAAAGCAAATTTAATGCAACTCTCTGGCTCCTGGCATGTTACCACAGAACCCCCCAGCTGGGCAAAGTTTGTCTGACACCTCCACTCCAGCAGTCCACCGCTCTGTGTTGTATTTTGCCCTTGAGAAAGGTTAATCTGGTATCAAAACAAAGCCGGCCAGAAAGGCAGTCTCTGAAATGGATGCCTGGGTTTCAGTGTGACATGGGAATCCACTGGGAGGTGGAAGGCTGCTTTGGGTCAGGATTTCAAAGATCATTGAAAGGATGCTCTGGTTTCTGGGGAGGGGCCTCAGTGCTTTGGCTTAAAGCCTTCAACAAAATTTTGAAGAAATGTTTGGGCAAGAGTTGCCTTATTTTCTTTTTTGGAACTGAATATGATTCTCAGGAAGGTGAGGGCCTAAGAGTCCTGGCTGGTACCAGGTATGGTGTGCAAAAAGGCTTCCCCCACCTCAGCACTTGGAGATGCTGTGTGGGCTAGTTAATGCCTATAATATCTGTCTGGTTTTGAATGGCTAGGATGTATCTAGGTTTCTAGATATGGTTGCTCATCACTGTGGTATCCGAGTGCTCGGCTTACTCTGATTTTACTTTAGAGACTCAGCAGCCTCAGCCTGGCTTCTTTCCATCTGACTTGGCTGCTTTTAACGTCTCCCTGAGAATGAATGTTATTTGTGTGACAACAGTGATGCTCTTGGCACATGTGGCCTGTGCCTATTGGAGGTTTACCCATTCGAGCCTAGCAGAAGGATAAGCTAATCACATTGGATTTCTCCTCTCAAACAAACTAAACCAAAGCACCAGAACTAGCCGACCTCCCTCCCGCACCAAAATGAATCCTCTTCTCTTTGCCAGTTGTCTGTATTTTGATTAATTTTTTAACCCAATGTCTACATGAATTCAGACCCTCAGTTTTCCACCTGATTAACATGAATGTCCTGTTATCTGAATGGTCCTCTGTGTTATACTTTGGCTTTTGTATGAGTTAAACATTGTGATTTATATCAGCAGAATTCCCCTATATGTTCTCTGGGCTCTCTGTGTGCATCCTACATGCTAGCATAGCTGAGACACCAGCTAGCTGATTTGCCATAATTAGAACTAGATTTCAAGAGATGCCTAAACTGATAACTCCTCCTGGCATTTTGCACCCACATCTAAGGCAGCAGTCTGCTGACCAAATGGTGTATCCTGTTAACACACAGTGGCTAACGGAAAAAGAAATGCACCCTAACAGCTAAAATCCAGTGTTCCCAGTGTGTCTCCTTTTGTTATTTTGCTCTTTGTGACTGCATAGAACAAAGCCTGTGCCTGCAAATCTGTGGATGTGTTGCAGAGAAAGGTCCCAGCATACTGTACCTATTGAGGAATCTGTGATGCAATGTGATGGCATATGTGACAGTGTGAGGGAAAGAGTGATTGCTGGGTAAAGCCTCAAGGAGTGCGATTAGATTACAGCCTGTCTGGCAGGGAGACAAAATGAGCTACTATTAATTTTGGAGGAGGGAGTAGCCTTTATTTACTCTTTGGCAGTAGATACTCATGTCTGCTGCAAAAGGCAGCAGCAAACATTTGAGAAGTGGTCAGAAAGCCAGCTCAACAGCCTGCTTGCTTTCTTGATGGCTAGGTCTGACAGCCGTTTATATATATGAGTAGGTCTGCCGGAGTTAAGGGGAAAACGGAAAATTGAAACAATGAACAATTCCCCTTCAAAGGAGGAAATTTAAATAGGGAGAAAGATTTACCCTGAAAAAACACAACAGCTGTATCTGTAGCTAAAATCTACACATCCCTCTACTGGTGATGTTAGCTAGTGCGAGCAGATCCAGCAGCTGCCCGAAAATGCAAAGCTTGGTCTCTCCAATTTAACACTCTGTGATTTTGCTGTCGTTATCTGGATTGTAGGTTTAGCTGACACATTTTCACACCCCGTATATAACCATTGCTACAGTATGATGCTCCCAAGTGGGGAAGCAGCACCTTGGCTCTGGATGCACGTTACTCAGCTGACCACCAGATAACATAAAGGACTCTTACCTAGTGTAGTTGGGGCAGTGACAGGACAGTAGCAAGGCTTTTGGTCTCAGCTCATCATATGTCTAGAGTCATTGTGAAAAATCATGCAGTATTGTTAAAAATCACACAGTTCTTCCCTCTGTGTCATCAATAGGACGGAAGCCCTAGTATTTAAGGAACTAGGATAGGATTGAGGAGAGCTGGATTCAGTTTCCAGTTCTGACACAGACTTGGGCAAATCACTTCTCCTCTCTGTATCTCAGTTCCTCATCTGTAAAATGGGGATAACAATACTTTCTTTGGGTGTCTTGTCTATTCAGGTTGCAAGGTCTTTGGAGCAGGGAATGTCTCTTTGTGTGTGTTTGTACAGTGCCTAGCACAATGGACCCCTGATCATGTGATACAGTTAATAAATAATACAGCTGGTCAAAAACTTTCAAAATTTCAACACATCTGTTTGGCAAATTTTTTCAGTATTTTTCCTGAAAATTTCTCACTGGTTTCCAACAGTTACAGAGCGGTGAAAATTTTTAAAAATTCAAAACATAAACAAAAAATTTTCATGATAAATTTTGCCCACTCTCTAAACTGGTTGAAAACCAGCAACATATTTTCATGAAAAACAATGATTTTTCCCCCCCTCTCAAAATTCCATTTTTTACTAGCTCTAACAAGCAATAATAAAAATTGAGATTATAACACCCGAGAGGAGCTTTAAAATATAGTTAAATTTTCACTATTTTTGCTGTTTGTTATTGCATTTCACTCAACCTTGCTACGGCAAATAGATTCCCCTTCCACTCCATACACACTAGCACAGTGCTGCAATGTTTTGGATAGAGATACTTGTTTAAATCCAAACAATAAAAGCCCAGATGTTTCCATTGTAATTAATAGAAATATTTTCCGTGATAATTTGGTTTAAATATTACATTTTGTAAACTTTTCCCCCTGCCCAGCCTACATCTTGGACCTAAAAAAAAAGGGCAGGTCGTGAGATTGCTTCATTGAGACCCCCTGGAGAAATAGCGAGAGGCTTGTCGTGTTCTCCAGAGAGACTCTGACTGTCCCTTCTCTAATCTTCTGAAATGTTGCAGTCTAGAAGCCCTAGCCACACCCCCTATGTACTGTATCTCAGCATTTATCCTCTGTTTTGCTGCCTACCAATATGCTTGTCATTTGTGCCTCCAGGCCAGACAGAAATGTCCAGTTTTCAAAATTCTCCCCCTAATGCCTTGAGATGTTTAAAGGAAAACATCAGGAATTTAACATGAACTTTCAAAACAGTTTTTGGAATGATCTGTCTCACTGTTATGGGTTGGACTCACAGTGAACCCAGACAAAATGGAACAAAGACTTCAGGAAAGGCCCGCAATTCTTGTTTGTGAGTCACTCTTCTGTCATGTGACTAGATTCTTGGTTTAGCTGTGTCTCTCTAGATTCTCATATTTGTTGCATTTCAGGAGCACTTGCATTACACTGCAGTTTTTCTGCAGTTTTCACTCTGCAGTGAAGCTCTCCTTCCCCCAGGAGCTGCCATACTCTCTCTTCTCAAAAAGAAAAGGAGGACTTGTGGCACCTTAGAGACTAACCAATTTATTTGAGCATAAGCTTTTGTGAGCTACAGCTCACTTCATCAGATGCTGTAGCTCACGAAAGCTTATGCTCAAATACATTTGTTAGTCTCTAAGGTGCCACAAGTACTCCTTTTCTTTTTGCGGATACAGACTAACACGGCTGCTACTCTGAAACCTCTCTTCTCAAAGTTACCTCTGCAGACCTGCTCACCCCTGCTAGCCTGAGAAGCCAGACTAAAGCACTGAAATTGCACCCACTAACTTCACTGAGGGTCCAGACCCTAGGACTTTGCATTGAAACTTCAGTCTGGTTTGATGGTACTGATTTAAGGCAAGCTTCATATCTCTAATTATGAGTAAAGTAAGAGTAGCTAATGTGAGTAATTAACTCTGCAAGTGTGAGACTGTCTGAACAGGGATGAAAACCTTCAGGCAAGTCTTTTTCATTTGATGCATTGCATGTGCACACAGAAAACTTTATCTTGACCCAAACCATACTTCACAAGTCCTCTTAGCAGCTGGATTTGGCTTCATGAATATGAACGTATCAGACAAGAACCACATTCTGCATTCCTAAAGTCACATTAACTGCTGGAGACTTTGGCACAAAATATCCCCAAACAGAAACTAGAGCAAAGGCTCCGTTCCAGGAGTTTTATCGCCAGATGGCTATTTTGAGCAAAAGGAAAAGAGCAAAATGTCCAATATGGTTCTACTTTGAAAAGTAAGTTAGTAAAAATGACATTGTGGGCTGCTATGTAAATGGTTGGTATTTTCAAAATGGTATAGGAGATTTAGTTATGCAGCTTCCATTTAGGTTAATATTTACAGTGTTGGTCCCACTGGGATATTAGTGGATATTGTTTCTTTAATGTAAATTAATGGAATAAATGTGTCTAAATCCCCCATACTCTTTGAAAATTTGAGCCAGTGTGTCTCAATGACTCTGATCAGATCTGTTCCGTTTACAAGGGAAAAGATGATTGTTCGAACTGGCAGCCCCATGCGACTGGGATTTGACAGTCAGTGAAGTTACAACAACGATTGATTTGTCCCAAAGAGCTTTTCCTGCTGTCCTATATGCAGGATAGAGTTAGGCAGGAAATGGTTTTCCTGTCCCATCAGAAGTTTCAAGATTTAGAAAAAAATTATCTGAAATTTTGAAAACTTCCACAAATTGAAAATCTGAAAAAAAAAATTAGATTGGGTCAAAATGTTTTGTTTTCATAATTTTATAACTTTTTATTTTGATTTTTGACCTTTAATTTTTTAAAACTTTTTTTACTATAAATAAACTTAAATTTCAAAATGAAAAGTCATTTCCACCTGAAAAACGGCACTTTTTTGTTTTGAAAATGTCAAAATGGGACTTTTCGATAATTTTAAAACTTTTTTTTCCAATTTTTTTTTCACGTGGCAAATTAATAAAAAACGATCTTTTCTTGAAACAGTTTCCATGTTGACAAACTGGCATATTCCAATGAAAAGATGTTTTGTCTAAAATTTCCCAGCTAGTTCTAATGCAAGGTCCACTGCCGGACTTGATCCTGACTTCTGATATTCAGGATTCCAATTAGACAGCTACAATCCACATTACCTGCAAGTCTTACACAAAGTATCTTTTTATGCAAGAATCTCAAGATGATTTCATAAGCTAGGAATCCCCCCATACGCACTTTTAGGCATTGACTGCACCCTTTGTCTTCTTAAATTCCCTCTGTAATTTCAACTGGATACAGTGTGTTTTCACTTTCTGTCCTAAACTCTTGTATGTGACTAAACCACTGCTATGTTCTACCCCAGCACGGCCTGCATTTTAATGATGGGTGTCTTGATGTCTGGATGTGTATGATTCATAGCATGCTTTGGGTTCCTTTGGGGTGAAAGCCTTGAGATAAATGTAAGATGTAATTGTTGGCTTTGTCCTGATCATGGAAGTGGTGGGGTAAAGAAATGGGTCCATCCTTTCATGGCGTGATCTCTCCCCTCCCCTCCAGTCACCCTTGCAGAATCCACTCTGTGGGTATTTTGGAGCATTCAAGAAAGGGGTTGTGTGAGAAGACAGCTGCTCAGTGCAGTGTTGTTATTATTATTATTTTATTATTATTTTATTTGAATTGCAGTAGCACTTAGGAACCCCACTCATGGACCAAAACTCCACTGTGCTAGGTGATGTGCAAACACAGACCAGAAAGATGGCCCTGACCCAAAGAGCTTAGATCCTCTCCACACACCACATCCACATGCCAACCTTAGCAAGCACGAACTTAAGCAAGTTCCTCACTGCAGTGTGTGCTGCATCCTTGAGCACTGTTTCTAGGGGCAGTGGCCAGTGGGGCTGTCCCTGGTAGCACAGCCTCAAATGAATGGCAAATCTCCTAACACTTCTGCAGTGGGAAGGGATAGGTGGCAAATCGTCCCCTACCCTCAGGGACAAATAAGAAAATTGTGGGTCCAAACTCTATTTCCCACTGCCTATTGAGGAATAATTCACATAGCAGAGCATCAACCTGCAATTATTAACAACCACCTCTCTGAACTATTCAGGAGAAGAGTTGGCCAGGTTCAGAAGGTGACAACTTTCCTAGAAGAATGGTGGCTGAGATATGCGGCCTTGAAGCAGAATGATTGTAATAGGGCCTTTCTGGTGCCTGGCACCCATAGCCATTTGTCAGAGGCAGAGAGAGATTTTGCTGTTTCCCTCAGTGATCTCTCAATGCTTTAAGTGAATTTCTCTCTCCTCCCTTCCCCACCTTGCCTGACACGGTGTCTCTCTCCACCTGAAGATGAATGGGTTGGATCCTAAAGAATGTGGAATACTATTTGGGAAAAGAAGCGGTGGTGGCGTTTTCCCTTTCCAGCCTGTATGTTTCTTTCTATAGAAATGTGTGGTGCAATGTTGCCTTCAAGTGAAAACAGAGGAGTACTGCAGGGTGGGGAGAGCCAGAAACTTTGAGCATCAGAATTGATAGTAGCAGACCTGGGAACTATTCTTAGAACTAAAAGGAGGACAGGCAAAGCTCTGAGCAGGAGAGGGAGCCAGTGAACATAAGCAAAATGAGGATCAACAATACTGTTGATACAAGTGATCAACTTGATGATCACTTTAGATAAGCTATTACCAGCAGGACAGTGGGGTGGGAGGAGGTATTGTTTCATATTCTCTGTGTGTATATAAAGTCTGCTGCAGTTTCCACGATATGCATCCGATGAAGTGAGCTGTAGCTCACGAAAGCTCATGCTCAAATAAATTGGTTAGTCTCTAAGGTGCCACAAGTACTCCTTTTCTTTTTGCGAATACAGACTAACACGGCTGTTACTCTGAATACTGACACACTAGCTCTGGCATCTCTTTGCAGTCCTAATAATCTCCACACCATTTGAGGCCTCTAGAGACCTCTCACAGAACAGACTGAGATTAGAAGCAATTTGGACTCCTCTCCAATCACTTACCTATGTATCTGATCGAGGGCTTTCTGTGAAGGGTTGGGGTTGCCAGGATGAGATCAAGCCTATTTTATTGTCCCATCCTCTCCCTACCCAGACTCACAACTGACAAAGTGAGATGTGGTGACTCTGCGCATCTTTTCTGTGGCTAACCTCACAGATTTTTACTGAGAGTATTTTTCTTTTTTGCTAACACTGGTGATTTACAGCAGAGAGGAAGAAAACATATCCTGAATACAGAGTAACAAGAATTACAAGAGCTCTTCTTCCAGTTACAACTGCACGTCGTCGCCCATCGTTCTTCTAAGCCAGGTATTTAAAACCAGCTCAGTAGTAAGAACTATTTATTTTTTTCTGGCAGAATCATTTCTCTCTTTAAAAAATGTGACCTGCCTTGGAACTAATACGACAAAAAGAAGTGTCAGGGTCTGTGAAGATAAATTCAAGCAAACTTTATCTTATTAAAGGCACAATTGTGAAGTTAAAATTTAGTCATTTAAAAACATGAGTTAAAAGTTATTTCAGGTCCTACACATGTCCCTGAGTCTTCTGGCTAGTTTTTATGGTTTTGCAATCATATTTCCCTATTTTTTAAAAATGTAGTTTTCTCTCCCTTGTTGCTGTGTGAAAAGCCCACACAAATAAGAGGGAAAACTGATTGACACTACAGGAGAAACAGTGAAACTGACTATGCATGAAATGCTGTCAAATGTACAGAGCAAATAAATTGAAAAAACAGAGAAACATCTTTTTTTCCCCTCTAATCTCTTTCAGTCCTGCAATCTCAGGTGCTATTTGTAACAATAGGCAATAAAAGCATTCACACAGAAGTGAGATTTATAAATCCGGTGTGGTCCTTTTTAAAAGGTGATTTATTTTTGTCATGGTTACAGCCAGGAGTTGGCTGTCCCCTCTGCACCTGATTTGCGTGGGGGGAGAGTGCTGGAAGATTTTGGCAGCTGGGAAGACGGTTTGTCCTCGCAGATGTGGGAACACTGTAGGGAGCAAATGGGAGACATGTCCCTCAGTCCTGGCTTCTTAATGTCCTGTTGATGTCTCCGCCATTGCATGTCTCCCTCATGCATTCATACTTGTTTTCTCCCCTCCATATCCCCTCCAGCTTTTTTGTAGGCAGATGTACCCATATGTGGGAAGTGATTGGATGCTGTGGAGTAGGTTGGGGGCAAATGTCACACGGATGGTGCAAGTGCAAATGTTGATAGCTGTCTAGGTTTGGTTGGAGGAGCCAGAGAGCTTTCCCGTGTGGATGTGGAAGGGTTGTGGCAAGCTGGAAAGTTGGGTAGTGGACACAGTTATGAGGGATGGGGCTGCTAAGTTTTGCAAATTGTTACAAGCTGGGCTGAATCCCAGAGCTGACCTCACAGCTGACTTGTCTCTAGACCTGAATTCTCTAGCAGTCGTCAAATAACTGCAATCATCACCCATTCACATTACATCATTTTGTTTCATTTCAATTACCATTCAAGCTGTGATGTCCCTTAGATGCACATCTCCATGTTTCTTCCTATTCTGGAAGGTGCTTTCCTCCATACTGCTGCAAGATGGCGTTGCAGAACAGGGAAAGGAGTCCTGTCCCTGAAGATGGACCGGCCTCAGAGATACTTTTATGCAGTAGATGTTCTAGCAATAAGATGGGTTCCCTACAGCAATCAGCAAGTGACTGTGCCAGTCATTGAGGGGGAAAGGAAAGGAAAAGAAAGGAAAGCAATGTAACCAAATGATGTGCATGCGATCTGTAATCAGATCGCTTGCTGGACATTGAGGGCTGCATTCAGACCTGGTGTAAGGGCATAGCCCCTCTGGAAGACAGTGGGCCAGATTCAACCCTGATATAAGGCAGGGGGTAAATTACATGTCTGCTGTAAGCTGGTAAGAAAATGGGTGTACCAGGCAGACCTAGGTAATGGAAAATGAGTATGGGGGACAACCCAGACATACTGCAGAGCCCTGTTCTAGATGGATTATATCTATTGCTGATAGAGACTTGAGGTTGTTGTGTCAATGCAGTGTGGAATTGACTTATGTAACACACACCCATCAGTCAAATGAATGCTTGGTGTTGAGGGCTTTCTTCTGCTGTGTTGCATTTTCCTTGTGTTAGTTGCTCTTTCGGCCATTTCCTACCTTTTGCCCCCTTAGCTTGTAAGTCTGACTGGTTTCATTCAGCTTACACCTAATTTCTGATCCATTTACACCACCTTTTACACTGTTGCTGGATTTGCCCCACAGAGCCCTACCGTGGACATATTCAGCACCCAGAACTACCGTGAAGCGGCAGGGGAGGCACGGTTGGACAGCACCATGGAGAACCCCTCAGGGAGTAATGAGAAAGGAGCTAGTGAAGCTGGAGATGGTTACAAGCTGCATCTCAGTCCTCACTGATCATATCTCCTGTTCTGGACAAAGTTGGCAGATCCTCACTGCTGGCCATGAAGCTCCAGCATTATCATGCTCCTCTTAGCAGTTCTTCTCAGTACCTCGCAACAGGGACAGGGTGCAGCTGCTCTGGCCTAACCATTCATGAGCATGTTTTGCCCAGGCTGTGTCTGCCTGGATCTTGGCAGATTGCTTATACGCTAACACTGTTGTTTTTAAAATCCTCTAGTGGTGTTAGCCTTGGCTAGGTTCAAGACCATGTCCTTGATCCTCATTCTGATAGGTATCTTTACCCATGTACCACTTGCCTGAGAGAGATCCTGTGACCTTGTCTTTGCTGTGCAGGGTGTGAGATTCCTTCCCCTGAGATCTCAGTCCGTCTCTCCCCACTGCTAAAAATCATTTGAAACCATTCCCCCACACACTCCACTATGTGTTTTTCCTAAATGACCTAGTGGGGAGACAGTGTGGCCCAGTGGCTAGGGCACTAGTGTGGGAGTCAGGAAACCTAGGTTTTATTCCTGGGTCTGACATTGCCCTGCTGTGTGACTTTGGGCAAATCCCTTCCCCTCTCTGTGCCTCAGTTTCCTCTCCCGCCCTTTGTCTGTCGTGCCTGTTGAGATTGTGAGCAATTTGGGGCTGGCTCTTCTATGTGTTTGTACAGGGCCTAGCACAGTGAAGCCTCAATCTTGCTTGGGGACTATAGGAGCTATACAGTAATGATAACAATAATGTTCCTGTTTTTAGTGGATCAGACCTCCACATCTCTTCCCCATTACATTTGTGTTAATTGTATATTTGAATGAAGGTGGATTTTTATGCTATTGCTTTCGTATATATTTCAGAATGGTTTTCATGTTGCACCTGCCCCGAGCAGCTTGGCTAGAGGAGTGCGGCGATGGTGGGGGACACTTTGGTAGTACAAGTGCTGCTATTATACTCTCCTCTCCCATCCTTTCTTACTCCTCCATTCATTACGGGAGAGTCGTCAGTGCCCAGAGCAACCATCTCTCTGAGCGGCACCCTGCACGCAGGCCCCCTGCGGAAGGAAGGCATGTTGCCTCTGCTGTATCATTTCCTCCACTCCCTGTGGAGCCTGCAAAAGGCCCATGGGCGGTGTGCGGGGCATGGAGGTCTGTCTCCTACCACCCCACAAGTATCCTGCTCAGAAGTGAAGACTGATGGATTCAGCACTAACTTTGTGCGGCCATTCCTCACTTATAAACTCCCCAGAGAGGGGATTTTAGGGCCAATAGGAGGTCCCTGTTGGGGCAGCTCCTATCCTGTCTTCCTTTTATTATTTCCTCTCTTATCTACCACCACAGTTCCCTCCCTTTTCTTCTTCCAGTTATTTCTGTTTACATGCTCTTCGTTCTCCCTTGCCCCCCTTCATTTCTCTCCTCCTCCTCCCTTTCGTTTGCAGTTATTCTGTCCCTTCCTTCCCCCTTTCTCTTTCTCTTTCTCTCTCCCTCTCTCTAGTTGCTGGATATTATGAGCAGTGACAGCAGCCTCTCTGAGCTGGAATCTGGGGAGATAACAACATTGCCATGAGAAACAGTCTGTGCAACTACAATTAGCAGCCTCACTGTTATCTTTCACCTGGACAGAACTGCCTTATCACTGCAACTTCGTGGAAAATTCAGGGTCCCAGATACCGATTGCAGATACCATGACTCTGGCATTCTCGTCCGCTTTTCAAGCTGCTGGAATCTCTCTTTGGCTCCCCTCTCCATACGATTAGCGTTGCATCCCTCTTGTGCTGCTGTCAGATGTAAAGCAGGCGTTGAAGCTTTCCAAAAGGGGGATGGTGGAGGCAGAGGCTCTAGGTGAGCTAAGGAGAGATGCCATGTTTACCTGGTGTCAGCAACAACATGAGTGTATGAATCAAAGACTGTTTAACCCCATACATTTCTGAAGCTCAAAACCAGAATTAAAATGACATGTCAGTCCCTGTGGCTGCTTTATCTTTGGGCCTCTCTATTGGGTTTCCAGTTAGGGTCAGTTGTGCTTGTTTACTGCTGGACTGGGACAACCCCCTAGCAATTCTTTACACAGAGGCCACTGAAAAGCTATCAGCTAGTAATCTGAATTCGATGAGTTTACTTCCAAGTCTTTTTTCTTCTCCTCTGAGAGTGACCTTTAACAACTATTCCTCAGACCTGGACTAATTGCCATTGCTCTCCAGGGCACCCTGTCCCTGGCAAGCCCCACCTATCTCAGGACAAGGAGACCCAGACTGACTGAGTGCATCATGCTAGATGGAGCCTAATCCAGCCCCTTTTATCTTTCTCCTTCTTTTGGATGCATTTCCCCTCTGTGTTTGCTCTTTAAATACAACTCTACCCTGGGAACAAACCCTGATTCCAAACATCCCTGAACTTTGAAGAAGTTTGAATTCAGATCTAAACTCCACAGGTTGGGTCATCTCTATCCAAGCCTACTACGGGGCCACCGTTTCCACAGATGACTTCCTTTCAACATTTCATCCATTTCAATTCTTTCCTTCATGTACATCCATTGCTCCTCTCATACATTTGAATCTAATTATTTATGGCCATGGTTACTGTCATTAGATGCCTAACTAACCAGTTTTCACCCATGTATTAGGTAGAAAGACATCTAAATGAACCCAGTGGAACCTGCACACAACTAACTGGAAGAGTAAAACTACTCCTGCAGTTATTGGGTGCAAAAGGAGGCAGAGAATTAAAGACATGGCCCTTAAAAGGTGGATCCATTCTGTAAACGTGGCCTTGTGGATTGCCACATAGGGCTAATTTACACTTAATAATTGGATTGACCTAGCTTCCTTGCTCCGGGCTGTGAAAAATTTCACACCTTGAGCACCGTAGTTAGGTTAGCCGTGTCTACACCGTAGTTACTGGTGTAGACACGGCTAAGTCAATGGAAAAATTCTGTGGACCTAGCTACCACCTCTGGGAGGGGTGGATAAACTACATTGTGGGAAAAACCGTTGATATAGGAAGTGTCTACAGAATGATGCTACAGCGGCACGGCTGCAGTGCTGTAACTGTGTCTGTGTAGGGCCATAGATTCTCTCTTTCTCTGATTCCTGTTCAAATTTGCTAATTTCACAAGTAAAAAGATGTTTGAAGGGCAGTTTTATCTAGTGAATAGACTTCTGGAGTCTCTTCGCCTGTGTTTCTCCTTCCACTTTTTGTCCATTTGATCTGTTTAGACTGTAAGTCCTATGGGGCAGGAGCTGTCTCTTACTGTGTGATTGTTCCGAATTTGGCACGGTACGGCTCCAATCCCAGTTGGGGTCTTTTGGCACTACTGTAATATTACTGTTGCTAGTAGTGTTTTATCTAATTGCCAGCTTTGTAAATTCAGCCTGAGACCATAGAGTCAGGCTGTGTTTTCCCAGCTCATGCGTCATCAACCATAATAAAGACTGTGCTGCCTTCCATGACGTCTGTCAATTGCATTACCGTCAGTGGGGTTCCACAGGTGTCACTGAGGGCATCATTTGAGGACAGTGCAATTACACCGGTGACTCTGCAATTGGAACTCAATTCTCTTGCTGATGTATGAATGGAATCCAGCACCCTCTCCCAGGACTTGTGTGTGGGTTCTGCAGGCCTGATAGTAGTAAAAACCTACTTTGTTCACAGCGTGAATATAACTCACTCTGAATACATACGGGCAGTAGAGCAGCTGAGCAAAAGGCTGCAATTTTTACCGAGTCACTTTTAGAGTAGAACCGCACTTGTATCTTTCACTAAAGTGGATGGTCCGCTCCTGGAGACAGTCCCAAACGAGCACTGCCCCTGCTGTTGGTTGCCTCACTCCAAATTATACTTTTAAGGTGTCTGCTCACTCGGTGCTTTCTGTTTCCCCCCTAAGTAAGCTTCAGCTGCAATAGTGGGTCTATAATTGCTTGCCATATCTCATGACCCCTTTTCTGAGGGATGCTGTTAGTTTCACCTACTTTCCTGTCCTTGGGAGTTGAATCTGTCAGCAGAGAAAGCCTAAAAATACTCTCATTTCCTTTACAACTCAGGGATGCATGTTGCCTGAATGTGGGGTTTGTCCAACATAGGAGTGCCCAGTCTTTTCAACACAGCCAGTGCTGTTCTCTGCACTACCCCTGTGCCATCCTGCCAGGAAATCTGATCCTCTCCTTAGGGAGCTCCACTTTGAATCCTTATTAAAAACAGAAGAAAAGATAGCTGGATCTTCAAAAGAAACCCGGTTTGATCAACTCCCAATGTTTGGATGCTTGTCTGATCTTTTCATGTGTGCGCAAATTTGGCTAGAAATTTCACAAAAGAGGATTTGACCATCCTAGTGGTCAAATGGGTCTTTCAGTGGATTTCCTCTTTCTGATGAATCTGAAAATACCATAAGAACAACTTTTCTAACTAAGCCACTGAGATGGCCCTCTGCTTAAGTTGCATCATCATATTCTTTTGCTGTGCCCTGGTCCTTCCTGATTCCAACACGACCTATTTTTTGTCACCCCACTTATTTGTTACATTTGTTCTAAAACTCGATTGGAGGCTCTTCAAAGCAGTTTAAGGTGCCTGGCACAACTCTAGATAGTGTAAAAATCAATAATAATAGTCGTTTCTTCCCCCCCCCACAGTCCCGGCCAGAATTGAGAAATTCAGAGGGGCATTCATTTTTCTCCACTAGCCAGCTCCCATCCTATGCAGTGTGACATTTGGCGTGTTTTGTTGCTTCTCTAATTACCGTTTTGCCTGATTTACTCTAGATATCACAGAATCACAGAAATGTTTGTCTAGAAGGAACCTTGAGAGGTCATCTAGTCCAGCCCCCTATGCTGAGGCAGGACTAAGTATGCCTAGACCATCCCTGACAAATGTTTGTCTAACCTATTCTTGAAAACCTCCAGTGACAGGGATTATACAATCTCTCTTGGAAATCTATTCCAGTACTTAACTATCCTTATAGTTTGAAATCTCCCTCGCTGCACCATTCTGCTCATCAGACTGTTTTCAGTTTACTAGCTCCAAACATCCCTGAATTCTGAACCCAGAGCAGGATCCAGATTTTGAAAAGAGCTCCATCTTCAAGGGGTTCCCGCCCCCCAAAAACAGATCCAGGCATCCCTGAACTGTGGGTTGCTTGAAATCTGGACCAGAATTTTGCAGCAGGCTCATCTCCATCTTCTAACCTCATATCAAGTATTTAAAACCTGATGCCAGTGTGATCATCCCAGAACCTTAGATGGACCCTAAGCAAAACCATAAAGCTGGATCCTGATATCCCATTACTAGCAATAGACATTTTACCATAGACTTCAATGAAATCAGGATTAGGCCTTTGTTTATCTTCCACGGCTCATTACTTAATGTTACATTCCAGAATGTGCCAGTTTTTCACTGCTCCCTGTAACGCTGATAATCAACCAGTACTCTCTCCATGAAAACATTTTCCCCTTTCTGAGAGTGAGGAGTTATTGAGCTTGCCACCCTCACCTGCCTCTGTTCCTTTGAAAGGCCTCTCTCAGCAGTGCCGACTTTTCTCCAGCTGCTTTGGCGATCTCTAGAATGCTCCAAGAACTGCCGAGCAGCCTCGATTGCTCTGAATCTTCTGTGCTAGCCAAAGTCTTTCTCATTGGCCTCTCCAGAGTTGTTGTCACATACACCCCCTTCCTGCATTATATTTTCACCCTTCCTCCTGCTTTGGTTCATGCACTCCTTTTGAACCAACACATACACATGCTAGAGCCATGGAAAAAAGATACAACAATTGTTGTTCTGAAGAACGTTGATAAATGAAGTCATTCTGAGTGTCCAGACCAGTCATCGGCAACACAACAGATTAATTTAATCCTTTCCCTTCCCTTATACTGGGGCACAAGCAGCGTCCAGTTCATCTGTTCAGGAAGTCAGACACATGTTATGAAATTGTCCATTAGCTCTTATGCATTTATTATTTTGCAATGAGAGCCACAAATCCAACACACAGAATAAACTATCCCTTCCTAAACATCCAAGCCCCTATTTGCAAAAGTGGCGTGTAATTTTGGGTGCTTCATTTGTCTGGTTGCCCAATATTAGTACCCACGGTCTGATTTCCAGAGGTGCTAAACATCCTCCACCCCTGTTGGCTTCAATAATGGCACTTAGCAGCTCTGAAAAATCAATTGGCTAAAGTTGGGCGCCCAAATTGAGTGAACACTTCTGAAAATCTGGGCCCAAAGGTTTAGCAAAGACCTTCAAATATAAAGCCAGGGGCCCAAATTCATCACAGTCACTTTTTGCTCTGCACTGATACAATTGTGAGCTGATGTGTGTGCAAACCTTGATTTGCATGCACACCTACCTATACAATGACTATGAAAATGAGGGTTTGTGAGTGTGCACCAGAGATGTACATGTATGCAAGTGTCTGCAATGTGACCATGCACACTTTAGAAAATCTGGGCCTGTATAGTTATCCTACAGACAGTGATAGTAAGCTCTTTAGAGCAGGGACTGTCTCTCACTATCTGTTTGTACAGTGCTTATCACCATGGGGCCCCGAGCTGGCAGGTCTCTAGATGCTACCACAACAATAAATAAATAAAACAAATAAAATAATAATCTTTTGAAGCAACCTAACAGCAGTAACTTGCAGCCCCCCTACAATTGTCTTTCTATTGATTTTCATTTCAATTTAACAAACTGCAGAGCGTGCCTTATTCTTTTTTACTTCATTAAACGGACAATCAGTTTAACACAGGACTCCTGAATGTGAGCTCCTGTAGGCCTTTCCCAGCCTCCCACTGCCTGGCAGCTTCTCCTAAAGTCTCACTCCCTGCACTTCGCTGCTGCATTTATATCCTGGAGAGACAGAGTCCTTGAAATCTGAGCAGGAATCACGAGGGAGAGGCTGACTGACAGATGTGCTTCAGCATGAGCATGGGACAGGGAGGAGCACTTAAAATGTTCTTAGATACAAAATGAAGATTACTTGAGAGATGGGGAATCTAATAATCTTGGTTCCAGTGCTTTCATTAGCATGATACTCCTTATTCTTTCCATTGATCTCAGCTAGAGTTGCACTGGGCCTGTGTACACCACAAGGGGAGTTTGCTGTAACACTGTTTGATCTTTGCTGCGTAGACCAAGCTAGACCTTGTTTCACCCATACTAGGGAACCATGTTACCGCCCCGATCTTTGCAGCCTGTCTTATCACAGATACCGATTGCAACATAGCATCAGAGTTCCTTACACTTCCCACAGCAACAGTGCCCTATGGCACTATTTTTCCAGCACTGGAAGAACACCAAGTTTTTTTTTTCTAAGTTATTCTCTGTCAGAGCCATTGCCCTCTCTGCACTGAGGCCTTCAGAGCACACTTTCATAAGGCTCCCTCTGTTCTTAAAGAATTCCTAAATAAACTCCAAACCACATTTTTACAAGCAAGAAAAGGTTATAATTCAAGGCCACAGCTGGCAGCTTCCTAGGAGATAGGAATTCTATCTTCGCCATAATTTCTCTTGTCTTTAAACTCCTGAGTCACTGTTTTTCATTCTTGATCAAGAAGTCATGAGGTTTTGATTTGGAAATGGCATTTTACGCTGGCATGGATGTCTTTCACGAGGGAAAATGTACAGAAAAAAATAGATCAAAGTATATTGTTAACTATTAGCATAAGGACAGGTTTCAGAGTAGCAGCCGTGTTAGTCTGTATCCGCAAAAAGAACAGGAGGACTTGTGGCACCTTAGAGACTAACCAATTTATTGGAGCATAAGCTTTCATGCACTACAGCCCACTTCATCGGACGCATAGAATGGAACATATAGTAAGAAGATATATATATATACACATACATACAGAGAACATGAAAAGGTGGAGTAAGAGGCTAATTAATTTCTCCTGCTGCTAATAGCTCATCTTAATTAATTAGCCTCTTACTCCACCTTTTCATGTTCTCTGTATGTGTGTATATATATATCTTCTTACTATATGTTCCATTCTATGCATCCAGTGAAGTGGGCTGTAGTGCACGAAAGCTTATGCTCAAATACATTTGTTAGTCTCTAAGGTGCCACAAGTACTCCTGTTTTTATTAGCCGTAAGAAAGGGCATATTGGGTCAGACCAATAGCCCATCCTGCCCTGTATCCTGTCTTCCGACGGTGACCAGTGTCAGATGCTTCAGAGAGAATGAACGGAACAGGGCAGTTATCAAGTGATCCATCCCTGATCATCCACTCCCAGTTTCTGGCAGTTGTAGGTTTAGGGACACCCAGAGCATGGGGTTGCATCCCTGATCATCTTGGCCATTGATAGACCTGTCCTACATGAATTTTTATAATTCTTTTTTGAATCCAGTTATTCTTTTGGCCTTCACAGCATCCTCTGGCAATGAGTTCCACAGGTTAACTGTGCATTGTGGGAAGAAGTACTTCCTTGCGTTTCTTTTAAACCTCCTGCCTATTAATTTCATTGGGTTACCCCTGGTTCTTGTGTTATGTGAAGGGGTAAATAACACTTCCCTATTCACTTTCTCCACACTATTCATGATTTTATAGACCTCAATCATATCCCCTCCAAGTCATCTCTTTTCTAAACTGAACAGTCCTAGTCTTTTTAATTTCTCCTCATATGGAAGCTGTTCCATACCCCTAATCAGTTTTGTTGACCTTCTCTGTACTTTTTCCAATTCTAATATATCTTTTTTGAGAAGGGGCAACCAGAACAGCATGCAGTATTCAAGGTTAATAATAATAATTATTAATTGTATTGTGGTAGCACCAAGGGACCAGGACCCGATTCAGCTACTTGCTATACAAGCATAGAACAACAAAAAAAGACAGTCCCTGCCCTAAAGACCATAATGTTGTTTCGCTGTGAAACATAGGGACAGATGTTTCTCCACCTCCCACCCCGCCCCCCACACAAATGGAAACAAAATCTTTGTTTTTAAATTAAGTTAATGCTGGGAAAAGATGGCATTTAGTGCTACCAATGGTGCTCTGTAATTGAAGCTTGTGCATTGGTCAGGTGAGCATGGATAACAGCAGCACAAGGAAAGGAGTACTTGTGGCACCTTAGAGACTAACAAATTTATTTGAGCATAATAACTAGCCCTGCAAGTTGTTCTGCATGGTCTTATGTCCCCTGAGATTGCTTGAAAGCTGAAGATCTGACGGGCTTTGTCCCTGCCAGCCATTCCATTTCTAACTGGCAAGCACGATGGAAGCCATGATGGCAGCTGGAATTTCAAGTGGAAATTCAATGGAATTTTCATTTCTGATAGCACCTGGCATGAGGTAGCTTTTAATACACACAGGCAGATGGTTTTCCAGCAGTTTTCAACTCCTTCTCAACATAAAAAGATCATTGAGATCAACACATCAGACATGATCCAATAGAAATGTTCCACAATTACTTCCAACCTTATTACATACTTCAAGAATCCCATTGGTTTCCCAATATCTTACCCCTGTATAGCCGTACAGGCTTCACAGTGGGCTTGCTCTAATTCCACTCATACCATGGTTCCAGCTGTAGAACAGTAGAAGTAAAAAGGCAGTGAGCATTGTCTCTTACCATTGTGTCCCGATACTTACCAGGAATATTCAGGAATGAACAAACTCTCTGTAACCTTTGGTTTACCATTGCTGCATGTGTTTGCAACTAAAATGACTACTGTCACCACTGTGGCAGAGGCAGATTGACAGCAATTGTCTTTTATTGTGTGGCCATTGAATCATGTCTGCTATAGCCAAGTGCAGATACCATGTAAATACCTTGGAAATCAGGGGTGGGTAAACTACGGTTTACAGGCCGGATCCGGCCTGCCTGCCATTTTAATCCAGCCCTTGAGCTCCCACTAAGGAGCGGGGTGTGGGGCTTGCCCCACTCTGGTTCTCCAGCTGGGAAGTAGGGTCAGGGGCCACTCCATGCGGCTCCTGGAATCAGCGGCATGGCCCCCTTTCGGCTCCTATGTTTAGAGGCAGCTAGGGGCTCTGCTCTGCACACTGCCCCTGCCCCAAGTGCTGCCTCCGCCGCTCCCATTGGCCGGGAATCGTGGCCAATGGAAGCTGCAGGGCTGGTGCCTGCAGATGGGGCAGCGCGCAGAGCTGCCTGGCCGCTCCTCCACGTAGGAGCTGGAGAAGGGACATGCCGCTGCTTCCAGGAACTGCTTGAGGCAAGCTCAAGCTGCACCCCTGAGCCTCCCCTCACGCCCCAAACCCCTGCTCCAGCCCTGATCCCCCTCCCGCCCTCTGAACCCCTTGGTCCCAGCCCGGAGCATCCTCCTACACCCCAAACTCCTCATCCCCAGCCCTACCCCAGAGGCCGCACCCCCAGCTGGAGCCCTCACCCCCTGCAGCACCCCACGCCCCGCCCCAGCCCGGAGCTCCCTCCCACACCCTGAACTCCTCATTTCTGGCCTCACCCTGGATCCCGCATCCCCAGCCAGAGCCCTCACCCCCTCCTGCAACCCAACTCCAATTTTGTGAGTATTTATGGCCCACCATACAATTTTTATTCCCAGATGTGGCCCTCGGGCCAAAACGCTTGCCCACCCCTGTTGTAAATACTTTGATAGACCCAGCGGGACTCTCATTTTTTCCTGGAAGGGATGCTCCTAAGTTACAATATGTGTTTTTCCCTTCTAACTGCAGTGTGAAAAGAGAGAGGCACAGGCTGAGGCCAGTCTCTCAGAAGATGAGCAGATTCAAATGGAAACTACAACGGAACAATTTGCTGGGAAAATTGGCTATGTATTTGAATTCAAAACAAATTTCAGTTCAACTGTATTTGCTTTCTGCAAATATTCGAGCACTCGAGCTTTTCTAGCATGAAAACTCCTAAACCATGACTTTTTTTTAGTTCCAATATTCACCAACGCAAATGTTGGTTAGGCAGCATGGTCCCTGGAAATGGACAGGGTACTGGGCTAGGAGTCAGAAAAGCTGGGTTCTATGACTGACTCTGCCACTGATCTGCTGTGGCACTTTGTACAAGTCACTTCATCTCGGTTTCCTATTTACCTGTCTTGTCTGTTTAGAGTGTAAATTCATTGGGGGAAGGTCTGTTTCTTGCTATGTGTTTGTATAGCACCTAGCACAATGAGACACTGATCTTATTTGGACCTCTAGGTGGTAGTGTAATATAAATAAAAATAGTAAAAATCATAATATGTGCTGAACACCACGGAGTAGGTTGAAAATTTGCCAGTCAAATATAAAACTAATCATTTTGCACTGTGTTGTTTGGTTCCGTAAGTCCTCCAATCAGGAAAAAGGAACACTATAATATGACTTGTATAATGTCTATTTAGAGTGGCATCAATTCTGGTTGTATATTCAATTGCAAACTGCAGGTTACTTGCAGAACTATTTGCTCAAGATAGTCACAAATTTAATATGAAAGTGAGAAGTTTATGATCTGCCTAGGCAGTTTCTTAACTGGAAAAATAAGATGAAATTCCTGGAATAAATTATTTGTTTTGACTGACATACATGATGCTATAGTGGCTGTAATCCTGCCTTATTAGAAAGTGAGCTGCAAGGAGCTCAAGCAGTTATTGTCCATACCTCCCAGCAAGTCATTACAGACTCTCTTCAATGCAAGGGTGTAGGAAGTGGGTGTGTTGTGGTGTAGCTAGTGAGGTTTACACAGAGCAAATCTATAAGGGTTACAACCAAGTAGGAGGCAAGAAGGTGGCTAAATCTACTGCTCCCTCTCCCTCATTCATAGTAGGAGGTGACCATAGGCCAGTTACGTGGTGAGGTTGCTCTGAAGTTCATTTAGATCTGGATACCTGTCTCTCTGTGCCTTTGTACATTTTATGACAGCACAACCCGTTGTTACTCAGGCTTTGCTGTGTTTTATAAGACTGGACCCCCTCAGGAATTGCCAGGATTACATCACCCATCACTGACATGTAGCCACGCTGGGAGTGGAATGCGATTCAACAGCACTATGCTTCAGGACATGAAAAATAACTTTACTAGCTGAAATTTTAGGGAGAATGGTAGTTGGCAGAATGTAATTACCTGAGCTGGATTTTGGCCACGACTGACCCAACTCTTGCAATGAATGCAGTGAGATCTTTAACAATCAGGAGCGGCCAGCATCTCCGTTTTACATCTTATCTGTACGCCTCCTGGTGCAAACTGTAGGTTGGCATGGGGCCATTTCCTGTGACAGCTGGTAAGATGCACTTTCCCTTTGCACAGTGGTTAAAGATAATCAACGGCAGGATTATGCACAGGCTGTTGCTAGGTGGCAATGCACCTTAAACAAAGAAATATTACAGGTCATGGATTCCTTCAAATCACATGTAAGCTTGTGAAGTCCATCTTATCCAAAGGCTTAAATTGGATTAGTTATTTTTAAACCTCACAGAAGGAGCATTAAAAATGTGCTTTTAATGCAAGCAGCCATAAACAATTCCTGCCTTAGGGCCTGGGTTTGCTCTTTCGGAATTCTCCCCCTTCCCCACCCCCTGCCCCATAAATAATCCTAGCTGAAGAAGGAAAAAAATAGTTTCCAGGCCTGGCCTCCAGTTCAAGTCACCAGCCTGGCTTTTTCCACATCTCAGCTATAGAGACCATTCAAACTGGGGTTTGCTTGCTTGCTTGCTTTAAATCCTGGGATTTAGCTGCTCTGCTTTGCTCAGGGACCAGCAGATTTCTAAGATTTCATTTACAGCTGCACATTCAGATTGTTGCTGAAATGACTGTAATAGAGCAACTCACATTGGGCTTGCATCTGTATACAAATCCTCAGCAATTGTCACATCTTTAAGCAACGTGTCCCATATTTAAGACACGTGGGTTAATTTAGCAGTCATAAAAATGAAGAACTAAGCAGAATGGACTGGAGACAATGCAGGCAGCTTCCCTACACCCTGTTACCCAGCTCTGCCAATGCACCTCAATCCTGACTGCAGCACCAGTCTTGGGTTCCTCTATACAACTTTGGCAACATAACTAAATGCTAATCTGCATCCATCCTGCAGGTCCATTGAGCTTCATCCAGCAGTTAATTCTGTTGAGCAAAACGTGCCAGGGATGTCAAATTGTGGAATGGTTTTTTGATCTAAGTTACTGAGGACTAGGATAAAACCCAACAAGCCTCATGTACCCATTTGATTGCAGCTAGTCTTTGACCCCAAGGCTCCAGAGGTGAAAGATGAATCTGTGAGCACCAATGCATCTCCATACCTGCTTCTCACCCTTCAAGATGAACAGTTTAAAAACATAACTAAGACTGAGCAGGACTCTTTTATCTATACAGTGGTATCACATGTACCTAATTAGCACAACCCTGGAGCCCTTAGGCAAAACTGCCACTGAAATCAATGGGAGCTTAGTTTAAGGACTCCAGAATCAGGCCCTTTATATAATACAATGATGGAGTCAAGATCTGCTGTTTGGCTTTCTCTACTGCAAAAGAGTAAACAAAGAGCCATCTCCTGGCCCCACTCTGAGAGTGTAAAGGGGCCAGAAAACTGGCTTAAAGAGCCAGCTGAAGAGTCCCTCGCTTGCATAGGGAACCCCCAGGTTGCATACCGCTGTTGCAGTCATGTCTACTTCATCTGCTCCTGCTCCCCCGACATAAAGATGTGTTCAGGGAGTAGGAGGGAGGTGGCTGGAGCAAATGGCCCTAGGGCACCCTTCGAGCTGGTGCAAACTAGAACATCCCTGAGGCTGTTCTAACTTGCTCCAGGGTCAAATTAGCCCTCAGGATTGGGGGAAAGGGCTAGCAGGAAATCACTTCCCTCTCCCTTGCTCAGGTAAGTCGAGTGCAGCTCAGGCATACCTGAGGGTCTAGCCCACAGAATGTATCTATGTTGTTTAAAAGCCCAGCTTCAAAGTGGCTTCTTATCTCTTACCAACATAGCTAGAACTGTGTTTAAAAAATAAAAGTAGGAATCTCAGCAAGACTTATTCAAAACATTTATTAGTGTTCCAGGAAAAATAATAGCAGTGTGAAAAGATACAGAGCTTTACCTAAATCCATATGCAATGTTTACAAGCTTATTCAGCTGTAAATTCTACATGAGATAGAACTAGTATGTTTTTCTCCCAGAGAACTGGAATTTAAGGACAGTTTTTTAATTATTATGTTTCAGAACTTCATTTTTAAAGGTAGGACAGTGTTTTTGTGGGGTGATGGGTTATTTATATATTTTCCAGTAGGCATTTTACTTTTTTCAGTTTCTCTTATGGGTGGTTTTTTTCCAGATGCAAAGCTTAAGAGAAACATCCAGACCTTGTTTTTTAAGCTAAATCTCCTTCGCAAGCAGCAGGTTTGGGAGGACTGGTGATCAAAGTATCATAGGGTCTCTAAGGGGACAGTAGATTTCTTTTAAAATTGATTTTACAAAGAATTAAGGCTATGTAGATGTCTTGATAACATACTCTCAGGTAAACACACCCTACTTATTAGACATGAAAGAAGGTTTAACAATAAATAAATGATTTTTGCTGTCAATAACATTATGGAACTGTATAAAATTATATTTACGTTGCTTTAAACAACAACAAAAACATACTAGTGGCATGAATATATACAACACAGGTCATGACATACATTTAAATTACCATAGCCAGCAGTGTTTGGTTTTTAAATGGAGACACTATAATAAATAGAAATGTTAAATATTTACAATAATAGCATATGTGGAATCAGTAGATGAACACAGAAAATCTTCACACACAGAGGAAAAAATGTTATGCCATATACAAAATCCCCTGCCCCCTTGAAACAATAAAGAAATTAACAAGATGGAGGAATATATACTTTTCCTCATGCAGAATGAATGAATAAAAGTAAATTGTATGTATGCTGAGGTGATATGTTGACTAAGACATTCAAGAGTGTATATATATCGCTATATGTTTGGTTCTCATAGATGAATGAGACCTTTAATGAGAGAGAGAGAGAGAGAGACCTTAATGGAGTTAGGCAAGAATATTAACTTGATAGCAAGTCCTTTTTGCTGTCATGGTTCGGTTCTCTTTTTGGTTTCAGCTTGTCCTTTACTATGCCTATGCATCATCATGGGGTAGTGGGATGCTCCTGAGGAGGTCACAGTGAGGGAGACCAAAAACTTTCCTATTGCATCACCAGCAGCAAGACACTTTGTTTTGGGATAGGGAGGGTGTCCTTCAAAGCAAACCATTGGAAGTGGTATATGTGCATGGACATTAGCTAGGGAACTACAGTCCCTCTGAGTTGCACCCTCTGTGTGTATGAGCCACGGGCCACCATTGCCATGATTGGATTGGTCATCTTGTCCACATACTGGAAGGAACTTGCCCACTCCTCAAGGGCTCTTGGCTTGATCCTAGATTCCCTGAGGTCAGATGAGAGTTTTGTCAGAGACTTCAATGGGAGTAGGATCGGGGTCTTTTTTGGTCAAGAGGTTGATGGCTGCATAACGGTGTAACTCTTCAGGTTAATGGTTGTTCTTTGCTCCCTCCCAACCAAGGAGATTTACCCACATGTCTTCTATTAAGAGTAATGCCCAAGATTCTGCTAAGGGATATATGCACAAATCTCCCACTGAAGATACTGGGAGCCGCATACACATATCCAGAAGCAGAATTTGACTCGGTGGGAGTTATGGCTAAATCCCCTGTGTTGCTAATCACCTCCACTTCCACCAAGTGACAAAGATGTAGGTCAGTTCCCTGTGCTAGTTCAGTCTGTACCAAACTGCCTTCCCACCACTGGTGATTTGACTCCAGGCCTCCTGAAGCAAAAGGCCAGTGCTCAGATCCTTGGTGTGATACGGTCTTGCAAGAAAGATCATCCTTCCCCAACAGAGGTTACTAAAGTTCCCACCCCTGCCTGCCTTTAGATACGATAACCAATGTTTTAAGAATAACATCCTAGGATACGTAATTGCAGCAGTGCAAATTGAGGGTCACATTTGTATATGGGGATAAGAAAGGATGCACCCTAGCATCTCACCCTAACTTTAAATCACTCAGGAAGATTAAGCTCTCCAAACCCATCTTATCACTCTGCATTCCACTCACTCTGTAGGGTTTGGAGGTCACTACCCAGTATGCTAGTTTATAAAAAAAAAAAAAAAAGTTAACGATCTCTCACTATCCCATAGTCATTATGCTAGTTTATAAAAAAAAAAAAAAAAGTTAACGATCTCTCACTATCCCATAGTCATTTTTGGCACTTTGATAAATCATGACCTGTGGCCAGATTTAGAACACTGAGTCTCTAGAGCCCTGCAAACTCCATAATGCTGCTTCCAAAGACAATAAAAGGGACAGATCTTCAACAGGCCTCCAAAATACTCCCTAAGCCCACAAAGCTTAAGGACACATCAACTGTTTGTGCCTAAGCCCAACATTTTGGGTTGCCCACAGGTGGGGAAAATGCTGCAGAAAATGCTCCTCTGTGAGCACAGCTGCAGGTTCTGAAAGAGGACATGCCTGGGGACTTTGGAGGTCTGTGGAAAATGTGTTCATTTTGATGCTAAGCAGGTCACAAAACTGGCTACTTAGGCCACTGACATTTTTGAGTAACTGGATAAATAAAGTAAAGTTAAGCAGTGGTTAAAATACATACAAGGGGGCATTTAAGTCGGGTACTGTCACCTAGACAGGAACAATGGCTCAGGACTTAAGAGAAAATGACATAGCTCAAAACAGCAATCTCCCCGTGCAATAAACTGGACATTTATTTACTTAGAGTGTCACAACAGCCCACTCTGAACTCTTACATTCACAGCCCTGGGCAGAGAAGATCCCTTTGGGATTCTGCCATCTGCTTGGAGACTGCCCCCTAAGCATAGCGGAGCTGTGACTGGCCAAAATAAAATCTGGCTGAGCCCTCCCCACATCCCTTTCCCCAACCAAAAGACAATCAAATTGAAAACAATATCCACTTGTTCTGTTGTTTTTAAAAGCGGGGGGGAGGGGGGGAGGATTTAAACATTTTGTCTCACCCATTGGTTATGTAAGTGTCAAATTCTCTGGAGACAATCAATAACCCAGAACCACTGCTCTCCTCTACTAATCTATACACTATCACTGAAGTCCACATATCCCACAATGCCCTGTGCTTGACATCACCCCTCTGAATGGTAAAGGTTTTGGAATGTCCATAGCTAAGAAGATGGACTCAATGGAGGAAGTTTTGGTGTAGGGGGAGGGTTGAGTTGGTGCCTCCTTTCACCTTCGGATGTCGGAGAAATCGGACAGTTCTTCTGCCCGCTCAATGATCCCGTGTGCCCCTTTGGGGCTGTAAGCTCCAGCTTTAACCCGGGGGTGTGTGTTCAAGTGAGCCCTGCCACCTCTCTCTCCTTTGGCAGCTCGTGAGCTCTCCCTGTGGTCAGACTCTGGGTGGACTAGTATGTCCCCACGGCTGGTAGAGGCTTTGGTGGCTTCACCTGTCTTCCTCTCAGGACCCAGTGTGGAGTCGCTGTGCACGACTGAGGTGCAGAAGCTCAGGATGGAGCAGAGGCTTCCCCAGTTCTGTTCACACTGGGTCTGGATGCTTCTGGTGATAGCCTTTTTCACTTCGTCCCCGCACGTGAGGAGGATGTTCACCAGGTCGACATATGGCCTGGAAGTAAATCAAACAGCAGAAGGGGAAGTTAAAAGAGAATCATGTCGCAAGATGCAAGTAGGTTACACATCAGCAAGTGGGTGTGAGGTCACTGTGCCTCATTCTCCTCTTGCTTACTCCAGAGCATCTGCATGGGCAGACTGTGTTTGCCAGCTAGTGGCCAGATGCTATAGAAGACTTAAATGCAGTACAGCCGTTCCCTCACCTGGCAGCCATGCTTTATATCCTACATGTTACTACAACTGAGACTTGAGTCCTTTGGCAGCATCTCCACCAAGTGAACAATAATGTCCCCCCACACAGACCTGGAAGTTGCATTAGGCATGGCTGCTACAGAGACATGGCTAGTTGGGTTAAGACAGGCAACAGATGCAGAATGTTGAATTGTCTACCGGATAGAACAAGGGGGTAGGAGTCAGGAGACCCAGGTTGCTGCATGTTTGGAGTCAATAGTGCTAATGTATTTAAGCACAAAAAAGTGGATGATTACATGGTGTCTAATCAGTCAGTTGCATGATTGGGAACAGCTCACCCATTTGAGGAGTCAAGATGAACTTTGTACCCACTCCCTGTTCTCCCTCCTATCCCCCCCCCGGAACCCGAGTTGATATGGGCTGGAGGGTTGCGTTGATTTGAGGGGTGATGCTTTTGGCTGCCACAAGCACAAAGATTTATTTTTAAATTGAAAATAAATAACATACATGTAGCAGAGGCAGAACTGTCACCAACTGTCCCAGAGATGGACTGCCTCCAGTCCTGCATTTACTCGGGCTATGTCTACACTACAGCTACACTGCGGTAGCACTTCTGGTGAAGACACTCTATGCCGACGGGAGAGAGCTCTCCCATTGGCTTAATAACTCCTGCCTCTGGGAGAAGCTGTAGCTGTGTTGGCGGGAGAAGCTCTCCCACCAACGTAGCGCTGTCCACAATGTAAGTTATACCTAAGTAATTTGGAGCGTAGGCATAGCCTTAGGCTAATGGTGAAATTGTGATTTCAGAGCAGTTCGAGCCAGAAAACACCCATTATATGACTGAATCCAAACCTTGTCAGGGTAGGATACTGCTTCCTGATACTTCTCTAACAGATATTAAATCAGTCCTACACCTGGCCTCTACACACTTTATTCAATTCTACAAATTACTGTCACATGGGAGCCCATATGGGACTCAGCCTTTACTCCTGGGGACTGTAGGAGAGCAAAAGCTGGGACTGAAAACAGAATCTTCGGCTCTCTAGAATAGATGGGATGTGGGGGGCTGAAAAAGGGGGGCTTCTAACTGACCTAGTGGCGATTTATCAGAGCATCACCCTGCTTATGTTTTCAGGGATGGAAGGGGCAAGGTCTCTGGACCCTCCTCAGGGCTGGCAGCAGCAAGGAAATATCCTACAAGGAAAAAGAATAATGAAATTTCTATGTATACACCTGAGCCTCCAAGGGTGAGGAGATAATGTGAGTTTCACCACCAAAAGTCACCGAAGTTAGATGGAGAAAGCAATTAGGTCCCATCTCACCCTAGCCAGACCTGATTGTTCCCCACAGTATATTTTTTAGCGGTTTGTCCTCTTTATTTAGCTGTCCATAGCAGCTAATAACTCAGAGGGAAGCCTCCTGGACACGCCATTCACATAAAAAGGAAATATGCAAACTTGCCCTGAGCTAAGGAGATGTTTTTAGTATCATTAGATACTACAGTCGTGAGCACGGTATAAATACCTAGATAGTGTTTTCTCCAAAACCCTGTCAGCACATCTGCCGCAGACCTAATGCTCTGTGACTATGCATGTTTCATTGCGGTCATCCTTCAGTCTCCTTCCTTCCATCTCCCTCTTAGTCGTCAGCTGAGATAAGGGACCTTAAAAATTAGCCAATTCCCTTCCCATGTGGCCCATCAAGTTCCTAAAATATGTAGCTGATTACAAAAAATTGACTTGCAAAGTCATGCCATTTAATTGTAACACTAGTAGTTACTCATATTATTGTACATAACAGTAACCAAATCTAACGCCTCAGGGCATAAACCAATCACCTGCCTAGGTCAGGGAAGAATTTCCCCACCCACATGAATAGCATTGTGCAACAGGCTAGGGGTTTCTCTGGGTTTTATCACTTTCATTTGCCTTCATCTGAAGCTTCAAGTTTCTGACTCTGCTGGAAGCGGGATCAATAGACCACTGATTTAATTCTATGTAGTCAGGAGACCTGAAGTCCACCTTGAAAGCATAGTTTGTTACCATTTTGAGTTGTCTTATCCAGACTTATTTGGTTCCATTTCTTTGCTAACGGGATCACTAAGGATCTAAACTGTTTCAGAGGAACAGCCGTGTTAGTCTGTATTCACAAAAAGAAAAGGAGTACTTGTGGCACCTTAGAGACTAACCAATTTATTTGAGCATGAGCTTTCGTGAGCTACTTCTGATGAAGTGAGCTGTAGCTCACGAAAGCTCATGCTCAAATAAATTGGTTAGTCTCTAAGGTGCCACAAGTACTCCTTTTCTTTTTGTGATCTAAACTGTGTATCTTCACCCCCACCCAACTGAGGCAGATGGCAAGAAGATTGCCACTCTACGACAAGTGACTCAAAGCCTTTGGGTTAGCCTGAGAGCACAGGCAGAATACTGATCACACTTGGCACCCATCCGCTAACTGGGAAAACTACAGACTGACTATTTTTAATTTGAGTCACATCCTGTGGTGTTGCATTCACATGACACAACATGGCCAGTGAATAGATGATGCCCAGCTTACTTAGCAAAGTGTCAGGGAGGGCAAGTAGAACACTTGTAGGAGCACGCTGGTAAGGCAGTATCACCAAAAGATGCCAACAGAGCAGACAACAGTTCAGCTGTTAGCAGGCAGGCTGGGAGAGCCCAGAAGGGCAACACAGTTAAAAGTCTCTAGTCAAAGGAACCACCTGAATTACAACTTTAGCATCCTCAAGGGTCCCAATTCAGCCTTAGTGTAAGCAGTGGCAGCTCCATTGATTTCAGTGGTGTGCCCAGCCCACTTACACCAGGGTTGAATCTGGCACATGGAGTGGTGCTGATGTCGTCTTCGATGGAGACCAGTTGTACATAGTGCTGGGTGCCAGATGAGCCCTGTACCTGAAGCTATACACTTGAAACAGGCAAAATAGACAGGTAGGGATGAGGAGAGCTAGCAAACCAGGACAGTAGAGTGGATGAAAGTTCCAAGATTTTACTCTGTTGTTAAATTGAATGTCTGGGGATGCAACTTCTTTGAAGGAGGGAGTTTAAGGAATAAAGAATCCATCTTTGGATTCTTGACTAGGGTGGTGGTGGTGGGGTTTTTTTAGTTATTTGGAACGCAACAGGTCCCGGAAGTGCAACTGTTCTGACCATTTTCACCATTGTAATAAAAAAAATAGATCCAAACCTCCATTCCCCCAACCTTCTCCCCAAGAGGTGCCCTTACTGTCCACAAGATGCTATTTAGCTTACACATGAAGAGAAAATGGTGAAAATAATATGGCAAAAGACTGCTCATTTTGGAATAGTACAGGAGGAGGTGGTGAGAATGAGCGTCAATAATGTTTCCTGGTCTAAAGTTTTGTCTTTATCTGAAACAGGAATTGTGAAGGGACAGGACATGGTCTTTAATATGCCTGTCAAATGAGCCAGTGAGAATTTTACTGATTACTCACGGCTCTAAATGAGCTTCGCTGACCTAGCCGGAGGTGTACCCAAAAACTGAGGCCACTTTTGAGAATTCTGGCCTTACCCACTGTGTAAAGTGGGGAACATTGATTCACCTTGGCAAAGCACTCTGGTCTTACAGCACTTTTCATCTATGGAGCTAAAAAGTTTTACTTGTAGACAAGTATCCGCCAATTTACAGCCTGTTAATGCAGCTCCTGAAATGCCAGTGCTGGTGGACAATGTGATGCACTGCTTGCCCTCACTGTCCCCGAAGAAGCCTGGCATGCTGGTGCCTCCACAGCACTCTCATTCCCTACCACCATGGGGATAGAGACCAGAAATGGCAATGCAAAAACGACAGCGAGGACACCAGCCATGCTGTTGATCCTAGCTCCAGGAAGGTCCATGTCCATGGAAGGAATGTTGCTTTCAGTGGGCTGGGTTTACTTTGTTAAACTGTAATTAATGATGGAGTAAATTAGTGTCACAGCTCCACTCTCCTTAAGCGTAACCTGGAGTTTAAGGGTGGGATTTTTATCAGAACCTAAAGGAATTAGGCTGGGATTTTAAGAGTGCAACACTAACATACACTTTGAAAGTTGAACTGGTCATTTCATCGCTCTGTGCCTCAATTTCCCCACCTGTAAAATGGGAATAATGATACTGACCTCCTTGGTAAAGCACTTGGGGATCTTCTGATGAAAAGTGCTATAGACCAGCTGGGTGTTATCATCTGTCGTTGTCTATGGGTTTGGAGGGTTTGGTTATTCGATAGGGAATGAGAAATCATCGGGGTATGGTATGAAGATAGCCAGTGATAATTTTTCTGCCAGCCTGTGGCTGAGCGTCCCTGTTTCTGGGTGCAATTTCCACCTGCGGAAAAGTATTCTCTCATTTTTGCACCAGCAAATTAAGGGTGGGCACAAACCACAGTAGTCTGTGTCTGATTTGTTCCTGCAATTTAGTAGTTTAGATGTGTTATTACTAAGACTTATCCCAGCTATTCATTGCAGGTGTAAACTGTACTCTCAAAAGAGGGGAACTACTGAAAATCTAGACTCTGATGTTCCATTTTGTATGCATTTATGTGCTTAGACATTTCCTTGGCAAGCATATGGGGTGATGTGAATAGGAGTATGGGAGCTTTTCTTCATGAAGGTCTAGTCAGTTTCTCTGACTAACAGCAACAACAAGATACTTTAGGGATATGAATACTTGGGAATTTCATAAAGCAAATCAGAAATGGACTGCAATTAATCTTCATGCAAGATTATGTTGTTTGGATGAGGGGAGAGTATGACATCTGTCATTTCAGTAACAGCTGCAGATACCTGGGGACAATCTATTTATTTATAAAATAGAACTGTGGCATCAAACTATTATTACCTAGTGTAAATACCATCTTGACCACTTCACTTATGTTTTCCCTCTTTCTTCGGTCAGTTAGTTTTCTCTTTTAGAATACAAGATCTTTGGGGCACGAACTGAGCCTTCTTTTTTTTTGGAAAGTGCTTGGCACATTGTGGGTACTTCTGGAAACAAATAATGTCATAACTAAAAAAATCGATCCAACTTCAACACATTTGTTTCCCTCCCATGGTCATGTCTGTGTAAGATAATACTCATCACTTTTGTAAAATATCAACTAGTCTTTGCAGCACCTCTACGAAAAAAGAGTTATCCCCATTTGACAGATGGGAAACTGAGGCAGAATAGTTAAGTGACTTGCTCAAGGACACAATTAGATGGGATGGAACTCAGGATTTCCTGTCTCCTGGGGGAATGAATAAACAACCCAATAGATGACATATATTTTTAGGTGAAATTCTTCCCTCACCCTCACTACAATACTAGGCTCCTTGCACACTCATACTTACTCGTGTTGCAGCAGGTCTTTGAAGTGAATCATATCCACAATGACTTGGACATTCTCCTTGGCGGCAGAGCAGAGGTCGTGTTTCAGGTAGCACTCCCGCTGTAACTGGAACACCATGTCTTTAATGGCAGGGCACTTGCGACTGATGCAGCTGAATTTGTGTCTCAGGGCGTGAGCCTTACACTTCAGAGCATCTTTAATGAAGGATTTTCCCTGAGAAGATAAGAAACGGAGTAGTTCTGTATTTGCGTCCGTTAAGCACATCAGGTGATATTATGCTCAACTAGCCACTCCTCCACATGACAGTGTCAAGGGTTATTAGACTGCTAAGGCTATTTGTTAATGTCTCCCCCGTTTTATTTCTTTGCTCCTAAAGGCCATGTCAGGTTGTCCTGACCTGCCATTCTAGAAAGGCTGGATGCTGTTCCTAGGCTGGTTGTGTCTGGTTTTCTCCATGGTTTCTCCATGGTTATGTGATGCTTTCATTGCCTCCTCTCAGCACTGAGTGCCCTGCCTCTACCACAACCCCTGTCCTTGTTGGTCTAGGAGAGAAAGAAGAGGGTTCATTTCTAAACAACAGAGAGCCCAACTTAATGGACTAAATTCATTCCTGGTCTGTCACCATGGACTACATTGGGCTTACATCACTGATGAGAGTGACCGAATGTGTTTTGAGTCTCCAGGACCACAAAGGGGATATTTACAGTCAGTCATACCAAAACTACCTTTCCTTATCAGTTTGCAAAGTTCACATAGCTCTTATAGAAGCACTCCCTGTCCCCTTAAGGAAACCACTGGCTTCAGTGTTTCCTGTTTCCCTCTCCCTATCCTCACAACAAAAGAGTCCCCAAATCAGTGCTACCAGCCCACTCTCATAAGCCACCCACGATAACATCTCAATGTTTTTGTCTGCTGGAGGGAAGACATTTCAATCTGAAGGCTTCACAAGCAAATATATATGTATTAAAGACAATAAAGGCTATTTAGGCAATGTCCCTAATCATCTTCCATGCTCTCCTCATATTGCTTTACAGAGGAATATTCAAGGCATGCCCATCCCCCATCACTATCCTTTCCTCTTTCCACCATTAGATATTATTGCCAGTCCTACTGTATATGTATGTCACAATTCTCTTGGCAACTATGCTCAGCTTTTCTTCTCTTGTTGAGTGACAGCTGGATGGTAGCAATCCTGTGTTGCCCCATTTTTTATTAGCCTCAGGTTATCCTAGCTGATGGGTGATCAATGGGCCAATTTTTGCTCTCACTGATTCCAGATTTACACCTGTGTAACTCTACTGAGATCAATTGTTACACCAGATTCACACAAATCTGAGAGCAAGACACATGTGCTCCCCACTGATCGAAGTACTGTGTCAAACATCACCGCCGTCCATTCCAAGTGCCAGGTGCACTTCTTTGACCTTGCATTCAGCAACAAATACAGATAACACAGTAGACTTTAACTAAGTACTGTACAGACAGAAGAAATAATGTTTTTTTTTAAAAAAAACAGTCTCACATTTTTGCCATTGGAGAAAAAAAGGGGGATAAGGAAAAGAGAGAATCACACGTGACAAACGGTAGTCATGTCAGATAGGATTCTGGAACTTGTGGTGATAAGGCCAGTAAAAGAAACTGAAGAGAAGAGATTAAAGTCAATGGGAATTACACATGTATATTTTAGAGGACAGTTTGTTCCCATGGATCCCAGTGTTTTTGCATTGCAGTAGAAACAATCTGAATGTAAAATAGCCCCTGTTCTCTTTAAAGATATGAACATGTCCAACGGAGCAATTATTTGCTGGCTTTTATGCAATAATTTCATATATGTGTTCGGTTTTCCCATGGTTTTACTTCCATAAATTTTTTGCTTGTGGATAATATATAATGTATAAAATAAAATAATCTCTAATTATCATTCTCTGGCAGCTGCCTGGAAACTAAGGCTTAGATTTTCAAAGATGCCCAGAGGATCTGGACACACAGTTCCCATCAATTTTAATGGACATCCAGATCCTTTATGTATCTTTGCAAATCTCAGCCTAAAATCTCCAGCACAGGGGAATTTGTTTTCTGCTAGGTCTGGTCCCATGGCCCAACTAAATAGAACAGCTGGATCTGCAAGACAGTTCTGCTTTCTACTATGCTGTGTAAAGTGCCATTAGCCTACAGCTGGGTGACATCAGTAAAGTTATGCTGTAAACTGCACGCGTCAAGCCAAATGCCGCTGGCCCGTCGTAATGTTCTCTTCTCTCCACACTGAAATGGGAGAGTAGGTTTACGAGACATAATAACAGGATGCTTCAATGATGCCTAAATTGTCTGGGGAGAAAATGAAGGAGACAAACTTAATACCGCATACTGCCTAAAGAATGTATTTTATTGTCAGTGTTTGAGCCAAAGGACTATTTGAATACAGCAGCTTTTGGAGATGCCTGTGCTAGTTGTGTGTAGTTCTTGAAAATAATTTAACAAGCTCACATTGGATAAAATTTTCAGACATGCCTAAGTGACTTGAAAATGGGACTTAGGCTCCTAAGTCACTTAGATGGTTTGGAAAAGTGTATCCATCAACCCGCTTGAATTAATTTGATCAGATTTGCATAGGGAATGCTTAAGTGTGATTCTTCAGTTGAGATATAGAGATATTTTTATCATCATATATGCATATGTCACTTAAGCAATAAAATGATACATACACAATACTGACTGTGTCTCGAAGAATTTACAGTATTTCAGCCTATTGGCAGAATGCCCATTTGTGTCAATAGGATCAATCCTACAGTCCTTAATGAATGCAGCATGAGTTTTGTCTGAGTGAGGACTGCAGGATCCATTCATGGCATCATCACCATTCCATTTTTGTTATCACAGGCCCACTAGGAAAAAATTCTTAGGTGGAGGTACAGTTTGGTAGGAAACAGAATGTCTGTAGCATAAGACAACTTAAACATAATGCATATGTTATTCTGTTCTTGGGGCTTGATACAGCACCATTCAAGTCAATGGAAGTTTTTCCATTGAATTGAATGGGAGCAGAAAGAATCAAGCCCTTGGTTGTACGCATCCAATTCTCAATAAAGGAAATGGGAGTTGGGCATGTGGAAGAGCAGATCTGGTCCTTAATTAAAGACTTATTTTAAAGATGTATTTAAAAAAAATCATTAAATTAAATATAGCACCTTCTAAACATATACTTCTGGGCATTTCACCCTTTTTTTTGGGTTACCTGGGCATCAAATTTTCCAGCGTTGTGTAGGAAAGTCATGCAGATCTCATGTAAGCCTCGGATCTCACAAGAGTTGTTTTCAAAGCATTCAAACACTCCACATCCCACATCGCCAGCATTAACCAGGCAGTGCTGGATTTCAGCTAAAATGACCATTGATTATGGTTAATTTGTACAAATATTCATAGATGGGGGGGGGGGGGGAGAAGAGTTATTTTGCTAAGATCATCAGTTCAAAAGAAAAAGCACATGAGACAACAGTTCCTGTACTCACCGCATATCCACTTTTTGCAGAAATTAGGCCAACATTTTTATGCATTTTGTTATGAATATGAGATCCAAAAAGTAAATGCCAAATTCACTCCACTTACATCGTAGCCATAGTCACTTGAAAATATCTAATGTTGTTTCATTCTTTCAGAGCATATGATGGGCTAGATCTACAATTCCTACTCTCGCAAAGTCCCTCCTTAACTTAAATGGGAATTTTGCCTGAGTGAGAACTACAGGATCAGGCTAGAATTTGTTTTGTCTAGTACTCTGAACTAGTGTCTGGTGATTATCACACCACTATTTTCTGATCCTTGGGGGCCCCAATCCTGCTGTCTTTGAAGTCAATGTCAAAACTCCCACTAATTTTCAATGGGGGACAGAGCCCCTTGTTGCATGAGCCCTTTCCCCGCCACCCTCAATACTATCCAAAAATTCAGATTATTTGAATGCAACAGTCAAATAGAACTTTCAGCCACATGCATAGTGAATCTGTTATTTTTTCCTTCTAAACTTTATACAATATTGAAGCAAATAATATTGCTTCAGACATTGGACGGACACCTTCAAATAAAAATCTTAACAAGGCAGCTCCTTGCCCATCCTTAAAAAAATGTTGCCAAAAGGAAGGTGGTTGGTGAGAAGCTTAAGGATAAAGTCAAATAGGGGCAGCTTTTAGAGTAGAACTGAGGATGCTAAGAATTTGTTGTACTCATTTACGAGTGGCACCTTTAATTAAAGCTCACTTTTGGGATGTAGCCCTCTCTAAACCACAGCATGCTTTTAAAACATCTGCAGCCTTCCCCCTTGACATGTTGCCATCTGAAATCCCTCACAGCAACTTTCCTTTTAATTTTAATCCACTTAGGACAAAAAGGAGATAAAACTGTTGATGTAAAGTGCTGAGTGAGGAGACAATGTAATGTCTCTTAATAGATCACAAAAAGAAAATTAATATGTGCAAACACCCTGTAATAACGACACAGACAATGTCTTCAGAGTTTGTGTTCAGGTAGAAAGAAAGGCTATGAGATGCGGAGAGGGAGCGAAAAGACGGGGGAGGGCAGGAAAAGCCACATGGGGCTTTGCAGTTACAAAACCCAGGGGAGCTGGAAATCAGTTAATCAGTGTGACCCGGCATTCTGTTATTCCCATGTGGAAAGCTGCAGATGCAGAGGCACACAAAACGAAAAGGGGTCTCTTTGTCAAGCGTTGTGTAACTGCATCTTGGGTTTTTTTGGGTCTGGAAGCCCAGCTGTAGTGCTTCTGTTGGCATTTGGATGCAGACGGTTCTCGGATCACATGTCCTGGCTTCCAGTTTGCTGAGAATTGCACAGAGCCGTGATTCACATGTGGCAGTCCCTAATGGGCATTCGTGCATTCCGGCTCGTGTGTGTGTTTAAACAAGGCTTGCAGCATTGAGACAGTTAAAAAAAAAAAAAAAAAAAGTAAGAGAGAACGAGAAAAGTGTACAGCTTCTTCGCGCTCTTTCCATGCTTGGGAAAAGATCCAATAGAGTGCACGCCTCGGTTCTTTCTACTAGGCAGATAATACACTAGGAGGGATGAGAAGAGAAACCCCATGGCCAATTGCATCATTACTTGGTTCTCTGCGCAAGAGAAGGAGGCAGCAGCTCTAGTAATTTTCAGTCACGTTCCCCCCCCCTCCACGTTTTAACTGTGTACTTAGCATAGAGAAACCTTCTCTTTCAGACAAAATCTAAACCTCTGCTCAAACAGCATCTCCTGGATTAGAAATCGCCTGCGTCTGACCTGCTGGAGTTTCTTGTTTGCCTACAGAATGACTGGCTTATTTACAATTAAAGGACTGAACTGGACTGACTTGCAACGTGCAAGGACGGCCATGGCACTTTCCTGGTTCGGTGCCACAAGTAACTATAGTCTTAAACAAAAATCGCGTCTTCACCATTTATGATCACGTGGAATAACTTTCCAGTTGCCGCTAAATTGATATCTATAAGGATTTCATCATTGTTTAGCAGAGATTAAATGCAGCGGGCTCCTTGTCTCTGCGATTCAAAGGACAGCACGTGCTTGGCTAGCTGGCGCTTTAAAGGTAATTAGGAGTGAACACTTATTTCCTCCTGATTTATGTTTGACAGTCACACGCAAAAAAATAAATGTCATTATGCACGTCTAGTTATCCACTACTCTGTAAATACAACAGAAAGACACGTCCATTTCACTACAACTACTTCCTTATTGAACAATATGTAACATGCAGTTTGTTTGCATTTGAGTTTAATTAGACCTGCCTCTTCAAGCATTCCCCCCACTTTTTAGATCACATACCTGTATTTTGCAAAGACAGCCGCCCTTTTTGTTGAGGGGCTCTCTCTTGGGGACCTTCCGGCGGATTGGTGGCTTCTGTGCCCAAAACTGGATCAAAGCTTGCAAATACCAACGCCAGGGTCACTAATTTACTTAACAGCTCTGCACACATGGTCCTGGTTGCAACCCCACACTGGAGACCTTGGTGGGTTTCCCACCTCTGTTTCTTTTCAAAGGGTGTATAAATGGAGGCTACTGCTCTTCTTGTCATCTGCTGGCTGGATAGCATGTGATCAGGGCTGGTGCAAGTGCTGAAAGTGGCCAGAAAGGGAAAGGATGGTGCCTCAAATATCCCTGGAAGCTCTGGTGTCACTTGAATGAAGGAGTCGAGCAGGTGTTGTCCACCAGCCCGACCAATAGGAGCCCTGTCCCCCTGTGACAACACGCGTAGTGGGCGGCGCTCGTTCTAAACTACTACACGTCGCGGAACAAAATGTGAGGAAACTTGCATCAGCAGGTTGCAAACTGCACAATAATGATCCTGAGCAACCAGGAGCATGTAAACGCAGGAACAGACTGCGGTTAGAATCTTGCTTCTCGGAAGGAACAGCTCAGCCATTGCAGGTTATGAAGCAACACCAGGAGACGGAGAAAAGAGGGGATTCTGGGGTCCAGTACGTCCCCCTCATATCTATTCTTTCCTTTTGTAAAAAGCACGTTGCTTGACAAGGGATCTGGAGGAGAGTGTACACCTTGTAATGATTATTAGAATTTGGGGGGAGCCAGCCGGGAAGAGGGGGCAGGGGGTTTCCACGTGGGACGCTGGAATGGGGATACATCAAATGACAAAACTCTCCCCTCCCCCGCTCCTTCCTTAAAGCTTGACTCCCTGCACGGGTGTAGCTCCCGTAGCGGTGCACTGCAGACCTTAGTTTGACCGCTGGGTGAGACGGGCAGGGAGCCCAGCTCGGGAGGATTCCTAGTGCCCAGGGGTGGGTGCTGGGGGGTGGAATGCAAACAAATCTGGATGTGTGTAATCTTCCCATGTGTTGCTTTGTAAAAAGGAGAAGGAAGCCCCAGCGATCCTCTAGTCACTGGAAGGAGCTGATCACCCGCACAGCTTCTGGGCTGGGAACAAGAATGCAGCTTTAATCTACTTCAAACACACGTTGCCACCTTTCCAAATCTACCCACCACCACCATGCTTATCTTTGCCTTTCTCACTTTGCATTTCTTGGCTGGCTTTCTTGAATCATCACTTTGAATGGCTTGTCTGCAATGGGGTGGAACACGGCCCCCAGCCCGCCCCCTCTCGCTCGCCCCGTGAAGTCACTTGGATCTCCAGTGTCTTTTCTTACTGCGCGACTGAATAGAGACGCTTCAGTTGCGAGAGCTGATTGAAAACATTCAGAGCGTGCACTGGGTAGCGATGAAATACGTTTTCTTAGGCGCTCCCCCCTCCTCCCCGTTGGTATTTTATTTTGCATCTTCGCAGAGATTTATTGGGCCAAATTCATCCCTGGGGGTACACTCATTGGAGTGGCATGAACTCGGCTTCTTATGCATTGATCTCTTCAGCCGGGCCCGATCCCGCACTCCTTGCGCACCCCCAACGCCCTCCGAGACTGGGGTGCACAAGAACGGCCCCTAGGGCGAGCGGAGCAGCCTTGCAAACGTCCTTCTTGCGCAGCCCGCAGCAACAAGTCTCTCAGCCTGGCTTCTTCTTGCCTGGGTGGCTGGGGGAAGCCTCCAGCAGGTGATGAGGGGAAAGGGGGGCGCGGGGCTCTACCTCCTCCTCCCCAGCTGCGGTAATGCGCGTTAGATGTTTCATCAGACAGCTGAGAGGCGCCCGGGAGAGCCCCTGCCTGCTGCTGCCATGTGGCTGGGGGAGGAGCTGCTGGCACCGCTGGGCCGGCCTGCTTCTGCTACCCTAGGGCTGGAGAGCGGCGGCGGGGGTGCACAGTGAGGGATTTCTCCAGCTGCTGCAGCGATCCCTTTCCCCACAGCTGTCCAAATACACTTCAGGAAATCCACTCACATCTCCTAAAGTGAGGGTCTCTCTGGAAGGTCATGACACCAAACTTTGGCTCCGTGGTTAAGGCTAAAACCCGCGGCGGGGCTTGTCTACACTACAAAATTAAGTCAACTTTATCTAATTCGACTCCAAACTGCTGAATTAGTTAAGGCGATTGTGCGTGGCTATCCCATGCTCATTGTCTCGATGGAGTGCGTCCTCACTAGCAGTGCCTGCATCGATGCACAAAGCAGTGCATCGCGTGTAGCTACCCCAAAGTGCAACTTGCCGCCCTGTGTTTTGGGAAGTTTGTGCAATGCCTCATGGGCATTGTTCCCTCTAAGCTGTGCGCGTGAGCGTGCGCACACAGATCCGAATCCCCGTGCACATGGTGAAACACCGCGCGCACAAAAATTTGCAGAGAAGCACAAAAATTTGCCCAGAAGAAATTTTTTGTGCACACGGCCTGTCAAAAATTAGAGGGAACATTGCTCATGGGACCAAAACGTTGTAGGGGAGAATGGGAACATTGCGTCGGCATCCCATGATGCACTTTGCCCCCTCCCTCATATCAACGGCAAACAACCGAATGGTTTTTACGCCTTAAAGCCGCCGCACGTACGCCATAACCCCAGAAGCATGGAGCCTGCTCAGTTGTGCACTCTTGCTGTGAGCATCTCAAACACCTCGCTCCTTCCTCAGCAGTATTTCCAGAGCTGAAGTAGGGTCCGCTGCGCGGAACATAGCGATGTCCTGCAAGCAGCCCTGCTGCAAGCCATTGAAAAAAACAATTCACAGTTGCTGCTGGCAGTCACAGGGCAGCTGCACTCTGCTGAGCGCCGTTTCTGGTCCCGTGAAACAAGCAATGACTGGTGGGATGGCATCATTTTGCAGGTATGGGATGACGAGCAGTGCCTGAAGAACTTTTGAATGTGGAAGGCCACCTTCCAGGAACGTTGTGCAGAGCTTTCCCCTGCCCTGCAGTTCAGCAACACAAAAAGGAGAGCTGCTCTGACAGTGGAGAAGTGAGTGGCAATCGCTGTTTGGAAGCTTGCAACGCCAGACAGTTACCGGTCAGTGGGGAATCAGTTTGGAATAGGTAAATCAACCTTGGGAGCTGCTGTGCTCCAAGTGTGCAGGCAGGGCCGTTCCTACCCATACGCAAAGTATGCAGCTGTGTACGGCACCAGGAAATTTGGGGCACCACATTTCCTGATGCCCAGCGCAGCTGCATGCTGCTCCAGCCCCTGCCCTGCCTCTTCCCTATGGCCCCGCCCCAGCCCCGCCTCTTCCCACCCCTCCTCTGCCTCTGCCCCACCCCCACTCCACCCCTTCCCAAAAGCCCCCGCCCCTTCCCCACCTCTTCCCGACCCCATTCCCCTGAGGACTGCAGCAGGGCCGGGCCTGCACGCACTGGCGGTGGGAAGTGCAGCGACCCAGACCCAGCCGCACAGCTGGTGAGTGCTGGGGGGCAGTTCTCCCCTGTCCCCCAAGCCAGCCCCGCTCCCCGCATGGAGGGCTACCCCCGCCGATGGGGGGTATGTACGGCCCCAGAATAGCTAGGGATGGCCCTGTGTGCAGGTCTATTAATCGACTTCTGCTACGAAGGGTAGTGAGTCTGGGAAATGTGCTGGACATAGTGGATGGTTTTGGCGTGATGGGGTTCCCTAATTGCGGCGGGGCAATAGATGGCATGCATATCCCTATTTTGGCACCAGACCACCTTGCCAAAGAGTACATAAACCGAAAGGCATACTTTTATGGTGTTGCAAGCGCTGGTGGATCACAGGGGCTTTTCCCCAACATCAACATAGGATGGTCTGGAAAGGTTCATGACACGCGCATCTTTAAGAACTCAGGTCTGTTCAAAAAGCTGCAATCTGGGACTTTCTTTCTTGACCACAAAATGAACATTGAGGACGTTAAGATGTCTGTAGTTATCCTGGGAGACCCAGCCTAGCCCTTGCTCCCATGGCTCATGAAGCCATACACCGGCCGTCTGGACAGCAGTAAGGAACGGTTCAACTGCAAGTGCAGAATGGTGGCTGAATGTGCCTTTGGTCATTTAAAAGGGCGCTTGAGAAGTTTACTAACAAAGTTGGACCTTAATGAAGAGAACATCCCCATGGTTATAGCTGCCTGCTGTGTGCTCCATAATATCTGTGAAAAAAAGGGGGAAAGTTTTCCGCAGGGGTGGGCAGTTGAGACAGATCGCACGGCAGCCATTTTTTAGCAGACACACACACCAGGGCAATAAGAAGAGCACAGCAAGGGGTGCTGTGTAGCTGGGAGGCTTTGAAAAGCCGTTTCAGTAATGAGTCACAGTAATGTGAGCTGCTAGTCTGCATTGTGCTTTCCCAAACCTTCACCTGGCTTGTATCACTGACCCTGTAAAGCCAACCCTCCGCCCAAGCCCTCAATAAAGAATATTTATTTCTTGAATCCATTTATTTTATTTAACAAACATAAGTAAAGAGGAAGAACAGAAAATAAAGGTAACCTTGGGGAAAAGGGGTTGTAAAGTTGGAATGGGAGAAACATTTTCAGCTGTGTAACATAACACCACATTCCGACCATCAAAGGTCTGTGAATGGGCACCTTCTGTTCCTTGTACCCTCCCCCTGAGTTAAGTGAAAGGGGTAATGGACTTTTTGCCCACGCCCCATGGAACGCGTGGGGGAGGGTGATTCTGTGTCAGGCGATGCTGGCTGGCTATCCACCCGGGTCTGGTCTGCAAAGGGACTCTACCCTCCTGCTTCTGTTCCTGCAGTTCAACCAGATGCCTCAACATGTCTGCTTTGTCCCTCATAATCCAAAGCATCTCATCCTGCGCCACACGCTCTTGCTCATTTGAAGCTTTCCTGCTCTCCATGTCCATGTCTAACTTCTCGGAAAGTGAAATCCTCCGTGCTCTCAGCTCTGTGTCAGCTGTCCCGGAGGTGTTCATTATCTCGGTGAACATGTCCTCCCACGTTCTCTTTCTTCTCCTTCTAATCAGCAAAAGTCTGCTTTCAGGTGTTGATGACAGGTCGAAGGACACATTTTCAGCTGTCAGTCATGGGAAAAAATAAAGGAGCCACTGTACATGAATAAAATGTTTCCATAGCAAGGCCATTTTCTTAAAAAAAAATACCCTTATTACACTAGGTGCAAGCAATAACATAATCAGAATCTGTAACTGTTCACTGTGCCATTTTGCTGCTCCAGCCATGGTGAGTAGTCCCCCCAGGTCATGGGTGACCACACTTTTAATAAAAAAACGAGGAGTACTTGAGGCACCTTAGTGACTAACAAATTTATTTGGGCATAAGCTTTCGTGGGCTAAAATCCACTTCATCAGATGCATGCAGTGGAAAATACAGTAGGAAGATATATATACACACACAGAGAACATGAAAAAATGGGTGTTGCCATGCCAACTGTAATGAGACCAATTAATTAAGGTGGGCTATTATCAGCAGGAGAAAAAAAACCTTTTGTAGTGATAATCAGGATGGCCCATTTCAAACAGTTGACAAGAAGGTGTGAGTAACAGTAGAGGGAAAAAAATTAGCAAGGGGAAATAGTTTTACTTTGTGTAATGACCCATCTACTCCCAGTCTTTATTCAAGCCTAAGTTAATGTTGTCCAGTTTGCAAATTAATTCCAATTCTGTAGTTTCTCGTTGGAGTCTGTTTTTGAAGTTTTTTTGTTGGAGAATTGCAACTTTTAGGTCTGAAATTGGGTGACCAGGGAGGCTGAAGTGTTCTCCGACTGGTTTTTGAATGTTATAATTCTTGATGTCTGATTTGTGTCCATTTATTCTTTAGTTGGTAATGGGCTTTGTTGCAAGGATAGGTTCCTGGGTTAGTGTTTTTGTTGTGTGGTGTGTGGTTGCTGGTGAGTATTTGCTTCAGTTGGGGGATGAAGGTGATGGCTTAAATGTAAACTTAAACCTCTCCAGCGCATCATCAAGGATCTACAACCTATCCTGAAGGACAATCCCTCAGTCTCACAGATCTTGGGAGACAGGCCAGTCCTTGCTTACAGACAGCCCCCCCAACCTGAAGCAAATACTCACACACCACACAACAAAAACACTAACCCAGGAACCTGTCCTTGCGACAAAGCCTGTTGCCAACTGTGTCCACATATCTATTCAAGGGACACCATCATAGGGCCTAATCACATCAGCCACACGATCGAGAGGCTCATTCACCTGCACATCTACCAATGTGATATATGCCATCATGTGCCAGCAATGCCCCTCTGCCATGTACATTGGCCAAACCGGACAATCTCTACGCAAAAAAATTAATTAATTTTGGAATTAATTTGCAAACTGGACACCATTAAATTAGGCTTGAATAGAGACTGGGAATGGATGGGTCAATCCACAAAGTAAAAACTATTTCCCCATGCTAATTTTTTCCCCTCTACTGTTACTCACACCTTCTTGTCAACTGTTTGAAATGGGCTATTCTGATTATCGCCTCAAAAGTTTTTATTTCTCCTGCTGACAATAGCCCACCTTAATTAATTGGTCTCATTAGAGTTGGTATGACAACACCCATTTTTTCCATGTTCTCTATGGATATATATCTTCCTACTGTATTTTCCACTGCATGCATCTGATGATGTGGATTTTAGCCCACGAAAGCTTATGCCCAAATAAATTTGTTAGTCTCCAAGGTGCCACAAGTACTCCTTGGTTTTTTTTTGTTGCTGATACAGACTAAGCCGGCTACCACTCTGAAACCTCGAACTTTTAATGAAGTTTATGGCAGGCTCATGTCAGGAGCAGAGGTAGCTAGTCGAAAAATGGCCCCTCCCCATAGCACTGCGGGAAGCTGTTTACGACTGAGGCGGGCACGGCGGGGGGGAACCTTTTCACTCTCAATTTGCGGAATCTCTCATGTGGGGCCCCAGTCACCTATAAGCCACTTTAAACTACTTGCTGATCCATGCTGACCACAGTAAAGGCACACTAGTGGCCGCGTGGTTTGGTGATCCAGAATGTGTGAGGGTGGGGTGTGTCTACTTGCCCCCCCTTTTTTTTTGGTAAGAGCACTTTTAATGAGAACTTCCCCCATTTCCCCTAGGCAACCCTATGTGATATTAATCTCCTTAGGGTAACAGAGGTGGAAAGGAAGGAGATACTGCAAGCGTCTGGGTATGGACCCAGTCCTTATGCTGCTATGCTGTGTACCGCAATGATGCCAGCAGAATTAATTCAGGAATTGCGTGGGAAAGTGTCCTACCATGGTGGAAGAAATAAGACTGCCCTACCCCAATAGTTATATGTGGTGTAATCCTGTGGCTTTAGTATGAAGGTGCCTTATTGGGGTATAACTTATTCCCCTTCCCCTACAGATGTAAGCACCTTTATATGGATAGAGTTAAAGCAGTACAAAATTTGTGTGTAGACAAGCCCTTAGAAAGTTCGAAACAAATTGGCCAAGCTGTTGTGGAGTTACAGGGTACTAGGGACAGTTAAGGGTCCTAGAGAGACAAGGGATGTGTGTGTGGGAGGTAATATCTTTTATTGGACCAACCTCTCAGGAGAAGCGCTGTGTACCTAGAAAACTTCTCTCTCTCCACCAGAAGCTGGTCCAGTAAAAGATATTACCTCAACCACCTTGTCTCTCGAATATCCTGGGACCGACTTCGCTACAACAACACCGTGTATATTTAAGTTTCTGACAGTTGCAAAAATAATCTTTATTTTTTTGGCCACTCCTAACTCATACGCCACTTGATTTTGGGAATTCCAACCTCTTTATGTACTGCAGTTAGCCTACCTAAAAACCAGTCCATAGGCTACTTTGGAACAGTATTAATCTTAAAACAAAATCTAGCAGTTTATTACAAACTGATTGGTACATGTGAATAGCTAAGGCCCCGATTCTGCAACTTGGTCTGCATGGGCAGGCCTCTGAACCTTTCTGGAGCCCCATTGATTTTGTCAGATTGCAGTATTCAGGTGTAAGGGGAGCTTCAATCCTGAAAATGCTTATGCATTTGGGAAGTGCCTTTGAACTCACTGAATTCTATAGGCTTACTCACATGTAAAGTTGTTCATGGGTGTAAGTGTTTGCAGAATCAGGGTCTGGGTTTACATTAGCAGCTTTGTGAAGGTATGGATCTGTACCAGCAACTATAAAGTGAGTAATTGTCAGCAAGGGTCTGATGAATGATCCTGCAGATACTTACGCATGTGAGTAAAGTTAACCTGCCCTAAGTGTTCACAGGATTGGCTCACAGTCTCCAGAGAACTAGCATGTGGGAAAGGATCTGAAGAAGTCTGGTTATGTATCAGAGAGTTGGTTCTTACAGGTATTTGGATATGCATAAGTAGATTTTGCATCAGTATGTCAGATGTTCATGTTTAATTTCTCAAATGATCTTTGCTTTTACAATTTTTCCTACTGTGACACCCCCACACACACAAAAGTTGCTATTAATGCATTGTGCTGTTTCAGTGATTTCCTTAATATCAACAATATTATGACTTTTAACGGTTAATTGTTTAAAATCTAAAGCAAAATACAAATGTGAGTTATTTTGTTGTATCAGAGTTGATTATATTGTTTATGAACTAATGTTCAGCTCTAGGCAATCCCTATTAATTATTTTTTAGAAAAATGTTTACCATTTTTCCATTCTCTCCTTCCAGTAGGGTTGGCTGGAGTGCTGGATTTTGTGGGCGTTAAAAGGTATGTCCCTATTTTTTTCAGTACACGTTTCTCATTGTAACTCTTTTGTCTTTTCATGGAAGGGGGTAATTGACATGGTCCCAGGCAATATTTCATTAAGAACATTAAAAAAAATCTGTGGTTGTATTTTAAAGATGAATAGTATCACAAAAATGCACTTTCTGATACACAAAGGAACTTTGGGATATTTTGGGTAGCATAACAGTCACCCTCTGGTAGTATAACTGGATGCCAGTTCAAGTGCCAGGTAATTTTACAGAATAACTACCAGTCCTAACAAGTTGTTAGTGGCTAGTTCCCAGGAGACTTAGGATGTTTTAGTGATCCCTAGGGCACTGATCCTGCTGTCAGATACATGTGGGCTGTCCCCATTGACCACAGTGGGTGCTCTGAACGCATGCAGGAATCTAACTTTCGGATGGGGAGGTCTAAGATAGCTACTTCCTGCAGACATTTTATTGTAATTTGCAGATTAATTCCCTTTTTGGTTTAAAACATGACTCTTCTGAAAGTTTTAATAGTTTTGCGTTACTGTTTTCTTTAGGAAACATGCCTTTATTTCTCAAAAAGAAAAGGAGGACTTGTGGCACTTTAGAGACTAACAAATTTATTTGAGCATAAGCTTTCGTGAGCTACAGCTCACTTCAACGAAAGCTTATGCTCAAATAAATTTGTTAGCCTCTGAGGTGCCACAAGTCCTCCTTTTCTTTTTGCGATACAAACTAACACGGCCACTACTCTGAAACCTTGCCTTTATTTCTGTTAGCAAAAACGTTCTGTGATGGGTTGGATCACAGAAACCCCCTGGGAGCTGCCACCTGATGTGCCAAGACTACTTCTGCTCCTGCTTTCCTGCCCTGCCACCTTAGGACTTCAGCACCCTGCCTGGTTTGAGCCAGACCCGCTAGCCTGCTGCAAACCCAGACCCAGGTCTGAACCACATCCTCTAACAGCTGTAGGCTTAACTGAAAGCAGCTTACAGAAGTGTTCCTGCCTTTAACACTCAGATGCCCAACTCCCAATGGGGTCCAAACCCTAAATAAATCTGTTTTACCCTGTATAAAGCTTATACAGGGTAAACTCATAAATTGTTTGCCCTTTATAACACTGATAGAGAGATATGCACAGCTGTTTGCTCCCCTCCCTCAAGTATTAATACATACTCTGGGTTAATTAATAAGTAAAAAGTGATTTTATTAAATACAGAAAGTAGGATTTAAGTGGTTCCAAGTAGTAACAGACAGAACAAAGTGAATGACCAAGCAAAATAAAATAAAACCCACCAGTCTGTGTCTAATAAAGCTGAATACAGACAAAACCTCACCAGTTCCAGTAAGCTTCCTTTTACAGACTAATCTCCTTCTAGTCCGGGTCTAGCAATCACCCACACCCCCTGTAGTTACTGTCTTTTGTTCCAGTTTCTTTCAGGTATCCTTGGGGGTGGAAAGGCTATTTCCTTAGCCAGCTGAAGATAGAATGGAGGGGTCTCCCATGGGCTTAAATAGATTTTCTCTTGTAGGTAGAGACCCCCTCTTCTCTCCTATGCAAAGTCCAGCTCCCAGATGGAGTTCTGGTGTCACCTGGGCAAGTCACATGTCCATGCATGACTCACAGTTTTTACAGGCAGAAGCCATTGCCCACATGGTATCCTGAATGTCTCCAGGAAGACTTCTTATGTGGATTGGAGCATTCCAAGATGCATTGTTACTTAAGTGCTTCTTGATTGAGCACTTAACTTTGCGAAATCCTTTCCCCAGGAACTGACCAAATGCTCTACTAAGGTTATTTAGAAGTCAAGCCAGTACACGGCCAATATTAATAACTTTGAATACAAAAATGATACATGCATACAAATAGGATTAATAGGTTCAGTAGATCATAACCTTTACATAAATATGCTACATGGCATATGTAGCATAGAACATATTCCAGTTATGTCATATATATTCATAAGCATATTTCCATAAAGCCTTATAGGGGGCACAATCACACATGCACTTCTTATCTTTTAAGAGTGTTTCGTGTTCTAAATAAAACGTGAAATGACTAAATAACAAGGTGAGCTTTTGCAAGTATTGTTGGGCCATTAGTCAAGATGCTTTTCTGAAGGGAGCAGGAGTTCACAGGATTATTATCAGTGATTTACAAAGCTAGAGAACACAAGATCAATGCTCCAAAGAGCTCACAGTCTAAACAGGAATAGACATGGGTGCAATTTCAAAGCCACAGAGATTTTTCTGTGGTGTAGTATCCATAAGAGGCCTTACCATAAAGATCAGACTTGAGGAATGTAGAGAAGAAGCATTTGTAGCACTAGGAGAGAGAGGACAATTCCAGGCATAAGGCATGCTACGGAATAAGGTTTCTAACTGAGAAAGGAAGATGGGTATTAAGGGGGGTCTAATGGAGGAGTGTGCAGGAGTTATGGATTCTGAGAATTTGTCAGTGTCTAAATGAATTTCAGTATACAGCTAAGTAACCTATAGTTGATAGCTTGAGCTGTACATTGTGATTCAGTCAGACACCTGAGATAAAAGTGAGATAGTGGAATTTACTGCTGCCTTTTCTCTGCACTGTTGCTCCATCTTGGATCTTAAATCAGGATGCTGACTACAAATGGCATGTCTCTGTGTACCTACCATAGAGCTGCACTTCTAGGAGAATTGGTCAGTGAGAGCATGAGCTGGAGCAGTATCTAAAGCTGGCCTTGGAGATCAGCCAAAGTGTTAGACCTGGGGTGGAGCAGGGCTGGATTTAATTTCTGCAAGACAGATCCGGGATGATGCAAATACAGTCAATTGCAGTGAATGAAATAGGGATCAACATTAGCTTTTAGGCTTAGTAAATTCAAGGCTGTTGTGAGGTTTTAAAAATTCTTTTAAAGAATTTTAAGTTTCTTGCCCCCACTTAACTTTGATGTACTATTTTTGAGTCTTTGATGTTCACAGGTTTTACAATTTGTGATCAGAAGGTGACTATAAACTATAGGAAATAAAATGAATGAAATGAAAAAAAGGGCAGAATTAATGATATTTAACATTACTCAAAAGTCTTTTTTTCTGCTCGTTTTATATAAAGGTCAAATATTTGAAAAATGGTCTCAATGAGGAGTTATATTCTGGGTTTATAGAAATGCCCATTTTGTTGATAAAATATGAACTGTTTGAAAGATTTATAAGGGTCAGAAATCCTGCTGAATGTTTTAGTATTTAGAGCAGCAGGAAACCACTCTGTGATATTTTTAAAACAGGTATTTACTGAAGTAATCGGTTACTTTTTATGTGGAATAAGAAAAACTGGTGTAGCTATATTGGACTTGACATAAAAGAGAGGTTTTGAAAGCAAAACGGAGTGGAATGTACACATTGTACCTGGGGAGGTATTTCAAGAAAGACACTCTTTGCGACCAAAAAACAAAGCATTAGCCACGCTTGTTTGCATCTAGCAGTGTTTACTCTTTAGCTAATCAGCTATGTAATAGATACCTGGAATCAATCCTGTCTGCTCAGGTAATTTAAGTTTCAAAATCCTTGTAACCTTTGTGGGATTCATAAAACTGATTACATGCAAACTGGACAGAAAACACATGTTTCTGAGAACATTTTGGTTCAAATAAAAAAAAAAAGTGGCAATGTTAGTGCCAACAATTTACTACAGAATATCTAAACCAGATGCCATTAAACCATAATTCCAAGCAATTTGCCAGAGTGATGCATTTACTTTAATCTTAAAGTCAAAGTTAAGATATGCATGGTTTTTATTACTTGTGGATACAAACAAAAATGTGATATGATTACAACTAATAGGGGACAGATAATGATAAACAGGCACGATTTCAGTAACTACTGCTCTAGCTGAAGGAAAACGGGAACTTTGCTGGCAATAAGGTTAACAAAGAGTTTTCAAAATGTGGTTGTCCAGATTCAGACATATCAAGCAATATAATTCTTATCCATTAAGAGAACTGGCAAAATACTTGCTTCCCCAACATCTGCAGTAATACAAAGTTTTTAGGAATGAGTCCTCTGTTATTTCTTAAGGAGAGAGTGGGGAAAAGATTTGTAAGGCATGAAACATTATCCAGATTCCTAAATAATCATAAATAATATACACAGGGGAACCTGTTATAAGGATTGACTTGGGCAATTTCTGATCTGCCTGTTACTATCCAAATGAATCACTACATCCAGCTGCTTAAAGAGAGTGAACTTCTCATGTCAAGGGATGTGTGTAGAAGCAAAAATCTTCATCTTGAAAGGACAAAAAGAGATCTATCAGGTGTTTTAATGCCACCACAGGTTACTCAGGTTATAAGTGGCTCTAACTAGCTCTCCCACAAGCTGTAACATTCTTTACCTGCAGTTAAGAGGCCCTCAAAGGTAAAATAATTTCCTTTCACTTGGATCCTGCCAACTGACAACTCTACTGATCAGTATTGGCCTGATGCAGAGAAGAAATGAATAATTAAATAAGCACTGCTCATGGCAGTCACTACAGCTGAATGTGTGTGCATGTGTATCTGTGTCTGCAAGAAAAGTAGAGCTTGCAAAGGAGCCAGTGGTCTTACCTAGACATTAGGATGCTGGGAAGCAGCATCTTTTAGCCAGAACTGGAGATACTTTCAGATGATGTTCAAAAGCAAACAGGGCTCAAAATAGGCTGGAATAAGGTCCTAGCCTTCTCTGGCAGTCCTGTCAGTTTCTGAAAAAATTATGCATTCGTTTTAAGAAAAATTACATGTGTAGGCCCCAGTCCTTGGAACATCTAAATCGTGCCTAACTTCAAACTTGTGAGTAGTTCCACTGACTTCAGTGGGACTTACCACATGGTTCAAGTTAAACATGTGTTAGCAGGATCAGAGCCCTAGTCCTTATGGTTGTGGAGACGACCTTCCAAATTTGACCCAGCGTGGGGCTGCCTTCAGGAATCTGCAGAGAGACTGAAACAGTCGCCCTAAGAGAGATGTGAACTGCCCCCATTCATCTCAGTGCCCTCGGAATGCTGAGCTATAATGCTAACTATTTAAATAGCGTTAAGAGTGTCATGGCTGATCTGTATAGTAGAACCACTCAGCCTATGTGCTTCTCCAATGTGGGCGGATAACACAGAAGTTACTGTTGGGAAAGGTCTGGTAGGTCCCATCTAGTTGTTCTCCTTGCCAGTCCCAGGTTGTTCCCTGCAGCCTGTTCCCTGGGGCTTTCTCCAGTCTAATTAGACACCACTCCTTTTAGGGGGATTCCACCATTCCCCCTGAAATTTAGTTTACTGTCAGGAAGATTTTCTGGACTATTTTATTCCCTTTCTTCTCTTCATCCTATTGTTTCTATTTACATCCTTCAGTTTAAAGTGAGTCACCAGGGAAGGAGAAGGAGTGGCTGCAGCCAGTAAGACACAGGAGAGGGGGAGCTGCAACTGGAGCCTAATTCATTTCATTATTTTTCCTTTTCACCCCCTGATTACGACTTCCTGCCATTTCTGTTCTGTCCATTCTCTAATCACCCTTTGTGATGGGGTGTTCACTCCACCCCTCACCTAAAAGGGTTAACATGGCTGGGAAGGGGTTCATTAAACTGATAGGCTGCACCTGGGGGAGAATTAGATGGGCTAGGCAAGCCCTAATAGAAGATGGAGCCCAGCTGGGCAGGAACAGGCTGAGCTGGTATAAAACTAGGAAACTGAGAACAGGGTGCTGCAGTGTGGAAACCTGTAATTGTCTGTAAGCCTTAGAGAAAGAATGGAGGAAACTAGGGGGAAATGAGAAGCCCTGGGGTCCTGTCCCTGAGGGAATTGTTGAAAGAACCTGATTGAGTTGAAGTAGGAAGTGGTCTAGGGAAACAGTAGCAAGCTTTAGGACAGAGCAGACTGTAGCTGCTGGTTGTAGGGTCCCTGTGCTGGAACCTGGAGTTGGGAGCAGGCCTGGGTTCCCCTACCAGCCACTGGGGAAGTGGCACAGTCCAGGCAGGAGCACAGAAGACTGCCTAGGACAGTTGTCCAGTGGGACTTTGGTACCGCAGAAGAGGAGGACTATAGTGATCTGGCTGGAGGGAGAGAGAGAGAGTGGATATGCGAATGAATGGCAGAAGGGGGCATTGGACCTGGAAGGAGTTAATTTCCAGAGCAGCCAGGAGGAGGCTCCCTAATGGTGAGTGGACCCTATGGCACCCTGTCCATACATCTCACTCCTAATTTGCATCCAGGTTAGAACATATGCTGTAGTCTAGCATGTTAGGACTGCCAAAAGCCCAGGTCAGACCTGCAAAACATGACTTAAGCTCTGATTTTTTGAAGGTATTTAGGTGTTGCCACACTCAGTGCAACAGTGCCTAACTGATTTAGAAGCCTAACTGTCATTTTTCAAAACTGACAATCCACTGTCAATGGGATTTCAGTTCCTGAGTGCCTAAATAAATATTTTTTTAAATGAGACTTAGGCTCCTAAAACAGTTATGCATTTTGTCACTTACTGGAGAGCTGCTTAAAGCAATGTTATCATCTCCAGCTGTTTTTCCATGTTTGAGTTTACTGATGGCTTTCCTATCTTCTTCCATTGCAATATCTCCTAAATAAATATCAAGCTCTGGTAGCAGGTCTTCATCACATATCTGTAGTAGTTTGCTTGGGCCTGGTCTATTTACAACTGCCTGGGAATGTTCAGCCCATCTTTTTCTGTACTAAGAGGAAATTTATGGACAAATGATAAACCACAATTGGATGACCTCATTTTTGCTGAGGCGGTTGTCCTGCTTATTTCAACGCATTTCTTAATGGAAGAAAAGACCCAGCTTTTGGCAGACATAGCAAAACAAGTTGGTTTGTTCATCAACAAGGGGAAGACCAAATATGTGGCTACCAACATCCCCAAAGCTATCATCAGGGTAGACCGAGAAGCACTAGAAGAAGTCAGTCATTTTACCAACCTAGGGAGTGAGGTGTGGAATGTTGATGAGATCATGCTAAATGTCAAGTAATGAATATCAAAAGTAGCAAACAACTTTCACAAACTTGAAAAGATGTGGAAAAAGTAGAACTATTGGCACTGACGCACAAATACCGGTTTTAACACTGGCATCATGTCTGTCTTGCGTATCAGAGTCATGACAAGCTCGAACAGACACTGATGTTCAGCACATGACAACGTAAATGTCTGAAAGATCTTCAGAGCTCCTTGGAAAGAGTGTCTTGCAACATGGAAAAATTGTAAAGGGAACAAACCCATCTAAAGCATTAAATGTGGTAAGATTATGGTGGACATATTTAGGACAAGCTTTAAGGATGCCACCAATATGACATCCGCCTCAAGTGATAACTTGGACACCACCTAGAAAAAGAGGGTGCCCTAGAGAAACATTACACCGGACAATAGAGAAAGAAGCCAAATGCATCAACATGACACCCAGGAGCCTGAGCAGACCAACACAAAACTGAAATAAATAGCAGAAACTGGATGCCCTGTGCACGTGAGGGTGTGGGAAGACAAGGGGGGAGGGGAAAGCAGTTAGACATTGCAATGCATAGCACAGCAACATCTTAATACCTTTAAAAAATTGAGCCTCAGTGCTTGTCTACATGAGGAAATTTACAGATATAGTTATTCTGGTATAACTCTCCTTTGTGAAAACCCATAGTCCACACCCAGGGTTTTAAAGTGCAGGTCAGGTCAACTCTCTCCCTCCGCGTTGACTGCTCTCATGCCCTTGCCACAGTTTCATGTTGAAAGTCACCTCTCTCCTTACTTTTTGGTGTCAAGGCAGAAGCTCTGTCATGCAGCACGCCCTAGTTGCTAGGAGAACATTCGCATAGGTCCATCCATGACCTAGATGGAACAGTTTATGGCTCAGTAGTGTTGCTGTTTGAATACTGATTTACTGTTAACTGAAATCAACAATTACAAAAATCCAGAACCAGGTATATAAGTTACACAAAAGAATGAAATAGGTACAGCATTCTTGGTTAAACACTAGCAGTTAGGATTGGAGGAATCTCTTTCGTCTGATCAGTTATGGTCAGGAATTGCAGACAATATGTTGGAAAACCCAAAGCAGAATGTGGTCAGCAAAATTGGGCTTAGGTGGATGCAAGGGGTCTGCCCCTGCTGATCCAGTTACAGGACTGCAGCTTAAATTAATTACCACTATACGTGTGTGTTTGTGTTTGATGATCTGTCCAAATTATTGTCTGGTGCCAGTGTTATAGTAGCTTGCAGCTCAGCTGTACCTATACACATTTTCTGCTTTATCCATTTCCATATATATTCCTAATTTCATTGTGATGCCTTTTAGTTTGGAGGCATCTGGCCATGATGGCATTTAGCTATTTGTGGTAACCTTTTATTTCAATGTGCTTAAAGTGGTGGTGCTCGTTAATGCTGATTATACATTATCCAAGCACTTTATGCAAAGTACATCAACATACATGCATGCTTGCTTTCAGTGGGATTTAATGCCCAGGGAAACACATTCTTTGAAGAGATAGGTAATTGCTAAAGGCTTTGCCTAATGTTACAGGAGGATCGATGGACAATTTAACTGGTTTAATATTAATAATAATATGTGGTTCAGGGCTGAATAAAAGGCTATAATTGTATTGAGGGGTTCCACTGACATGACCTAAACCACGAGAGCTCAGCTAGTCAGCAGAAAGAGATTGGATTACAACTGGGCTTGTTGGCGCAGGACCATACATGATTGTTTATCACTTCTAGAAATGATTATTTCAGGGTTTTTTTAATGTAAATTACTACAGATCTGTCCCCAAAATGGGATGAGAACATTCCAATGTTGCTGCATTTGAGAACTCTCCAAAGATGAAATCCATTCCCCTGCCTTCCCTGAAATAATGAGATTTTCCCACAGGGAAAGTGGGTTTGAATGGAATTCAGTTCCTCCCTCCAGCCATGAATAGGCTGTGGCTTGCAATACAAGCACTTCTGCCCCACCCTACAAATGGCTGTGGTCCACTGGACCTGTGTAGTCACAATTCACATAGCCCTTCCTCCAGAGTGCTTACATAGAGTAAAAAGAAAAGGAGGACTTGTGGCACCTTAGAGACTAACCAATTTATTTGAGCATGAGCTTTCGTGAGCTACAGCTCACTTCATCGGATGCATACTGTGGAAACTGCAGAAGACATTATATACACAGAGACCATGAAACAATACCTCCTCCCACCCCCCTCTCCTGCTGGTAATAGCTTATCTAAAGTGATCATCAAGTTGGGCCATTTCCAGCACAAATCCAGGTTTTCTCACCCTCCGCCCTCCCACACACAAAAACTCACTCTCCTGCTGGTAATAGCTCATCCAAAGTGACCACTCTCTTTAAAATGTGTATGATAATCAAGGTGGGCCATTTCCAACACAAATCCAGGTTTTCTCACCCCCCCCCCTCCAAAAACCACACACACAAACTCACTCTCCTGCTGGTAATACTATTAATTTAGGCTTAAATAGAGACTGGGAGTGGCTAAGTCATTATGCAAGGTAGCCTATTTCCCCTTGTTTTTTTCTCCCCCCCCCCCCCCCCCCCCCGACGTTCTGGTTAAACTTGGATTTATGCTGGAAATGGCCCACCTTGATTATCATGCACATTGTAAGGAGAGTGGTCACTTTGGATGAGCTATTACCAGCAGGAGAGTGAGTTTGTGTGTGTGCGGGGGGCGGAGGGTGAGAGAACCTGGATTTGTGCTGGAAATGGCCCAACTTGATGATCACTTTAGATAAGCTATTACCAGCAGGAGAGTGGGGTGGGAGGAGGTATTGTTTCATGGTCTCTGTGTATATAATGTCTTCTGCAGTTTCCACAGTATGCATCCGATGAAGTGAGCTGTAGCTCCCAAAAGCTCATGCTCAAATAAATTGGTTAGTCTCTAAGGTGCCACAAGTACTCCTTTTCTTTTTGTGAATACAGACTGTTACTCTGAAACCTATATAGAGTAAGTGCAGTTCCCTTCCCCTGCTACCAAACACTCCAGGATGCACAGATGATGCAAAGACCTCTCTGCATTGTGCTTTACCCAGGGTCCCAACATGCACAGGTTAAGTGGCACTGAAGGTCTTGGGTCAATCTTCTGCACAGGGATGCATCTTATAGCCATTTGGAACAAAGATCCAAAAAGACCAACTTTGTCCCATCATTTGGATTTGGTTAATAGCACTGAACAGTAACCTCAAAGCCAACTGTTCTAGCTAAACCTGGGAGTACCTTCCCCTGCTCTGCCACAGACTGACTGCCCTACTCACTTAAGTGCACTGGGCCTCTGTTTTCCCCATCTGTATAATGGTTTCCAGAAAAGTTCCTCACCTCACAGGCCATCTAATTAATGGGTTTAAAGCACTTTAGAGTTCTGGGAGGAGGGGAGTCCCTGTGCAGTGGGGTTTGGAACACAGGGAACGAGCAGGGCTAAAACGTAGCAAACAACCACTCTGCAGTTTCACCAAACATTACCATCCAAGAAGAGCCAAACAATGACAGGTGCTGCTGCCACAAAGCAACTCTTGTCACTATGTGGCTCCATGCATTGAAGCATGAGGAGTCTCTTTCCCAACCCTTTGGACTGCTCCCTGTGGCAAACTCAGCTTCTGAGGGTTGGTGCAGGAAGAGGATTTAACCCTGTGAACTTATAGCGCTTCTCTTCTTCAAAGTGTTTTACCAATGTAAGCAATCTGACCCTTCTTCCCTGCTAGGAGATGAGTATTATTATCCTCTTTGTACAGATAGGAAAATAGAGGTATGGAGAGAAGCAAATTCAGAATAAAATCTGTTGCGTAGTACTAATCCTGTGAAATGTACCGTCAATTGTCTGAGCTTGAAGTCAATAGGAATTTTGCCTGCATGTGGCCTGTAGGATCAAGCCCTACCTTTGACCTAAATAAAAATGATAAAAGTGTGTGTATATAATAAAATACTTCGACAATGTTCTTTTATGCAACTGATCATGGTTCCAAAGTCAGCAATAGACCATCAGGTACCATATGTTATATTAATTAGCGCATAGTGTGTTATTCTTATGTAACACAGATTGTTTCAAAATACAGACGTTTTGCTGGTTTTTTATCTTTAGATAGACTCATGACAGCCATTGATAGGACAGACAGGGATGGAGAAAGGCGTAAGGGTATCCTGTGTAAGTAGCTAATAGTCAGATGATCATAACTGACTGAATAAAGAAGAGAGACCGTGTAATTGACATGCTAGATATTAGCTTTAATATTGTGTGCTGAGCTTTCAGTACATATTCTTTCAGGGTTCATGTTTCCTGATAATCCACAAAAACAAACTGGATGCTGGGTAAGTGGTTTAGTCAGAGCTGACCGCAGGGGTGGAATGTGTGGTATGAGAACATCAATGCCCGTAGGCTTATCCTGTCTCCCAGGCCTTTTTTCCTTCTCCCTCTCTTTTCCTTTCAGAGTTCGTGTCTAGCCAGGTCCCATTTGGACAGATAGTGTTTTGCTTATTTTGCTGAGTCAAATCTCCCTGGTGTCACCTCTGCCTTCATACCTTTTTCTCCTCAGCAGTTTTGCTGATAGTTCATGGAAGTGTTAGCTCAGGCTGACCAATGAGACTAAAAGCAGCATTCCCAGCAGGCAGGGTCAATTCAGATAAATTTCCCAGCCTCTTATGATACACAGAATATTATAGACAAAATAGCAAACAACCTGCCCCTTGATTGAAGAGCTAGAAATAATGGGCCAGATCCAGTGGCACAAAACAACCGGAAACCCAGCTCAACCAGCTGAATAAAGGGGGGCTCACCAGGTGGTGAATGGCCAGTATGATGGCTCTGTGACCATCCTCTTGCAGCCCTGGGCTTTGGGAGCGTGCTGGAGGCTGGGTACAGCACCTTTGCACCCTGGCTATTCCCCAGTTGCCAAACCCCATTTTTTAGGGTTGTTGCAACTGGGCATGGCTTAGAACAGACTTGAAACTGGTGTAAGGTGTACTAGGGGTCAACCTGGCCTCTGGGTGGCTGCAGAATCAGATTGCTGAAAGGTTTTATAATAGTATTTTGCCCTTTTGGAAGCATCTTTCGTCAAAGGATCTCAGAATGCTTCAGAAACTCAGCCCTGGTTCAGGCTCCACTTATGTGAATGGGAGTTGCACCCATTAATGTCACAGGTCAACCTGCAAACCACCCCTGTGAGATAGGATAGTGATCATTTCACCTACCATTAAAAGGCAGCCACCTCCCGGAGGGGGAGGTATGAACGAAGCTGTGGAACAGCAAAAAGCAACATTGCGTAACAGTTTAGCATAGGAAGAGAAGAATAACATGGCCACTTGGAACTGTACACTATCTCCAAATGACATTGGAGTTAGGTAGGCAGAACGTAACTTCCCAAGTTTGAATTTTCCCAGAGTACTTGGTTAATGTCTCTGTGCTTACCAAAAGAGCCATGGGATCTTTACTGACCACCAGTGGTCAAGACTTTGATTTTATATTTCAGGATCTGACCACTTTAGCAGCATGGCATATCCCAACACTGGGCTGCGAGCAGCCCTTTTTGCAGCATCTGGGTGTACTTCCTTGGAGGCCTCCAATGCAAATATGGACTCAGCCCATTCCTGTTTAGCGCATGAGGCTGGTTGGGATCAGTGCATCTGGTGTGACCATTTATCTCTGTCTCTCTTTGTGGAGCCAACCCCCCAATGAGCTCTCTTGCACATATGCATGCATACACACTCTTACCTAGGGTGACCAGATAGCAAGTGTGAAAAATCGGGACAGGGGGTGGAGGTAATAGGAGCCCATATTGAAAGCCCCAAATATCAGGACTGTCCCTATAAAATGGGGACATTTGGTCACCCTACTCTTACCCTGTCTGAAGTTTTCTTTTTCAGAGGAAAATCCTAGGTGGGAGTAAAGTTCCCCAGGTTCAGCAGAATCAGGGCAGTTCTGCTCTTTTGGGGTGGGGCAGGATTTACACCCAGTGTGTGCTGAGGACCATAACTCTCCAAAGACCCTATGTGGATTCCCTGTCTAGTGCTGCCTGAAGTCTGAAGGTTTACGGGAGTTACTGCAGCGTTGGTGCTGCAGTAGTGGCCATGGAGTGGGTCCATGGCCTGTGGATGAGGGTTCCCCAGGGAGAACTGCAGATGCTCCAGCTGCATGCTGATTTCCTGGACTTGGCCCTCTCTGACAAGCATATTCTTACTGTATTTTCAGTAGCTGTTTATTCCCCTTCCCCTTTTGTAAACCAGAATCTCGTATAAACTCTAACTTACAGTCATATTGATTATTGTATTTGGTTGTAAAAGAAAACCCCCAATTTCTTCTTTATTAAAGGAGACTGTCATTTCCTATGGGAATATTCATGCGCTTTGCTTTTTCAGTACAAGGTGGTTATGCCTGAGAGCAGCTGGAGCTTGCGGTCTCATCGCTAATCAGCGCTGGTGTTGATATGAGCAGGCCTCAGCAGGTCCCTAGGCTATGTCTACACTACAGACCTTCCAGAGGCACAGCGGTGCTAATGCGGCTGCACCAGTGTAAGGTCTCCTGTGTAGCCGCTCTGTGCTGATGGGAGACCTCTCTCCCGTTGGCATAACTAACCCACCCCCCAATGAGCAGCAGTAGTGATATCTGCGGGAGAGCATCTCCTGCCAACCTAGTGCTGTCCACACTGGCGCTTTGGTCGGGGAAACTTCTGTTGGTTGGGCGTGGGGGGAGCCCAACCCCTGACTGACCTAAGTTTCACTGACAAAAGCACTGGTGTGGACAGTGCTATCTCAGCAGGAGATGCTCTCCTGCCAACATAGCTACCGCTGCTTGCTGGGGGTGGTCTAATTATGCCAATCGGCGAGCGCTCTCCGGTTGGCATAGAGCGGCTACAAGGGAGACCTTACAGCACCGCAGTTGCAGTGGTACAGGAGTGCCACTGCAAGGTGTGTCGTGTAGACGTAGCCGTGGACTCTGAAATCCCCTTCTCTACATGGCTGATCACTACAGTGCCCCACCTGTTTGAGGGTCCTTGCTCTCCTTCCTTCCTTCCCCAGGCCCCTTTCACACCTTTCCAGGTGATTAGATGAAAACTCTGGCTGATGGAGATTCAGGCTTTGCTAGAGCAGGATCCCAGAATCTCTTCCTCAGGCTCAAGTTCAAATAGATTGTATTGGCAGAGCAAGTTAGAAAGTTGAGGTCTCTGCAATACAGCAAGTATCTGCCCAGAAGGGAGGTTCAGAGAGAAGCTCATTCCTCCTCACTGAACCCACCCCTTGGGACACTCCCCTCGGATCCAGCCAATGCAGAATAAGAGGACGTGCTACTGCCCAGCACTGTACACAATGGCACTTTCTTTCAGCAGAGCCTCGCGCTGGGAAGGAAGTGGGGAGCGAGGTGGCCAGCCGGAGCTCAGCTGCAAAGGGGATCGCTCTGCAATGCAGCTGCTAAAGGAGAACAGCAGGGAGAGGGAAACACAAATCCATGTGTCTGTTGCTCTAACTGCACCGATCCTAACCCTACAGGACTTTCTGCAGAGGGACTGGGAAAGGAACCAGCCTGGGAAGGCTACGGGCTTCCTTTCCCTCTATGAGCAGAGAGCTCTGCACAAGGCACTGATCCCTCCCCACCCCTCTTTGAAAAGAGTCTCCTCACACCTTTGGTCAGAATTTGTAGCAGAGGTGCAAACATACACTAAAATACAACTCGGGGAGGGGTTTTATTCAAAGCTCTTTGGGGTCAATTGGAGCCTTTCTATTGATTCATTGGGCTTAGCATCAAGCCCAATGTTTGTTTGTTTTCCTATTTCCTGCTTAGCCCCAGGTTAACACTTTCCCCTGTAACAGGAACATGTTGAAGGCTTTGTTCTGCTATGTAAGCCCTGACTTTATATTCTCCCATAACTGTCTAGGGAAAAACTTGCTTTCATTTGGACTCCTATGCTAGTGTCTGTGTGTATTTTCAGGTTTGTGTCCTTATGTCCATTAATTCTTTAGCATCTCAAAGCTACAGTAGGAATCAGTAATATAAGTAACCTCTCTCTTTCATTATCTTTCTGCTTTCCATTTTTATTTTAAACTGCATGCTCAGACACTTGTGCATATAGAAGTTTATTTTTTAATTTTGAACTGGGTTTTTCAATCAACTCAGATTTTTTGTGATGGGTTTATGTTATGCATATAATGGAGGGTGGGAGATTATGCTGTTATTGCTGATATTCCCCAAGAAGATCAGCCCAGAACCAACTCTTGCTCTGCAAGTGAAATGAGCCATGCTAAATATTCATTCTGAATAGACACTCCAGGGTTAGATATGCTGGACCATTTGCTGACAGTATTATACGCTGTTTATACTATGAATAGAGTTGGTCTGTGGCTTGTTACCATAGGGTTGCTTGTAAGGGCTGGGCTACTGACAGTGGGTTTGTTTTGTTTTAAAAGCACTGAAGCGTTTGTTGAAAGGGGGAAGAACATTTAAAAAGTACATGGATTTTTGTGAATAGAAGACAAAAATGCATCAGATTTGAGGCCTACTAACCTTGAAATGTCCTGTTAAGTTATCTATGCAAGGAAAAAAAGGATGGTTAAGGAAGAAAGGACACAGTCTATATTTAGTGGACCTATTCCAAAGCCTTGAACAGATAAACATTGACTTCATAAGGAAGATTGTTCCTCTAATTGACTGATAAGCTACATGATTAACAGTAAATATAGCCGAATCCCTGCGGCCCAATCCATCTCTCACTGAAGTCAGTTGGACTCTTTCCACTGGCTTCAGAGAAAGTTGGATCAAATCCTACATTTGTCTAATGAGTAGGACATAGCACACTTATGTAAAAAGTCTTGGACACCATTGACGTGTGGAGTTGATGATCTGTTGCACGTTAACAGTGTTGGAATTGTTATATAGGCCAGGCTAAAAGGAATCTTCAGATCTTTGAGATGGATGAGTTCCATATATATATACTGCTGTTTAAGAGGGAGCTACCATGTGTCTCTTGAAGTGTAATTTCATATAACAACAGATTTCCCAAGAAGTTACAGGCTGATCCCCAAATCAATGTGCCATTCTGCTGTAGCTGAATTGGGATCATTTTCACCTCTGATCAGATGTGCAAGTTGAAATTTTAAACCCAGCTTTCCGGTGGCTGAGCATCTGGATAGTGTAAAAAAAAAAAAAAAAAAAAATCCTATAGCATTGTTCAGAAAATATGGGGAAAAAACCTTACCTGTCCTGTCTGACATTCCCATTCTCAAAAACAAATGGATTCTAATGCTCAAGGCTGTGTGTAAGCTATAGCTGGGAGTATGATTGAACCATTTGACTTGACGGTACTCTGTACAATCAGCAGTTAAAGACTCTGTAAACCGCTTACAAACTTGAATAGCTTATTCTAATTACTCCTTGAGTAGCCTGTTCTTATCAGATAGGTCTGTACTGCCCATTCAAATGCATTATTTTAACAAACTCAATCCCCGCGTATTCAAAATGAACAATATTTCATCCCTCTGCTGCATTCTCTAAATTTTCACACACATTCAGGCTTGTTGATCAGGCCCGAGACCTGTGTCCCTTATCCTTTCAGTGAAAGGCAATGAGTGCCTTACCTAAGGAGCCTTATAATGATCGTTGATTTATCAAGCAAGAGACTTAAAGATACAGCTTGCTATGGGCTGAATAGCTACAGTCCCTTATAATCAAAGAGCCTCCGGATTTCAGCCTTGAGGTCCTTACTCAGGTTTTACTCTGTCCTTACTCAGACAAAACTTCAACAGATTTTAATGGAAGTTCTGCCTGAGGAAGGATAAGGTAAGAACTCTGGAGTACTTTAACCCATGACCTATATCTTGACTTTGCCTTGTTTTATCTTTCACTGCTTACATAAGAAAATAGCTTGTGCTGTCAACAGGTCCGTTTAACCTTTAATAAAAAAAATTAGTAACTAAAATCAAGGGACCAACTCTTGAAGCCCTTACCTGGGCAAAATTCCCATTGAAGTCAATAGTAACTTTGGCCAAGTGATGGCTGTGTAAATTCTGAGTAAGGATCTCAGAATTTTGCCCAACGAGCTTTATTGCTGTTCTACTGAAAAACAGCAAAGAAGAGCACAGGCAATAAGGAAAGAGAAATGAATACATTAATTGGACCGCACTGTAATTTGTATTTAATGGCTTTACTGGAGGATCTGTTTGACCAGTCCAGGTTTTTTAGTTCTCATTTTCATAGGCTATCTAATGTGCATAAATGTCAATTCTGACCACATGTTCATGTCTCTGGAGTCTTGTTCAGACATTAGAGAAACATTTTCTAATTCAAAAGATAAACACTTCTGTTGGAGTTGAGGGATGGAAATTTTTTTCATTGCAGCAGGTGCTGCCTATTAGTTCTACTAGAATTAAACACACTGAGCTGGGCTTTAAATGAGGTGCATAATCAAGCCCTTACATCATTGTGAGATGTACCGTACTTGAACCTTTTGCTTGTTGAGACTGTATTTCCTCCATGAAGCATCCTGTTTTGCAATCCTCTGAATTCCCCATGTTCCATACAGTATTAGGGATTTCATCACCTCCTGGGCACACAGGCTAAACTTTCTGCAGAAGACTGAAAGTGGGGTTGGGTGAGGGGGAGAGATATCAAGCCAGTGGTTTCCTTGTTTTCTGGTAGAAACTTGTAATCTATGAAAGTTGGCTTTATTTTTTCCCCTTTGCTTGGCACTGTTCCCATTCTTGACTGTGGACTTGCAGTGTGTCTGAGTTTGGTGACTGCATCCTTTTTAGAGGGAGATCCTAGTTCATTTCTGTTCAGTTGCTTCAGGTCACATCTTGTTCTTAAGTGCTCTTGGCTGTTTTATTTCTTCCTTCACTCTCCTGTCATCTGTGTATGTCGCGCATGTCATGGACAAAATGTCTGGAATACTTCGTCACTGTTTTGTAGATTAAAATCCTTTAAGGACTTTAATCAAAGTCAATGGATTTACTTGGGAATGACACGGACATAACAACTGAGGGAAGGACATGGTTCCTGATATTTCTACTTAATTTTGTCTTCCTTCTTACTTTTCCCTGTTCATTCTGGGCCAGATTTCTGACTCTTCAGACTTCACTGGAGTTGCTCTGGATTAACGTTAGGGTGACCGTATTTCTCAAAGGGAAAACAGGACACTGCACGCTGCTGCTCACCTGCCTCTCCGCCACATGGGGCTGGCCTGAGCCACTCGTCTACCTCCCACCCCACATGGGGCTGGCTCAGGCCCCCCTCCCCATGCAGGGCTCGGGTGAGTAGTGACACACATTCCAAATAGAAAAGGAGTACTTGTGGCACCTTAGAGACTAACCAATTTATTTGAGCATAAGCTTTCGTGAGCTACAGCTCACTTCATCGGATGCATTGTATCTCACTGTAGCTCACGAAAGCTTATGCTCAAATAAATTGGTTAGTCTCTAAGGTGCCACAAGTACTCCTTTTCTTTTTGCGAATACAGACTAACACGGCTGTTACTCTGAAACCTGACGTACCAAATAGGGTGACCATATTTCCCAAAGGCTGGGGCTGGCGTCACTGCTCCCTTGAGCCCTGCCTGCCCCCCTGGAGCCCTGCCTCCCACTCCTGCATGGGGCTGCTGTCGCTGCTCGCCCCCGCGGCACATTCCTCCGCACACCACTTTTTTGACAAAAATGGGCATTTGTCCCGTTTGCTCTTGCCAGCTGATCAAGTTGGCAAGAACCAACAGGACAAATGTCCACTTCTGCCAAAAAAGCTGGGGCGGCCTGAACAGGGCTTAAAAAAGGGACTGTCCTGGCCAAAACGGGCCATTGGTCACCCTAATAAACGTGGATGTGATGGAGACCAAAATCCGGCCTTCTCTGTTCAAGAAACATTCCTTTGAAGCACTGCCTGGCTGTTGTTTTGTATAAAGCTGACTTAGAATGTGCTTTGAATCTAGCTACACCCCTGCTTCCCCTTTCACAGATTGTACTACAATCACAGTAGAATTTATTTAGCGTTAACTTTCTGTTCTTCAGTTTCAGTGACATCAAGTTATTGAATACGTTGAAGAAAAACGGGCTCGCTCCAACTGTTGCTGAAAATAAAAAAAAAAAAAGATGCCATCTTTGTTGCTTGATTAATTGGACTCATCACTGGCTGGTCATCTATGAAATTCTGGTTAAAATCCACCTTATCTGATCAGTGTGAGCAAAGCCGGGGCCTGATGAGGTTGCAGCAAAAGATTGCTAGTGAAATGAATCTGGACCATAACTATATCTGTTCAGAGCCTTATTGGTGCATGTGTGAGAGGGGGTGGAAAGAAAAGAAGGGTCTTATTCACTTAGAGTAGACCATGTGTTCTGTTTTTCCAGTTTCAAAGTACCTTTGTGCATCAGAAAGAGGCAGTTTTTCCTCATCCCACTAGAGGGTGGGTGCAGTTTGCACAAAGCTACATTGTGGCTGGTAACTAGCTTGGCAAAGAACACAACAGGAGTGTGAATGCTAATTAATCACCCAGCAGAACGGTGCAGTTGCCAGAAAAGGCAGTTGGTCTTTAAAATGTTTTTAGCTTTGGGATGGACACTATTTTTTTTCTCTCAGCAATCCAAACTCCTTAATCTGAAGATGGATTTTAAAAATAAATAAGTACAAAATTGGAATAAGTTAAATGTTTCCATATTCCAGCGATTTAAAATAAAGGAAAAAAAAATCTCTTCCTAACTGACTGACTGGAAAGTCCTGGCGTTGCCATGTTCCATCAAAGTCAGAGCTGTAGAGTTTATGGAGTGGTTGTTCGAGAGGGATGGCAGAAGTTGGACAAATTGTGGATTTGATTGTATTTTCTTTTGATCGAGTGATATGTTGTTAAATCACTGTCTGCAAAAAACAAAACAAATGAACAAACAAAAAACCTCAACAGCCCTTGCCTGTGAATTCCACTCTGGATAGTAGAAAGTGACACATCCATAAAATAAATATCTACAGTTTAGAGAGAACCTGGTTAATTGCTTTAGTATCAGTAGCTTTTGGGGCCAACTTTCCCCAGGTCCTCTTCAGGAACAGCAAGCCAAGGGTTACCATTCTGCTCTTATTATTTTCCCTGATCTATTGGTTTGTGTTGTTAACTTTAGTGGGACATAATGATGATTTTCAAGGAATTAATAGAATCTTGGTTTAAAGCAAAACTGCTTTAATTAAATTGATTAAATTCCTCGACTCCCTAATGTTTGTCCAAGAAAACATGGAACAAAAATGGAAGAGAAAAGAAAAAATACCGATTAAAGGTTTTGGGGTGGGAGGTTCTCTACGAAGAAATTAAAAGGATCAGGATTATTTTGGAGACGAGTACGACAAGGAAAAAGACAGAAATAATGTGAAATAATGAATAGCTCAGGGAAAGGATCTTATGTTAATTCCTCCATAATAAAAGAAGATACCAGATGAAATTAAAAAGCAACACGTTTAAGACGATAAATAAAAGGAGCTACCATTAATTACATGTTAAATTCATTTGTGGAACCCAGTGCTGCAGGCTACAGTAAGGATCCAAAGATGATATGACATGTATTTTAATAAAAATAGTGTCAGCAGTTAGATTAGTCAGGGTAAAAAGGAAATGACACAGCATATCAATCCTCAGGCTTTAGGGCATGAGCAATCACCTGCTGGTGTCAAGAAGATATTTCTCTGGAATAATTTTACTTAAAATTGTACAACATTATAGTAATTGTAGTGTAGTTTTGCACAACTGTCCAGGTGCAGGATATAATATTGCACAGTTAGTTGACCCAGGTGCATTATGGTTTTTTTGTTTGTTTTTTTAACCTTACTTTTAAGCATCATGGATTGGCCACTTCTCGAGACAGAATGGAAGAGTAAGTGGATCACTGGGTCTGTTCCAGCATGGTAGTTCCTGTGTTTCATTCCATATAGAGAGTAAACAAAAACACTGCCAATAGAGGGTCCTTGCCAGTTTATGAGCAATGGGAATGCTTTGCTGCTTTTTCCGGCCATGATTATTGAAATATGACATGACATTGGCCTACAGCTCTGTGGGATCTCACATGTGGGGCTAAATCCACACTTGGTGCAACCCTGTTGAAGTCAGTGGAGCTGCACCGGGCATGAATTTGGCCTGCTGTCTTTAATGAGCATCTGTGGTACCTTTTGTCATGATTAAAGCACCTGGAGAGCTGTCAAAAGCTTTCTCCCAAACAGTGGGTTGTGCTCTCTCTCAAAGAAGAGTGCCCTGTGGCATTGCCAACCACTTTTCTCAGTAACTAGATCTTATGGTGTTTGTATCTTTTAATTTTTTTTAAAAGGAAAGACAATGTGCAGAGCAGACAATTGAAGTGGCAAACATGATTCAGTGTTTGGCACATTATTGTCAATATCTAGGCTAATACACAAGGTGAAATGGGTATGGGATAGGTGGCATTATGGATTAAGAACTAATTGGGTGATGGAAAGCACGTTGCAATGGTGCAAGATAGGAGAAGTGGCATACCATTGATTTTTTTTTTATGGGCACAGTTTAATTCCACTCTGTACTTAAATGATGTAGAAAAAGAAATTACTGCCAATATGGCACCTGGGTTTGCAGGTGACACTAAACTAACTGGATTAGAAAATGATTTAGAGCAAAGAAATCAAAAATTGAAATATTTACCTAGTGGGGCAAGGTACCTTCTTGGTCTCACCAGCCTCAGCCATTTTTAGCCTTGGCAAGACAGGCTTGGATAAAACAGTCCCTCTTGGCTGCACAGGGGCAGACCGTTCCTTCTCTCCACCAATCTTTTGGGCTTGTTTTTCTCCCTTATGGGAGGGAATGCAGCCTCCCCACTCCTAGCCTACTAGCAGCTTGATGACTCCTCCCCCCCCTCTTTCTCAACAGGGGCGGGTTTTAAAAGGTCTCAAGCAGCCCTTAGTTGGAATCAGCTTATTCTAATTGACCTCAGTTAATTCCCTCCCAGCTGATCCTAACTGATCTCTGATAACCCTCTTCTCAGGTGAACCTGATCGACCTGTAGTCACCCCTCCTCAGTTGTTAGGGAGGAGGGCCTTTTAACCTTCTGGGACTGTTTCTATCCCTTCCTCGCAGCTTTCTGTCCTGAGTTTATCACACTAGGCATGAACAAGCATAGATAAATGGCTCATAACTGCACAGCTAAGGCTTGCAGGAATTTATGGGTGGGTCCAACCCTGCTGAAGTCTGTTGAATTGCAGCTTTTGACACGAGGGCTGAATTCTGCCCTATGTGTTTGACAGGCTAAGGATATGTGTACACTTAAGACGCTACAGCGATGGAAGCTGCAGCAGTGCTGCTGTAGTGCTTCAGTGTAGACCCTACCTACACCAATGGGAGGGATTCTCCTAGCGGCCTAGGTAATCCACCTCCCTGAGAAGTGATAGCTAGGTCAACAGAAGAATTCTTCTGTCAACTAGCTCTGTCTGCATTGGGGTTTCTTTCTCTCAGGGCTGTGGGTTTTTCATATCCCTGAGAGATGAAGCTATGCTGAAGCAAATTCCTAGGGTAGACCATGCCTTAGCCTGAAGTATGCCACAGAGGTGGATCTAGGAGTGTCGCTGGAACCATGAAACTGTTGTCCAACTGACTTATGACCATGGTTCTAAAGGCTAAGGAAAGAATACTGGAAGAGGTCAGAAAGGGTATGCAGATAGAACACATGCCAAAATACATTATCCTAAACACTCTATTAGTCTCATTTACCTAATCTGTACACTATTGGGCTCAATTTCAAGTATTATACAACAGAAAGGACAGCAAGGGGAAAGGGAAGGTCTAGAGGTGGTGTGACAGGGTGGCTTGTGTCTTTAAGGGACAAAGAAGCCTTGAGCTAGTCAGCCATGTTCAGTTAGCCCTGCTGGCATTGTGATTTCCCCTCAAACCTTCTCTGTACACCCTTGTCAGCTGCTTGCAGCTGGGGCTCGAGGCCATCCTGACTGGAAGGACTCCCATTCCAGCTGCCCCCTTGACCCAAACAGCCAGCAGGCCCCATTCCCAGCCAGCAGCCCTTTTGGTTGGGCCATGGACCCTGGTGCGACTGTACCATTGTAGTTATGCCACTGTTCTGGATCAGGGCCTTAGCCAGTGCATTACATATGGGTAAAGTCAACACATATGCGTCAGAGGAAAAAGAAATTTGACAATCAGACACAGGGTCTTGTGTAGAGACAGCCTTGAAGTTAATGAATTGCTCCTGCTTTTCATGCTGAAACAGGATGTGCAGCTGGGGCAGCCACCCAGGCCAGAGCCCAACCACTGATTGGTCTGCCACCCTGTTTGGGGCAGGCAATCTAGCAATACCAGGAAGGGTGTGGTGTGGCAGAGGGACGGCCCTGTCTACGTTCTGTGGTGACAGCCAAGCACTGCAGGCCAGGAGCTTCTGTGTGTGAGGTGAGTGTGGGGCAGACTTGCCCTCCAACACTTCACGCCTCAGGTGGCACCTCTTTACAGTGTCACACCCTTTGGTGGAAGAGCCTGCCCCCATCCTGGAGACAGGACCCAACCGGACTCCCCCTCCAACTCCAGGTCTCCCACTTCCAGGAACAGGACCCTCCCTATGCTTTCAATAGCACTCTGCACCCCTGGAAACAGGGTACAATATTTTCTGGAAACTGGAAACCTTTTAGTATTTTATGCAGCAGGGAGAAGTGAAAACTCATAATATCAAAGATGCACTCTTTTGGGGAACTTTATTGTACATTTACCAGTAAATGGATTCTGAAGGCCAATAGGCCTTTTCTGTCCCATGTTTCAATTGATGACTCGACATCCATGAATGGATGCTGGAAAGACAGGCTGATATTTTAGTTTGGATGGGGGGAGAGAGGTTCTGAATAGAGAGAGCCAACATCATGTATGGCTACACTGGAAACTTCAAAGTGCTGTCACGGGAACACTCCTGTGGCAGCACTTTGAAGTGCGAGTGTGCTCGTGCGTGAGCGAGCTCTCCCAGCACTCTTGGTAATCCACCTCCTCAAGGGGATTAGCTCATAGCACTGGGAGCAAGGCTCCAAGTGATAGGAGCCTGTCTACACTTGTGCTTTAAAGCGCTCAAACTTGTTGCGCTCAGGGAGGTGATTTTTCACCTCTGAGCCAGCAAGTTAGAGCGCTATAAAATGTAAGTGTAGACAAGTCCATAAAGGTGATAGTTGTAGATGAGATCCCCCGGTGATCTGGTGTAAAGGGAGAAGGATGGAGGTCTGAGGGACTCCCACCAAAAGAGGGCATGAGGAGAAGGATCCACCAAAAGAGACTGGAGCAGTATCTGAAAGGAAAGAGGAGAACCAGGAGATGAAAAACTAGGGAAGACAACATTTCAAGGAGAAAAGGAGTACTTGTGGTACCTTAGAGACTAACAAATTTATTTGAGCATAAGCTTTCGTGAGCTACAGCTCATTTCATTGGATGCATTCAGTGGAAAATACAGTGCGGAGATTTATATAAATAGAGAACATGAAACAATGGGTGTTACCATACACACTGTAAGAAGAGTGATCACTTAAGACAAGCTATCACCAGCAGGAGAGCGGGGTGGGAGGGAACCTTTTGTAGTGATAATCAAGGGCCATTTCCAGCAGTTGACAAGAACATCTGAGGAACAGTGGGGGCGGGGGGGAGGATAAACATGGGAAAATAGCTTTACTTTGTGTAATGACCCATCCACTCCCAGTCTCTAGTCAAGCCTAAGTTAATTGTATCCAGTTTGCAAATTAATTCCAATTCAGCAGTCTCTCGCTGGAGTCTGTTTTTGAAGTTTTTTTGTTGAAGTATTGCCACTTTTAGGTCTGTAATCGAGTGACCAAAGAGATTGAAGTGTTCTCCAACTGGTTTATGAATGTTATAATTCTTGACATCTGATTTGTGTCCATTTATTCTTTTACGTAGAGACTGTCCAGTTTGACCAATGTACATGGCAGAGGGGCATTGCTGGCACATGATGGCATATATCACATTGGTAGATGTGCAGGTGAACGAGCCTCTGATAGCGTGGCTCATGTGATTAGGCCCTATGATGGTGTCCCCTGAATAGATATGTGGACACAGTTGGCAACGGGCTTTGTTGCAAGGTTAGGTTCCTGGGTTAGTGGTTCTGTTGTGTGGTTGCTGGTGAGTATTTGCTTCAGGTTGGGGGGCTGTCTGTAAGCAAGGACTGGCCTGTCTCCCAAGATCTGTGAGAGTGGTGGGTCATCCTTCAGGATAGGTTGTAGATCCTTGATGAGGCATTGGAGAGGTTTTAGTTGGGGGCTGAATGTGATGGCAGGTGGCGTTCTGTTATTTTCTTTGTTGGGCCTGTCCTGTAGTAGGCGACTTCTGGGTACTCTTCTGGTTCTGTCAATCTGTTTCTTCACTTCAGCAGGTGGGTATTGTAGTTGTAAGAATGCTTGATAGAGATCTTGTAGGTGTTTGTCTCTGTCTGAGGGGTTGGAGCAAATGCGGTTGTGTCGTAGAGCTTGGCTGTAGACAGTGGATCATGTGGTGTGGTCTGGGTGAAAGCTGGAAGCATGGAGGTAGGAATAGCAGTCAGTAGGTTACAGTGTGTATGGTAACACCCATTGTTTCATGTTCTCTATGTATATAAATCTCCCCACTGTATTTTCCACTGAATGCATCCAATGAAGTGAGCTGTAGCTCATGAAAGCTTATGCTCAAATAAACTGGTTAGTCTCTAAGGTGCCACAAGTACTCCTTTTCTTTTTGCAAATACAGACTAACACAGCTGCTACTCTGAAACTATTTCAAGGAGAGTGTGGTTGAGTATCAAAGGCATTCAATAGGCTGACAAAGATGAGGATGGAGACCGAAGATGGAGAACTTCAAGATGTTCAGTTGACTAACTGAAAGCCTCTCCTACTCTTTTTATTTGTGAAGTTATTTTTTATTCTTCCTGTTATATTCTGTGGCAGGGTGAGGACTCACCAGTGTGGCACCTCCTGCTGGTTGTCTAGGGAATCAGCTCTTTCAGCACAGAGTGCCCTCTGCAGGCTGGTGTCTCGCCCACTGCTGGCCCCCATGTCCCTCCCAGACCCCTGTGCCTACTCTTCATCTGGGTTCTGCCCCCACAATCAGGGTCTCCCCACCCAGGGGATCCTCCAAACCTCTATCCCCACCTTACCCCAGTGGCTACTGCCAGTCACCATCTAGCCCCCGCTACCTGGGGTGGACTGAAGTCTACAAACCACTCGTCGGCAAGGGGCGGTTGGACCAGCTGCCTCTGCCTATCTCCAGGTTGCCCCTCTGCAGCCCCAGTACCTTTTGTAGGCCTTTAATTAAGCCTGCAGCCTGGGGTTTTGCTCGGCTGGAGCTCCTCAGCTCCCTCTGCACTTCCCCAGCACTGCTCCACCCTAGGTACCCTGCTAGTACCCTTTGTGGGCCCTTAACTAGGCCTGCGGTTTTATTAGGCTGGAGCTCCCCAGCTCCCCCTGCTCTTCCCCAGCCCTGCTCCACCTTAGGTGCTCTTCTCAGCTCCCAGGCAGCCAGGTCCTTCTCTCTCAAGGAAGCTAGAGAGAGTGTGTGCCAGCTTCTGGCCCACTGCCCTCTTATAAGGGCCAGCTGGGCCCTGATTAAGCTGACCACAGCTGTGGCTGTTTTCCTAGTCAGCCTAGCTTTTCTCACTGCAGCCCTCTCCTGGGCTGCTTTATCCCATTCAGGTAGGAGTGGGGTGACCACCCTGCTACATACTCATTTAAGGTCAGATTCTGCCACCCTTCCACAGAGTAGTACCTTCCTCTAGAAGTGGTCCCATTTATTTGAATTGGATTATTCACAGACTAAGGGCCAGGTTTTTTAAAGGAATTTAGATTGAAATCAGTGGGAGTTAGCTGCCTAAAAAATCTGTCCCCAAAGTACTACTCATTGTGAGTGTGGGTGGGAGAATCTCTCCTTAATGAAGTGAAAAATCTGGATGGCTTAACTCACGTTGCAGGTGATACTGCTTTTAGGGCCTAATTCCTAACATAACATCAGTAAAGTCATTGGAATGACACAAATTTGGCTCATAGAGTTTGCATGTATGTGCAGTGTGCATGCCATGCATCTTTAAAGAAAGACACAGTTTTATCCGTTTTTATATCTTCTTCATATAATTCACCCACAGCAGCCCAGGCAAGTCTTTTCTTGATCTGGATATAGTTTGTTTCACATATATATGGTTTTCAAAGAACCGTCTCAACCAGTCATCAAGCTAAGAGCTGTAAAAACAAGAAAAATAATAATCCAACTCTTTTGGAAGCCAAATCAAACCATAGTGAAATACAGATCTCTGACAGCTGCCCAAGAAACTGCAACCAATCAGTCATGAAACAAATGCCTTTAAATCAACAAATGGAGAACCAAAGAAATATCAAGTGAGATTAATCACTATCAATTGTTCCAAGTTTTTTTTTTTTTTTTTTAAGGGGTAGGGTAAGGGGGAATTAATCTTGCGGACTTTAAATACTTTTTTTTTTCTTCCAAAGGCAGCAGTTATCCAAGTCAGTAAAAATGAGGTAATTTATATTGCAAAACTCTTTGGATGAGAACAAGGCTCACAAACTAAAATCCTAAACTACATCTACCCGCAGCAGAAAACTTTTGGAAATCAGGAGAATAGTAGCTTGTGTGTTCTTCCTAGCAGAAAACAATTGACTCTTCAGAACTTGTTTCAGAATGACTGAAAGCAGATGGCTTTGGAGATGCTTTACAGCCCAGAAGCATCAGGGTGGTTATGGATTCCTGGGGACTTGTGTTGTATTTTCTTGCCTCATACTTAAACGGAAAGACAAGCTGAACTGGGAACCAAAAAACTCTGTGAGGCAGGAGCTCTCAAGCACTGATTTGTGATGCAGAGAGAATGGGAAGATAGCTGTACTTTCTTCAGTTATGATTCTTTATTGTTTTATGATGGTAGAATCTAGAGCCCATGGCCTCATTGTGATAGGCTGTGTATGAAACAGACATTCCCTTCCCCAGGTAATTTATGGTTTATGTTTAAGTCTACAACAGGAAGCCAATCAGCAGAAAGCTGTGGAAGATACTAGGTTGAAGCTGTACAGTAAAACAGGGAGAGACACAGGCTAGTGCTAAGGATGCTACTGTCTTCCATAACTGAATACCGTTCCTTGTTCAGTGTTGGAAGAAAGTGATGCTTTCTATGATATTTTCCCATTATCCCATAATAGGAATTGGGAAAACAGATGATCGAGGGAGTGGAAATGAAGCTGGATTTTGTTACAATGCAGAGATATAATAAGACTCTCATAAATCTCAGTCTTTGAGTCCTTCTTCCAGACAAACCAGGTACAGTGCAGAGCAACCACTTTAAATTACGAGTACCCCATAATCTTTGCTTGCCAAAACACGAGACCTGAGCTCATTATTTGTATTCTAGACTAACGAGGACAAATATATAAAATTCAATTCCCATGTCTTTATATATAAACTGTGCACATGTGTACATATCAAGACATGGGAATTGTTTTTATTTAATATATTCTCATTAATTTAGAAAACAGACAGGTATATTTGATATAATATCTTTACATGAGGTTTATTGCTAATAATCGTTCCACACTTTATTTTTACCACTCTGCCAAAGCAGATATACCCAACATCTAGTTAAGGATTCTGGGTAGCGTAGTCCACAAGCAACTTCCTGTACTAAGTACTACTTTAATTAGAACTACAATTAGAGGGCATTCACAACACCATGTCCGTGATCCAGGAAAGTTCTTGCAAGTCAATGGGAGTACTCATGTATTTGGAGATGAGCATGTGCTTAAGCATTTTACTGACTAGGGGGCCATGTGCACATTTTTTTAAAGTGCTGTTACTTATAAAAGTAACTTGTTAAAATTACATCATAGGAAGATTCCTGATCAAAATGCTCAGTTTGCAAGTCAAAATATGATTTTTCTAGCTGCCAGCACAGCAAACTCAGCCTGGGATCTTTTCTTATTTCCCACCATCACAACTGATCACTGATGCTGTTGGGGGGCTGTTACTGATTACTGAGAGAAGGTGTTAGTGAAAAGATGGTTCTTGTGTTTGATCTGAATATGATCAGGCTGGGGCTCCATCTGATCTTGTTTGGCAAGGAGTTCCATAGATGGGATCCTGCAGTCCTCAGGGTCCAAGAGTCTCTGAATCTGGGTGTGTCCAGCTGCACTAGGAGGGTGGTAAAGCACTGGAATGGGTTACCTAGGAAGGTGGTGAATTCTCCACCCTTAGGTTTTTAAGGCCCAGCTTGACAAAGTCCTGGCTGGAATGATATAGTTGGGGTTGGTCCTGCTTAGAGCAGGGGGTTGAACTAGATGACCTCCTGAGGTCTTTTCCAACCCTAATTGTCTATGATTCTATGATTGCTTGTGGAATGCAATTGTCTTGGTGGGTTGCAGATGGAGATAGCTAGGTTCTAACTGATGAGGGCCTTGTAAATTAGGGCCCGGACTTTGAATTCAGTCTGGAAGTGAATGGGAAGCCTATAGAGTAGGTGGAGAAGTAGATTGCTGAGAAATGAATGAGTAGTTGCTTCTCTGTGACGTCTGTCACCCCAACACAGAGCAACTTGCAATAGTGTATCCCAGAGATGAAAAAGAAATGGATCACAGTGGCAAGATCTTTGTGATAGAGGAGAGGGTTGAAAGCCCTCAATCAGCAGTGATGCCAGTGCATTGGCCAGCTCCTCAAAGTGTTTTCTTCTATGCACCGTCATCACTTTTCTCTCCCATTCCATCTGTCTGCTTATTCCTTCTAGGCACTGGAGGCTGTAGCAGTTGAGAAGATATAAAGCTGCATGCCATCTGTATCCTGGTGACACTGGCATCTCACAGACCTTCTGAGCAATCTCTTAGAACAGTATGGAAGAGGATTTGGGAAGTAGTAGACCTGGAGTTGGCCTTAAAAGGGGAAATGCCTGAACCAAATCCTGATATCCAAACAACCCTATACTTGCGTGTTTGAAAACTGGGGCAATTGGGCCCCATTTCTCAGTAATATGTTTTAGTTTATTTGATGTTTCATACACTTGATGGTTGTTATGAAATGGCTTTAGAACACTGCATGTGGCTGGATGTTGGGAATACTGCATAGCTATTTATAATGCCCAGTAAATGCATGCAATTGTTTCCCCTGTGTTAATGTTCCATTTCCTAACACTCCTAAGTATTCTGTTTCAAGGAATTAATTGAACATCTTGGGTGCTCAAGGTTGTTCACGCTTTGGCCTTAGCCCACATCTGAGGCATGCTACAATCACTCTCAAATGTTCTTCTTGGAATGTCGTATTGCTTAAGCACCCTGGAGCAATGTGGTATATCACTGGATAAATTATTCACCATGATATCGTTAGAACTGCTGGTTTGACATTTAATTCCAGTGGGATACAGAATGTTTCAAACCATGCTCATTAACATTTGCATTTACTAGAAAACCTGGTGGAATGATATATTACAAGTACAAGCTCTAAGAAACCACAAGAGAGCACGTTAGTGTGTAACTCTGCATCCCCCACCCCAGGCCTGTATCCTAGTTACATGGATTTTTCAGATGTGATTACTGCTGGTTCTGCTGACCTGCAGAATATACTATTTTCAGAGTAGCAGCTGTGTTAGTCTGTATCCGCAAAAAGAAAAGGAGTACTTGTAGCACCTTAGAGACTAACAAATTTATTTGAGCATAAGCTTTCGTGAGCTACAGCTCACTTCATCGGATGCATTCAGTGGAAAATACAGTGGGGAGATTTATATACACAGAGAACATGAAACAATGGGTGTTATCATACACACTTTAAGGAGAGTGATCACTTAAGATGAGCTATTACCAGCGGGGGGGGGGGGGGGAAACCTTTTGTAGTGATAATCAAGGTGGGCCATTTCCAGCAGTTGACAAGAACGTCTGAGGAACAGTGGGGGCAGGGGGGGAATAAACAAGGGGAAATAGTTTTACTTTGTGTAATGACCGATCCACTCCCAGTCTCTAGTCAAGCCTAAGTTAACTGTATCCAGTTTGCAAATTAATTCCAATTCAGCAGTCTCTTGATGGAGTCTGTTTTTGAAGTCCTTTTGTTGTAATATTGCGACTTTTAGAATGTACTATGGCTCCTGCCATTGGTGTGCTGAACGCAGAATCAATAGTCTCATCTGGAGTCATGTGCTTTGTTTGTGACATAATGAAGGGTTGTAATGGAGAGTACACTTGGTTACCTCCCAGTATAGCCGGACAATCAAAAGTGGAGAGCCCGTGGGGAGCTGTGTGAATGGACGAGAGGCTCCCTCTTTTCAGGAAAGGGCCGAAATCCCAAGTGCATTTTCCTGACTTTTAGAAGAATTGTAAAAAACAAACAACCCCTTACCCACACCCAAGCAACACTTTATTTCATGCCAAAACATGTTGGGGAAGGGGGGAAGTTACTTTCCTCGCCAGCCAGCCTAACTGGGCCAAAGTCTGGAGTCCTAACTTTAGTTTTATTGTGTCCTTACTCAAGCAAAACCCACAGTGACTCAAGTGAGAGTTTAGTATTTTTCTGGATCGCTATGCTAGAATAAATTGCCGATGATGAATTATGTTCTGTTAAATCACCAGGGAAAAAGAGAGCACCAAAAAAAGCTGGGGTGCAGATGCCCTGGTGTACTCCCCATCTAACACACACAGCCAAAAAGACAGCACTAACACTGTAAAACATCAAAGAAGGTTACTCCCTCCTTGATATGTACGCACAACACATGCATACAGAGATGTCAGTCTGCCCTCACCCTGGGCAGTCTTGCCTTCTAATACTGTAGTAACACTTTGTGACATTATGGCACTCAACTTTCTGGAAGCTAAAAGCAATAATATACTTCATTTTCCTTGTTTTCTAATCTCTCTGCTTAAACTGATTTCTTTATTCTTTCTGTCTGCACCTGTCTTTCTCTTCAACCATTTTTATGTTACTAGTTTCCACTCAGATTAATTTTGCCCTTTCTGCCTCTTAATCTCTGCCTTCTTCCTTTACCCACCAGTCCTTATTTCTGCATGCTGCCCTGGCTCTCCATTCTCTCCCATTCTTCCCCACTCTTTCCTGATTTCCTTATTTCCACTTCACTCTTGGCTTCCTCTTGACCCATTCTGGCTCCTTTCTATCAGACCTTGTTCCATTGGATACAACAGACACTTTCCCTGCATTGGAACTCAGTTACCCCTGCACCTTCTGCAGATTGAGTATTAGCTCTCTGCTCAGTTATCTAGCCATGGGTAGCTGGTCACTCTCTATATTATCACGCTCTAACAGACTATTCAGGTTTTGAGTCCCAGAAAGATGTAGCGAGAGTCTGTTCTGAATGAATGATTTGGTCTCTCCAGGGACTTGAGAGAGGAAAGTCCATATCTTTGACAGAAGGATTCCTGCTGACTCCAAGGAGTGGCCTTGGAATGTCCCTGCCCAGCCTCTCCTCTGCCCTTGGGAAGGAAGGAAATGAGAAAGGGGACTATATGTTGAAGGTAAGCCCCAAAAGCTGGTCATAGTTCCAAATGGAAGGAACTCCAACACTGTAGAGAATAAGATCCTAGTATTCTGTGTCATAGGACTACATGGTGGAAAATATGTGGTCAGTCACTGCAGCCCTGAAGGAATCCAAAATACCACTATGTGCCTCAAATGTATAGCTATGGGCTCAGCTCAGGGACACTGCCGTATCTAAGTCTACCCCAAAGACTTCATTGCCAAAGCAATGAAAGGGCTAGGGATGAGTCTGATGGAGCGCAAAAGAACATGATCTCACCCTGGAGGTCTTGAGTTGCCAGGATTTTCGTGAAAAGGGAGCTGATTTTGTGCAGACGGAATACAAGCTCTTTAATGTCCCCATTAGGAAAATTTCTATTAAAAATACAAATCCAGACACACACACTTTAATATTAATATGAAAATTCTCCTGTTTATGAAATCATCTCTTAAGAAAAGAAGAAGCTGTTTGTTAGCAAAATGAAATCCAGACAAATATTTATAGGTATGTTCAAGTGGCTTTTTATGACCTGGATTGACTGTCTTTAAAATCTTCCCTTTGACACCATTAAGCACTGTACTGGCACTTGGAATAAAATTTATGAATGTATTATAAGAGTCAACAAGCCAGCAGGGGAAAAAAGAAAAGAACCCCATACAAACAGTGCTTCAACTTAAGAACTAGAACAAAGAAGATCATAATTGTCAATAGTTCATGGGCAGAAAATGAGCCAAGAAGGCTGTTGAAAGCTGACACAAGCCCTGGCTTTTTTGTTTTCCCCCTCCACCTAACAGGAGTATCTTTAGGTGCTGCCAATGTGGCAAATCCCTTTGTGAGCTGCTCCTCACCTTTTCTGATTTGCTCTAATAGCTGTTTTTTTCCTCTCTCCACAAGAATATTAGCTTCTTAAGAGATGGAAAGAACAGGATAAATCTCAAGAATCTCATAGATAGATAGGTTAAGGTTGGAAGGGACCTCAGGAGGTCATCTAGACCAATCCCCTGCTTGAAGCAGGACCAATCCCCAATTTTTGCCCCAGATCCCTAAATGGCCCCCTCAAGGATTGAACTCACAACCTCACCTGCAATATCATTTTATGGGAGAAACAAATGTCCTGTGAACTATAGTGAAGTGTTGCATGAGATTTAATAATGATATAGTTTGAACTTTTTTAGTAAGTGTATGAATAGATGTCACCATACTGGGTGTAACCAATAGCCAAATGTAGCCCTGTTGAAGGCAGCGATGAATGTGAGCCATGGTAATTGTTCTGTTCGGATTAATCTGTAGCTACATTTTCATGTGTCTGCATATATAGGTGGTACTCATTGTTGCTATCACTGGTTCCCCACTGTATTTTGATGTGCATTATATAAAATAGTGACTCATCAGGGGCCTGATACAAACCCTATTAAAGCCAATGATCTTTCCATGGCTTGAGAGGATTTAAATCAGGACCTGCTGTCCGTAAAAGGGAGCTTCATTCTCTTTTTCATTTCTTCAGTGAAAGCTACCCACTTCAAGTGGGAACAGACCCAGATGGTGGACATCTAGGAGGATATTGCTGGGATGATTCTGTCACTCTATTAGAAGAAGGCCTGAACAAAGAGCTGGGCTCTCCTTAGAGGTATAAGGGTTGAGCTCAGCCAGCTCTCTGGTTGAGTGAAATTGATAGTCCAGGGTCCTCCACACAGAAGGCCCTTACCACAGAGTATAGAGGTACTCACTGGTCTAAGGGCTAACCTCAGTTTAGTTTCCAGCTCAGATGCTCAGGGAAAGATTATAAACTGACTCTTGTGGGTTGGAGGAGGGAGGATGTTTTCAGAGGACGAGGGGGAGGAGAAGGTCCGGCTTCACTGAACTAGGGTCATAGGGTCTGGGTTGAACCTAAGGCTGGGGAAGTTTTCTTTCTTTTTGCATATTTTAACTTGACTTGATTTCTAGTCACATAATCATTCTCTTTTGAGGAAAAGCCCTTGCTGAGTGCACCTGTGTTTTGTTTCTTATGAGCCATTTGACCAGCTCACAGCCCTACCACAGGATTCCCTTCTCCCCTTTTTTTGGAAATCCATACACTATTAGAATGGAGGGGGAAAGGGCCTGCTTACTTCCTTTCCATTCCCTGGTGGGTACCCAGACACAGACAGACACTGGATATCGTGACTGACAGTGACGCAGAGAGGGAAATTAGCCCAGTGCCCCTTGTTACTGAAGACTATGTATATAAGACAAAGAGCCTAATCATTGCCCAAAGTCTGCCCTGGCAGATGTCATAAAAGGGGGAGCAAGCTGCTCCTGAGAAGAGTTCATCACCACTGGCATGGAGTAAACAGTGTGTGGCTATGTCGACATGGCTTTTGCCATTTTTGAGACTCCGGGAGAAAAGGCACTTTGAATTGTGCCCAGGGGACTGCTCTGAATCTGCTTGGAATATCTCATACTACATGCAGATTCTGTGTGGACCTGGATGGAAAGTAACATTTTTTCCAACAACAATATTTTCAACTGTTCAGCAAAAACACAAAAACAAACAGCCCTTCTCCCCTGAAAACTTTAGTCTTCAAACTGAACATTTCATTTTGGAAATGCCACCACAGTGCCCCTTGGGAGTTGGATTTTGGGCATTTCATGCCCCCGTTCTCCTTTTTGGCTGGTCTCCCTGGCCAGACTATATCTTGCATGATGCACCATGGTCTTTAATCCCTCTGATTGTGTTGCCAGAGTGTATCATGGGAGTTCCTGACCATAGTGCATCATGGGAAATATGGATTGGCCGGGGAACCCAACCCACAGAGAAGAATGGGGACATGAGGCACCTAAACCACGGCTCTCTTGAGGCACCCTGGTGGTATTTCTGAATAAAAAATTATCAGGTTCTGGGTCTTCGGTTTTTCAACGAAAAGCCAAAATGTTCAGCGAACCGAAGAGACTTTTTTAAAAAAAAATCGAAAACCCAATTTTTTTTGATGAACATTTTTTGACTAGCCCTAGTAATAAGGCTTTGGGGTGGGGTAGGGGAGAAGTACTGACTTTCAAAAGTGGTGAGGCCCCACAACTTTCTCTGATTTCAGTGGAAAATGAGGGTGCCTTGTATTTCTGAGAATCAGGCCACTTAAGTAAGTTCCTAAATATGGATGTAGGTGCCTAACTTACCTTTCCTGTGATTTAACCACTGTATCATCTGGCCTCCCTTAAATCGACTATTAACTGCTTATAACCTTGAACAGTAACAGATTTAAAAATAATATAAATGCATTTTAAAAATGGCTGGAAATTATTTTCTACTTTATTTTTCATTTGATATCTGAGTTCAACGTTCTTTGCTGCCTCTGCTAAGGTTGTTGACCTACACTAACATCTAAAGTAGTACACTAAACACAGCTCCCTATTCTCTGTTGGGTATTGGTGAGGCCATGAGTTGTTGCAAGGGAAACTCAGAAGCCTTGTCAGGTATCAATAATTAGCTTTTACAGCTCATTTTTAGGATAACGCACTGCTCTTGGATGCATGTGACTCAGTTCTTATTGGAGTTGAGGATAGTTGCATGCACACATTCAAGGGAAGAATTTAGCTCTTTAGGTTTAATGGCCCTGTTTATGGAGAGGAGGCAATTACAGGACATTTGTCACGTCTCAGTGCCGCATACATTTCCAACAGATCTGGAACATATGTGCATATTAGAGATCCTCAAAGTCTGAACGGATAAAGGGGAGGAAAACAAAACAAAAACAAAAAGCCTTTAGTAATTGAAATAGAGAGGAACTGGAAAAACAAGTGAGGGATAATGAAAGAGCTATTATGGCTTTGAAAAGTTTGTTCCAGGGTTAAAGTCTGCCTACTGCAGAGTTAGACTTTCTCCTACTCCAAAACCGTGTAAAAGTTAAACAGTTTAACAGTCTTAGCTGCTGTAAATCGTTATCCAAGAAGCCTAGTATTCTAGGCTGGCTATGCTTTATCTCTCAGAATTGCCTTATCCTTTTGTATTTAAGGTCATTTTCTAGTTTATGGCATGGCATAAATTGATAACAAAACCGCACAGCGTCGAATGTGACCTAATCGTCTCTTTGTTTTCTTTCAAACACTGTCTCGTTGAATTATTGAGTCTAAGGCAATGACCTTGATGTAAACATATACTTTTGAACCTATGTGAGGATCAAAGCCAAAGTAAGGTTAAAGGGAATTTAGAGTCAGGGAAAGGGCTGCCTAAAAATTGGCATCATAATGTTTCCTAATTGTTTTTTCTGTGATGTGATGTCCAAGATAAATTTAAGTTCACAAGTTAAAAAGATGGATTTTTCTAAATGCTGGTACTACAAACTTCATGTGGCATCTGAAAATCCAGCAGAGTTCTTTGTACTCCTGACATCATCATTAAGAATGTTCTGCACGAATTAGTGGACAGTGGTGGTCATGATGCATGTGGTAGAATAGAACCCAGCTCTGTTTCCCACAGCTGTCTTGGCTATGAGGTGCTAACAGGAGTAAACAGTTGTCATGATCAATAAAGATAGTGATATGACTCAAAGGCAGCAAGAATGTTGAGAAAGAAGGTGTCATTTGTACATAGCCACTTTTCTGACAGTAACTACACTTCAGAAAGAAGGAAAATGGGATTTCACCCCTTCCAAACTATATTTCTATTTCTTACACGTATTGGCTATTTGTTTAAAGAGAAGAATGTGAATAGCTGTCTGGTATCATTTCTAACCCAAGCAGAAAACATATTAACAACCAAAAATAGAACTTTGACTCATTTGGAGATATTGAAGGGTCGGTTGTATTGGCAGTATGTTTCTTGGTTCTAATTTGTTCTGATTACTGTCATTGGACTTTTAAGTGGTATTTCAGAAATCTGTGAAAGCTGACCTGTTTCACTTCCCTTCATGTTATGGAGAATTAAGCCCCTGAAAACCCTATATGGACATGAGAATCTACAGTAAGCTACGGGCTGCCATTTTCAAAAGTAACTTCTGATTTCAGGTGCTTCACTTTTGGGTGCTCAGTCTGAGATACTTTGGGCCTGATTTTCAGAAGTACTGAGCAATTGCAGCTTCTATTGACTCCAGTTGGAATGGAGGGTGCTCTGCACCTCTGAAAATCAAACGCACAGGCTATGTCTACACTACCACTAATGTCAGTATAACTTATGTCGCTCAGGGGTGTGAATAAGCCATTCCTGTGTGTGAGGTAAGTTACACCAACCTAAGCACCGGTGTGGACAGTGCTATGTCAGCGGGAGAGCTTCTCACGCCGACATAGCTACCATCACTCATTGGGGGTGGATTAATTAAGTTGACAGGAGAGCTGTCTTCCATTGGCTTAGAGCGGCTATATTAGAGAGCTTACAGCTGTGCAACTGCATCGGTGCAGCTGCATCGCTGTAAATGCTCTAGTGTAGGCATAGCCACAATGCCTCAAGTTAGACACAACATGAGGGGCCAGTTTTGAAAATGTGGTCCTAAGTAACTCGCCCAAGCTCACTTTTGAAGATGGTGACAGAGCTGGGAGCAGAATCCTGTTCTCTAGACCTCTAGGTGTTAGGTCTCTAGACCATGCTTCCCGTTATTGTTTGCTTGAAACAGAATATTACTCATGATCACTAGCATGAGTGGTGGTTTCTTTTAAAAACAGACATGTGAGGTTAGGAAGAGTGCTAAAATACTGCTGCAGCTATCTCATCTATTTTGTAGGTTTGCTGCCTTTCCAGTGACTGACTATAAATGTTAAGTATTTAAGAAGTTGACTTTCCACTTCTAAGTGGCTTTAAGCTGGAGATAGGTTTGATGAAAAATTGATTCTTCAGCAGCTGTAAATCCAAAATGGTAACAAAGTTTCTTTTTTCAGCCACGCAGTGTCTTTAAAATGTTAAGTTTTTTTATTTTATTTTTACAAAGTCATTTTTCCAGCTGTTGAACAGATCAACACTTTGCTTTTTTTTCATTTTCTGCTGGTCACATGCTTTTTACAGTTTTGTTTTATTTTATTTTTTAGCAAGAAGGAAGTTGCGTTTGACTGCTTGGAGTTTTGTCTAAAAATACATTTGGGAGAGCAATTGAAGGAAGTTTGTCACTGGTGCTTGGATTGTACAGACTTCTTCTGTTATTCAGATGGCTTTTTGGCAACGTTCTTAGAGAAACAAGGAGGGGCTTCCAATGTGGCATGGCAGTAAAAAGGGTAATATTTACCTGCACATATTAGGCCAGTTTCTGAACTGAGTTACACTGAGGTAAATGCAGATTTAAATTTGTTTAGGATAGTGGAGTTATTCCACATTTACACTGGCATATCTGACAGCAGAATTTGACAGTATGTGTCAGTTAGAGTTCAGTGGTTTCCTTTCTAATTCACTTGTGAAAAGGACCTTTTGCTCACAGATAACACCACTTCTGAAGGGATTGGGGGGTCTCAGCCACTGCTGTGCTCTCCATGGGTTCAATGATCAGCTTTGGAGGAGTGGGCAGAAGGGTGAGGAGTGGGTGGATACAGTGGGGGAAGATCAGGGTGGAAAGATAATACAGCCCTCTGTGATTAGATCCCTCTTTCTGGGAGATTTTACGGGGCAGAAGTTGGTTACAGAAGATCTGATAGAATGGCTTACTGTGTACATTTGAATGTTTTGTTACAACCATTTTTTCTTTTACCTGCTAAGACCTCTGCTTTGAATTATGTATATCTCCTGCTTTAATCAATGACACTGAAGGTACCACTTCAGGTATGAGCATGATCCCATCAGCTGTTGCAACATACAACCATAAACTCAGATGTTGGCAGGCCAAAGACCATCCAGCTCACCCTTAAAGGTGAGACAAATTGACCGTTATCCTGCTTAGCTGTGCAGATGACTATCCTCCCTGCCTGCTCTTCCCAATCTCTCCCACTTCCTAGCTACCTAACAACCTTCCCCAAAAACACCAAAAATGGGCCTTCCTGTGGTATTTAGATGTTGCTTGTAATTATTAGAATTGGGAGCACTGGCTGTTGGGAGTCTGAAAGGACAGGAAACAGAAAGGACGGGGGAGGAGTTGAAGAGGCTGAGGGAGAGCTACTGAGGGTGCAGCAGCCGCTTGGAAGAGAGGTTTCCACTTTATTTTTTAAAGTTCTGTTGAAGTTTGTTAGTACCTTGCCTGGCTACTACAACATTTTGGTGACGAGGATGGATCTTCTGCCTCTGAACCCACCTGCACCCTTTCTACAAAGCCCAGGTGAGTCTTCAGTTGCTTTCTCTGCCTGGATCCATATGTTTGAGACTTATCTGCTTGCAATCAGTGCTACAGAGATTTCTGAAGTAAGAAAGCGTGCTCTGCTAATCCACTGCCTTGGAGCAGAAGGGCAGCGTATATTTTACACTTTTCCCCTTGCAGACGATAAATATGAGACTGCACTCACTGCATTGAAGAACTTTTTTGTAACAAAAATGAATGTAGTAGCTAATCGCTACAGATTTCGCCAGTGTGAACAGAAACCAGGGGAGACTATAATGCAGTATTTTGCTTCCCTGAGGAGTCTGACTGTAACTTGTGACTTTGGGAATATGGCAGATGAGATGATTGGAGACCAGCTCATTGAGAAAACAACCATGCTTCGTGTAAGAGAATGTTTACTTCTAGAACCAGAAGTTACACTAGAAAAAGCAATAACTATTGCTACCCAGATTGAGTCAGCTACAGATGAAGCCAAAATAATGAGCATGGATACAGGAGGCACAGTCCAGGTGGTGACTCCTTTGCAGAAAAGTTCACTATCGCTGCAGACAAACAATTACAAGAGGGAAAACTAGTGAAAATACAGTAAAATCATGCTTTCACTGTGGATGCCCACAACACCTTGCAAGCTACACAGGATGTCCGGCAAAATTAGCTCAGTGCAATCATTGGGCATTTTGCTAAAGTATGTCGCAGCAGCCAGTTCAATCAACAGGTGCATGCAGTTACAATACCAGATGTTACTGTGCTGAGCGTGGACAAAATCACTACTGCACATATTCCAGAACAAATAAAGTGCACTGTAAATGTTTCCGCCACACCCTCAGGCAAATCATACTCTATTCAGCTAATGTTGGACACTGGCTTGGCAGTATCTATACTACCTGATTCCATCTATTTGCATTACTTTAAAGATGTGCCTCTTACTGAACCCAAGCTTCACTTTGTGTGCTATTTGAAAAATCATTTTCGAGTACATGGCTGCCTGCCAGCAATAGTTATTTTAGGTGATTGCTGTGTAACTGCAGAGTTCTACATTGTCCACAAAGGCACTCCTATCCTTGGCAGAGATTTATTGGCTGCTTTAAATCTCAGGGTAGTTAATGGATGAATTGATCTTCCTCAGCAAAGCACTCTTGCGGTACACACACCAGTTTCAGCTGGGACCCAACTCCAGGTTAAGGAGAAACTCGGCTGTGCTTATGGGTTTCTGCATAAAGCTAAAATGCTGAATAATGTGATGCCTGTGCGACAGAAATTACGGTGCTTACCATTTTCAGTCAGAGAAGCTGTTTCAGAGGAACTTAGAAAACTTGTTCAAGAGAACATTATTGAAGAGAGTAACTCCTCGGAATGGGTTTCACCTATAGTAGTGATGCAGAAGAAGGGTGGAGGCATTCACCTTTGTGTGGACTTAAGGGAGCCAAATAAAGCTATTGTGATTGACAGCCATCCTCTTCCTCACATAGAAGAAGTATTTGCAGAACTCCATGGAGCAAAGATGTTTTCTACTCTTGATTTGCAGAGTGCATACCACCAGGTTATGTTGCATGAAGATAGCAGAGACCTCACAGCATTTATTACACGTGAGGGACTATTCCGTTTTAAACTTGTTCCATATGGTCTCGCATCAGCCCCAAGTGCCTTCAAAAAATGTCATTGATTTTGAAGAATCAACATGGAGTTCAGTGCTATTTGGATATTATTGTGTTTGGAAATACTTTGGAGGAGCATGACAATAACCTGCAGTCTATACTAAACTGCATCAGCAAAGCAGGCCTCAAGCTCAATAGGTCCAAATGCAAATTTAGACAAACTGAACTCTCCTTTCTGGGGGATACAATTTCACAGGCTGGACTAAAACCTGATCCGGCTCATATCCTGGCAATTTAAAATGCTCCTCCTCCAACAGATTTGCAAACCTTACGTTCTTTCTTGGGTCTTACCTCCTGGTATGCAAAATTCATTCCCAATTATGCTTCTGTCATTGAACTGTTACGAGAATTACTACGGGAAAGTTCAACCTTAGTGTGGACAACGGATGCACAAGCTAGTTTCGAAACGGTAAAAGACTTGATTGTACATAGTCCACTACTTGCACTATTCAGTCCTGCATTGCCCACAATTGTAACTACTGATGCTTCTGATTATGGACTTGGGGCTGTTCTCACACAACTGCATGAGGACAACATAGAGAGGACTGTTGCATTTGCTTCAAGGACACTAAGTAATCCCTGAGAGAAAATATTCTACAGTTGAAAAAGAAGCACTTGCTTTTGTCTGGACTACTGAAAAATGGAAAATTTACCTGTGGGGCCACACATTCAAGTTGTGCACAGACCACAGCCCTTTGACGTTGCTCACCATGAAAGGACTGGGAAGAGCAGTATATCGTATTGCTAGATGGTCTGCAAGACTACTCTCTTTCAATTATGAACTGGAATATAAGCCTGGAAACCAAAATGTGGTAGCTGATTGCCTTTCTTGACTGCCTTTGCCTTCACCAGATGGTCCACCATAGAATGAGGATATAGTAGTTGCGCTTATTACAAGCACTCTTACAGCAGTTACAAGAGAACAATTTCAAGCTGCTTGTTCAGCGTGTCCAATTCAACAAAAACTACGGGAATTTCTGACAAAGAGATGGCCCAGTAACCCTAAAAACCTTGACCCAGTTTTGCTGCTTTATTTTAGAGTTCTGGATGAACTTTCTTTGCTCAATGGCTGTGTGCTACGAGGTACACACCAGCTACTTGTGCCAAAGAATTACAGTCAAAACTCATACACCTGGCACATGATACTCATCAAGGAATTGTCAGAACCAAACGACGACTACGGGATCTGTATTGGTGGCCAGGGATGGACTCTCAAACTGAAGCACTCATAAAATCCTGTGTCACTTGCCAAATGCATGATAAGACAGCAGTGATATGTATCCCTCCATTACAGCCTGTTCCTTTTCCTGAATCTGCATGGGAAAAAGTGGTGATTGACATTGTAGGACCCTTTGATACTTCTCCAATTGACTGTCATTATGCCATCACCTTAATAGACTATTTCAGTAAATGGCCTGAGGTAGCATTTACATCGCAAATCTCTTCTGCTCCAGTAATTAAGTTCCTACCTTCCCTGCTAAAAACTGAAGAGAACGCCAAAGAACTGGTTTCAGATAATGGTAGTCATTTTACTTCCCTGGAGTTTGAAACTTTTTTAGCAGAGAGGAACATTTTACACAGAAGATCATCCCTATATTACCCTCAAGCCAATGGGGAAATCGAACGGTTTAACAGAAGTTTGAAAGAGAGTTTGCAAACAGCTAAACTGGAAGGGCAATTGTGGATAACCTTCACTACTGATTTCTTGCAAGCATACAGGGCTACACGACATGCCACAACACAAAGATCACCCGCAGAATTACTGCATGGGAAACAGATGATTACTAAACTGAATATTGCTGGATTATTAAAGGCACGACCTGAGGCCCCAGCCGAGGATGATGTGAGAAAAACAGTTGAACAGAACCAAGCAAATTATAAGGCTTTCACAGACAAGTGGTGGGGTGCTAAAGAACCAAAGTTTCAGTGTGGTTCCTTTGTTAGAATACAAAAACCTGGAATTTTACGCAAAGGGGACCATAAATTCACAGCTCCTCTTAAAATCATAGAGAAGAAGGGACCTTACACCTACCGACTTTCTGATGGGCGGGTATGGAATGCTTCTTATCTTGCACCTGCCTATGCAACAAGAGGAGATTATGCCAACACCCAGTCTGCATTGGATGACTTCACCATAGTAGCAACACAACAAGACATTGCACTGGAACCGGGGCTTGAGAGACGGCCTGTCAGACCCAGACGACCACCTGTCTGGACTAGAGACTGTGTTATGTAGTATCTATAGTGCTTTTAGTGTAATAATTCTGTCAACAGTATAATGTTTCCTATTTGTTCCTGTGGTTAGAACAACAATGTTTATTGTAATTGGGATAGTTTCTTAAGAGGAGGGAATGTGGTGTTTAGATGTTGCTTGTAATTATTAGAACCGGGAGCACTGGCTGTTGGGAGTCTGAAAGGACAGGAAACAGGAAGGATGGTGGAGGAGTTGAAGAGGCTGAGGGTGCAGCAGCCGCTTGGAAAAGAGGTTTCCACTTTAAAAAATAAAGTCCTGTTGAAGTTTGTTAGTACCTTGCTTAGCTACTACAACACTTCCCCATGGGCAGACCTTAGGATTTTAATTCCTCCTGCCTCCTTGTCATCACTGGTGCTTTGCCAGAGAGTTCTGGCTCCCAGCTGCTGCTCTGAGCCACCTGCCCCTTACAACTTGTGCATGTGAGGTGAAGCTACACCAATCAGCAGGGCCAAGTAGAACAGAAGGGAAGGGCAGGCAACGGAAAGGCAGAGAAATTCCCTTCAGAGGGACTTATCCAGAAGTCCTGATTTGGCCTCATCTCCCAGCAGCCAGAGATAAGGCAACCTATTCAGTGAAACAGCACACTCTACACTCCTCTCTTAATCCCATAAAACTGGCTCTTCCTGAAGAAGCAAAACACCACTGGCCAGGCCAGCATCATGGGATTAAAGGTGTTGAAATATATTGGATGCCTCAGTGGAATCCAGCATCTCCCATGCTGCAGGTACACCTGGGCCTTTCAGTCAATTGAATGGACATTCCATTTAAAACTGCTGTTTTAGACCCACGCGTGCTTGGATGGCAATGAAAGGGTTAGGTGGGAGGTAAAGGAATGATGTTATCTGGTGCAGAGTGATGCATAGCCCAGGCTTTGTCTAGCATCAGGCAGTGTGCTCAGCTCCAGTTGATTCAGCAGCACTAATGGTCCAGTCATCTGCTTGTAAACATTTTACAGATCTATTTTCTTTTGCTTTTTCCAAAAAAACAATTAACAATGGGCATCAATTAAATCATTCTTAAGGGCTTTACAACAACAAGGTTGCAGGGAACGAAGGAGAAGACCAACAACTGTTCTGGAGTTAATGTTCCGGTCACCCCATGGAAGCTCAAAGAATGGAACTTGGGGGGTTGAAAATGAACAGAACTAGTCGAGAGAGAATTCTCCTAATGGAAAAATAAATTCCTGTGGAGCCTGATAGCTCAGTACATCAGGCAAAAATGTTACCAGTGGATCAGAATTGAAGCAAATGTGGCTGCATAGTACTCTTCTTTCCCTAGCTCAGGGTTTAGAACATTTATAAAGCATTGGCAGCATGGCATGTTGTGGAGTGGTAGCTTGCTTCATCTATCTCCAGCTGATCATTTTTACTAGGAAAAGTAGCTGAGTTTAGGTCAGACTTAGCTAACACATGCCAGCTGAGCCTAAATTCAATCTTTTCCGTAATGTAGATGCAGGGTAACACCATAATAGCTTTATTTCGCAGGTTGAGTTGTAGCTCAACTGAGGAGCAGCCCTGAACTCAACGTCAGACAGTATTTTAAAATATAAATCCCAGTCTTCTTATTAGCCCTTCAGATATCCTGTATTATGTGATACTTGCTTTTGGCAAAAAGAGAGTGCTAGCAAAAAGTCGAGCCCCAAGAATGCTAAACAGATGAGTGTGCTAAAGGATTGTGAAGTATATCTGTGAAATAAAAGGAAGAGACAAATAAAAGTAGCCAAGATTCCAGTTTTAAATAGCAAGGTATTCTCTAGTATGTGATTAATGCGTCTTTCCCACCCCGTTGCTCTTTTTGGTGGAAATGTATCTTAATAAAGAGAGGCTAAGGAAGCCTGATACAAAAGGTCATTTACTACTATTTGTAAACGTAAAATCATATGACCACCTTGGCTTGGTCTCCAAGATATGTTTAATGGGAGGACAGATCAGCTGATGGACAAAGTTCTTGTATAATAAAGGGAGATCATCAATCATTGTTTCATTCACTCATTTTTTTCCTCTACTGGTAGAACTAGGTCAGCATGAAATCTAATCTACCTATCACAAGGCCATGGAAAAGGCAACATGCGGGGGCCTCACTCTTCTCATTTATGCCCTGAGGCAGGATTACAGAAGACAAGATGAAATTGTTGAAGTATACCCTCTAGTTACCCAGAGGTCACATTCCAGGTAGTCACGTGATGCGCCCCGCCTCCTTCTCCTCCCCCTCCTCTTCACATGGCATTTCCCTCTCATGAGTGGGAGATGGGAACTGCAGTCTTTGCCCTACCAGCATCTAATGGGATGGCTCCATCGATTTGTTACCCTGATCAGAAAGAGGTCAACTTCTTGTATTAGTGTGTCAAATATAGCTCTGACATTCAAGATAAATGTCCAGTTTTACAAGTCAGGATCCTGATGCAGAGAGAGCGCAGTGTGCCTCAGGTAAAGGGGTGGAAAGTACAGAAGTTAAACCAAGCAAAACCTTTCCACAACAGAGGATGCATGTCAGACATTTCAGCTGATCAAAACAATCTGCCTTCATTCTGTATCAGTTGCCAGTAGAATCAGGTAGTACAGTGGTGGGCAACCTGCGGCCCTCAGGGACGTGCTGGTTGCTGCTTCCCACAGCTCCCATTGGCTGGGAACAGCAAACCACGGCCACTGGGAGCTGTGGGCGGCCATGCCTGCGGACAGTCAATGTAAACACTGTCTCGTGGCCCACGGGCCACAGGTTGCCCACCACTCAGGTAGTACCTGCCCAACATCACGTTTCCCAGTCCCTCAGGCTGCCTCCAGAAGTCTCAGGACTTTGACCATTGTTGCTTCAGCTGTTGTTGGCACTGCGCCTGTGAAAGTGAAATTGAATAGAACATAGACAGGGTAGAGAAATAGGCTCTGCCCAGGCAGGCAACAAAGAAGATTGGTCTTGAGTGTTGAAGCCCCCTCAAGTGTCCAGATTCCTTTATAGTGGGGGATGGTGGGATGTACTGCCCCTTTAAGAAAGAGTCTGGAACTTACTGCTGAAGCAAGCCTGGGTACAGTCAAGGATCCCACCCCTGCCCAGCCCTGTGGCTGGGCTATTTAAACAGGAGGAGTAAATTGGTCAGGGGCTAGAGGGCACATGCAGGCTGTGGTTTCATTCAGGCACTAGGGGACTTAGCCTCACTGGGCCAGAGACTTTGTTTGCTGATTCTAATTTTGGGAGTTCTGAACCAGGGCCCTGAGGTAAGCTCCTTATGAACTTGGTTAAGACTACTCCTATGTTTAGACCTTCTTAGAAGAGACATACTTGTTTGGTTTAGCTTCCCCTTGCTTGGATATTTTACATAGGGGGTATATTGTTTTCCTGATTTTAATAAAGTTAGTTAATTTCATGGGCATCTTCCCCTTCCCCCTCAATGGCAGAAAGAAGACGTGGTGAGGCTTAACTGAGACTTAATCCCCAGTTTTAAATTACCTGTTGCAGGTGCAGGTATCATCAGGTCTGGACATGTGGACGGGAGTGTACATAAAGCATCCGCGCAATACAGGGGGACAAATTAATTTCTGGGAACTGATGTTATTATGATGAAATAGTTTCATTTGGCAACTTAGGAAGTACTTCACTTGTCTTTACTGTCACTGTTCAGCCTGTTTCTGTTTGAAACTGATCTATGCTAATAAATATTGTTGTGTATGGGCCGGATCCAAAGCTCACTGAAATCAGTGGGAGTCCCTCTACTGAAAAAGTAAATCAAAGGGTCAGTTTGAGTAATCTGTACCTGCCATTACCACAGGTGCAGACTCCATTCAGTACTGGTTCATGCAGATTATACACATACATTCTTTTAACAAATGTCTGACAATGTAGGCTTGAAATTCCAGCAGAGAGACTGATCGAGGGCAAAATGCTTGGCAAGCAGCCACTGAATAAGTGGCAGTTCAGTACTCAGCCCTGTTACTAGGGAAGGGCAAACAGATTCAGAAGAAAAGAGAAGAGACCTGAATCTTTCCCCAGAAATCCAGATGAAACCAAAAGGAAACTTGTATGAAGTTAATAAGAAATGTTAACTCTTTCTCATCCCTTTTCATTCTTCTCCGCTGTGTATTTCCAGACTCCATTTGAGGCATATAGGCTGGGCATGCTGAAATACTACAACCAGCTGAGTCTGCAAAGCTAGACTGAACATATCACAAGAAAGATAATGTGACCATATTTTCAAAGTAAAACCCTGGGACATTTCCATGGCAATATTTTTAAAGTGAAATAGTCAAACAGACAAAAGGACATTGATGGGTGGGGAAGGATCAGAAAATCTCTGTTTGGAGCAACAGAGCAGATCAAAAGAAAATCTGAGCTCTACCTCTTGCTTTCAATCTTTCTATGATTCAGGTAACTGTAAAGTGGAGAGTAGCAAGGGACAGTGTGTCAATCATGTGCCCATCCTTTTCCTGTCTTATTCTGCCCACTAGAAGGGGTCAGAGTTGGGCTTTGCACTGACTAAAGGGGGCATCAGCTCATCAGACTTGTACTGCAGTCTTGTTACCTGGCACATTATGAAAAGCTTTGATGTTGGGCAATGTTTGCCGTGAAACACATATGTTATGGGATAGGAGTGAAATGGGTGCACAAGACACTGTATGTGTCTAGCAATATTGCTTGAACACACTTTGTCATTATAAAAATTTCACTGTTTTGACTAGTGACATGGAAAAATTGGGACATTTCAGCTGTCTTGAAAGAAATTAGGGATGCTAGGACATGATATGGAAATGATATGAAAATCTGGACTGAGATGGTAAAATGGAGATATATGGTCTTTAGAGAATGAGATTTTTATGCACTCTTTAGTCCCTCCTGCTTTTGATAGAGCCGTGAATACAGTCAGAGCTGCTTTTCTATTGGTATTCAGGTGAAAGTAATAATAATAAAACCTCTCTAAAGATCTGGACAAACTTTTCTGCACTTTTTCTGAACATACTTACTCTTCCTGAATCAACTTGCCCATCCCTACTTAACATCTTAAGCAGAGAACACTAGTAATAAATAATATTAATATAATAATACCTTTTTAGAGAAGGATGGTCCAGTGATTAGTGCACTAGTTCAAGACTTGGAAGACATGGGTCCAATTCTTTGTGTAACTTTGGGCAAGTCACTTAGTTTCTCTGTACCTCAGTTCCCCATCTGTAAAATGGGGATAATGGTACCGCCCCACCTCACAGCAGTGTTGTGAAGGTAAATACATTAGAGATTGTAAGGTGCCATCTAAGTACTGTACATATTTTTTACCTTTTTAAAGCACTTTTTATCAGTGGATTCCAAAGCACTTTACAAACATTAGGGCCTGAGTCTGTGAGGTGTTGAGCTCCAGACCAGCCCACTCCCATGGGGTATGTCTATACTGCAGCTGGGAGGGGTGATTCTTGGTGAAGGTAGACAGAATTGTGCTACCTGTGCTTGAGCTAGGGTACCAAAGATAGCGCTGTGGATGTTGCAGCGAGGGTGGTGGCTCAGGCTAGCCACCTGAACTCCGACCCGGGGGGTTGGGCCAGCTTGGACTCGGGTGGCTAGCCCAAGCTACTGCCTGTGCTGCTCTGGCCACACAGCTGTTTTTATGGGGCTAGCTCAAGCAGAACTATCACAAGATTGTTTACCCGTGCTGGGAATCGCACCTGCCAGCAGCAGGGTAGACGTCCCCAGTGATGTGTGTGTGCTCAGGACCTTTGACGCTCAGGGCACTTATATTTAAGGGCCTCAACATAGATTTTGGGTGCCTCTGGGCTTGATTTTGTAAAATGAAATGTGATTGGCCCTTTGGGTTTATTGGGAACTGGATTGGGCCATGTTTCAGATAGCCAAGTTTGAGCATTTTATCATAAAAGGTTACTGAGCAAGTGAGTGGCAAAAGGAATGAAACTCGGGAATCCTGGTTTCCAGTCCCTTTCGCTGACTGCTAGATTAAACTTCTTATTGTTGAGAAGTAGCTCACTTTAGGAAGCATGTATTGTAGACACATGTGTATCATCATGTACTTAATCCTAATGCTGCATCTCTTCTCACACCGTGTGCTCCTGCAGCAGTATGTTCTGCGTGGTGTTCCTTACCCAGTGTAATACTAGCTGCAGCATCCCAGATAGAAGGGTAGAGCTGCAGGCTATTTAGTGTGGTACTGTGACACATCTGGCAATTTCCTGCAATAGCTTTGGGAGAGCTTACTGTATTAGGTTTATGCATCATTGTAGGCCAGAGATTATATGCAATTCCATGCCGGAGGGTGACCACAGCTCCTCCAGGAACTCAGAACAGCTGTGGGCGATTTAAGCAAATTCAGCCAGGCTGTAACACCTCCAGGGAAGTACTACAACCTGGAGAGTGTATATATACTAGTTCAAACAGATTCTCCAGGAATCAACAGATAAAGGACTTTTAGATAAAAACCCGAGTTTAAACTGACTCAGGGCCTTCTTTCTGACCCAGCAGACAGACAGCACCTTCTGCCCAAAGGGGGCCCCAGTCCTTCCTGGGAAGGATTGGAAGGACTTTAGCATACTGAGTCTCCATGAGACTAATGGGTGGCCTCTGGTAAGCTTTTAGCACATATACTTTCTTTTATTATCGTTGTTTGTTTTCTCTGTAATGCTTTTACCTTAAGAATAAATGTGCTTGTTTATGTAAAGAACTGTGTAGTAACTCATAACTGCTGGCAATTGTGTCAGTCATAACATTTGAAGAGTGAGCAAAGTGCACTGGTTAGGCAGCCTGGCTTGCTAGGAATATCCCAGTGTAGGTGAGAAACTGTGCAGCCTGGAAAAACCTCTGGTCAGACGGGAAAGAGATGCAGGCCTCTGCCCAAGAGGTAATAGCTGAGGAGCCAGGGAGCCTAGAGTGCGTGACCCTGAGGGACCACAGAGGGGGTAATATAGGTGCAGTTGCCCTGAACAGTGAAAGGTGCATTTTCTCCAGGGCATGACAATTACAGCTACATCCCCATCACTTGGTGTTGATCTACAGAGAAAATTCACAGGGTTCTGCTCTCTCATTCTTCTCAAAGTGCATTTGTGTAATTGTTATATAATTGGGTACCTTAATTTTTAATAGTAATGGTAGAGCTATTTATGCAAGTGGAGACATTCTCACATGAAATCAAGAGGTTTAATTTGGGAAATTTAGCGATTGGGAAAGTGCACACAGGAATTTACCACTGTTTGCCCAGCTCTAGCTGTAGTGTGGGCTTGCATCCAGCGTAGATTGTAGCTACTACAGGTCAACATGGTAACATACAGTTGAGTAAGTGTGACATTCTATCTAGCAGGGGATCATGGAGCAAATATACAATTAAGGCCAGATCCTATTTCCTTTGAAGATGGTGGAATCAGAGTCCAATCTCTAACCAGGCCCTTACTCACTGAGGAGCTAGGACTAGTAGTTCTCCAAAGGAGTCTGGATTACCTTGCATACAGTATGCTCAGTAATCAGACTTGCCCCATTTCTTATTTGTAAGATAGAAACATGCAGAAAAAACAAGGGGAGAAATGTGGGTATTCCTCCTTAGGCTAGCTGCTGCTCATGCTCTTGCAAAAACTGGGTAAACTACTGTATTTCAGAAAGCAGCAAAGAGTCCTGTGGCACCTTATAGACTAACAGACGTATTGGTGCGTAAGCTTTCGTGGGTGAATATCCACTTCTTCAGATGCATGTGGTGGAAATTTCCAGAGGCAGGTGTAAATATGCAAGCAAGAATCAGGCTAGGGATAACGAGGTTAGTTCAATCAGGAAGGATGAGGCCCTCTTCTAGTAGTTGAGGTGTGAACACCAAGGGAGGGGAAACTGCTTTTGTTGGGGCTCTAAGGGTATGTTGATTTGTTCCTGTGTTAGTGTAGGGAGTGTCCTGAGTAGATGGTGCCGTTTCTTAGTGTATTCCTCAGTGGGATCTGAGGAAGTGGCCTGTAGAATTTGGTATTGGAGAGTTGTCTGGCAGCCTCCTTTTGGTAGTCAGACCTGTTCATGATGACAACAGCACCTCCTTTATCAGCGTCTTTGATTATAATGTCAGGGTTGTTTCTGAGGCTGTGGATGGCATTGCGTTCTGCACGACTTAAGTTATGAGGCAAGCGATGTTGGTTTTTCCACAATTTCTGCCTGTGCACATCAGCGGAAGCATTCTATGTATAGGTCCAGACTGTTTCAGCCCTCAGGAGGAGTCCATGTGGAGTTCTTCTTCTTCTGCTATTGGTGGGAGGGTATCTGTGTATCAGTGTGCTGTTTAGTGTTATCTTGAAAGTATTCTTTGAGTTGGAGTTTTAAAAACTCATCTCCAGTTTGGCTTGAAGGTAACTGTGGCTATGACAGTTGACAGGGAAAGCTAAGGCTCAGCATAGGTTGAAATAATTTATGATGTGGGGCCATTGGCATCTGCTCTGTATATCATTGTGTAGGGCAGTGTTTCCCAAACTTGGGATGTTGCTTGTTCAGGGAAAGCCCCTGGCGGGCCGGGCCGGTTTGTTTACCTGCCATGTCCGCAGGTTCGGCCGATCGCAATCGACCACTGCAGGCCAATGGGGGCTGCAGGAAGCAGCGGCCAGTACGTCCCTCGGCCCGCACCGCTTTCTGCAGCCCCCACTGGCCTGTAGCGGTTAACCGCGGCCAGTGGGAGCCACGATCGGCTGAACCTGCGGACGTGGCAGGTAAACAAACCATCCTGGCCCGCCAGCGGCTTTCCCTGAACAAGCGGCATCCCAAGTTTGGGAAACCCTGGTGTAGGGCAACAAATGGGCTGTTCAGCAGCTGGGGATGGGAGACGGTGGGTGGGTGGGGAACGGCAGCAAATCTTCATCCAATGGATCTAGCAGAGGAAATGGTGGTATTCTGGCATATTGTTTGCAATTTGCTTTATCACATATTAACTTGCATCAAATCCATCTCTCTCATACGCATACACAATTACACACTTACACATAGCTACAATCACACCTGCATACTGAGGGAGATTTTTCTCCAAGGCTGTGATCAGGGAAAGTGGACAGCAAGTTTAAGTACCTAGATTAGAGGACTGGTGCAAGAGTGTCAACAGAGAGTTGGCAAACTTGGATGTTAGCAAACAAGGTTGACAGGAAAGGTCTGAAGGTGATTTGCACATTACACCATCAACCTTCATGATATGTTATCATAAAACTCAGCTTTGTTTGGTCTCACATGGCTCTAAAATTGGGGATGATGTAAGAAACTATGAAACCCATCCTACTATGACACAGGAGCATGGTCAGAACTAGATGACCCAAGAACTCTTTCCCAATGCTTCTGTTATATTTTCAATTGGGTTTTTATTAGCCATTAAGACACAGGTCTGGTTTGAGCTCTGTTTCAATAAGGATGTGTTATGTCTCTAATATAGGAACAGACAAAATAGGGGGAGCTTGAAGCTTGTATTGTTCTTGTAAGAGATGAATTGGTTACGTCTTGTCTATATGGTGTCGCTAGGCAAATTCCGTGAAGAAGGCCACTGATGGGCCATATGGTGGTCCAGAGTTCTCTTTAAGCAACATGGGCTTGGTTTTGTAAACTGTATGTGCAAATAAAAATTATCACCAACACTTCAGATGCAAAGCTGGCCTGTTGTGTGGGCAGTTTACTACCTTGCCTATGTAAAGGTTTGCAGTTGGGCAAACAGTTTAGAAAATCAGTCCAACAATATAGCAGTTCCTTAACCTGACATAGCTATTACACTTGATACAATATCTAGGAATCCATGAAAATGAATCTCAAGGTTTAAGGTCTTGCCTGTTCTGAGATGGGCCCTGACGTTAGCACCGCCATTGAATGTTACATGGGCTGTCCTACCACTCTGTGTTCTTGTGTCACATACTTTTCAATATGCAGACTAATAAATGGAAGAAGTCAGTATTACCAAAAGTACTAGGAGTTAAAAACTTGGTAGGGACTCAAATCCCATACAAAGGTTCTTTATTTGAGAAATAAATAAATTTTAAAAAGCCTCCTTCAGTCCAGTGCTACAGCCCTGCAATGTAAAGACTTGTTTACACTTTACAATTAATTTGAATTAGGGTAGGCATGAATTTAAAAAGCAATAAATATTCTGGAATAACTCCATGTGTAGACAAGCCATAACTGTCTTACACTGATTGGGTAATCTACACAAAGAATAAAAAGAACAGCACTTCTCAGGTGGGGTGGCTGATGCAACTGATTTAATTTTTAAAAGTACCTTCAATTTTTTCATTTTCAATTATCTTCCAAATAGGCTGTGTCACTTTCAATTATTATGATTTTCACTGTTACAGGTAAGAAGTTGAGGACCTGATTCTCACCTGGTGTAATTCAGTTTACCTTCATTGGAGTCAGTCTAGTTATGCTGATGGACACCAAGTATGGCTCTAGTCCTGAGTCTCCAAATTCTCACTTTTGCCTCCCAAAATGACTTTTAGCTAATTACCTCCTCCTCTGTATTGCAGATTTGCCTAATTTTTATAGTCTCAATGCAATAAAGAGAGTTGAAGGCACTCAACACCTTGCACGAATGAGTCCTAAATCTGTGAAGTGCAAATGTTTTTTTGCAGAACGCCTCCACCTTTTGACAATAGGCTGGATCTTGTCTTTTTATATTTCAGCCTGAGTTAAAGGCCTTTTCATTTCTTTCATTCAGCTTCTACTTCCTATGTTACATAACTTATAAAAGTGCTGTAATTCGGTGAGGTGAAATTTTTGTTCCAGACATATTCAGTAGCACAAAATAGCTGGAGGAAAGGAAGGCAGACATTAAAGAGAGAATAAAAAATCCTTTAGAATATTTGTACTCCTGGAAAAAATCCACCCTAATTTCATGCTTTGCTTTTTAACCAATGATATTAACTGAATATGTATTTTTTCCCACAATTTATGCAACAGTATTTCTCCCCTGACTATCTTGGAGCTTCTTTCTATTTCTGGCTTTTGAAGATTTTTTTAAAATGTGTCTTATTACAGATGCTTTTTTTAAACTAAAGGCCTTTTTAGGAATGCAGGAAAATATTTGTTTTGAATTTCTGCTCTCATCTTCACTGCTTACCTTGGCCATAGCTGCCCACTTAATCAAATTCACTAGGCTGTAGGACATTGGATTTTTCTTCTGCAGCCCTACTTGGTAGATTGGAAATCAGTTCCTCTCCAGTTCCCCGTTTCGTTCTCCTCATCCAAAGGTGACTAGAGGTGATGTGGTTTTAGTTCAGGTTTAATTACAGCATGCCAATCCTCTTTAGGACCAAAAAAGGTGAAGACAGAGTCAGACATAACTATGTCAGTGACCAACTGATCAGTACTTAGAGACACAGAGTGGCACACAAAAATTTGGTTTGTGTGAAAGAGGGTTTTTTCTTTTACTAATTGTAGGGATGCATTGTCCAGGCCAGCACCTGGAAGACATTAAAGGTAAACATGATTGTCACAAACATTGAGGTGTTGAAATGTTTTCTTTTATGGAACAGCTGCATTTTAAAAGCGGGGGAGAAAAGCTGTCTCATATGTGAGGGTATGATGGCGACACTTTAATTATCAAGAAAGAATGCTAACATGAAAGCATTTCAGAATTCTTACTAGCTAAGTGTCCTGGGAGGTTATAAAGCTTCATGTAATGTTGGTTTCCAATAAAAGGATATATGTCTCATGTTTGGACTGAAACTCTGCCATTCATGACTCCAAAGTGCTTGCCTCAGACATCCACATTCTCACGCTCTGTCCTTTGCTGTCTTCCATAGTTACTTGATTGCTAGATCTCCTGTATTTATTTCCCAGTGGTCCTCACTGTCCCCAGTGTGGATCATGGCCATATTGTTTTAGGTACTGTACAAGTACCAAAGACACAGTCCCTGCTCCAAAGTGCCCACTAGACTGCCCTTCCTACTCCCTCTAGAATAGTTTCCATAGCCCTTCAAAAATACTTACAGATTCATAGATATTAAGATCAGAAGGGACCATTATGATCATCTAGTCTGACCTCCTGCACAATGCAGGCCACAGAATCTCACCCACCCACTCCTGCAATAAACCTCTCACCTATGTCTGAGCTACTTTGAAGTCCTCAAATCATGGTTAAAAGACTTCAAGGAGCAGAGAATCCTCCAGCAAGTGACCCGTGTCCCATGCTACAGAGGAAGACTTCTGCATGTGCCCTTGATTTTTGACATCTCACCTTTGATTTTTCAAATAGCTTTCTAGGGTTATCAACTCATCCACCCCTTTCACTTTCCACTGGAGAGTGGCGTTCCCTATCCCCAGTGAGTGAAAGGGATCTCTTCTGGTGGTGATAGGTTTTTTGGGCTGGAGGATGGCAGAACAATATCACTCTGCTGAAGCTTAAAACCAAACTTTTCACACTTAGGTGCCCAAAGTTAGGCACCTACTTCTATGTTTTGACACTTAAATAAGGCACCTGATCTTCAGAGGTGTTGAGTGTCCTCTGCTTCCAGGGCTGTGGGTGCTCAGCACCTCCAAAAATCAGGCTCCTTACTTAGGTGCCTAATATTGGTGTTAGAGCCTAACTCTGGGCACCCAAATTTGAAAATCTTCACCCAAAACTTTTAGCTTGGGTTAGGAATTTACTCCCAGCACACCATAGACTGAGCGTTAAGCCAACATGCAGTTGTAAAAAGCTGCTAATGTTTCATTAAAGTTACAGTATTTTTCTCCTGCCTAACCATTTGCCTTGGGCTGCATAAAGTTATTGATAGACTTGGCTTGACGTTTGGGGAGAGGGGAGGAGGAGTCCCTCCTGGTTCCATTCCAGAAAATCCTGCACATGGGAAGGGAAATGATCTCCTCCATTATTACTATTTGTGTTAAAAAGGTGTAACTGTTGCATGAGAAGAAATAAAATTGCTCAGCTGATCAAATGATTCATAATGAATATTTTATCCAGTTGAGCTTCTTTTTCTGCTCACTAAATATCTGTGTGCAGATAGTGATTGTCTCAAATATATATATATTCCTAATTACTCAGTGAATTTGTTTAATTCTCTCATCAAATGTTGATGTGAGTTGTATTGGTTAATGGGGATTTGGTAGCTGTCACATGGTACTGTTTCTCTCTCTGGGTGGGATGAGTGTAAGCATTCCCAAAGTGAACGCAAATGTACAATCTGCTTTTCGTGAACATGTGTCAGTAAAATCCAATTCCCTCCTATGTTCATAGCAAATGAACAGAAGAAGTCTGAGCACGAGCAAAACTAATCCATCTAAAAATTCCAATAACATTCACATGAATTTTATTCATTCTCCACTCAACACTCCTGTACTTCTGTGTGGGTATTTGGCACATGTAATACATTCAGTTTACATTCCTTTAACAATACTCCGCACGCGCAGAGCACCTTACAGATGTAAATTCACAAGCCCCCATGGAAGTAGCTACAGCTCCTAACCCATCCCACTTTAGTTTGTCACTATGGGTACATCTGCACTTCAAGCTGGAGGGGTCAGTTCCAGCCTGAGGACACACACCCAGGTTGGCTTTGATCGACCTAATGTGGAGAATCGCTGTAATAGCAGGAGAGGCTAGCCACCTTGAGTACATACCCATCTGAGATACTAGGCATGTATGTAGGGGTGGCTAGCCCCTCTCACCCCTGCAGCTACATTCCACGTCATCTCGATTAGAGCTAATGTGGTTATGTTGCCTCAAGCAGGAATTTACACCACCATCCTGAAGTGTAGACATACCCTAAGAATGCTGCAGCATTGCAAACTTGCTGTTGTATCACAAGTCATGGAATATTCATTTGGTTTTTTTTCCCCCGCTCAAAGCCTCAGTTCATGGAGTCATGTGATTATCTGGGAGTTACTTTTTCGTTGAAAGTTGTTGTTTTTTTGAGGAAAGCTTGAACACATGAACCTTAAAGGGACAGAAACTAGAAGGAAAATAGAGCCATGACTAGAACTCAGAGATCCTGACCCTTAGCCTTATGCTCATTCCTACCGCCCACACTCCTTCCCACACTCTCAATCTTTTCCGTGTAGCGACATACAGAACATATGGCAGCACATTCATATTAAAAAAATGACAGTACATGAATACTTTTTGCTGCACTTGCCCATGTGTGCCACATCTTTAGGAGGAGAGAAGGCCATGTGATTTGGGAGAAGATTAAGAGAAAGACCCTATTCTCATCCTCATCCACCTCATTTTTTGTCTTCCCTGATAATCCAGCTAGTGACAGAGAAAATGTGGCTTCCCCAGACTGGTAGTATAATGGCAACTCTTAAAAAACAAAACAAAAAAACCAACAACAATGTCCTAATTAAGGAGTCGTCCCCATGATTTGTGGGTTTATATACTGGAAAGCAAGCCAAGTCTGTCTGATTTCACTTCTGTAAAAGAATGTAATTCTAGTTCCTTGCCAGTTTATACCATTCCCCATGCTGGGCAATAGATAATTTCTCATGGTCCTAAAGCTTTCAACAATACCTCATTATGTTTCATGACTCATAAATGGGCTGGTGCCCACGGAAAACCATGTGTCTCCGAACAGGCAGCACAGCTCCCTGCAGTGTGTTTGAACTGATTTCATAGCCTTCAGACCTAGCATGGTTTATTATTCTCATGACTTGCTCACTGTTCTCATTGTTGCTAAGAAAGTATTGTGTCAGTAGCAGAAATAAAATTAAAGGCCCTGATGTGTTTCTATGGGAAATTAAATGCATGATATACTGAGCTTCAAATGTTTGCAGGGGAAAACAACATCAAACAAAGGAGAGAATTGAAGTTCAGATATATAAGTTCCTTGAGATAAGCAACTCCTATAAACTACAGAAGCAGCAGATAGATAAGAGGATATCCTCTGATCTTATAAGGCTTCAGTGCTTTTTGCTGGCTCACTTGTGTGCTTAATGCTCCGTGGTGGTGGCTAGTGCATGTCCTTTGTCTGGGGTTAGAATAAACTATAAACAAATAAAAAACAAAAATTATTTTATGATCTTGGGTCTTATTCTGCAACCTTTATTCAAATGAGTTGAAGTCATTGAAGCCAAACGTTACTTACATTATTATTGGTTTCTGGTAGTGCTCAGTCTGTTAAGCGCTGTACAAACATACATGAAGGCACTCTTGAGTAAAGGTTGCAAGATTATGGCCACTTGTTTACAGGCTGATCTTGCTTTTGTTGAAGCCAGTGGCGAAACTCCTGTTGATTTCAACTGGAATATGACTGGGTCTTTTTGAGTCTGTTCTGTTACTTGGTAGCATTATTTAAGCCAATTTTGATTTGCTGATTTCAGCCAGTAAGATCCCAGTAGTTACGTGATGTGGGAAATTGCTGCTCAAGAGACTTTTATTCAAATTCAAAACCAGAAGAAACTCATTTTGGGGGTGTTTGTGGCTGACTGTGTCTTTTGGAGGGAAGGGACTCTGTCACACACGAAGATGATGTATTTTAAAATGTCATCACCTGTTTGTTTGTCATTGTACAAATAACTAGATTAATAAGAGTAATAGAATTTTAAAAATCCACTGCACTTTTCCCTATGTGCTGTTTGCTTTTCTTTTTCATTTTTCTCTCAGCTTGGACAGTGAAAATACCCTTCACCTTGAATGGTCACTTGAAATATGTATTAACTACTTATGCTAAACAATCTTATATTTAGTTGTGACACTGAGTATGTTTCCCAGACCTGAAGAAGAGCATTGTATAACCTTGAAAGCTTGTGTCTCTCATCAGCAGAAGTTTGTCCAGTAAAAGATATTATCTCACCCACCTTGTCTCTCTAATTTCACTATGAGTTGATGTTCAGGTACTCATTCTAGCATATGGCTGCAAGGTTTGGGCTGCTAACACTGTACTGTGAATACTTATTTGTTCTTGAAAAATAAATTTCAGAGGAAAATTTTTAAAAATATATATCATGGAAACATTTCTCTTGGTCTTAGTTGTTTAACCTTTTTAAATTTTGGTACTAGGTTGAACCAAAAGTGCATAAAGTGGTTTAAAATACACATTCTTTGTGCAATTGCTCTTACAAGTGTAATTTCCCATTTTCTATTAAAGTAAAGCCCCTTACATTAATTTTATGGTTTAGTCAATTAACATCTATTGAATGTGTGTATTTAGGCGGGCTGAATCATTTGGTTTCGTGCAAGGAGAGTGTTCAAACATGTCCGTTCCTTCCGCAGAGCTTTATCCATGTCGTTATTTTTCTGAAGGAGTCACAGCAGTCATGTTGGAAATGTGCTTTGGTTTCTTGAACAATTGTTGGGTGTTTATACAGAAAACACCAGACTGCAGTCCTGGGAAGCTTGAAGAAGTACAGCATGTGCAGATCTGTTGTGATGCAGAATGATTAATTTGGTATCCTGAAGTTAATGATTACATGGAAACTATGTGCTCCAGCCCACCCCCAAAATATCCCAGTAACAGACAACATCAAACATTGTGTTACGCTGAGTTGATGGGCAGCAGGTAATGTGCTGATCAGTCTGTATGTTTGTCACCATCAGCAGGTTTTGAAATTGATTCAGTGAAAGTGGTTGAGGCTTCACGGAGCCAGGTCCACACTCTGGCTCCTACCAGCTTTAAGACATTTAGAATTTTGGGGGAAACTTCCCCAGTGTTGGCCAGGCCTCAGTGGCTGCAACCTAAAGAGGATATGAACCCTAATGAGAGAGCTGTGTAAGTTAATGGAGATTCTTCTTTAGTTCAAGTGGCTGAAGGCAATGCTTTTGGAGCAGAAGGACCTGAATTAATTCCTGGATGCTGAGGGGGGTAATAGTAGCTGGCTCTGATAGGAAGGATGTCTTTTGCTATGCAGATTGCAGAGAGCCTTGTACAAAAGTAGGAGACCTCCTCCTTGCCAAAGATCTATCACAGAGGAAACTTCTGCCATCCCCCAGTGTCAGCAATTGGTTGGGGGTAGGATAAGCATCCCAACAACTTATGAATTCAAGCTGGTGGAAAGGGAATGTATTATTTCCGCTGCTGCTATGCAAAAGAGGAGCAGACATATGATAAACCTGAACTTCTGCTGGAGATAGGGTTGGGTGAATGCTTTTGATCTGCTGCTAGAGCTGTAGCAGGATACCCATTGCTTTGATACCCATGGCTCTTGAGCCTCCTTCTTGGAAAATTGTCCAAGTAAGTCCAGTTGCTTCTCTAGGGAGATTCTGTTGATTAGTCCTGTGCTCTAGTGTCTACCTGGCAGGCACAAACCAGGAGTGCCTCTTGGGAGGGGAGGAAAATTGAGTCTCTATGTCCATTCAGTCCTTAGCCACTCCAATTAGCATGGCAACAAGAAAGCCAGTTATTATGGTACTTCTGTGTGCTGTGGACATCTATCCAGTGTATAGCAGACTGAGAATCTCCATCTTATTTCACATCAGCCTTCAAAGAACCATCAAATGGCAGCAACGTTTTGTCACTGAGATGGGTCAGATTTGATAATAGAATTATTTATTGGATACATAAAATTAATTAGAGCCTAGTTATTATGGGTAGTAGAATTACATAGATGGATAAGTAATCATCCAGATCCTCAACTGCTGTAAATGATGGTTAGGCTGATTTCTACTAGCTGAGATTCTGACTGTTCGTACAGTATGCCAGTGTGACCTAATATATGAGTGTTATGTATTGGTAACATTAGAATACTCTTAATATTTAAACAGTACTGAAATCAGGGCAAATGTAGGCCAGATTTTCAGAAAGATTGGCATGCGCTTTTTGAAGTGTAATTTATGTGCATAGTTACTGTAACTGCAAGCATAAAATAAGGGTATTGTACGTGCAGATGGCTAACTAGGTACTAGATGTTTGCACAGTACTAGATGTTTGCATGTGATTCATGATTGCATGTGCAGGCATGCACCTGAAAACCTAAATTGTCTGAAAGACAGGCTTGGGGAACTGCATTTAAAGAAGAAGAACAATATCTACAAATGCAAATCAGAACATAAAATTGCTTTTTTTCCCTTTTAGTCCTCCACTAATTATAGTCAGCTAGAGGGACCCAGGGTATGGTTTGTTTCAATATAGCTATCCTCACTTCATTCAAACTGTCATGGTTCACTGACCAGGAGCCAAGTGTAAATTTGCACAAAGCCCCCTGACTTGCTGTAACTCATACTGATGTGGCAATAACTACTTAGGCGTACAAATGTGTTCCTGGAAAACCAACACTAGAGCTGAGCGTCAGTTCAGTCAAAGATGCCTCTGGCTATAAAATAACGGAACACCTGCTCCACGCTTTTTTTTTTAAACACCAAAATACCTTCCAGGAGTTCTGTTCTTTTTTTAAAACTGCAGTGCCCTCTGACTATAAGGCCTGCCTTTCGAACTTAGGGACTTTACTACAACAGCCTTACAAAACTGCCATGAGCATTTACCAGCTCTAAGTGGAACATCTACTCTCCCGCCCTTGATCATAATGACTGTTATATTTACTCGTTCATCAAAAGCCACTCTTTTTGGGAGGGTGGGTGAGTACAATTTTGCAAGGCTGTTTTACGGTATGGGTGGGAAGAGATTTTTTTTATGTAGCTAAAACAAGTAGCACTGGCAAATTTATTTTTATGTTGACCTGGAGTAACTCAAATCCTGCCAGATTAATTTGGTGATTCAGGTAGCTGTGAAGTCTAAGTGTGACAAAAGTGTCATTTAATCCTGGCCTATTCTAGGCTTTTTCCAAAAAGGTCTTTGTCTATACACAAAAGATGCATGAATTCAACTAAATCATTTTTAAAAATCGGCTTAGCTAAAGCAGTGTAAACCCTAATATGGACTCTCTCAAATCAGTTTGCACCTGGCTCATATCAACTTAAGTCCAGTATCCACTACTCTTTAACTGCTAGATACTTGTGTAGACATGCTGCTATGCTTTCTGTGTAGCATAATTCCATGATGACTGTGGGCCCCGCAGGTATCCTGAAAAGCAGTCAGTCATTCATCTGAAGCCTTGTCCACACTAGAAAATGTTCCTGTTGATAGCAGTGGGTGGCACCCACTAGTGTAGCTGATCCAATGCAGTTGCACTGCAGGTGCAGACAGGTATTAATTGTGTTCTGTACTGTTGCATAAACTGGGTACAGAATGCTGATCAGACCAGGCTAGAAGTTGTACCTGCTAGAGAGGGCTTGGACAATCTGTGCTATCTCAGGCAGCATTCCCAGGCTATTTCCCTCCAATATATTGCCCTGAGCTTCTGCACACCTGATGTTTCACCTCCCCAGTCCTGGTCCAGAGGCAGCTAAAGAATGCAATGGGGAAGATATGATTGCCAACCTGTCCTGCTCCCCCACATCAGAATTCACCTGGAAGAATCAGTTCTGTGACCTGATCCCACTGAAGTTACTGGAGGTCTTTGCATTGAGTTTTCTTGGGGGGCTAGATCAAAGCCCTAATGAATATTGGCTCTGATTTGATTTTCTTTGTTGTGCCTCTGAGCAGTGCTGTATTTGCCTGGGATGGTTGTCTAGTGACAGCACAGTGCACTTCAAGGCATGAAACTTGAGTTTGGGTTCCAAGTGGTGTCCTTTGCTCCCTATGTCAACAGGAGCTGCAAGTGCTGTGGAAAGCAGCATGCTTGATGCCTGGAGAAGGGGAAGATTGTTTCAAGCATGCCTCCCTGTCTGACTTAAAGGCAGCAATCGATAAAGGAACCACGTCCAGTCCTGCTTGACTAGAACTAGCCCATGATCTGATGGGCCTTTGGTAGGAGTAAAGGAAATGTATCTCTGAAGAAAAAGAGAGCTCAATGCTGTATTTTTGTTTAAAAGCATGGGGGTCAGGTTTTCAGGTGGTGTAAACTGGCCTAGTTTTAAACAGCCGAGGAGCTGCCACTTGTATGCAAACTCACCTTCAACTCTTCCCATTCTGCCATTATTTTCCTATCTGTGATGGTCATTTTTTTTTAAAGATTTGCGTTAATCACATCACAAGTAGCTTGTAACGTTTTACTGACGTGAAATTAATTTTCATCTCTCTGAATCCTGAAGGGGATGGTGGTAAATGTTGTTGTCCTCTTCTCCAGATTTATGTGGCTCTCCTAGACCATCTTGGGGATCCATACCTTTTCCAGATTCGGGAACAAACAGTTCTTGACTGTTTTGAAAGTCCATTTGTACCAGGCACATCATTATTCTGGCTTTTTGGTAGAGAAATTTGTAGACCTGTTTTAATAGTTTCAAGAAGATCTCAGTCAATCTAAGATGGTAGGTACTGACAAAAGCTGAACATATTGCCTCATTAACTGCTGCTCCGAGAAACTGGATGGTTCAGATGACAGGAAATGGAAAACAGTTTTTGTCTCAGGGGCACTGGTTTGCATTTGAGCATAGGGCAGTAAAACTGTTTGGATTATATGAGATGAGTTTAGTGGGTTTCAGTCCAGTTCGGAGGGATAAAAAGCCACCTTCACGTTTTTCCATGTGCATGTGTGGATTCGTCTTTCTCTCATTCTACGCTGCTATTCCAGAAATTGATCAGGATTATAGTAATCACTAATAAAAAGAGCAAATAGATGTTTTCAGTGACTGGTAATGGGGTTCGGAGGAGGCAAATTTGGAATGTTTTTCTGGCCTTCTACTGTGGCAGGGTATCTTCTGGCACATTGGGAAGGGGGTGGGTGTGTGTGTGTGTGCGCTCACGCACGCACATTTTTGCAGCCATATCCATTGTGGTCAGGTTAGAAGATTTGGCCCAAGTGTCCAAGAAGACACAGGATGCAATCGGTCTCCAAAAGGAGAGGTTAGCAGCTGCTCTCCCGCTACATGTAGAGCAAAAGCTACTGTGATCAGATGCCTATTGCTGAGCAAGGTCCTTTTCTGTTTAGCTCACAACAATGAGAGAACACAGCAGTATGTGGGATCAGGTGGTAAGGCTGTGTGCTGCTGTCAGCCTGTCCATAACAAGGCTCCAAGAAATTGAGAGTGGCAAGCGTGAGCCCTTCCAGAGGCTCAGCTAAATATAGGACACTTTAAATAACCGCAGATCCACCTGCAGTCTGATACCTATTCTATGATGCAACTTGTGGTGCAATATGCGTATGAGACTCTCACTACTCCCCTCCCTCCAAATGTTTCTCTTCGGGGATGTCAAGTCTATCTTCATAGAGGTTTGTTCTATGATAATGTAACAATCATCCCTGGCCAAAGGCAGTTTTCCAAGCTCCCTGGATGCTGTTCTCCCTCCAGGCTGAGTGATGGCTATTACTTCTAGCATGCAGGGAAAGGGAGTATAGCGTCCCTGTTCTTAAATTTTTTTTTTTTAAATTAGATTGGCCCAAGCCAGAATCCTGGATTAAAACCACTCAGCTCCGAAGCTTTTTTAACCTTAGGCCTCAGCTATGAATATTGGATCCAATCTCAATAATTGGATTGGAAGTTTCAGTTCAGGCCCAACATCCACAAACTTTGGAAAAGTTCCTTGTCAGAGCCAAATCCACATCCAAACTCTGCAAGTGGGGCCTATCTTCTACTGTGTGCAGCCATGCTTAGGCAGCTGCTTTGAATGCGTGTTTGAGACTAACATTAAGTATATGCAGCTAATATTTATACATTAGGGAATTGTGCTATTCTCAGTGGTGGGAGAATGGTCTAGTAGTTAACACAAAGGAACTTAAAGTCTGGAGACTGAGGCTCTGTTCCAAGCCCTGCCACTTACTAACTCTAACCTTTAACAAATCTTTTTGCCCCTCTGTGCCTCAGTTTCCCCATCTGTTAAAATAGGAATTAAAATAACTTGTTAAACCCAAACAAATACTCACTTACCTCATGGGGATGTTGTAAGTATTAATGTTTGCAAAGCTACTTAAGGTTATCTGCTGAAAGGAATTATGCACATATTAAGTGTTAAACCATTTACAGGACATGGCTATTGTGAAAAATGTCTGACTAGAGAAGGTGGATCTCATGACTAATTGTTGAGGGCAGACCCTTAAAGAAAATAGTCAAGTTGTACTTGTGTGGGATTTTATAGTATATTTTAAGCGAGGCAGATCTCTTGATATTAGATGCGAACAATATGTCTGACTTTATTGCCCCACTCTCCAAACACAGGCCTACCCAGTTTACTATTAAGTATTCTTAGTAATATATTCCAAAAGGCAATTTCCTAAATTAAGTACTACAATTAGTACTACCAATCAGAAAATCTATGGACACATAGTACTACTTTATAAGTTACTTAATTGTTCAAAGAAGCAATTTTCAGGGGAAAAGGGGCAATGAGATTAAAGACTGCTCCTCAAAATCAGACCCAAGGAGTCAATAAATATGGGCTTCATTGTTAATGGTGAGAATATTTGACCCTTCTGGACTGATTGGCTCATATTCTCCTCCACTGTTCTCTTCTCCACTCCACAGCAGTAACAGAAACCCTGGGCTAAATGTTGCCTACAGTTACACATATGCAACTACGCTGACTTCAGTGGGAGTATAACGGGGAGCGAAACCTGGCAGCATAACTCTGGTATCACCAAGCTGGAAAAAAAAAGTCTCTCCAGTTGATTTTATTTTGCTATAGTTTTTTATTGAGAGACATAATTTATTAAATCTTTAATGGTCTGTTCAGAAAACTGCAAGCCAAGTCACACACTTACTAGGTTGGGTGTGGGCAGAAATATTAGCAGAACAAAGTGATTGTCTAAGTCAGCCAAGGAGACTTGTGCAGTTGTACCTAAGAATGGAGCTACTTACGTAAGTGAAAAACAAAGAGCATTTCTATCACTCACGCATTGGTGCAGAAATCAAAGTGAGGGAGCTCACTCACCATTAAATACAAAAACCCCAAAAGTCTGGCAAGAAGTTCAAATGCGATCTGTCCTAAGTGCTGGGAATTCAAGCAGACTTCCTAGGTGGTATGTCTGCAGTGCCAAATAGACCTACCCAATTGAAAAAGGACTACTCCCTGCCACATGGAGATGCAAATTGTCTGGAGAGGATGCAGATCTGTAATCAAGGTATTTTGGGAAAGGTTTTTAAACAGACGGATGGTGATATAAGTACTGTTGTAAGGCTGGAGGAGATCTTGGGAAGGCAAATCTCAAGCACATGATGAAGGAATGGAGGCTAAATATAGAGGAGTTTGTAACCTAGCCACAATCCAGTCTTGCAAAAATATACCCTAGGAAAAGGTATTGTTACCCCTCACTCATATGCCACTATTTAGAATGTTCTTCCAGATTACAGCTGTTTTATAGCGGTGACGTGGCCCATAGGCCCGCAAAGATCTGAATGTATACAAGGGCACTTCAAAATCAGTCTCTATCCCTGGCACCTCACCCCAGTGAAACAATCTCACTGTTTTCATTCAGTGGCCCTTTTCTCAGGTTCATTTATTCGAACATATTCCTTTCCTTAGAACTGTTTCCAGTGAAAAAATTGAGGTTCTTGGTTGGAGTTTGGCTCCATATGGGTTTTGGTGAAAGCCTGAAATGTTGTCTTGGCCATATCTGTGTCTGCCTCTCTCCAGACCTTTCCAAGGTATGATATTGAGCAGGCAAATACTACGTAAAGCAGCACATTGAACATTATCGAAGGGCTTGTCTACACAAGCATTTGCACTGGTTTAACTGAAGATATGGTTTTTAAACTGATTTTGTTAAACCAGTGCAAATCCTCATGTGGATACTCTTACCAGCTTTGAGTGGCTTATAATGATTTAGCTTAATTCAGCTCTTTACTGACCTAGGCTACATTGATACAAGTCACTCTTAAGATGTCAGGGGTGGCACTAATTGTTCAGTTTCAAAGCCAATCTAGTTAAATCAAGACAGTCTTTGTGTGTAGACAAGGCCTAGCACTAGGAGAACTTGGGACAGGAACCTGAATATGTAGCAAACAATTATAAACACAAACACGTCAATCCTGTGGAATAGAGGGATGCTGGTAGGAGAGAGTTTTTGACTGTGAGATCTGTTTGACTGTGGAAGACTCACAGAAGTGGTAGAATTTCTTGAATCTCTTAAAATGAAACTGGACTAGGTGTTAGAACATACACTGTACAGAACAAACTTGTGTGGTAGAGGTGGGGAGTTGTTGCCCTAACAGACACTTCTGAAAAATTTACCCTTTAGCATAAGCCTAGAAGTTGGTTCAGATCAAATAAGTTAATGATGGAAATTACCTAAGTCCCATTTTCAGAAGTGACTTAAGACACTAAGCCTCTTTGACTCAAAGTGCCTAAATTCAGTTTTCAAAAGTTCCTAAGAAATGTTTTTGAAAATGTTTCCCTAAATCTTTCAAGAAACTCTTCTAAGAATGGTGGTACTTGAAAACTTCAAGATGATTGCAGTTAGTTGTTTGGAGACAAAAGACCCTGGATAGCTTGTTTAGCGTGTAGCTATAAGCTGAAGACTTCAACATTTTTGAAAAGTGAGCAGTGATTTTTGGATGCTGATCACCTTTCCTGTGAAAATCAGGCCCTTTTAAGGTGTCTCAAGTGAGTACCAAAACACTGACGCCATCAAAATCATTAGCCACTCTTGAAAATCTTGACCTAGGAGTACTCCTGAGGATAGATTCTCTTCTCCCCACCTCCAATCAGGTTTTAGTCATTCTCTTCCTGTTGACTTTAATGGGGAGCTATGGGGCAGCCAAACCATCTTTCATGCCTCCCTGAAAATATTCCACCCTAAAGCATAAATCTCCCTTTTAGATAATTTTGCACCGTTTAATCATTCTTCCTGCAAAAACTATTATTCTAGCAATAACAGATGAGCCTGTCAAAATCAGCCAGTGGAGGGCGGTGTTGAGCCATGGGAGGCCTTCTCCTTGCCAGGGGGGCTGACTGCATTGTTTCCTTCTTTCAGCATTAATTCCTAGACCTGTTTCTAAAGCAAACCAGACAGTAGTCTTTATTCAGTATAGGTCCACTTTGCATAGCTTTAGCTTTCATCCTCAAAGTTTCTCCATTGATTAGAGTATAAGATTCAGTCCTTTGCCACTTGGGCCCATCGCTCTCCAAATACAAATCTTGCATCTGGATCTGAGTCTTGGGGTGTCTGGAACCAGAGCATTGTTGTGGGCCCATCTTTGTGGTAGAGCTTACAAGATGTGATGGTGTGTGTACACATGTGTTTGTGCATGAAGCAATGGGTGTAGACCACTCCAGGTACTGTCAGGCAGCATCTTTCTTCCTCTTGGTTTGACACCTAGAAACAACCACCAATGAGTTTTTCTGATTAACTATTTCATGAGATTTTTACCTTACCTTGGTCCTTCTGGAAATGTTGGCCTTATCATGATGAGCATTTGATCTTATTGTGGCATCTTCTGTTCTGAGTAGAGGCTATTCCTTAAAATGGTTGTAAATGTTGATATCTGTTTAGTGGTCACTACTGCAGATATTTACAAGGAAACTGTTGCAAACATTAGGAAGGGTGGGGGTGTGTGTGGAAATCACAAGAAAATAACATCTGTACATATTGTACATAGGTTGTATTTGCTTTAGAGAGTTGGATGCCCCTCCCTGCACTCCCTTGCATTGAAGGTAATACCAATGAGAACATTGAGACTGTTTCGATATCAGGGCATTTTAATGATCACCCCTTAGGGCGAGCACCTCTGTAATCCTCTCCGAGCCAGTGCACTTGAAAGAGCACTATGTTCTTCTGAATATATGGAAATACCTGAGAGAAGGGAAAAACCTTTGCTTCCTAGGACACACAAAGCCAATGATGACCAGCAGGTTAATATGGAAAGTCAAAGACTTACCAGCTTGGTAGTCCTACAACCCCCTCTTCCTCTTTCTGAGTCTATATGTGCATGCTCACACGTGTACAAACATGCTATTAAGTTCCAGTAAACACCAGTGGAAATCCAATTAATCTCTGCTGAGACCACCCTAGAGTAACCCCAATCAGCAGGTTAATTTTGATGGTGCCCACTGGAACTTGGACAAAGACTACATTAGCAGAGAGTCCATAAATAAACCAGGTAAAAGCTTGGCTAAACCAGCATGGAAGGAGCTCCCTACTGAAAATGGATTAATGCCTTGAATTTGCTCCAACTCATCTTGCAGAAATAAATAGAGTGTGTATTGGTTCCCTGGTGTCAGTCAAGTGATGTCTTTTATCAGTCAAGCTCTTTTGAAGAGTACATTTGCCGGGACAAAGACATTAAAATAAACCCAATAAATACTGCTTCAGTTTTCAACCAGAGAAATACTGTGCTTGACCGAGCCTGGTATGTTTCCCAGAAATTATTCCTCGTTTTAAAAAAAATATCAGCCCAAAATGCCATTGCTTCTCATGATTAGGCATTAGGGGCCAGATCCTATTGTCCTTTACACTGTTGTAAATCCCGAGAGGATGAAAACATCCACTCAAAGTGCAGCAGCAGTCAAAAAAGCTAGCAGAATGTTAGGAACCATTAGAAAAGGGTAACATAATAAAACAGAAAATATCATCATGCCACCAGATAAATCTGTGGTATGGCTACACTTTGAATACTGCGTGCAGTTTCGGTTGCCCCATCTCAAAAAAGATATATTACAATTTGAAAAGGTACAGAGAGGGGTGACGAAAATGATTAGGGTCTGGTAAGAGCTTTCATACAAGGAGAGATTAAAAAGAACGGGACTGTTCATCGTCGAAAAGGGTCGACTATTGGGGGATCTGATTGAGGTCTATAAAATCATGAATGATTTGGAGAAAGTGAATAGGGATGTGTTATTTATCCCTTCACATAACACAAGAACTAGGAGTCGCCCAAAGAAATTAATAGGCAGCAGGTTTAAAACAAACATTACGAGGTACTACTTTGTACAACGCAGTCAACCCATGGAACTCATTGCCATGGGATGTTGTGAAGGCCAAAAACATACCGAGGTTTGAAAAAAGAATTAGATGAGTTCATTGAGGATAGGTCCATCAATGGCTATTAGCTAAGATGGTCAAGGACACAACCCTATGCTCTTGGTGTCCTTAAACTTTGAATGCCAGATGCTGTGACAGGCTGACAGGAGATGGATTGCTCAAAATTGCCCTGTTCTGTTCACTCCCTCTGAAGCATCTGGCACTGGCCAGTATCAGAAAACAGGATACTCGGCTAGATGGACCATTGGTCGTGCTTATTCCTTTCACTCCAGTGGATTTGCTTCCCTTTTACTCAGGTGTAAATGTGAGATCAGAATCTGACCACTTGGTTTCCAAATTGACCACTATAAAAATTAATTGGGTAAAGGTCCATTGGCCAGCTGAAGACTTTTTAATATTTTTAATTCAGGATTTAGTTTAATCAATAACACACTTTCCCATCCAGGTGACCCTCACTAGTGATGGCGAACTTCTGTGCCTGACTTGGGAGTGTGGGGAATGGAATTCCCATCACCTCCTTCCCATTTATCATCATTCATGCACTGGTACTTTGCCATGTGTATTTGGTACTCTTCCATGTTAAAAAGGAGCTTCTCTCAATGTTCCCAGGAGAAAAACACTGGTGAGAAAGGGGAGATTCTGACCTTTACAGAGAAACAGAAAATACATATTGCAGCAGCCCCAGAAGAGCCAGAATGGACTGAATGTTCCTAAACCTTTATGGTAGTTTGCTTCAGTAATTCACATCATAATTAAGAGCTTGACCCTGAAGCCCTTATTGCTGTGAGTCATGACTGCAGGATCAGGCCTTGGGTGACCAGATAGCAACTGTGAAAAAACAGGACAGGAGATTGGGGGTAATAGGCGCCGAAATAAGAAAAAGTCCCAAAAAAACAGGACTGTCCCTATAAAAACAGGACATCAGGCCCCATTAGCACACATGGCTGCAAATCTACATGGAGCCCACAGTCAGAAAGCTATTGCCTCAGTAATTTTCAACAAGACAATATTTATTGTAAACATGTTTATTAAATGGAAGGTGGGGAGGACCCTGTGCATACACACATGGAGGATTCAGTTCAGGGTACAGGTTGGTACAGGACTTGCAAATGTGGCATAAAGCCTCATGCAGACTTTTGATCTCTGGATCTAGCCTGGGTTTGGCCCCAATGGCGTCTCTAATTTAGGGTTGGCTATTGAGGCTGCTGCGCTCTAGCCACTCCCCTTCCCTCGGCACAGTCTCTTTAACACGCTGCACAGTTTGTGCTGCCGGAATGGCCCAAAGTAGGTCCTTAGTGTGGACCAGGATCTGACCCACTGGTTCCTTCCATCACCTCATTTGACCCTGTGCATACCAGTCTATTTTCTTGCCACATCTAGCTCCCTTACAGGGGACTTAGTGGGTGCTGAGCACCTCTGAAAAACAGGCCATTTGCACTTAGGTGCTTAAATAGGGATTCAGAAGCCGACCTTTGAGCATCCAGCGAAAATTTTTGCCTTAAGTTTAGGAATCTGTTCACTGTTTGTAATTTCATGGATAGTTTGTGAGAGCAAATTTGATGGTTGTTCGTGAGTTGTCCTCTTGACTCTGCTATTCACTGTTTCTGCTCCAGGATAAGATGATGGACACTTTTTGTTTCTTTTAAACAGGAGAATTGGAAATAGTGAAGAATGATACTCAAGTTCATGCATCTGTCCCCATTCTCACGAGCAAATATGGGTGTTTTGTAAGAAATATGAGCATTCCCCAGACTTATGTGTGAAACCCCCATTTGAATGAATGTTCACTAAGGGCATGAGCATGTTTGGAATTTGAGTGGTTTCCAACACTTGCAATATTTCATCAGCTCTGGATACAAGGGGCTGTTCTCATTCCTCTTCTTCAAGCCAGGTGTCTGCAAGAATCATTCTGCCAAATTCTTCCCTGGTGTAAGGGGTGAGTCCCTGACCCCTCGTGGTTCGCTTTTGGCTCAGAGTGGTCACCCTCCCAATGGCATCCCTAAAAGAAGCCTGAGCGGGCACCTTCCTGAAGCAGCTGCATGCAGGTTTCACGAGGTATGTGAGTTAAAGGCTGGCATTTTGGTGTATCATTTTCTCTCTCTTTTCAAAATTCATTCCATTTTAAGAGAATCTACTGCTGTCGAAAAGCACTGAGTGACTGCCTTGAAGGCTGAAGTCCTCTGTCCGTCCTCAAGAGCAGGTACTGCCCAGAGATTGCTAGATTCCCCTGCCAGTGTCACTCCTCCATGACCTTGAAGGACCCCTTCATGGGAAGGAAGGTAATTCTGGCACCAGGCCCATTCAGCGCTTATGCTAGGTCCCCATCTTGAGGGTGCCTTTAAGAGGTGAAGATTCTGGGAATGATGTTATCGTGGCTAATGCACAGGACTGGGAGTCAGGAGATGTGGGTTCTATTTCAGGCCCTTCATGCTCGCTGTGTGACCTTGGGCAAATCTCTCTGCCTTAGTTTCCGCATTGAAATGGGGAATCTATGATGCTGCTTTGCCTCCCAGGCTTAATCCGTAAAACACCTGGAGATTCTAGGATGGGAAACCCTACAGGAAGTCCATTATGAATTTGGACTTGATACCACCAACTCATTTCATGTAGGTCATCAAACTGACAGGTAGGTAATCTTGGCAATAATCTGAGCCGCTAGCAACCTAGTAATGAGCGAGCTACAGACTCAGGGCTGGTTTGCATGTGAGATAGCTTTGGTAGGCTATTAGTTGTGAAAGATGTTCTTCCAACTCCTTCCTTGAATACTGCCTGCTGCTCAGTGCTAGTCCTTGCTGGGAACATGGAATCTCTGTTGATGCTTTTCAAATAAATATCCCTGATATCAATTCTGTACATACCTTACATGGTAAGAAAACCTCTCCTATGTCCATATTTGAATGGTGCATGTAATTGCATTCTTGCTCTAGTCTTGGCATATGTTTATGTAAATGCTGCTCATGCACAGAAGATTTGCAGCCCCAGCACATGCTGCCTGTGAAAGTGTTCCCCGCAGCACACTCATCCCTTACTGGGAAATGATTCTCTTTTTGGACGGTTTGTGATGAGCACAGAAATGTAATCATTTGCGACGAGAGCAGACACAAGATCTTCTATAAAGCACTTGCTGTATGACTCAGGCACGAATTACAACATGCTGTCTAGGAAGAATTCTAAAGCTCTTATAAAATGGAAAAATCTCAGTTATAACTTACCCAGAATCCAGGAGATGACCTATTGGCCTGCATTATGGTTAGAAGAACAGCCACAGGACTATGCAGTTTAATACTCATCTCAAAGCCAAGCCTAAGTAGAGGTTGAAGATACAATCTGAATTAATGGTAACTAGACGTAGCAAGAGGCAGTGTGGGAACACTGGCTTTAGCAGCCTCAGATTAGGTTCATGAGCAAAGGAATGAATTGCAAACCCGAAAGTTTTTCCTCCTTGTTGGTTAGAGAAGTCCAGCATTCAACATGTGACAGACAAAATGCTTAAATTACTGAATCATCATACAGAGCCTCCCTTCCAAGAATCTCAAAGCATTTACAAACCTAATTAGCGAAGTATTTATTTAGCACCTGTCCTCATAATAGATAGGCACCTCAGTATCTAATCTAAGATAGCTAATATATCTGTCAGCCTCCCTGGGAAGTAGATCAGTGTTATCCTTCGAGGTGAGGTGTGTTTTGGTGTTTGTTTTGTTTTTACTCTTGAGGATATTGCAACTCTGCAAAGTTAAAATGACTTGCCCAAGGTCTCAAAGCATGTTACTGTCTGAGTCCAGGAGGAGCCACGTCTCCTGACTTTCAGTCACATACCCAACACAGTAGCCTATGCTGTCTTCAGTTACACACATGCATCAAACTGTAATTTTGTACAATTTTGTGCAGACTTTTGAACCCACTCAAACACTGGGTCGGGCTGACTAAACTAGTGATAGTGGACAATTGATATGGTTCTGTTAAGCCTAGGGCTTGCTTGGGAACTATTCAAATTCCCTCCTTTACCTCCCCGTCCTTCCCCCATGAACATCTACCTAGTACAATGAAGTCAAGTCCTAGTTAACCATGTAAAACTCAGCAGTCATTTGGTAATGCTGCATGGACTTGGGATTTTTTCGTAGGACCTTATATACTACAACTTAAACTCTTCTTTACCAATATAATATGGGTAAAGTCCTTCCCCCCCACCTTCATATAGAGATGGGCAGACTTAGAAATAACCAACTTAGCTATGGATGGGGGTTTCTTATTTGTAGGTGGGACAAAACAAAATACCTGCTGCTGTTAATCTTAATTATTGGGTAACCTTCAAAGTTGAGGCAAATCTAAGGTTTGCAACCTAAATCTAATATCTCCTCCTCCCCCTAGAAAGCTCCCACTGGAATAAGCAAGGCTTAGTTGTCCCAATTAAATTACAATTCTAGTAATTACAGTCTGACTTCCAAAACTTCCCCTGCATTACAGTTGGATTCAATATTCTTCTTCACAGCCTGTCCTGAAGTGTTGTGTTACTTGTAGTGTTTCTGTGCACCATGAAATAGCTGCTGGGTTTCACCCTAGAGGTTGGTGCATTTCAGTGGCGTATGAGGTAATTGCTATATACAGCCAGATGCCTCCTTCAGCTGTGTGGCAGGAGAGCCAAAGGGGCATAGAAAGACCCCATAACTAGTGGAAGGGAGGGCAGGGTCTGCACAGCTTGCTACCCTGTGCCCAAGAGCCTGCAGCAGTTCTGTGTAGACAGTGGGAAGAAGTCGCTGCTCTGTGCGGCATGTTCTACTTCAGTAATGGCAGAAATACAAGTAGGAAATCGGAACTCTCTTCTGTCCCACATACCATCTACCTACCCTTTGTAGGTTCAGAGCATGGGGCAGTTAATGACATTACATGTTCCTCAGGAGCCATGCTGTCAGTTGAGGGTGAGGAGTGTGGGGTGGGGATTGGAGTCTGATTTCCCTGCATAATTCTTGACCATGATATGCCCTCTCCATGAGGCTGGAAATTCTTGCTCCCTTAGGGTTTTCCTTCCTCTAAAGGGTACACTGCTAAATTCATTCTGTGGAGATGCTAATACTGCTGGGTGAACTGATGTAGCCATAGCATATTAGCCCTACAGGCCTTTGACTGGGCACCAGGAAGATTCCTCCTGCCTCGGCTGTTTGGATTATGGTCAGTTAATGAGCATGGGGATCACATGGAGTGGGAAGGAGAATGGACAGATAACTCTGCAGCAGTAATTGCATCCACAGTTGGGTTTAACCCTAGCTTATGCTCATATTAGGAGAGTTGCAGTTTACAGCAGTTTGTCCAGAATGGAGTCAAGATCAAGTAACTCAACCAATACTCAGTAGCATACTGGGGATGTATAAAATACAGATTTTAATAGAACAGGACTCTCATGTTAAGAATTGTACCCAGAGCATTAACTGGCCTCTTTTTTTTTATTTGTGTATGTAAAATAATAACGTTGGCTGTAAATACTTTCTGGGAATAAACTGGGCGAGCTGTAAACTTTTGGTAATAATATAATTAGAGGTGTTTTGAATAATATTCTGTCTTTTTATTGCTATATTGCACAAAATAAGAGAACCAAGAGATGAATGAAAGGCATGGATTCTTTGGCGCTCACATTACTCAATGGAGGAGTGAGCAAATACACTCCGACTCAGTGATTTCTCACTTTGCTTTATGCAACTTAAAGAAGGGTTACCGGAGTAGAAGTAGGGAATTCTGTAGGTAAGGCCTTAGAGTTCTGACTTCTTTCCTTCTCATGAGGGTAACATTTAAGCCACTGATTGTAAAACATTGCTGTATTTGGAAAGCACCTCCAGATAAGTCATTACTGCAAAAGTAAGGCATCATAATTTAGAGTTGAACATAATGCTCACTGCTGGCAAATGTTATTCATCATGTGGTCCAGCATATGGTCACAGAGCTGCAGATTCTGATCTCTGCAGTTTCAGTGAGAGTAGCTTTCATAGCTCAGAGGTGTTTCTATCTGGTTTTAGGTAAGCCCATTATGGAGATAGGTACAAGCTGCAAATCTCATTTCTGGATGTAGTTCTAAACTTTTCCAAACTTTGCGGGTATTGGGACCTGGGATTTTCACCACCTGACTTGAGCCCACTTATGCCAATGGCCAGTACAAAAGTTTTTTAATATTGCACTCAGGTTTGGCCTTGCAGACCTTCTGCAACAGTGGAGTTCCAGTGGGGCCAAAATCGTGTGAGCGCCATTATGACCCATGTGCATGGGGGGTTGCGGTGCTGCTCAGGTATGGCCCCACTGGCTCTCTGTCATGAGGGAGGGCCAAAACTGAGTGAGTGACGTTGAGTGGCCAGCGCTGTTGCTCCTTGCTGCTCCCAATCATACGCGCCATGTGTACTGTGTGTGTGGTGGTGGGTGCTGCTGTTACACAGAGAGCCTGGCTATTTGGCACATGAGAAATGAGGTGTTTCCAGCATAGAAGGTGGCATGGGAGAAGATACAATAAAAGACAAGAGCCCGAGGATAAACTAGAAGTTAGGAGATAGACAGGAGGAAAGAAGAGCAGAGAGGCAAGCAGGAGTGAGTTGAGCATTAATAGTTGAATCCACCTGACCCCATAAAAAAAATTTGACTTTGGGTTGGGTCACTGGCCAATACAAGCTCCAGATGTGTACAGCTGTCTATGTCCAATACGCCATTGCAGAAAAGAGCAGAGCGGAATCAGCCAGAGACTCCAGTTGGTAGAAGCAGAAGTAACCAAAGCAGGGACCTCTGGACAATTCAGAGAATTTTCTACAGTTTTGACAGGTCTTTTTCTGCTCTGTGCTCATTGGTGGTTTGCTCCAACCCTCTCTCTCCCCCTCACTCAGTCTCTTGCCCTCAGCTTCACTCCACCTCCCTGTCTTACTTTTTCCCCACCCCTTTCCCTCAGCCCTTTTCTGTCCCTCTTCTTTTTATTCTGCTTGTGTGCTATACCCCTTCTCTCACCCTGTGTCCATCTTGTCTATTTAGATTGTAAGCTCTTCAGGGCAGGGAACTCCTGTGCTTGTACAGTACCTAGCACAATGGGCCCCCATTCCTGGTTGGTCTTTAGGCCCTACCATAATAAATAAGATCAATAATACTAAAAAAGCTCAATGCTACTTAGTTTACTTCTGGTGGATTGGGAGACGGATCCCAATGAAACACTGGAATGCGTTGCCTAGGGAGGTGGTGGAATCTCCTTCCTTAGAAGTTTTTAAGGTCAGGCTTGACAAAGCCCTGGCTGGGATGATTTAATTGGGGATGGGTCCTGCTTTTGAGCAGGGGGTTGGACTAGATGACCTCCTGAGGTCCCTTCCAACCCTGATATTCTATGATTCTATGATCCATGAGAAAGAGAAATCCATACAGACTAAGTTAAAAAACTCAGGGTGGAAGAGCTATCTTGGGAAGATAAAATGTGGGCAAGCTTGTGTTGTGCCCAAAGGTGACAATAACCTGTGGTCCCAGTACTTAGTTTTCTAGCCAAACGGGGCCGGTCTCTTGTATTTGTTTGTGTAACCATATTGTGTATTTGGGTATGTTTGCTGCTGACCTGGAGTTTTGGGTGGGCTCTCGCTGGAAAAATATTTTATAGAGGTTATTTTCTTTTCTAATGGAAGGGGAGATGTAACTGTTCTAAGCGGAGACAGTAGACATTGTTGAAGTCTTTTTTTTTTTTTTTGGTCAAAACATTTTATCAACAAAAATGTCTCAGTCCACAGTGAAAAAGTTCATTTTACTTAAAATTTTCCAGTTCTTTTCTTGATTCTGCATCTACTACAGCAGTGGGAGTGGCATTGACTTACAGGAAGCAGGAGTGGGGCCTTTGAGAGAGAAGAGGTAGTATTTTTTTACATGTACCCTCTGTTATCTAGCACCTGTTTTCATTTCAATGTGTCTCCTCTCTGCATAGGTGAAGTTTCTGCTCTGTCATCAGACATTCTTCACTGTGGTTCTTCCTAATTTAATGTGCATGGGCATCATTGCAGTTCCTGCTGCAGGAGAGATGCACAAGTAATCAAGGAAACTTTGCACCCTGATGGACTGGAGGAATGAGGGTATCTATGAATGCAGAAATGAAATAGTGAGGCAGCAGATGCTAGTCAAATGATTGGTGGAACAAATATTGCCGGCAGTGAGTTTTGTTGTTGTTGTTTAGTAGAGTAATGAGTTGGGTCTGAACCAGACATCCAAATTCCCCCTCTGGTGGATGACGCATTTTCACAGCTGCCAAAGCACCTGTTGGTCATTGCATCAGCAAGTCTAGAATCAGTGCTCCATTGACAGAACTGCCACTCTTGGCAGGGCCAGTAGGCAGCAGGTTCCCCCACTGAGCAGCAAACTGACCCAGCCAGTAATGGCAGTTCCGGTCAGAGAAGCCCCGGTTCTAGGTCCGCTGATGCAGTGAAGAACTGGTGGTTTGGCAGCAATCTGAGCTATAGAGAGCTTTCAAAGTTCACAAAGAAAGGACGTGTAATGAACACAGGGAAGAGAACAGAAGCAAGAAAGAGCTAAAAGCGACCTAGATGCTTGTATATTTCACTTCCTCACAAATAAACCTGCATGATTCTCCAGGTCCTGGGAAGGATGGGGCGGCATCTTGAGTTGCATTCAGATGTAGCCAGAGTTGGCTTATCCTCTAAGTCAAGAGTGTAGGTTTCCTAATTGTCAGCTGTGTAGCCTGAACTTTGTACCGGATCTGGAAACAAAGCCATATCATTTCTTCTTTGTACAACTTCACCAGCATCCGTGAGGTTGGGGACTATAAGACTTTGTCTATAATTCATGAGGTATGACCAAGGTCCTTCAGTTTTGTTACTTGCCAATTTTTTTCTCTGAAACATTCCCGGGTTTTGAGAGAGCTGGTATTCAGTTGTTACCTTTTTAACCTGAATTTTGACTTTTTGGGGGAATTTTTTGCAGAGGAAGCAGAGGGGGCTGCTCTGAAGGGTTGGGGTCAGGAGTGAGGCCAAACATTGACCCTCCACCGCACCCCCATACCTTGCCCATTGCCGTTTCATTTTGGTTTTTACTGTTTTTTTTCCCCCCACTGGTTTTTTAAAGTTTAGAATAAACACTGGTCGATTCCTGAGAAACTTAAAAAAACAACCAAACAATGAAGGGACTTAGATATGACTGACTGCAGTTTACTCTTCCGTGGCTGTCAGTTCTGAAGTGCTGAGAGCAAAAGGCTAGAGAGGGGCCAAGGAAAGGTGTGCTGGGATCAGGACCTGGGTCAGATTTGTTAGAGGTCAGGTTCAAGGCTGAATCAAGTTTGGACTCAATGCTTCTGAAATCTTGCATGTGATTCCTGTTACAATCCAGCCTGGTATGGCAGCACTCTAGGCAGATCTGCTATTTGGGAAGAATTCTCATGAGAAATCAGTCGTCTCCAAACCAGAAAATAGGCCTTTTCTAGTTTGGGATTTGATTTGCAACCACAGTGAGAGGCTGGTTTGGATATGGGTATTCAAGCAGGTCCCCCCGAACACACACATGCATACACACACAATTTTTGTATTTGAGGTTCTGATTTTTGCACAAACAATAGAACAGGGCTTTACCAAAAAGGTGTTCTTCTGCAAAGTCACTTTTCAGCCTATAACTATATAATAATGAGGCTTATGGGATTTTAGTTGTGGGGGTAGTTTCATTTCCCCTCCTATGCCTCCCTCCAGGTATTACCTGCATTAGACAGGACGAATCAGAAGGTTCCCATTTAAAAAACAAACAACAAATTAGAGTTAATTTTTTACAAAGTGAAAATTCTTAGCTCAAAATTCTGGGTTTAACTAGTTACACAGTTATTTAGTTTGATCACTGAAGTAGGCAGCGTATTAAAAAGCCTTGTTTACATGAGTTTAAACCATCAGAGCTGTTTCAATTTCACTCAGTCATTCTCACGATAGATTGTATATTCAAGGGAAAATCCTCTCTGCAATACTGGGCATGCTGCACTCTTCTCAGACTGATGTTTATTAACTAATACAAAGTTACAAATGATGTACAAACACAGCTAAACAAAAGAGCCCAGTGTTGAGCCTAAATCAAGGTCCTAAATCATAAGCCGTGGTGTGACAAACTGCACAATGTTTGCCAGTACTTTTAAAATAGGGCTTTCTTGCCAGGCTGAGAATCCATAGAGCCTCGCCAAAGAAAACAGTGAGACAGAGCCAGGGTTCTCCCAAGTCTTGGCATGGAATCCACAATAGTAGCTTTGGCGGAGGTCCATAGAATTGAGCACATGCTCCATAAGGTCACTTCAGAACACCATAATTACTTGGTATTTACTTCAGTGGGTTTCACAGACAAAAATAAAAAGGACACCAGTACAATTTAGGGACTAGAATACATTCCCGGACCTCTACCATCTCTCTACCCTAATGATAGATAGGAGCCCTTACCTTAGTTACCACATGCTTTTGCGGGAGGCATCGGAGGTTCCCTTTTACCTGACCAAAGCAATTTAATAACAATAAATAATAATAATAATAATAATGAATAACTGGGGGGGACTTAGTTGCTCAGGGAATTGGGAATGGACTCTGGGTCATGGGTTGTGATCTAGCCCATGTCAGTAGTAAGTGAGTCACTGCCATCCGATGGCGGTTTCCTGACTTTTATGAAATAAACTGGTGGTCACAGCTCAGTTTGTAAGAAGCACAGCAGTCTCCTCGGAGAGATCAAGGACTGAATGTCCATGGGGACCAGAGGAGGCCCCTGTATCCTAGATCTGAAAAACTCAGAACTTTGTGAAGGACTTGGAAACCAAGCTCACTTCTAAATATTATGACCTTGTCTCTATAATGGACCCAGCTCCAGCCCTTCATACGAACATGGCCAAACTTCTGGTGGTTGGGTTTCAAAATCTGCATCCAGAGTTGCGTATCACAGCTTGGGCCCATCATAATGGGGAACGTTATCAGCTATCCCCATTAGAAAAAAATCCCTCCAGAGCCGGGTTGAGGCATGCCAGGAGGGTGGTGCTGAGGTTGCTTGCTCTGCCACTGTCCAGGCTGTACCTGTTTTGTGCATAAGGAAAGGAATTCAGTCTCCAGGGCCCTCAACCTGGCACTGTCCACTCACACCAACATTCACTTTTACTATTTAAATTTTTGAAAAGAAATCACATCTGACTATTCAGCATTCTTATTTTACATTTTTATTGCTGTTTGCAAAACATGTCTAAGGCCCAGAGGAAACCTTGAGGCTTGACATCCTTAAAGTTTTAACACTTCATTGGATCTTCAGACATCAATAGCCAGCAAGCGCACGTGTTTCTGAGGCTCCAAATACAGCTTCTGCTCTGCCTCTGACCTCGTGAAGCAAAAGAGACAAGAAAAATTAATTTGGGTCAATGCTGATTTGTTTGTTGTCAGTTGTGTTTGGGGTTTGTGTGTTGACAGGAGAAAAGGAGGAAAAGCAGAGTCCTTGAAAAATGTCACACCTTAATTTTCTTGGGTTGGCAATGCACACATTCCACATACTCTGTAATGTGTAGCACTAATGAAGATAGAAGTGCAAAAACCTACCAAATCCAGTACATACCAGGCATAGCACAGCACACCTGTCTGAAATCTCATGTGCTAGACACAAAATCCAGTCAATGAGCCAGGATGCTCAAATATTTCTGGATGGTTAGGTTTTAGGCAAAGGTCTAGATCCACAGTAAAGCAAAATCAAACACATGCTTTCTAATGTATTTTGTGCCAAAAACTTGCAGCAAACTTTATTAGATGGTTTTTAGAGAGAGGCTCAAGTGGCTAGATTTGAGGATACGACCCAGCATGTGAAATGGACATTTTATTGTGGTGGTGGTTGTTCAGGGTCACTCTGTTTCTCTGTCTTTTACTGCCCCAATAGGCCTTCCATTATGGCCCCTCCACGTGTTCTTTACACACACAAAATATGACCGGTCTTTACCCTGTGGAGCTAATGTTAGTAGTATTGCTATGATGGTGACGAGAGAACCTCAAGGAGCCCAAGGAATGAGTGTACTATCCCATTAAGGAACAGACTGCCACCTACAGCTGGAACAACCTGGGGTGTAATCAAGGAGGCCATACCAATGCCCAGTCCTAGGGCCTGGGCTATATAAACAGGAAGAGGAAGCTAAGGAGGAGAGAGGGGAGTATCTATTGTGGTTACTGGGAGATGGAGGGCATAAGCATGCCCAAAGTTAAAGGCCTGCATCCGCAACTGAGGGGGAGGAGCCATCAAACCTGGGCCACAACTGAAGTCTTGGTACAAGAAATGAAAAAGAACAGGGATGGGAGTGAAGTTTAAAGGTTAAAAATCAGGGATCCAGAGGGGTATGCCAAGCAGAGAATCCCAGAGAGTGCCTCTGCTCCTCAAAGGTGTCTAAGGCAGTGGTCCCTGAATTGTGGGCCGTGCCCCCTTAAGGGGACATGTAGTGGAGGAATGTTCAGAGAGGTGCAGCGGGATCTGGACCAACCCCTTTGGGGCTGGGGAGGGAGTGCCACCCAGCCCCACTCTGCTCCCAACTCCACTGTGGCCCCGACCCCAGCTGCAGCTCTGGCCTGGCCCCCAGCCCTGACTGTGGCATTGGGTGGGAGGGGGCGCAGACAGATTCCATTATGGATAAGGAGGCGGCACCACAGAAAGTTTGGGGACCACTGGTCCAAGGAGTCAGTGGACACCACTCAGAGGAGCTGTACCTGGAGGCACGATCGGACAAGGTACTGGCAATAGTTGCAGAGCATGGCCCCCCCCCCCGGCCCTCATCCAGCTTCCTCCTTGTGGTGTGATGGAGGGGAGTAGGAGCTATGCAGGCTGTAGCGGGTAGTGGTGGATTGCTCTGTCTCTAGGAGACTGACCTGACTAGAGACTTTGTGAAGTTTAAGTTTGACAGCTGAACCACACCCTTACAAACTGCATATTGTAATTGTTCCTGTCCTGAAACCCTATTAAACAGGGATGTGCTACATGTTAGTATGTGCTGGTTTCTCCTTGCCCTGGGCTGCTACAGTGAACTTAGTGCTGCCCCAGTTGGGGGAAATTAAAGTGAGGCACAACAGTGCCACGCTGGGCCTGCAGGGGTGTGTGCAGGGACTGCCCGCCCCTTTCTACCCTCAATGACCTAGACCTACAAGCCTGGAGCAAGAGAGTGCTTGCCCACAGAGAGCTTACAGTCTAAACAGACAAACAGTTTTGTCAACTCCCTTTGTATTAACCACTTACTACTGCCTAATTATTGTAACTTAGCCAGCATCTTATGTGCCTTGTGAGGAAGGATGGTCTAATCTAGGACTTGGAAGACCTGGGTTCAGGTCCCTTCTCTTCCACAGACTTCCTGTGACCTTGTGCAACTCAGCCTCTCTGGATGGGGGCTATGAAAGTAATTAGGTGTCTAAGTCCCAGTGTTGGCTCTACTGCGATCCACGAAACTCCCACTGAACTCTGTAGGTATGCAAACCTCTTGGGATGTGTTGGAGATAAATGTAATAAAGATTGTGAGGTGCTCAATATTCCTGTAATGGAGGGGTGGGGAGAGGAGAGAGACATAAATAGCTTAGCTTCCTGTGTCCTGTCCTTTAGCTTTTACTACTGGTATATTTTTACCCATGCTTGTTTCATGTTTCCCCCCAGCCCTTCATCCATTCATGCACTTTCTCCTTCCAGTCTGTCTGTCTGCTGTTTAGCCGTGTTCTGTATTTCATTGCTGCAGCGATCACCAGCTCCTCTCCCGCCCACTTCGGCAGGGGGGTTTGGAGGACCTCTCTCACTGACAGCGTTGCCAAACCCCAATGCTCAAAAAAATCGAGTCTGACCCAAAAACTCATGAGATTTATTAAAAAGAGATTAAATGTTTTTAGAGCTGTCTTCTGATTTTTAACTCCTCCTCCTCCTCCTGGCCCGTGTGTGTGTGTGGTTGAGACTACTAGTGTTGCCAATTTATGGTAAAAAGTGTGTGTGTTTTTTGTTTTTTCCACCATGCCCCTACATCAATTAATTTTGTGCTCCAGCCCCCACGTGAACTCAGCCCACCAGCCACACAACACTTCTGACCCTTGCTCCCCACCCCCAACCTTACATCCCTGCTCCTCCGGCAGCGGTGGGTGTTCTTCACCTGCTGCCCCTGGGCCGAAGGGAGGGCAGCTCCAGGGGAGATCACAACATCATGTTCCCATAATCGTGAGAGCTGGCAATCTGGCATTGAAATCAATGGGACTTCTGCTTTTGACTTCAGTGGAATCAGGATCAGTCCTAGGACACCATGCCAAGCTAAAAAGAAATGTTCAGCAGTTCAGTTTATCCTCCTCCCACCCAGAGTCCTGTGGGTGACACTTTCCTCGCTCTACAATGAATACCAAAAGAGCACAGAAATGGTTAATCCGGCTTCTCTGGCCACACTGCTCTCTGCCTATCAGTTTTACATCCCTCCCAAATGTGACAACTGATAGGGTAGCTGTTGGTGGGAAACTGACAAAAGGATAAAGATGAGGAAAATAAGGAGAAGCATGAAATTGGTGTATGCTTCCATGTGACTGTAAGGGGAGAAATCAGCAGGTGTTTTCTGGGGGAGAACGGTTTGAACCAAACACCAAAAGCCCAATTTCTGTTGCTCAGGATTGTCTTTGCATAAGTCTCTTGTGTAGCCAGGTCTCTGCTCTCGCCTTCAGCTCAGTATGGCTGCTGAATAGATTCAGATATTTGCACATCTGTAAATAATGAACCATAGCAATTACATGTTCTTTCTAAAAGACAAAGTAGTATATTGAACGCTGTTGGCACAGGGAGAAAAGCCCAGCAGGATTTAGCTTAGGGCTGCTGATTTGAACCCTCTGCTCTGTTAAAGGGGCGTAGTTCCTGGAGTGTAGTTGCTTAAAATGTGTTGCTTCTGAGCTTTATGGTTCCATTGAACTGGCCATATCTTATCCTGAAAATGGCTCAGGCAAAACTCCTGTTAAAGTAAGGACTGATTAATGTTTGGAGGGTTTGCCCTTGTATATTTCCCAGATTATCTTTCAGTAATACGCATCACACTTGTACCTATCACCCAGAGACCGCCAGATCGCAAATGGGGAAACCAAGGCACAGAGAGGCCAATCTTGGGTGAGACCACATGGCAGGTCAGTGTTAGAGCCAGGAATAGAGCCCAGCTCTCCTGATTCCTATCCCCATGCTTCAAACATGAGAGGTGGCTGCCACTTCACTTATGGTAAAAACAATACATTCTTAGGTGTGTGATCACTGACTGTTTTTACATTCACCCACCACCTTCATTTGTGGCTTGCAAGGAGCCACAGATGGTGATCTACAGTAATGGATTTTTAGAGATGAATAGGGTGAACATATTTCCCAAAGGGAAAACAGGACACTGCGTGGGGCTGGCCTGAACCTCCCTCCCACCCCCGTGAGGGCTGGCCCGAGCCGCTCGCCCAATTTCCCCCCCGCAGGGCTGATCCAAGCTGCTTGCCCAAGTCCCTCTCCCCACACGGGGGCAGGGGGCGGGAGGAAGGGCTCGGACGAGAGCAGCGACAACTAGATAGGGTGAGCATATTTCCCAAAGGGTGGGCCTGGCATTGCTGCTCACTCAAGTCCTGCCCCACCCCCCCACATGGGGCTGGCATTGCCACTCCCTGCCCCGCATGTTCTGCCACACCCAAAAAGTTGGCATTTGTCCCTTTTGCTCTTGCCAACTGATCAAGTTGACAAGAGCGAATGGGACAAATGCCCACTTTTGCCCCCCCCGCAAAATGGGATGCCTGGGACAGGTCTTAAAAAAGGGACTGTCCCAGCCAAAATGGGATGTATGGTCACCCTAGAGATGAAGCCTGACTTATTACTTGCACATTTGCAACACTGAAGCTTGCCCATCCCAGGTCTTGTTTGTATCATGCATTTAAACCCTATTGCCATGGGCAAAACTGTTTTGGTGCAATGAGGTCATACACAGAACCATGCCAATGCTTAATAAACAATCAGAAAGGTGAAGGAGCGTTCAAAGTGTTATTTGTCCCTGCCGCTGCTGCTTGTGTCCTTTAACCCTCTGAGTACCCCACCATCTTATGCAAGTTTTGGTTTTTTGCATTCACTAGAGCATGTAATTGTCCCCTCAATAACTTGAACTACTTGGAATGTTCAAAGAGCATTGGGGGGCGGGAGGGTGGGTGAGGAGAAATCAAGCAGATAAGTGACCTATTTAGACAAGAAAAGGAGGACTTGTGGCACCTTAGAGACTAACAAATTTATTTGAGCATAAGGTTTCGTGAGCTACAGCTCACTTTCACTTTCTGTTTGGCTTGTGTAACCAGTTCTTATGTGGACATCTCTTAGTTCTGCGCCAATCTCTAGAAATGGTCAGCAAGACATAATCTTACTGCAGTTTGTTGGTCGTAAATTCTTGCATTATCTTCCTGGGCACAGAGGCTGCCCCAGTCAGAGTTAGAGCTCCAGGTAGAAGAAAATGAAATCAGTAGCTTTTATGCTTCCAGCCTGAAGTTATCCAGAGAGAGACTCCCAGTCCCTGGCTCTAACCTTGAGAGCTCAGAATGAGAAGCTCAGGAGACTGTATACCTGGGATCATCCAGGAAGATGAATTGGAGAGAGTGCTCAGGGTGGGATGGCACTGAACATATATATTCCCTCTCTTGCACACACTGCCCTTCCCCCCACCCCCCAGCCCACTTTATTAGCTGGACATCTTCACTGATAGCCCCCAACATGAGCATGAGAGAACAAATCTTGCCCCTTCCTCACTGTAGCATTGCTGCTTCCACAACTGGCTTCCAAAAGGGGAATTTGCAACTGTTGCAGGGGTCATTGCAGTCCAAAGGCTGCAGAAGTGACTCTGCTTTTTACTCAGTGGACTTTGGGAGAGGATTTCCTCCCAACACTCAAAAAATCAATTGCAACTGAATATTATTCAGCTTGTGCACTAGGTCCAGGATTTACCCTTGTGTGAAGGGAATACTCAAAGCTGGATGGAGAAATATTGAACAACCAAGCAGTATCATGCAAGGGAAGTTCCGGCTCTGCTTACATTATGAAGGTCTTTGGATCCCTGGTTATTACCAGCTATGGCAAGTGGAGCAGAAACATGGGAATTAACAAGAGTCCAAACCAGAGTGTAAATGCTGAACAGAAAAGCTTGGAGCGGCAACCCGAAGAAGATCCGGGAAGAGAAGAAATGGGCAAAGGACATTTTGAAGATTATGAAGAAGCTCAAGTGGTAATGATACTAGTGGTGCTTATGGAAAAGAGACAGAACTAAGCCTTGTGCCTGAATACTTTAGGGTTGAGGTCTTTACAAATATGTGTAAGCGGGGGACTATTCCCACTATTGTGGGGAACTTTCCTGGCTTCTGCACTATCCTGGTGAAGTGGGCTAGCAAAAGGATCTGAGTCCTCGCTCCCCCTTCCTTTACCCAGAGGCCTCCCTGCCCTCAAGGACTCCCCTTCCACTCTCCTGTCTGGCAGAGTCCTCGTAACCCCAACAAGGCCGGGCCCAGGATTCCTAGGGGGCTCAACCCCCAACCCTGCTGTGGTCACCTAGGACAGGGGCTAGGGTGTTCCCACTCTGGGGTACTCTCTTTGCACTGGGCACTTCTCTGACCCATTGATCATTACATACAATTTAAAGCAAATGCAAGTTATTTAATCAACAATTAATTTTAAAAAGAATAAGGAAAAATGGGAAAGGTTAAAGGAAACACATCACCCCACTCTGTGGCAGGGAACATCACAAACAGTGTCTCTGGAACATCAGGGCAGTTCACAGGCTGTTCCATGTAGGTCCCAGGCTTTCTTCTCAGGCCCTGGCTGTGCTGCAGGGATGCTGTGGGTTGGACACTCGCTCTGGTGGTGGCCACACGCTCTCAGGCTCTCGGTGGCAGGGCCCTTCTTCCCAGAATCATCCCCGCCCTGTCAGGATTACCAATCCCCCTCCGAGTCTGGCCTGCAGAGCCTCCTGGCTGAGGCATCTCCCTGTGCTGGGCCCGCTGCCCAGGGTCCCCCCTCGCTCTCCCCCAGCTGTTTACCACACCCAGCTCCGGACTGCTCCAGCCCCACTCTGCCTCAACACTGCTGCTGCTCTGCCTCCAGCCTCCTGGGCTGCTTCTCTGGCCCCAGTTCACAGAATATCAGGGTTGGAAGGGACCTCAGGAGGTCAACTTGTCCAACCCCCTGCTTGAAGCAGGACCAATCTACAATTTTTGCCCCAGATCCTTAAATGGGATTGAACTCACAACCCTGCATTTAGCAGACCAATGCTCAAACCACTGAGCTATCCCTCCCCAGCTCTCCTCCCAGGACAGGTCTGCTCTGCAGGCTGCTTCTGTGACTCTGCTCCCAGGACTGACCTGCTTTGTGGCCTGCTTTTCTGGCTGCAGCTCTCCTCCCAGCACAGGGTCTGCTCTCTCTGGGCTGCTTTTCTGGCCCCTTTGGATCTGGCACAGCTCTGCTCCCCAGCTCAGCTTGGGCCCCTGCTTTCTCCTTAACTTGGCCCCACTCTGACCCAGGCAAATCCAGCTCACAGGGAGGATGGGACCCCCCTGGCATCCAGACTCCCAGATTAGCCTGCCCGCCCTGTCATTCAGGCTGACCTGGAGCATTGGCCTCTCCCCATTGTTCCTGGGGACTGTCAGTCTCAGGGTCCTGATTTCCCATCGACCCTTCCCCCTTTTAGTACTGGGAGCTAGCCAACCAAAACACCCCCACTGAATGTTAGTAAGGGGGCAACAGTCCCCTTCCATATGCTTCATGAGAAATGGTGAACACAGCAAAGGCTGTCAGAGGAGGGGAAACGTTGTGCTAAAAGCCTCTGTTGGGCTAGCTTGGACACATTTGGCCCAGACTCAGAATATCACTGAATTTATCAAATGCAGCTGTGGTTATAGTTGTTCTTGAGAGCAATCTTTGTTAGAGATCTCTAAAGCAGACATAATCTACACCTGCAAAAAGTGCATTCCCATTAGCCAAACTGTATGAAAGTCAACAGGAATCTTTCCATTGTTTTCAGTGCGCTTTGGATCAGGTCTATGGTGATTGGGATAAAGTGACACACTCTGTTTCTGTCCTCCCTCCTCCCCCCTTCTATATTTCCCAAAATCCCATGAAGAGAAGACAATGGAAACTTAATTTTGAGTTGGTTCAGTTGCACTAAGCAAGAGCTCAGTGTTATCAGTATTGAATATCACAGGGCTCTCTACGCAGGCTGGAGGTTGGATTGCTGCAAAACCAAAATGGGGAGAGGGTTTTGTGAGATTTGTCAGTAGTTAGAGCTATTTACATTGCTTGTTAAACACTGGGCCGGATTCATCCAAGAGAGAAATGGAAAGAACTTTGAAAGTATTAACAAATGTGTCTTCACCTGCTTTAGGATTTTAATTATGACAAAATTAATCAGGGCTGAATTTCTATTTATAGAAGCAGCTAACAAATCCTATGGCATGCTAGGGATCTGGATTCATCTAGTGAGTAGTTTAATATTACTACTTGAGTTGAGAATACCGAGTATGATTCCATGTGGACAAAACACTGCGCATATATAACTGAAAGGTTATGCATCCTTAACTATATAGGCAGCACCGGTAGCAAAGCCTAGTGTATGAAAAGATGGCCAATGTGCAAAACACAGCAAGTGTCCCTTTTTAATTTTTGCTAAATCAGTCTTGCTTTTGATGTATGGTTTGCATATCGTTAGCCCATAATGCTGTGTGATTCCAGACAGAGGATTTTGCCTTTATTTTAATTTTTTTTACATTTTGGGTTAAAGCTGACTTGACAGGACACTTGGCTGTGTACTTTCCAGCTGAAGAGAGCAGGGCATAAGACTGCATAAGAACATGTGCTCTAAAAGAACTATTATCACTGCTCTCATTGCAATCACAGAGCTAGGCTTCTGCATGCTGCTTCACAGCTTCCAAACCCATAATTACTGGCTGCTGCCCACACTATGAACCTCTTTATTGAGTCTTCAGAGTCATTAAGAATTTGTAGGGGATTTATGGGAGCTCAGTTCATATTGCCTGTTTATTTACATAGCCAAGGTATGGCCAAAATGTAGCCTGCAGAGTTCTGCAGTGAAGCCCACTCTTGCCCACGTTCACGATGCAGGTGAGACTGAGTGGAAACAGCTTTCAGCATGCAATGTGACATCTTCCGTGGAGTTCTCTGGTGTACTGCACTAGTTTCTGTGTGTCATGCCTCTTATCTGAATCAAAGATGAGGGGATAATTTGGGGGAAATTAACTGTGGCCCTGGGGCTCCTGGTGGAGTCAGGGCAGGCAGGTGCTGGGCAAAATCTGAGATTCCCTGATGGAGACAACAGGTTAGATCAGGCAGATCCTGGAAGCTTAAGTCATTAACTCAGGGAGCACTTTCAGTGACTTCAGTGGGAGAATGGACTGAAATCAGACTGGGCAGGGCTTTTGGAACTGGTCTTGTGTGTTAATTAAATATTTTTTTCCTAGTAACTTTGCTCCTGGAGCGTGAGGGGGAGTTCTGAAACTGTGAAATAGTAGGAGCCAGATGAGATGCTGCTTGTTTGACAAGTATGAGTATTCAGCAAGATAGCTCACAGATGCACATTTTGACCTAAACAAACAAATCAAATGCTTCTATTTTCAGATAAAATTCACACTGTGTTATGCAAGCACGCTGGGGTGTGATGACCCTACTCTCCAACTTCCTGCCTAACGTGGCTTGCATAGTAAGCACACTTAATGGTGCCGCCATTCTGAACAGTTGGATCAATAAAGGCAGCAGTCCTGAATGACTGCCTCCAGAACACACTTTTAATGGGGGGTGGGGAGGAAGAGTCTGGAGAGAAAATAAGCCCTGGTCTACACTAGGAATTGAGGTCGAATTTAGCAGCATTAAATCGATTTAACCCTGCACCCGTCCACACGACAAAGCCCTTTTTTTCGACTTAAAGGGCTCTTAAAATAGATTTCCTTACTCCACCCCCGACAAGGATTAGCACTGAAATCGGCCTTGCTGGGTCGAATTTGGGGTACTGTGGACACAATTAGACAGTATTGGCCTCCGTGAGCTATCCCAGAGTGCTCCATTGTGACTGCTCTGGACAGCACTCTCAACTCAGATGCACTGGCCAGGTAGACAGGAAAAGGCCTGCGAACTCTTGAATTTCAATTTCCTATTTGGCCAGCGTGGCAAGCTGCAGCTGACCATGCAGAGCTCATCAGCAGAGGTGACCATGATGGAGTCCCAGAATTGCAAAAGAGCTCCAGCATGGACCGAATGGGAGGAACGGGATCTGATCGCTGTATGGGGAGAGGAACCCATGCTATCAGAACTATGTTCCAGTTTTCGAAATACCAAAACATTTGTCAAAATCTCCCAGGGCATGAAGGACAGAGGCCATAACAGGGACCCGAAGCAGTGCTGCACGAAACTTAAGGAGCTGAGGCAAGCCTACCAGAGAAGTGAACAGTCAGAGCCCAAAACATGCCACTTCTATGATGAGCTGCATGCCATTTTAGGGGGTTCAGCTACCACTACCCCAGCCATGTTGTTTGACTCCTTCAGTGGAGATGGAGGCAACATGGAAGTAGGTTTTGGGGATTAGGAAGATGATGATGATGAGGAGGAGGTTGTAGATAGCTCACAGCAAGCAAGCGGAGAAACTGGTTTTCCCGACAGCCAGGAACTGTTTCTCGACCTGGAGCCAGGACCCCCCGAACCCACTCAAGACTGCCTCCCGGACCCGCCAGGTGGAGAAGGGACCTCTGGTGAGTGTACCTTTTAAAATAGTATACATGGTTGAAAAGCAAGCATGTTTAATGATTAATTTGCCCTGGCATTCGCGGCTCTCCTGGATGTACTCCCAAAGCCTTTGCAAAAGGTTTCTGGGGAGGGCAGCCTTATTCCATCCACCATGGTAGGACACTTTACCACTCCAGGCCAGTAGCACGTACTCGGGAATCATTGTAGAATAAAGCACTGCAGTGTATGTTTGCTGGCGTTCAAACAACATCCATTCTTTATCTCTCTGTGTTATCCTCAGGAGAGTGATATCATTCATGGTCACCTGGTTGAAATAGGGTGCTATTCTTAAGGGGTGCCCGTTCCTGCTGGGCTGTTTGCCTGTGGCTGAACAGAAATGTTCCCCGCTGTTAGCCACGGGGAGGGGGGAGTGAGGAGGGGCTAGCCACGCGCTGGGGGGAGGCAAAATGCGACCTTGGAACGAAAGCACATGTGCTATGTATGTAATGTTAACAGCAAGGTTTACCGTGAAAGAGTGTACCCATTGTTCTATAAAATGTGTCTTTTTAAATACCACTGTCCCTTTTTTTTTCTCCACCAGCTGCATGTGTTTCAAGGATCACAGGATCTTCTCCTTCGCAGAGGCTAGCGAAGATCAGAAGGCAAAAAAAATGCACTCGCAATGAAATGTTCTCTGAGCTCATGCTGTCCTCCCACCCTGACAGAGCACAGACAAATGCATGGAGGCAGACAATGTCAGAAGGCAGGAAAGCACAAAATGACCGGGAGGAGAGGTGGCAGGCTGAAGAGAGGGCTGAAGCTGAAAGGTGGCGGCAGCGTGATGAGAGAAGGCAGGATTCAATGCTGAGGCTGCTGGAGGATCAAACTAATATGCTGCAGCGTATGGTTGAGCTGCAGGAAAGGCAGCAGGTGCACAGACCGCCGATACAGTCCCTGTGCAACCAACCGCCCTCCTCCCCAAGTTCCATAGCCTCCTCACCCAGATGCCCAAGAACGTGGTGGGGGGGGCCTCTGGCCACCCAGCCACTCCACCCCAGAGAATTGCCCAATCAACAGAAGGCTGGCATTCAATAAGTTTTAAAGTGTTAAACTTTTAAAGTGCTGTGTGGCCTTGTCCTTCCCTCCTCCACCACCCCTCCTGGGCTACCTTGGTAGTTATCCCCCCTATTTGTGTGATGAATTAATAAAGAATGCATTAATGTGAAGCAACAATGACTTTATTGCCTCTGCAAGCAGTGATTGAAGGGAGGAGGGGAGGGTTGTTAGCTTACAGGGAAGTAGCATGAACCAAGCGGCGGGGGGTTTCATCAAGGAGAAACAAACAGAAATTTCACACCATAGCCTGGCCAGTCATGAAACTGGTTTTCAAAGCTTCTCTGATGCGCAGCGCGCCCTCCTGTGCTCTTCTAACCGCCCTGGTGTCTGGCTGTGCGTAACCAGCAGCCAGGCGATTTGCCTCAACCTCTCACCCCACCATAAATGTCTCCCCCTTACTCTCACAGATATTGTGGAGCGCACAGCAAGCAGTAATAACAGTGGGAATATTGGTTTCACTGAGGTCTAACCAAGTCAGTAAACTGCGCCAGCGCACTTTTAAACGTCCAAATGCACATTCTACCACCATTCTGCACTTGCTCAGCCTGTAGTTGAACAGCTCCTGACTACTGTCCAGGCTGCCTGTGTATGGCTTCATAAGCCATGGCGTTAAGGGGTAGGCTGGGTCCCCAAGGATAACTATAGGCATTTCAACATCCCCAACGGTTATTTTCTGGTCTGGGAATAAAGTCCTTTCCTGCAGCTTTTGAAACAGACCAGAGTTCCTGAAGATGCGAGCGTCATGTACCTTTCCCGGCCATCCCACGTTGATGTTGGTGAAACATGCCTTGTGATCCACCAGTGCTTGCAGCACTATTGAAAAGTACCCCTTGCGGTTTATGTACTCACCGGCTTGGTGCTCCGGTGCCAAGATAGGATATGGGTTCCATCTATGGCCCCACCACAGTTAGGGAATCCCATTGCAGCAAAGCCATCCACTATGACCTGCACATTTCCCAGGGTCACGACCCTTGATATCAGCAGATCTTTGATTGCGTTGGCTACTTACATCACAGCAGCCCCCACAGTAGATTTGCCCACTCCAAATTGATTCCCGACTGACCAGTAGCTGTCTGGCATTGCAAGCTTCTACAGGGCTATTGCCACTCGCTTCTCAACTGTGAGGGCTGCTCTCATCTTGGTATTATTGCACCTCAGGGCAGGGGAAAGCAAGTCACAAAGTTCCATGAAAGTGCCCTTACGCATGCGAAAGTTTCGCAGCCACTGGGAATCGTCCCAGACCCGCAACACTATGCGGTCCCACAAGTCTGTGCTTGTTTCCCGAGCCCAGAATCGGCGTTCCACCACATGAACCTGCCCCATTAGCACCATGATGCCCACATTGCCAGGGCCCCTGCTTTGACAGAAGTCTGTGTCCATGTCCTCATCACTCTCGTCACTGCGCTGACGTCACCTACTTGCCCGGTTTTGCTTTGCCAGGTTCTGGTGCTGCATATACTGCTGGATAATGCGCGTGATGTTTAATGTGCTCCTAATTGCCAAAGTGATCTGAGCGGGCTCCATGCTTGCTGTGGTATGGTGTCTGCACAGAAAAAAGGCGCGAAACGATTGTCTGCTATTGCCCTGATGGAGGGAGGGGCGACTGATGACATGGCTTACAGGGTTGGCTTACAGGGAATTAAAATCAACAAAGTGGGTGGCTTTGCGAGAAACTGAATGGCCCCCTCAAGGATAGAACTCAAAACCTCAAGGATAGAACTCAAAACTAGGTTTAGCAGGCTGTTGATTTCACGGAGGGAGGGAGGAGAAAATGAATACAAAACAAATCTGGTCTATTTCTTGTTTTGACCCACTTCATCTATCTTTATACATCTTGCTGGCAGCAGACTGTGCAGTACTACTGCTGGCCGTTGTCATGTCCCGGGTGCTCGGCAGAAGACGGTGCAGTATGACTACTGGCCATCATCTTCTGCTAGCTGCTGATTAAAAGACAGTGCACTGCTGGTAGGACTCAATCGCCGTCAGATGAAACTTAAAAGGGAAATGACCTGGCTGAGTCACTCCCATGTTTGCCCAGGCGCCCCTGACCTCATCGAGGTCGGTTAAAAGAGCATCCAGGACTACGTTGACGACGACTACCAGTCATACTGCACTGTCTGCTGCGAAAAGGCAATAAACTGCTGCTGTGTAGCAATGCAGTACCACGTCTGCCAGCACCCAGGAGACATACAGTGATGCTTAGCTGAGCGGGCTCCATGCTTGCCGTGGTATGGCGTCTGCACAGGTAACTCAAGAAAAAAGGCGCAAAATGATTGTCTGACCTTGCTTTCGCGGAGGGAGGGAGGGAGGGAAAGGGGGCCTGACGATATGTACCCAGAACCACCCGCGACAATGTTTTAGCCCCGTCAGGCACTGGGATTTCTACTCAGAATTCAAATGGGCGGCGGAGACTGCAGGAACTGTGGGATAGCTACCCACAGTGCAACGCTCCGGAAGTCGACGGTTGCCTCAGTACTGTGGACGCACTCTGCTGACTAAATGCACTTAGAGCATTTGTGTGGGGACACACACAATCGACTGTATAAAACTGCTTTCTACAAAACCGACTTCTATAAATTCGACCTAATTTCATAGTGTAGACATATCCTAAGGGACATAGTACCACTGACACCAAAGGGAGATCTCCTCTATCTCTAGTGGTAGAGATCTGTGGTTTTTAAAGCTGAAGACTAGGGTCTCAGCTGTCAGTGTGTCTCTTTGGTCTGTAGTGGATACAGTTGTTACAGCATTATGGTGGGAATTACTGTAAAGCAGCTTACTATTACTCTGAATATAGGTTCTCTCTATAATAACGTATTACACAAATTCTAGAATTTTTTTTTATTGTAACTAGCTTGATTCTTTCTATTCCTGTTTAATACTGTCAGCTATATTTTCAGTTATAGTTTGATGGCTGCACCCACAAAAATGTTATGGCCCTTCAAATCCTGCTTTTCTGCAAACAAGCTAGGCAATTATATGCCCAACTGCCTGTTTCTGGGTGCAATTACCCAGTACACATGTGCTAATAATAATTATACTTAGCAACCTATAGTATATAGTGTTCATCTTCATTGTGCTTTACAAACCAACACCAATGTAAGGGAGGTTAGTAAGTATTGGTAGGGGAAATGAAGCGTAAGGCCACAAAGTAAGTGCCAGAGCAGGATTAAAAATCAGGAGCTCCTGAGTCCCAGACCTTTACTCAGGCCACTAGTCTCTCCCTTTCTCAAATGCCTATTTGCATACTCCAGTATTCGGTTGAATGGCTTTGCTAGAAGAAAAGCTGGGTCTGTCTTGGCTATTTGCCTTAAAGAGCTCTCTGGTAGGAAAAGGTGAAATATACCATATGAGTCAATTTCTGGATTTGCAGTATGACCAGTTATGGCCAGATTTTTATTTTCAGAGTTGGGGGCAGAAAGAAAAAGGTAAATTTCAATTAATCTGAAGGCATATTATGTTGATTCACAGCCTGTGCAATCATGATGCATCATCCTGGTGCCTCCTCTGGCTTCTTGAATGGAACATGCCTTTAGGAACTTGATCATCCCCAAAAGACCACCCAAATCCCTCTGTTAGCCTGGGAGTTACCTCTGTGTGCAGACGAGAAGGGAGGCTGGGCCACAGAACTGCCTCAATTATATACTTGGGTTATACTGATATACTTGGGTTTATTCATCAAGCAAATCTAATGGAACTGGCCTGCGATGAATGGCTGGTCTGTGTGACGCTCAAACAAATTGGTTAGTCTCTAAGGTGCCACAAATGCTCAAATAAATTGGTTAGTCTCTAAGGTGCCACAAGTACTCCTTTTCTTTTTGCAAATACAGACTAACATGGCTGTTACTCTGAAACCAGTTTCTTTTCAGATGTTCATCACTTATTTACATGAGATGATGATTAACATCTGCATTTGGGGCTTGTTGCAGCTGTGGTCATCATGCTCTGTGCCTGGCTAGAGGGTGCTTCTTGGAAACATATTTCATCATACTGAGTTGGCTTGCACTTGCGGGCCTCCCTGGGAATATAGAACATTGTCCATACAGCTGTGAGAAAAGCAGCCACTGTTGCCCTTTTTCTGTCAGGGGTGGCTGGGAATGCAGGGGTTTGCTGGGATATGAAGTGAGTAAGGCCTTCAGGGTTTGGACTGTGGAAAGGAGGTGGTTCTTTTTAATCTTGCTTATCTGATCCCTCCAAAGGATCAGGCCCAGATCCTCCGCTGGTATACACTGAATGGAGATACCTTGACTGACACCAGCTAAGGATCTGGCCCTTTGTTTTTAAATGGTATTTAAAATTCCAGTATGCCAAGCAGATTGTGAAATCTATTTGATATCCTGGAAATATCCATCCAGATTTGAAATTCCAAGTGGAAAGAATAACTCCAACAACTACAATAAAAAAATGTTAAATCTTCAATCTGGCAACAGCTTGAGTGGGCTTCCCCACCTCCTCCCTGCAGGGCCCCCGGGTAACATGTGGCTCAATAATAAACACACAACCCCGTTCTGTGAGGAAATTTACAGTTTATACTTGACAGTGACCATCCATTATGGTTTAGCGCAGCTGTTCATGTGAAGACAGCTTTAAACTCTTCCAGAAATTGTTCACATTCATCGGCAGCCATTCCTCCGCTGCCTTCTCACTGGAGCCTGAGAATGGGAGAGGCACCCTCTGTGACCTGCCTTTATTCCCCTGGCAAGTGTAACACACTGCTATCGCTTGGGCTTTTCTTGTGGCCATGGATGCTGAGCGCTCCCCTCGCAAAATCTCCTCTTTATCCTGGTGTCAGTTATTTTTTTAAAATAGAACACCAGACATCTCCTTTCTCTGGTTTCTAAATGACACAAGCTGTGCCCACGGCATACACACCTCTTGCACATATACACGCATACAACAGCCCCCCCCCATGAAACACCAACCATACATGGCACACCTCACTATTCTGCACCAACATTATGTTAGACCCTGGCCATCTACTGTACAATGTGCCTATGCTATATTACAGACTGTGAGCTCCTGGGTCAGTGCCTATCTTCTTAAATGTGCCAGGCACTTGTAAATAATAATATGCACACGCACACATGAATGCAGACACACTTGCTCATATATTTAAATATGTACATTATCTCTCTTCCCTCTTCCTTGTAGTTTGCTCCCTACTTGTCCCTTCAGTATCACATGAGGGGAATTTTCAGAAGTGCCTGAGTAACATAGGAGCACTAATTCCATTGACTTACACTTTCAGTGGGACTGGTGCACCTAAGTCACGTATTTCAAAGTAGCAGCCGTGTTAGTCTGTATCCGTAAAAAGAAAAGGAGTCCTTGTGGCACCTTAGAGACTAACAAATTTATTAAAGCATAAGCTCACATAGGTGCTTTTGAAAATCAGACCCTTAAGCTTCTGGTAATAGAAAAAGAAACTGAATTTTCAAATTTGTTTCTCTCCCAACTCCTGAACTGTCACTGACATTAAAAGTGGTTCCAAAATGCAGGCAAACTCTGAGAGGCCAGAATCTGGAAAATGTACAGGGCACAATTGTCAATTGCCTACTCTAACAAGGACATCTCATGTCAAACTGGACCTTCTTCCACCACATGTCCTCTGCAGGTAGGAAAGGGAAGGCTTTTCTCTTTGTTTAGCATTTTAGTTCTGATTGCTGAATGCTGTCTTCCAATCTGATAGGATAACTTTCTAAGGAAGTGAAGCTTGGACTGACTTAAGTCTCAATTTATTGTTAAGATATAAATTATGGAGCTCTCTTTTGAGCTTGTGGCATTTCTAATTCTATCTATGACACTTGTATGGCCCCTGCCAAAGCAATATCTGAGCACCTCTTAATCTTGAATGAATTTATCCTCACAAACCCCCTGTGAGGTAGAGTAATACTATTATCCCTATTTTACAGACAAGGATCTCAAACACAGAGGCAAAGTGAGTTGCCCAAGGTCACACAGAAAGTCTGTGGCAGAGCAGAAGTTTGAACCGGAGTCTCCTAAATGCCAGGCTATTGCGGTAACCATTGGGCCCTCCTTCCTCTTATCTGAACTTAACAGGAGGTAAGGGTACCCAGGGTCAGGCTTTGAATGTTCAGACATGGGATTCTTGGGGAATTTTGAAAATATTTTTTTAAAATATATGCACTAGTTTCCCACTTCTTAGGCTGGCAGTGACCTACATGGGAGAATGGACTCAATGTCCAATGAGTGTCTTGATCCCTGTAATTTGGTGTCTGCATAAGGATTCAGGAGACAAATGCCATCCAGTCCCTTGCTCTCAAAGACTGAGTGCTTTGCATGCATCTGCTGGATTTGATCCTAGTACCAGTGTGCTCAGTGACTAGAAGGAGCACTTCATATTATGCTCAGCACCAGTCCTGTCATCGAGTTAAGGAGTCAGCCTTGATGGGTTCCAAAGACAATAGATCCTCCTCTGCTGATAGATGAGATGGCTCTGATGCAGCCAGAGGATGGCAAGGCCAGGGTTACTCCAGTCTCCATCAGAAACATCCAAAATCCAGGAGGGGTGAAAAACATGGACACGGTATAGCCAAAAAATGTACTTTAAAATGTAAAGCAACTCTGTTGTGTATAGCCAGAGGCTTTTACCCACTGTTACTTTCCAATAGAGTGTGAGGATCAGTAACTGATGTCTCTCACAATCTGGGAGAAGAATGACTAGGACAATATTTTTTTTCATAACTCTCTGGAAAATTGAACCCCACCTGGGGCTAATAAGTGCTTTCATTAAAACACGGAGCTTAATCCAAAACTGAAAATAATGTCCCCTCTGTGCTGCAGCTCTCCTCAGCCTTGACATGGACTATGCTTTTTATCCTCCTTTCCTTTCTTGTTAAATAGACACTTCTCACCCTGGTATCATAATAGCACCAAAGTTAGGTCCCAGTGAGGTCAATGGTTTTTCGATTGCACCAGTGGAATGTGTTCTTGTTTTTTCCATGCGACATACTCTTTCCAGAGGTGGAGATGGAGGAGTGTGGCCACTGTACCCCTTGAAAATCCCTTCTCCTCCTTCCCCTGCACCCAGCCATAGGTGGCCTCACCCACAAGCTAACAGGGGGAAAGAAAACCAGCCTGCGTGCAGCATGCATGCCAGGATGTGCATGTTGGACTGCGAGGGAGAGTCTAAACCTTCTATCATTTCTACACAAGGGTCCACTTTGTCCTCCCAGCACTTCATTTTCCTCCAGCCGGTGCAGTGAAATCATTACTAATATTTTCTCATCCAGCACTCTTGATGTGGAGAGAATATTTTACAAGCCACCTGGGTTTGCCCTGTAAGGTCAAAGAGGCTTTCCCCATTCTCACCCCACCCACATACAAAGAGCTCTCCCATACAGTCACCCTTCCCAGGGAATGGTGATGTAAGAAGTGGCTTTGGGGGCTAAGTTCAGTGCAAAATCCTGGGAAGTGAAGGTGAATCACCAGAACCCAATTTCCCCCTTTGTACACGAGGTCTGGTTTAGCTTCCAAGGGCAGAGCTGAGCTTCATTCTCCTGATTAAAAACATCCTCTTACGTGTTTCACAGGGGTGGGCAAACCAGTTCTTATAAAATAAGACATAGCCTTCCTCCCCCCAGCCCACCCTTCCCTCTGTACAAGTGTTTGGTATGAAGATGCTCATGTCACTGTTTTCTCCTTTTCTATTTTTGACTTTTGTGTTCTTCTGCACTGCAGGGCTCTGGACAGGATTCAGAGCGGAGGGGCTGGGATACTGTGGGAAGGGGAATTCCCATGGTTTTTCCAGCACAAATGAGAGCAAGAAATGCCAGCTGGAAATCTCATGAGAGTCATTTCTGGTGAGAACTTTCAGATCCTCTTTGCAGGCCTAAGAGGTCAAGTAAAGATGAAGAAGAGAGTCCTTTGAGGATGGAATAATGTGACTCATTGCTATACTTGGCACCTGCATACTGGCTATTCTGTGTTGAGTACACCATATACGCAAAGATGGAGCAGGGGGTAGGTAGGTTCTGATAATTTGGAAAAGGCTTGAGGAACATCAGAACTTCAGGGTGCTTCACTGAAATGAACTAAGGTTCACTCATTAATTCACTCATTGTCTCTTGATCCCCAACCACTGCCTGAGAGAGAACAAGCATCCCAGGTAGCAGAGCTATGAATTCAAATTAGCAAATGTAAGACAGGGAATTTAGCAAATATCTCTGAAAATATGTGGTCATTCCCAGCAGGCTCTAGTGCCATCAGGGCAGGCCTGTAACTCCATTGTTCTTGCTGAATGGCTGCAGTAGTGGTCTCTTTACTTAATCTAGGATTCCTTTCCCGGATTTAATGACATCTCTTTCTCCCCAGTTATTCAATGAAGGGCCATGCTCTGATATCCTTACTCACACTGGGTAGCACCTTTCCACATGAATAGTCCCATTAATATCAGGGGGATAGTTCATAGGTAAGGATTATTGGAATCTGGCACAGTGTTTTGTGATGCCCTGTAGGAATAATGCAATGTAAAATCCTAGAAGCTCATGCTAGAAGGCACCTTGTAGGTCACTGAATGAATCCCTTTATATCTGGTGCCAATTCCCTCTATTCACTGTAGTGTGTTATCTAATTTCACTATAGATCATGCATTAAACACATCTCTTGACACCTGTTCTGTTGTGGAATCCTTCTGTCTAATTGGAATATTAAGTTTAAGTTCATTACTTCTGACAGAACAACCAGGAATAATATTTCTTGCTTTTCATTATCCTGCTTACTGGTGTTTACAGAGCTTGTATCACCTTCGTGCTAGGCTTACACTGGCCTGATTCTGGGTCACATTTACACTAGGGTAAATCAGGAGTAACTCCCTCCACCAAAGTCTGAAATTACACTGAGGTGAGTGTAATTTACCATATCTGGGTCATATATAGATAATGATAAAAAGCAGTTTTCAAGCCAGGGTTATGTTTATAACCTTGGGAAACTTGCATAAGTAGGGGCCTACCAAATTCATGGCCATGAAAAACGTGTCACGGACTGTGAAATCTGGTCTCCCCCCATGACATCCGCCTATTGTAGGAGGGTTGTGGTATTGCCATCCTTACCTCTGTGCTGCCTTCAGAGCTGGGCGGCCAGAGAGCAGAGGCTTCGGGCCGGGTGCCCAGCTGTGAAGGCAGCTCTACCGCCACCAGCAGCACAGAAGTGACGGAGGCCTGGTGTGTGGGGGGGAGTTGTCACTATTGCGGGGGCAAGGCTGGCCTTACAGATGGGTGACTGCCCAGGGTGCCGTGGTCGGGGTGGGGGGGGGTGCTGTGGTCACAAACCCCTCCACACCCAGCCAACCCAAGGCCCCTTTAGCCCCCGAGCACTGGGCCCAGAACTGGGGATGAGCTGGGCTGGGGCGCCCCAGCTGGGGGCTCCTACCATGCACTGGGCTCTAGCTGATATTCCTGGCCAGGCTGGGGAAGGATGGGACTTCCTCTTCCTCTGCACAGGCTGCTTCTGTGGCTGGGTCAGACCCACCTCCAGGACGAAGGGAGCACCACCAGCAGCAGCCACAGAGAGGTAAGGACGGCACTGCCGTGACCCCCTATAACAGCCTTGCGACACCTCTTTCTCCCTCCACCCCGACCTCTGTTTGGGTCAGGACCCTCACAGTTACAACACAATGAAATTTCAGATTTAAATAACTGAAATGGTAAAATTTAAGATTTCTAAAATCCTATGACCATGACGTATACCAGAATGGACCATGAATTTGATACGGCCCTGTGCAGAAGATAACCAAAACCAAGGTGAAAGGTCAGAGATGTTATTACCCATCTGAAATCCAGGCGTGGTTTTAGGCCTGGTTTTGGGGAACCTAAGCTGAATTGATGTGATGTTCAGTGACTTCCTCACCCCCAAAATCCTACTACAGTTGGTTGTTTCGTCAACCGAATTTCACATTGAGACTTTTGGCTTGTTCAGACCAGAGTTCCAGAGGGGTGACTCCCTAACCGAGAAAGAGGGTCATAGGGTTCCTTATGAGTGGAAATGGCTGAACTCTAGACACAATGTACATTTAAACCCATCTGTATTTCAAAGCCCATGTCACTTCCAAGGGAAGTGACCCTCGGAAGATTACTTTGGCCCCTTTGTGATGTGACCTTTTGTTACTGTAATTCTGGCCATTGTGAACTCCATCCAAGACTGATGCAATGTGCATTGTTTGGAGCTACCATCAAGAAGCAATCTGAAGCTTCCCCTGGTGCAGAATGCAGTGACTTACTTGTCTTTTGAATGTGGTGAGCCTCTGGCAGTACATAACAGTAGTGCTCTGGGCTCTGCCTATCTGCTTCTGCATCCAGTTCCAGGTATCAGTTATGAACTATAAAACCAAAGCCACTAACATCAAGGGGACCTGGTTTTAGATCATAGCTACTTTCTGTTGATATACTTCCATCATGTGTAAGGTCTCATAAAACTTATGATTGTTTTCATTTAAATTTAAGAACTCGTGACAGATGTGTAGTCACATTGCTTAATGCATGGCTGGAAGGCATTCAGATGTTACAGTGATGAGCACAGGATAAAAATCTATGTAGAATAGACTAGAATTGTTCAGAGGCTATGTCTGCATTGTTTATTCTAATTTAAAAATGTATGTCTGTACACGTGCGTGCTCTCGTGTCCTTGTCTGTATAATTGCCCCATGAAATGAATGCTCTATAAACCTTTGTAACCACATCCCCTTTGTTTTATAACCCTGGCCTCTCCTCTCGTCCTTCCCAGCTGTTTGTTGCTCTTGCTAGTATCTTGCCTAGTATTTACACTGAAAGTTCTTTGGGGCAGGAACTGTCTTTTCTGTTTGTTTGTGGAGTGCCTAGCACATTCATGGGTACTCTGAAATGCTAAAAATTGGTAATACATGTGGTTGTCCCAAAGGCCTGCTCAGGAGTGCAGGTGGATTCTCCCCTTGATGTTCTAGAGGGAAGCTGAGTATCACTACTGCGTATCACTGAGTATCACTACTGCGTCCAGATGAAATCTGTTCAGATTCCAGCCTGCTGAAGGAAGACTATCCATTCATAGAGATTGCAGTTAGTCCTTTGAAAACCGGAATGGCTGGAGGACTCCACACTGGTTAATAAGGAGCTGTTTGTCTCTGTAGATACTTGTGCTAGGAGTGGGGTCTGTTTAGGGACCACTTTGCTGCAAACCATTATGTATGCCCTGAGGCCAGATCAAACCTCAATGCAAACTTTGGTGCAACAAGAAGAAATAGCAACATGGAGGGGAGTTTATATAAATAAATATGCACTGGCTGTTTGAAAGCATATCTGTGTGTCGAAGAAACATGCATCCTAATATGCAAGACGCCCTAATGGCTCTGCAGTAAAACACACATGGGACACACGTTTGTTGGTTTCCCTTCCCTTCCCTTTCACTAAGGACATATAATTTGATTGCTATCAGGCTCCTCTATCACGGCTGCCTTTTTCCCTCTCCATTAGGCTCCTTGACGCACACTTCCTGCAATGCCAGTGCCCTGAGAACTTACCCATTGTTTTCCCCCATCTAAAGCTGGTCAGGAGCCACATTCCAGAGTAGCTGGAGGGATCAGGTATTCGCTACTAGTCCTTTCCCACAATGTAACGGCTGGTGGGGATGAGAGATTTGGACAGAGTGTCTGGCTGTTTACTGGTGTGTGGGGCTTTTGGGTTTTGTATTACCCGCTGACTAATCCTGTGCAGTCATCTCAGATTCCCAAGGCTTTGTTACAATTGTAACATTCATGCTCCTCCTTGCAGATGCTGTGATCCTGAAATTTTACTTACGTTTGCTAGGAGTCTGTTGTACAGCATACAATTTAACTGCTCAGATATAACATGGGAATTGTGTTAAAAATGTTCAAGCTGCAGTTAGGGTCAGAAAAGTGACCTCATGTGACTTCAGGGATATTCTTTCCACGTCAAGTTTGCTCACTTTATAAGCCCAAAGATAAATTCTTTTCTAATGGCCAGAGCTTGAGACTTCACTGGGGCTATGAAAATTAAGCTGAGTCTTATTGCTCCTTTCATCATCTTCAGTGATAAAATGTAACAAACTGGCCAGTGTGCGAATATTGCTGTCCTGTGCTGGATAGAATCAGAACTGCTCAGCTGTTTGTCATAGGTCTTATACTGCTCATAGCAAAGGGAGAACCTCATTTGCCTAAGTGCCAGGGTTCTGTGCTTTTTTGGAGCAGGAGGATCTGAGTTTTAGCCCCACTGTTGCTGTGAAAGTTAGAGCATCCATAGTGTATGGATCTGGATTGTTCGGTGAGCCGGGCTCAAACACTGTGTTTTTAATATGGCTAAATGTACATGTGACATGTAGGTGCAAAGAATGTAGGCTGCACTTATAGGATGGAGGACGCCATCCTGGGAAGCAGTGACTCTGGAAAAAATGTGGGGGTTGTGGAGGGTAATCAGCTGAACATGAGCTCCCAGGGTGATGCTGCGGCCAAAAGGGCTTATGTAATCCTAGGATGCATAAACAGGGGAATCTTGAGTATCATAGGCACCGACTTCCCCTCTGCATCTACCTCCCCCCGGCCCGGCCCCACCCCTGTCTCGCTTCTGGCCCTACCCCTGCACTACCCTTGCCCCACCCCCATTCCACCCCTTCCGCAAAGTCCCTGCCCCACCCCACCTTTTCCCACCCCAGTCCTGCCCCCTTCCCGCCCCCATTCCACCCCATTCCCCCCAAGTCCCCGCCCCTGCCCTGCCTCTTCTCCGTCTGCTCCCCTGAGCGCACCGTGTCCCCGCTCCTCCCCCTCCCTCCTGGAAAGTCCTAAGCACTGCCAAACAGCTGTTAGGCAGCGGGGGGGTGGGAAGCGCTGGGAGGGAGGGGGAGGAGCGGGGACGCAGTGCACTTGGGGCGGGGGGACAAGGAGGCGAGAGCTTGGTTGCCAGTGGGTGCAGAGCACCCTCTAATTTTTCCTCGGGGGTGCTCCAGCCCTGGAGCACCCACGGAGTTGGCGCCTATGTTGAATGTGACTAGAGGTTAGTTTACCTCTATGTTTGGCTCTGGCTCAACCGCGGCTGGAATACTGTGACCAGTTCTGGTGTCCACAATTCAAGAAGGATGTTGAAAAATTAGAGAGGGTTCAGAGAAGAGCTACGAGAATGATTAAAAGATTAGAAAACCTGCCTTACAATGGTAGACTTAAGGACCTCAATCTATTTAGCTATGTTAAGGGGTTATGATCTATAAGTACCTACACAGGAAGCAAATATTTAACAGAGAAAGGTCTAACATAATCCAAAGGCTGGAAATTGAATCTAGACAAATTCAGACTGGAAATAAGGTGTAGATTTTTTTTTTTAACTTGGGGAGTAATGAACCGTCAGAACAATTTACCAAGGGTAATTCCAAGGGTGGAGTCTCCATCACTGACGATTTTTAAATCAAGACTGAATGTTTTTCTAAGACTCTAGGAAATATTTTAGGGAAGTTCTATGGCATGTGCTGTACAGGAGGTCAGACTAGATGATCATGATGGTCCCTTCTGGCCTGGGAATTTATGAATCTATGAAGACCCACAGGGAATAGGTCACTGAGTGAGGAAGAAGCAGTAATGGATCGAACCAAAGCCCCTGAACTTTGGGGTAGTTTGGATTGAGACTTGAATTTTACAGTGCTGGCCCACCTCTAGTTTAAGTATAGATGCTCTGTTTCACATGAAATACTCAGTGTTTTCTTTTAGTACAAATGTTTGAACTGAAGCTGGCATAATATGTACAAATCAGGCTGGATGGCTGGCAGCTGTCCTGGCTGTAGAGGAATCCTATAACCTCTTGCTGCTCCGGAGCACTGGAAATGAAAGGGTGACTGACTGCATTGGCAGCTCATAGGGCTCCGCAGGCCCAGTTGTTAGGCCATCACAACTGGTTCTTTTCCTGGATGTTGAGAACCGCTCTCCTTTGGGAAAATCGGGACAGTGCCAAATTCTACTCTGTTACATCAGGGACTGAAGAGGGTCATTTCACAGGCTGATCTATCCCAGATGAGAGGCGTCTCCTCCGCGGATGTGTGAAGAGATGATCTGTCTCTGTCCAGCCTTTTCTTTGGACGATCTCTCTTCCCTTTTCAAGGCCGGTGGTCTGATGGCTAGATTTCCAGATAAAGAGGAAATATAATGATGAGGGAGGATCTCAAAATAATCAGAGAACTGGTTTGGATAAGCACCTAAAGGTTTGGATGCCTATTGGAGCCTGCCAGTTTTGCAAAGATGGGTTGGAAATCTTATGAGTCTCTCTCTCTCCAGATGTTTTCAGTACTTCCACTGCTAGCCTTTCTGATCATGTTGCTTGCATGTGTGTTCAGTGTTTGGTGACCCTGGTCTCTGTCTCTGTTGTGATGGGGCAAGGCCAGATGGCTATAGAAAAGTAGTGGGAGATAGATATATTAGCTCCAGGCTAAATAAATCACTGGTACCAGGTTAAGTGAAATGGAAGCTGCTCCAGGTCAATTAAGACACCTGGGGCCAATTAAGAACTTTCCAGAAGGCAGGGAAAATGCTAGGTTGATTGGCACACCTGAAGCCAATCAGGGGCTGGCGGAAACTAGTTAAAAGCCTCCCAGTCAGTCAGGTGGGTGTGCATGTCAGGAGCTGTGGGAGGAAGTTGCGCTGTTGGAGAGCCTGAGTAGTACACACCATATCAGGCACAAGGAAGGAGACCCAGAGGTAAGGGTGAAGTGGAGCTTGAGGAAGTGAGGGCTGCTGTGGGGAAAGTAGCCCAGGGAATTGTACATGTCATGTTTCTAAAAGGTCAGCTACCATAGCTGATACTATTAGGGTCCCTGGGCTGGAGCCTGGAGTAGAGGGTGGGCCCGGGCTCCCCCCCACCTTTGCCCCCTGATTAATCACTGAGACAACAGAGACTGTGCAAGGAAGGATAACTTCTCCTCACCTCCCTCGCTGGCTTATGATGAAAATGGCTCAGTAGACTCTGACCCTTATCTCTAGAGAAAGAAGGGTTACGTGGAGGGTCACAGTGAGCCTCTGATGCTAGCGAAATCCGCCAGGAAACGCGGGACCCACAGAGGCAAGGACAGAGTTTTGTCACAATGTGTGTGGTTATTTGGCGAACTGTGTATTTCTGTGGCCTAGGTGTGATTGTTCCATCATGAGGTGATGTTTTGTCATTTCCATCATAAAATGGTGACATTTCTTCCTAGTGAAAATCCAGATTCCACAAAATTTGACCAGAGGGAGAAAGGCAGAAATAACCTTTTCTAGATGAAAAGTTAGTGAAATCCTGACCTTTCAGCCTAGGAACGAACATACGAGAGAGTCTGTTTTCACATGTTAAGTGAAACAATGTGCTTAGTCTTCTGGCTCAAGCACGTGCCTGGGAGGTAGGTGATCTGGGTGCTGTACTAAGTTCTGTCGCAGGTTCTCTGGGTGCCTTTAGGCAACTCATTTCACCTTTGTGGGCCTCAGTTTCTTATTCTATAGTTATAGTTTTCTACCCAAATGGGGTGCTGTGAGGCTTAAGTCATTAATGCTTTTTAAAGTGCTTTGAGACCCTTGTGTGTAGTGTGTTCTAGAAGTGCAAAGCATTCCTAATAAGACTCATGAAGTGCCCATGTCTCCATCATTCACCCTTGTCCCTAGCTTACCTGTCCACTGATATGCTGTAGGACACTAAACATAAAACATCTTCATGGCTTCATGTTTTGTTTAAGGTTGGTTTGCTTCCCACTAGAGAAATAGAGTATAACCCTCACTATCTAGATTAAGAAAAGGATAAGTCTACAGTCAAACTTGACCGGCTAAATGAGGTAAAAGGTGTTAACCCGTGTCCACCCTGTGTGGAAAAGTTCATGGTTAAAGTCGCCTGTTAGATAGCCCTGACCTCTCTTCCTAGTTTATGAAAACAGCAACCTTCTAAGCAGAGGTTCCCTGTCATCTGCATTGCAGTTGTCTGCATTTTGCAGTGCTTTGAAACTCTCACAATGGACCCAAGCCTCAATCTACAGCTTGACTGAAAGATCTCAAAGTTCAGGCTGCTTGGATCAGAGGCTTAGCTTTAGGCCCATCTCTAACTGAAACAATTTGGGCGATGCTCCTTCTGATTCACCCCAATTGCAGCTTCACCCTGCTTGCTCTCCTGGCTGTCCTATGCTGAATAGGCTCTGCTGGCTGTCCTATGCTGTTGGAGTTAGACTTTTGTCAGGATTTGTGGTAGTCAAGGGGGGTGGGAGATTCTGGAAGGATATTTTCCACTTTCCTAGGTACAATACAGAGGATGCATTTTTCCAGTGAGAAGACAGCACAGGCAGACGAGAAGGGTGGGGTGGTTGGAAACATGCCCCTCATGAAGTTGCTGCACTAGTTTGCTGAAGCGTGTGGCCTGGTTTTGGGGGTGGTGATGCAGTATCCCAACAGATGTTGCTGAAACGACTGAGCAAACAGCTCACCTGGAGGGTGATAGTGAAAACCTTCAACCAAAAGGTCTGTCTTTTCCGTGAGATCTGTTCCTCATAAGATGCCGTCTCGCTTTAGTGGCTGTGGTGAGATATCCAGCAACGATGAGCTGGTTTTTAGTGTTTACTTTATTTGTCATATTGAACTGGCGCAGTTGAGTGCTGCAATTGACTGAGCTGTCGAGTTGGCAGCGGGAATATCCAGACAGTTCCTGAACAGGAGCATTAATATATGTGTAGTACAGTATGCATTCATATTTGAATGTGTGGTCTGTGTGAGTGCATGTGTCCCTGGGAAAGTTGTCTAAGTGAGTGACTGTTGCATCTTGATTACACCTAGGTCCTGCAGAACAGCCTTGCTGAAGAACTTAAAATCTAAAGAATGCAAAGAGGTTAAAAACGCCAGTTGATTTCCTTTGCCTGTGAGCTGTAGCTCACGAAAGCTCATGCTCAAATAAATTGGTTAGTCTCTAAGGTGCCACAAGTACTCCTTTTCTTTTTGCGAATACAGACTAACACGGCTGTTACTCTGAAATTTGCCTGAGGAATACTCATCAGTCTGTTTCGTTAATATCATAGGGTTAACATCCTGATGATAACTTCAGCCTCCAGATGCAGGCAAAGCTTTTAGTCTAACGTGATTTCTTTGCCATTGGGTTAATGCCTGAATTTTCCTGACACCACAAATTTCTTAAGAGCAATAAAAGAAATCTGGGCAAAGGTTGTGTGTTTGGTTTTGTTTTCCTACAAATGATTTGGACGCTGTTTCACTTCCATGGGGATGAGAATAATCTGAATTTGCTCCTTGCTTGAGGTAGGATTAGCACTCTAGTCCTGTGAAGTGAGAGGATGATGCTTTAATACTAACACTTTTGTCCTTTTGTAGCTTTTTCCTTCCGTATATCACAAAGTGCTTTGCAAACCTGGTCAAGCATCATTTTATAGCTGGAGGAATTGAGGCACAGAGGGAAGTGACAGGCCTAAACCAGTTTCAAAGTCATCCAGTCTCACAGCTGGTAATAGAATTGAGGAGTCTTAACTAGCTACACTTCCTCCCAGAACTGGGAAGAGAATCCAGGAGTCCTGACTCCATTGCTTGTTCTAACCAATAGAAGAGACCCTCTCCTGGCATCAGCAGTAGAATACAATTCTCTTGAGTGCCACTCCAGAGCTCTTTCCACTGGTCCATACTGTCTCTTTGTAGAATAAGTGACTTTCCCAAGGTTACACAGCAAGTCTTTAGCTCTACTGGAGCAAATTAATTGCTTTTGATTCTGTGGCTGTTTTATTCCCCTCCATGCTGCTAGGAATTTCCTCTGCTACTTTTCAATTCATTAGCGTGCTGCTGTCTACCAAAAGCCTTCAGCAGCTGCTTCCACCAGAGCTGCAGCAGAACAATACAGAAATGGACAGCTGTTCAGTGCAGACCTCCTGTTCCTCAGGGGCTTTGTGACTCAACAGTAGTCATCTGCTCTGAGCTGAAATCCGGCACTAGAAGATTTTGGCCCAGAAGTTAATGTATTTACTTTGTAGTGAGTACAAAAGAAGCCTAGGTTACAGCAGCCCAACAGTGCGTTTAGTCTAATATCCTGTCTCTAACAGGTTTCAGAGTAACAGCCGTGTTAGTCTGTATTCGCAAAAAGAAAAGGAGTACTTGTGGCACCTTAGAGACTAACCAATTTATTTGAGCATAAGCTTTCGTGAGCTACAGCTCACTTCATTGGATGCATACTGTGGAAACTGCAGAAGACATTATATACACAGAGACCATGAAACAATACCTCCTCCCACCCCACTCTCCTGCTGGTAATAGCTTATCTAAAGTGATCACTCTCCTTACAATGTGTATGATAATCAAGCTGGGCCATTTCCAGCACAAATCCAGGTTTTCTCACCCTCCGCCCCCCCCCCCCCCCAAACTCACTCTCCTGCTGGTAATAGCCCATCCAAAGTGACCACTCTCTTTACAATGTGTAGGATAATCAAGGTGGGCCATTTCCAGCACAAATCCAGGTTTTCTCACCCCCCCACACACAAACTCACTCTCCTGCTGGTAATAGCTCATCCAAACTGACCACTCTCCTTACAATGTGTATGATAATCAAGGTGGGCCATTTCCAGCACAAATCCAAGTTTAACTAGAACGTCTGGGGGGGAGGGGTGGGTAGGAAAAAACAAGGGGAAATAGGCTACCTTGCATAATGACTTAGCCACTCCCAGTCTCTATTTAAGCCTAAATTAATAGTATCCAATTTGCAAATGAATTCCAATTCAGCAGTTTCTCGCTGGAGGAGAGTGAGTTTGTGTGTGTGTGTTTTTGGGGCGGGTGGGGTGAGAAAACCTGGATTCGTGCTGGAAATGGCCCACCTTGATTTTCATACACATTGTAAGGAGAGTGGTCACTTTGGATAAGCTATTACCAGCAGGAGAGTGAGTTTGTGTGTGTGGTTTTTGGAAAGGGGGGGGGGGTAAGAAAACCTGGATTTGTGCTGGAAATGGCCCACCTTGATTATCCTACACATCGTAAAGAGAGTGGTCACTTTAGATAAGCAATTACCAGCAGGAGAGTGGGGTGGGAGGAGGTATTGTTTCATGGTCTCTGTGTATATAATGTCTTCTGCAGTTTCCACAGTATGCATCCGATGAAGTGAGCTGTAGCTCACGAAAGCTTATGCTCAAATAAATTGGTTAGTCTCTAAGGTGCCACAAGTACTCCTTTTCTTTTTGCTGTCTCTAACAGTGACCCATGCTAGCGCTTCAGAAGAAGGTGAAAAAAAAGTCCCCATAATGCACCTGGCCACTTTATAATAGTATCCCCTGGAGGGGAGGAAGATACCTTGTTGCTCCTAGCTGGTGATCATCTTTTCCCTAAAGCAGCAGGACCAGCGTAATTTTGTGGATGGCTTAGCAATATTTTTCAGGTGGTTGGGAGAAAAATTCACATTCTTTTTCAATGGGAGCCATAATGTGTTTCATCTAGTTGTAGGAAAATGCTCAGACTCCACAATGGCTTCTACTCTTCCCAAGCACATCAGCTGCTAAAAAGCTCTGTTCTCTGTTCTGCTGCTTTTTGCTGGTCTGCAGCGGTTCAGTCTTGGCTAGGTATGAGTGTGCGTAGCCTGTCACGGGCCATTCCGTTCAGTGACTGAATTCGGCCCAAGCAGTTAAGAGGGCAGCACAGAGACTGCCCTGCTTGGGTCAGATGTGAAGGGTAAGAGCATGTGTCTGTGCCCTTCTGATGGAAGCTGGAGTAGAGGAGCTGTGAGCACTGCATGATGGAACATAACAATACAAATATGCACGTGCTTGGCCTTTGGGTCCTGAGCTGAAACCAAAATAGAGGTCTGTGTGTTGTCACATCAAACTTCAGCAGGTCAGGCCACAGCTACATCTCTGGAGATCAAGCTTAGCCCAAGTTTTGTCACCTTAAAGTACAATGCAAGAATCCTCCTCTTTCCACGAATCTTCTCCAAGCTGGTGCAATGATCCTGCCTTTGAGCTCTAGAAATACTCAGCTAATTTTTCATCTTTCTAAGTGGCTTAAGTTTGGCTGGGAAGCAGGGGTAGGAAGATCTTACCTCCCTCTTCTGAGGTAATTGATACTTTTAGATGCATGTAACTAAGGTCCAGATACCCTGATGAATGACTTACAAAAACTGTCACTTCTAATATAATATGGCAAGAATGGTGAGGGATCAAGTGGAATTTCTGGGCTGCTTCTGAATATCCATCCAATCCCTAGTGTCACAATTCTATCTAAGAGTCTTAAACCTTCCATTCAATCTGTAAAATGGGGATAACAACACTTACCTATTGGTTGTAAGGATTAATTGTTTTAAAAATGCTTTTAGATCATTGGATAAAAGGTACTGTAGAAATTTATCACACTCACACACAGCTCCAAGTTCTGCTCTCAGAAGCATACATATTTGTATCTGATCTTTGAATATATCACAGCTCACCCAAAGCTAACATTCCTGGAAGAAACGCCTTTTACCTCTGAAGAATCAGATTTCAAATCCTGGTTAGAGCTACATCTGAAAGCAAGATTGGGGTATGTGCTTAGTTTCACTATTTTGTTATTTTGTTACTAAATAGTTACACTATTTTGTGTATATCATAAAATCTTACAGAATATAGCAAGGGGGGACTATCTCTGCTTAAAATAAGGCTAAGAGAGGAATAGCGGGGGTTCTGTCAGTCAAAGTTTTAGTGTGCTGGCAGGGATATATGCGGACTCCAGGATGGGAATAATGGGGTGCTTCAGGTATCATATGAGGTGTACTGACAGAGTTACAAGTATGTGTGGGATCCAAGACAAATAGCAGGAAGGTACTCAGGGTCAGCGTATTGGCGGAACTGTGTGTGGTAGTTAAGACTGGAATCACAGGGGGTGCTACCGTCAGGATTATGATGCACTGAGACAGCATAGGAATGGGCAGTGTCTGCCCACATTAGATTTGGCTCTGGTCAGTGCTGTCAGCTCCTCACTTTCAAGAAAGTGAAAAATGTATTCATAACATGATGATGAAAATAGGGCTCAAAATACCAAGCAAACACACACGCAAACGTAGAACAGCACCTTGTGTGTTGTATTTCCATGCTTCCCTCTCAGAGTGCCACTGCCACTTAGAAAAAAACCCACAAAAAACCCACTCTGGTCCATATAAACCTCACATTACTTACACTGGGGTGCCTTTAAAGTGTGAAAAGAACAGGAGGACTTGTGGCACCTCAGAGACTAACCAATTTATTTGAGCATACGCTTTCGTGAGCTACAGCTCACTTCATCGGATGCATTCAGTGGAAAATACAGTAGGGAGATTTATATACATAGAGAACATGAAACAATGGGTGTTACCATACACACTGTAACGAGATCGCATAAGGTGAGCTATTACCAGCGGGAGAGCCAGGGGACGGCAGGAATCTTTTGTAGTAATAATCAAGGTGGGCCATTTCCAGCAGTTGACAAGAACGTCTGAGGAACAGTGCGGGGCGGGGGGGGGGGGGGGGAATAAACAAAGGGACTTAGAACAACGTTTCCTCAGCTCTCGTCCCCTACTGCCCCTACTCTACTTACGCTACATTGATGACATCATCATCATCTGGACCCATGGAAAAGAAGCCCTTGAGGAATTCCACCATGATTTCAACAATTTCCATCCCACCATCAACATCAGCCTGGACCAGTCCACACAAGAGGTCCAGGAAGTGGATACTACAGTGCTAATAAGCGATGGTCACATAAACACCACCCTATACCGGAAACCTACTGACCATTATTCCTACCTACATGCCTCCAGCTTTCATCCAGACCACACCACACGATCCATTGTCTACAGCCAAGCTCTAAGATACAACTGCATTTGCTCCAACCCCTCAGACAGAGACAAACACCTACAAGATCTCTATCAAGCATTCTTAAAACTACAATACCCACCTACTGAAGTGAAGAAACAGATTGACAGAGCCAAAAGAGTACCCAGAAGTCGCCTACTACAGGACAGGCCCAACAAAGAAAATAACAGAATGCCACTAGCCATCACCTTCAGCCCCCAACTAAAACCTCTCCAACGCATCATCAAGGATATACAACCTATCCTGAAGGACGACCCACCACTCTCACAGATCTTGGGAGACAGGCCAGTCCTTGCTTACAGATAGCCCCCTAACCTGAAGCAAATACTCACCAGCAACCACATACCACACAACAGAACCACTAACCCAGGAACCTATCCTTGCAACAAAGCCCGTTGCCAACTGTGTCCACATATCTATTCAGGGGACACCATCATAGGGCCTAATCACATCAGCCACACTATCAGAGGCTCGTTCACCTGCACATCTACCAATGTGATATATGCCATCATGTACCAGCAATGCCCCTCTGCTATGTACATTGGTCAAACTGGACAGTCTCTATGTAAAAGAATAAATGGACACAAATCAGACGTCAAGAATTATAACATTCAAAAACCAGTTGGAGAACACTTCAATCTCTTTGGTCACTCGATTACAGACCTAAAAGTTGCAATTCTTCAAGAAAAAAACTTCAAAAACAGACTCCAGCGAGAGACTGCTGAATTGGAATTAATTTGCAAACTGGTTACAATTAACTTAGGCTTGACTAGAGACTGGGAATGGATGGGTCATTACACAAAGTAAAACTATTTCCCCTTGTTTATTCCCCCACCCATCTCCCACTGTTCCTCAGTGTCAACTGCTGGAAATGGCCCACCTTGATTATCACTACAAAAGGTCCCCCCTCGCACCCTCCCCCCGGCTCTCCTGCTGGTAATAGCTCACCTTAAGCGATCTCATTACAGTGTGTCTGGTAACACCCATTGTTTCATGTTCTCTATGTATATAAATCTCCCCACTGAATGCATCCGATGAAGTGAGCTGTAGTTCACGAAAGCTTATGCTCAAATAAATTTGTTAGTCTCTAAGGTGCCACAAGTACTCCTTTTCTTTTTGCGAATACAGACTAACACGGCTGCTACTCTGAAACCTGTCTTTAAAGTGTGATTAATTGATAACCAGTGGTGTCCCAGTTCCCTTAGTACATACTGCTCAATCTTTAAAATTCAAAAGGGCACAAGGCTATCAGCATTGCTTTTCACTTAATGCCAGGTTTAGTCTCAAATGGTAGGAGCCAATGTTTTTAATCTCCCTGCCCAGGGGATGAGCATATTGCTGCCAGGGATGATCCTGGGAAGGGAAACAGGATAGAGAGTTATGGGTCTGCTGCATGGCAGAATGGAATTTTACAACTAGGCTCTTCAGCAGGCATCCCTACCCACTGCAACATGACTCCAGATGTAGGGATGTGACCCATGAGGTTTCCAGGTTCTTGTGTGACAGATTTTGCACACTAGATTCATCTGAGTGCAGATGTGAGATTTGCACTATCCTCTTTACCTTGGACTTGTATTTTACCACTACTTTCTGTTCTGATCCATGCATGGGTGGGTAGGAAGCTGACCGGCCTCTTTACAGAATCATGCCATAGCCACTAGTATAGGGGATCTCCAGAATATTGCAATCAGCTCTGCTGCCCCTTGTTCTCTTTGGAGAGACACAACCATAGGATTGGAAAGGACTTCGTGGGTCACAGAATCCAGTCTGCTGCCATCATAGGCAACCCTCTCATATAATCTTGTTCATAAGCTTATCAAGTTGCATCTTAAAACTAGTTTGGTGGTTTCCCCCCACAACTCCAACTGTTCCAGGACCTCACACCTCTGATGATTAGAAACCTTCTTGTAATTTCTAGACTAAATTTATTCGTGGATAGTTTTTACCCATTTGTTCTTGATCCAACATTTTCCTTTAGCTTAAATAGCTCTTCCCTCTCTTTGCTGTTTATCTCCCTCTCTCCCTCCCTCTGGGTATTTATAGAAAGCAGTCAGATCTCTTCCGAGTCTCCATTTTGCTAGGTAAACAAGCCATACCTTTTTAGTCTTCTCTGTTAAGATAGGCTCCCCATTCCTCTGACCACACTACAGCCCTTCTCTGTACCTGTTCCAGTTTGAATTCATCTTTTTTGAACATGGGTGACCAGAATTGTACACAGTATTCTAACTGAAGTCTTACCAGTGCCTTGGCATTAATACTTCCCTGGTCCACATGATGCATCCTAGGACCACATTTACCTTTTTCACTGCTGTAAGTTTCACTGGCTCAAAGTTATCCTGTGGTCAACTAATACACCAAGGTCTTTCTTCTCTTCTATCATTTCCAAGTGAGAAGCACCCAACTTGAAGCAGAAATTCTTGTTATTAGTCCTAAGTGCATGATCTTGCACGTTATGCTATTCAATTTCATCCCATTTCTATTACTCCAGTCCTCAAGGTCATCCTGTTCTTCCTGTCTAATATTGCAATATGTCTCTGTATTGACAATGGTTCCCCAGTTTGTGTCATCAGCAAATTTCATTAGTGCATGCCTACTTTGATAAGTTCTCCCCTAGTGACCTCCCTCCAGCCTGATAGGTCTCTGTTCAGTACAATCTGATATCCGTTCCCCTCTAGCCAGTTCCTTACCCACCTAACAATTCCTGTACTAAGTCCCTCCTTCTCCAGCTTAATGATTACATTTCCCCTGTAGTATCAAGTCAAATGCTTTACGGAATCCCAGATAGATTAGATTTACTGTATTTCCTTTAACCTGATAACTGAGCTCTCTGACAGTCTGATGCATCCAACCTCTGCTGGCCCAGAAAAATGAATGCACCCACCTCTGTTGTCACTGTCCCCGCTCCCCAGGGCTAAGCCATGGCTTTACACACAAGGATCTGGTGCTTTCTCTGCCAGAGTGTGTGGAAGGGGCATTTCAGTGCCACACTGGGGGCTTTATGGGTTTAGAGCAAAGCCGTTTCTTGACATCTTCATATACCAACTGGAATATAAAACACTGTAAAGGAAAGTGAGGGCAGGGGTGAAAGTAACTTAAATGACTTACCAGTACGCAGGAGTCCTGAGCAGGAGGCGTGGCCTCAACCAGAAGGGGCGGGGCCTTTAAATCCCTGGGCTCTTTAAATTGTGATTTAAAGGGTCTGGGGCTTTGGCTGCAGTAGCGGCAGCTGGGAGCCCTGGCCCCTTTAAATCGCTGCAGGTGCCCCCAGCTACTGCCGCTCCCCTGGGGCTCCGGCAGCGGGGCTCCCAGCCGCCTTTGCTACCTGGGGGCTCCAGCAGGCTGTCTGGCTGCTGCTAGGAGCCCCAGGCCCTTTAAATTGCTGGCCTGAGGAAGCTGGTACGGTCGGCGGTGTACCGGCTTACTTTCACCTCTGAGGGGGGGTGACAAAGGAAATATCTGAAATACCCAGAGATGGGCTGCATTTCTTTAAATTGGCCTCCTCTCCTTTCCTGATAGGTCCACAGGCAAATTAAACCTCTTTGAAAACTGAGCCCTGAGGTCCTCCCCTTTTTAAACGTTTGCTCTCCTTTTGAGCACTTGCTACAGAGCTGGAAGGCCATATATCTGAGAGCAGAGCACCTTAATGAGTGAGGGTGTTGGGGTCATTTGACTAAGGAAAGAGACTCCTTGTAACTGAAGGGGCTAAGAGGGAGTTTTGTTACTGCCAACAGAGACCCCTGGTTGTAGAGCCAGGGGATCTTGTTACAGAGAAAACATCCCTGACTTTGCTGGGGGATTGTGTTACTGATTTCTGCTGGCCCAAGTTCTCAACTGTCCCAGATCAACCTCCATCAGGAATTCCAACACCCCAGAACAGCAGCCCAGGACCACAGTTGTTAAACGCTGAAAAGACGTCTTAGGTTGTTGGGTCTGTCTATCTGCAAGGGCGGGACTTAATTGTCTCTCTGGAGAGCTCATATGATATTAAACTGATGGGAAGTTTGATCTTATTCCATTCTGCAGTGCTGCCTATTTGTACATCGCTTTCTGAACTACACAGCACTGCAGGCAAGAACCACAGAGCAGCATCTAAACGTTAGCCTGCCACAACTCTTCAGGGCTCGCTTGCTCTCCTATTAGTGGAGATGCTGGACAGAAATCTTGGGGAGATAGCTCATAAAATCATAAGATAACATTGTTGGTTTTACCCGCATTCCAGTTCCCATCCCTCTCTCACCCAGTACCTGGTTCCCAAACCTAAGTGTACAACAAAATGTGGCTGTCACACTAAGGCGATTTAAGGATTATATTTTGGGTTTTAGGACTGGAAAAAGAGACAACGAATGTGCCTTGAACTCTAGCACACATAATACACTGAGAATAGCTACTGTACAGTATATCCAGTACTCAAAGTCAGCAAGAGGACCAAGGAGTACACGGAGTTTTACAAGGGTTCACAGGAGTTTAAAGGGGCCCAGAGGGATTGATCTTGAATAATTTTTACCCAGCAGGAACTGAACATCAGCAACTTCTCTGCAATTAAAAAAATCCTTACATTTTCACTTGAATAGGGACAAAATGGGCACAAAGATTGTAAGAGGGATGGGGAGGAGGTGGAGGGAGGAAGGGAAAAGGGGGAGAAAGCAGGAAGGGGGACAGTTAATTCTTGGGTATTACTCTGAGAGCCTTTATGCTCATTTCCCCATCTCCCTCTGTTCTCTGCTCCCTGGCTCAGTAATTTACAAGCTCTTTGGCATCTTTCTTGTTAGTCTGAGTACAACTGCATACCATCCTGGAGCCTGATCCTTCCCCCCCAAATGGTACAAGGTACTCACCTTCACTTCCACCCATCCTGTGGGATGAGTGGAAGCAATTGGGCCCCTGAAGCCTTAAAATTCTACATGCCCTCTTAGGGATTTTTGTCCTGCAGGCTGAATCCCATTGTCTTTTTCAGGAGCTCTGTTATACAGAGGTTTGAAGGCCCTATACGTCTCTACCTTCGTTCATATGTAACAGCGTGCAGTATTGAGAAGATGCTTCCAGTCACAGTACAGTTTAGTCGAATAAATATGCCATCTATCTATCCAGCCAAGGAATGTTAGTTAATGACAGAGGATGCATTTAGATTTGGTCTCCCAAACACTTAACTAATCAATCTATCTACTCATATGCTCAGCACTGTGATATCTAGGCATCCGTACAATAATCACTCTTGCCTGGATGTGCGCCATCTTTTCTGTTCCTCTCTGGCTGGGTTGTGGTCCTTTGGAGTAGGACTGATTGGAGAACAAAAATTCCATTTGGTGAAAACATTTCAAAGTTTCTACATTTATGTATGTTTTTCATTGGGAGAAAACAGACTCTCCCCCCCCTCCCCAAATGGGGGTGGGAGGGAGGGTGGAGTAGAGTGGAGTGGAGAGAAGAGAGAGATTCACTCACTCCAAAATAGCCAATAGCCCAGAGGTTAGGTTACCCATGTGGGATGCGCAGTACTAGGTTGAAGACCCTGCTGTGCTTGATACACAGGACACAGACTTTCTCTGGTTTTGATCAGAAATTCCATTTTGAACCAGAAGAACCTTCTGGACTAAAGTTTTGTCAAAACATATTTTTCTGCAAGAAGTTTTGGTTTTGACGAATCAGCATTTAGTTGAAAAATTTCTAACCAGCTCTATTTTGGAGCATTTTTGGAGGAAAATATCAGAGGGAAGGGAAAGTTTTGCCAACTATTTTGTAGCCTTATTTACTGGAGGAAAATCTATGCAAAGACTGCATCTTACATCATGTTCTAAATAGCATGAGACATGTAACCCCTTTCTTCTTTCCCAGGTAAGGGACAGCATATTTCAGACATTAAGACAAAATCTCAAGTCCAGCAGCATTATACAGCATTTTATACAGGATATGCTCTTTGAGAGTTCAGGAGTACTTGTGGCACTTTAGAGACTAACCAATTTATTTGAGCATAAGCTTTCGTGAGCTACAGCTCACTTCATGTGGCTGTAGCTCACAAAAGCTTATGCTCAAATAAATTGGTTAGTCTCTAAGGTGCCACAAGTCCTCCTTTTCTTTTTGCGAATACAGACTAACACGGCTGTTACTCTGAAACCTTTGAGAGTTCAGTATCTGTAGTCATAAGGAGGAGTGTGAGACACAGAATTTGGCCCTGGGTGATTAATAGGGCTCCAGAGAAGTTCAGGTGGTTTTTTATTCCTCTAGAAGTTCTCTGGCTTCAAAAATATTCTAAAACTTACATCCACAATGTTTTTTCCACAAAAGAAAAGATATCTTCCCTTTAAGGCCTTGAAGGTTTCTAGAGCCAGTGAAGTACCAGTGAGTTCTAAACTGTAGCATTTAGGTTCTCCTACCTTTATTAGCTCAGACTTGCAAAAATTTATTCTATTCCTGGTTGAAAGGACAGTCCTAAGAAGACAGCTGCCCACTATAAGTAAGATGAGGGGTAACAAAGGAAATCTGTGCTCATAAAGTATAGATAAGAGCTTGTAAACAGCCGTGTGAATGATCACTAAACATATTAGTCAGGCATGAACCCTGAATGGGATTGAGAAAGAATTTCAAATCCAATATCTGTGTTGCCAGATTCAAGCAAATGGGATGATACAGAAGTATGGAACATCCCCTCTCTGACAGTGGATACTGAGAAAGATATATGGTCACTTTGACAAATTCCCAGGCTCACTTAATTGAATCATTTATTGAATAACGGGCACAATTTATTCTGTACTTCACTGTCTTCAAACCAACCTACTACAGGCTATAAGGATTGATACTATTTACTCTTATTTCACCCCTTCCATCTAAAGGTCTCAAAGTGATTAACCAACAATTGATGATGCCTCTCATCACCCAGAGAAGTAAATATTATGATCCTTCCCCTGCTTTGAAACATGGTGAGAAAAAAGCCGGCACTTCCACCATGGAATTAATGTCTGTTTGGCTGATTCCAGTCTAGGAGTTATGACCAGACCAACTACAGAACAGGATGAACAGTCAGTGGTCTCCGGGGTAAATGTAGGGAGTTCTCCTGCATTCTTTATCCTGCATGGTGGTGAATACTTGTGTTTTGTTTTGTTTTTAAAGGAATACCCCAGACATGCCATTGAGTACGCACTATAATATCTGCAAAATTTGGTGGTGTAACAAGCTGTAAAACATCCATGCTAATTTATTAGCAGCTGCTCCCCATGTAACATTTGCCAAAGATACAGAAACATTGAGCTCCATTGCACAGCACCTTATTACACAGGGTACTGGAGCTGTATTCCTGCATGTGCAAAACGGGGCAAAGCTGCGGTTCCTCAGCTCAAACACAAACTTCTCCTAAGAGACTTTTCCAAGCATTTTTCATCAGCATCATATGATCAGGACTTAACTCTTTCCCCCCCTTGTACAGGATGTATTTCAAGTTAAACAGTCTACAGAGCTCCAGACATTAGGGGCTGCCTGGTTTTCATGGGATCAGGTTCTACACTCCTTAACTGAGCTAAACTCCCATGGGCTTCAAGGAGAACTTGGTCCCAATTTTTCACCTACTGTAAGATAAGCCCCTTGTGCTGGATTTCCTGAGCACTGCAGAGCTGCGGTGATGGAAGGAAAGGGGCAGAGCCAGCTCAGCTGTGCACGCAGTTATCTGGGGTAGTTAAGTATTGAGCAAGACGGTTGGCAAAATATTCAGACTTTTTTGTATAGATGACTGTGTGCGTGTAGGGGTGGCTGTTTTCCAGGTTTGCCTGGAACCTAGACACTATGCTATGGGGGTAACCTTGAGATACAGTTCTGGCGAAGATTCATAGTCACGTACTTACACCAGTTCTGTTTGCAGACAGTGGAGCAGATAAATAAAATTTGATTTAGAAGCTGGCTGAAGGCTGAGGAGCCATTACACGTACAGTACCTGAGCCAGACTCTCCCCTTGCTTTACCCTCTGGTAGCCCATAATCATCTAAACTTCAAAACTCACGTCTCCAGTGGGAGGGACTAATTTAGAAAGCAGTAAAGATGAGGGAGACTTAGAGCAATATCAGACAAATGTGTACTTGTAGTTTAATACTTGGAGGGGAAAAACAGACTCTGATTTTGGCTGAATACATAAAGACCAAGTCATGGACGAGGAGGTAATGGGCTTTGGGCCAGATCCTCTGGTGGTGTAAATCATCTTAGCTCTACAATGGATCTGTGCCAGTTAACACCAACTGAAGAGCTGAACCCCTTTTTATAAAGCTCTAGAGCAAACATGCGGTGTGATATTGCACAAATCTTGACATCTTGGTAGGACAAAGTCCTTGACAAACTAGAAGGAATTCAAAGAAGAACAACTAAAATTAAGATTGAGGAAATTGCTTTAGAAGGAAAGCTCAAAAGAACAAATCCTAATTTCTCTATCTGAACTCAAACACACATATCTCCACAGTATCTGGACTCTTCTTTCTCTGCTAACTATATAAGATAAACATCTGTAAGTACTTAAAGGGTGTAACCAAAAATCAAGGAGAGTGAGGAATTTTTCAAGGTTGCATGAAGGTGGTGTAATGAAATGAAATGGCATGGAACTCAGCAAAGGGAAACACGGGTTGAATATCAGGAAACGTTTCCTAGTAGTGAGCTCTAGTAAATGTGGAATCGTGTTCAAGGAAATGATGGAAACTCCACTGCTAGGGACACTAGCAGTAGCTTGGACAAAACACTGGGTAGCTTGCTGTAGGGAACAACCCTGCACTGGCTGGGGCATAGGCTAGGGAAACAAATTGAGCTGTAGAAGTTAGAGGGCCAAAGACTTCTCATTCTGTGACAATCACCTGGTCTGGTGTATCCATTTTCAGGCACCCCCTTCCATTAACGGGGCAATAGGTGTTTCTGTTCTTGGTTCTGATTTACATATGATAATCTATTGCTCTGTCTAGCTCTTGTCGTGCTCCAGGTCATTGTTCTGAAGCTTTTCCCCTTCTCAGGAGCCCCACAGTAAACTGGAAAGACCTATTCAGCCTGGGAGGCCGCCTAAATTATTTGCAAAAAGACGTTGCCAGCTGCGCACGGGAGCAACTTCCTCAATAGCCAGTAGTGGTAGATGTGGGTGCCCTCTAGTGGCCAAGAGAAGCCAGTTACACATAGAAAGCCACCTGTCCAAGCTATAACTTAAATTGCCACAATTCAGGTTATCTGTTCACCCTGAGCACCTGCAAGAATCATTAAGTAGACCTATTTATTTCTAAGGCCTAGATTGCAGGAAATAGGTGGGATGGAACAATGTCTTGAAAATATATTGTCTTTCCTCCAACACATTAAAAAAATCCTCCTCTATATGATCAAAAAGTACATTGAATATTCTGGTAGATGGATTTCCTACCTAGCAGATCTAATTGCTGGGGATGACCGATACTCGTTTTCTTGGTATTTTAGACTAGGCATATGCCAGGTATTTCATATCTGTAAAACTTCATATAAGAGCATGACTGAACTAAAAATATCTTTAAAGAGACGCTGTCAGTTAAGACCCATAGCTCACGTCTTGAGAAAAAAAGAGAAAAAAATCCATTGAAGACATTGGGATCAGATTCTTACCTGGTGTAAATGGACATAGCTCCACTGACTTCAGTGGTGCTGTGCTGAATTGTACCATATAGAATCTGGCCCTGATTTTTTCGGGGTGTGTGTTTTGTGTTTGGATTTAAACGTTGGGCTGCAAAAAGTGCAGGAGAGACATTAGTGTTCTGCTATAGCATGAGAACTGAAAATGTAAATGACTAGTCTATTTAATTGTCTAAACCCAGTGCGTTATTATCGATTATCTGTATTGCTGTAGTTCCCAAAGGCCCCAATCAGATTAGAGGGCCGCCTTCTGCTGTACAGATTTTAGGAAGGTGTGGTCCTTGCCCCAAAGAACTTGCAAAAACATAGATTTTAGTAAGAGACAGTATAGAAAGACGTGGCTCTGATCTTGGGGCTGTTCTGGAGCAGGTCCAGCCCCGGGCACAAACTGCAACAGCCACAGGACTGCTGTAAATTACTCCCGTTGCCAGTGACCTCAGGGAGTGTTTCAGCAGTGGAGAATTGCTGGCGTGCAGATACAACTGGTCGCATTCTCTTTTCCCTAGCCATGCCCTCTGCACCAATGGCTGCGAGGAGGGTGCGGTAAGAGCCTCACTAGCAGCGCTACTCCACTCAGGAACACTTTTACACAGGGGGGATGTGGTTAAACTGAGTTCAGGGCTGTTTTGCACTATCAGAGTGGCACAAAGCAGACTTAATATCTGCCCCATTATTTTCAATCTGACAGTCCTTCATTTCCCTTCATTTCCGCCATCCATTCCATATTGTTTTACATTAACCTTGTAAGCTCTTTGGGGCAGGAACTGTCTTCTATTACATGTCTGTAATAGCACAACGAGGCCCCTGTCTGGGGTTTATAGGTGTATTGTTAGAATAATAATAAAAATAATATTGTGCCAGATTTAGAAATTATAACTAAGACATTTTAGAAAACCTTTAAAAAGTTCTAAAATGGTTTATTTTCTCCACATAGTAATGTTGTAATTAGAGCTAAAAGTTTTCAATTTTTTTGTCAAAAATTGAAATTGTGATTGAAAAAATGACCACAAATCTTGTTGAATTTTTTTTCCAGTTTTTTGATTGGATGATATTTTAATCTTTCAAAAAATGTCCCTGAAATTCTAGAAAACTAGTTAAATTTTTTTTTAATCATGTTCATAAGATTTTTACTGCTTTTTTTAAAAACCAGCTCTAAGTCCTGATACTAAAGATCTGATATGTTAGGGATGATCCAGGGCCAGAAGTAATGGCCATTTATCCCATTGGCAAAGTGGCAAAATTTCCTTTTCTAGCTCTGACAGGTAATGAGATGTTTGACTTTAAATGATCACTGGTCCAAGGCTGAATATTACACATTCTGAACCTCAGGTCAATGCAGTTTTGTGCAGGACAGAAGGGAACGATTAAAAGATAAAAAGAAAGATGGCTGTTTGAAGATGCTGAAATGTGTGGAATGTTAAGAGGAAGATCAATCCGTGAACAGGTAACGTGGTCAAAGATGCATGGAAAATGCAGTGCATCATATAACAGTTTGTCATATTTGTATCCCAGAGAGATAAGGCATATGTGAGCATAGTTGTACTATATGCTGTGTATATATATAATTATCTATTTAGGTAGATACATAAACTACATCATAAAATGGTGTGTTTATAAACATTTTCTGAATACTTAGACATGCCTGGTGCATTTAGTGGCATAGTAGATGCATTCCAAATTAGTATACCTGGAATGTTCACCAGGAGCCAGCCAGTCAATTAGTTACTTATGTTAACTAAGGAGGTTCAGGATTCAGTGAGTGTCCCATTGACCTCAAATGAACCTTCTCCATCAATTACCTACTATCTCATAATGAGATAATATCAAGTAGTTCCATCTACCCTCTCGCTCAGTCCATATCCCCGACCTGGAAAGTTGGTGGGTGGGAATTTGGCTCTTGGCATCACTCAGCTTTACCTCTGGAAGGCTCTCAGGTTAGAAAGGGAAATATAACAAAGATGACACAAGAACCCAGCTATAATCACAGCTATGGTGATGTTTACTTGGCTTGGAAAGAATCTACTGCTACCTTCCTCTGAAATGCTCTCTTCATGAAGGTTATGAGATAAGGCATGTGGATCCTAGAATTGCCTCCGATTGTAACTGCAGGGTTGGAATTCATGTGGGAATCAGATTTCAGTGTCATTGTCTCTCATCACAGACTCACAAGGGGCTTTATTATTTATTTATTTATATAGCTCTTGATCTAAAGTTGATGGGAGTTTCCATTGACTTTAATGGGCTTTGGTTTAGACATATAGCATATGTATTTCTGTAGCATCTGGGTGTAGCACATATGAAAAACATGAATGATAACAGACAATGAAAGGAAGAAAAGGATTGAAAAGAAACTGCCTGGAATTGGGCAGAGTGCTGGCTGAGAAGACAAGCTTTGCACCCTGCTCTGAAGCAAATAAATTCATGCTCAGGTAGGCTTCCGAGAGAGACATTTCCATACCAGGGGTGTTCCACCGACAATGCCCTAAAAATGCACACCTAGGGTATTTAGGTGCAATATTTTCACACCGCTTGAATTCATTTATAGGAAAAGATAGATACTGCTACTATTTCATCTGCCACAGGCATCCACAGCATCACTGGCTTGGCTACTTATTAATGCACAAAGGAATGCATGAATGCGTTCTTCAAAACATAGCAAGTCCAGTACCTCCCCAGAAGTACACATCTGCACTAAAAACACTGTACAAGAATTGACACTTGTGTGTCAGGAACTGAATGAATAATTAATTTCAGGAACTTTCAAAATGTTTCTTCAGAACTATTAGAAAACTTGTTCCTTTAAAGACAGCTTAGTCCGGTGACATGGCAGGGCACAGCTGAATTCTTTTAAATGGCATTGTATGGCACAGGGAAGAAACTGATCAGAGAAGTTAGTTGTCTCCTTTAGATCTGGAGTTCGCACCAAAACAAAGCCTGTAAACAAGCGAAGAACACATTTGCTGCTCTCTCCTTTTGTCAGTGACTTCCTTTGTCACATTAATTGATCTGATCTACAGCCTCTTAGTATTATTATTTCTTGCTATGCTGTTACTTTTACAGCATTTGCAATAGGTCCAATGCCCACTGAAGTCAATGCCCATCAAAGTAGCATCTGAGTGCCTTCCTTGTAAAATCATTAGCACTTGTGAAGATCCTTGTAGACTTCATGGAATTTCTGGCTTGCCTCCTTTTGGGGGGTAAAAACTCTGTGGAGAATGAGGGAGTTTTCTACATGTTTTTATGAATATCATATGCACCTCAGTTCACCGGCTTAATATTATCCTGCCTGAATGCCTGGGGTAAATCAAGAGGCTGTTAGGAATTTCAAACAGGAAAGAAAATAATGGTAGAGATAATGTACCTGGGGATAATAATGTCAAGGGAATTAAGATAACCATGACTAGGCCATTAAATGGGAAGATGCCATTTTCTGGGCATCCGCAACATTATACAGGTGTCTTGCAAAGGCCAGACCCTAGAGATTAAAAAGGGCCATAAACAGTTAAGAACCCTGTCCGCGACATGAAGAGTGGAGGAATGGGTGGGGGCAGTGGCTGAAGATGACCCTTGGAGAGGGAGTCACTGAGAGAATGCTCCAGTGCTGCCTCTCCCAGCCTAGGAGAAGGGAGCTTGGGCTGAGTGCAATTTACCCAGCACTTGCAAGGAAAGAATAAAGTTTAGGTAAGAACCAGGTGTATGACCTTTTGTTGTTTTATCCCTTTGCCCTGCATGCTATGCACTGTTGGGTGAATAAATTATGCTTTATTTTGAAAAAGTTGGTTTTGAGTCACTGTAATCAGCAGCTGATCACAGGCATCCTGAGGAAAAGGGCTTAGAAATGCCAACACAGTTGGGCCTGTCCTGTTAGCACAGCTGGTATAGATGTGGGAGTTGGGCTAGGAGTGTGGTGGGGTGCTGCAGCCCAATCTAAGAGAAGACTAGAGAAGGGGGAAGGTAGTAAAACCTGCCCCAGAGTGGTGGTATTGAGAAGGATTCAAAGGGGTCCAAACTGCAGCTCACCCTGTGACTATGACACTCTCCTTGGAGTATTTTTGATTGTTTGTGTTGATTTGTTTCAGGATTTTATTTTATTTTTATTTTGTAAAAAATGTTTGTTGGGAAAGATGGGATGTCAGGGTTTTGACTGTCCTCCATGGAAAGGCTTTTTCAAAGAGGAAGGTTTGGCAGCATCTCATAGTCAGTCAGACTCTTGATTTTAAAATGTACAGGCAACTGAGTTGGAAAACAGAAAACTCACAGAGATGGAACTGGGAGGCTCTCACCTTTTGTGGTTTCTGGCATCAGGAATAATCTCATTATTTCACACTTAAATCTTTGCAGTCCCACCAGACTGCAAATTAAACTGGGACAGGCTTGGCTGGGACTCAACCAGGAGACCTCCAAGGAAAACTCATGGTGCTGAAAGAAGTGATGTTGGTAACTCAGTAGGTGGTGCTCTTCCCTTTTTACAGTGGTGAATGACTTTGCGTGTGGCTTATGAGAAGTGAATAATTTCCAGTTTGCAGAGGCCAACAAAGTTCTAGAGCCAGTCACTGCTGCCTCTGAGTCTGTTCTGAACCATTACCTCAGCACAGAGTTGGGGAACAGCGTGCTGCTGGAAGTCCTGCCTTTCTGATGAGAGGTACTGAGTAATTACAATGATTAAAAATCCCACAGCACATTTTGCATTTGTTATTTAGCCTCTGTCCTGGCCAAATTCCAAATGGGGTAATTCCGTTCTGCTGCTCTAAATTTTCCTCCGACATTTTCATTAGATACGCTGTTCTTTTTCACTTGCTGGCCTAAAGCAGTGTGTATTGTTGCTGTTAAACAACTGCCATGATTGACTCCAAAGGTGGCTGCATTTGAGTGGTGGCTGAAGTAAAATCTGCAATTATAGGCTCTGATTCTGCAACATGCTGAAGGCCTTAGAATCCCATTGACCTCAGTGAAAATGAGGGACATCAGCATGATTCGGGTGCCGCTTGGCCCCCTGCAAGTTTGGCACCCTAAAATGTTTGGGGATCTTTGGCATGGATGGCATGGTGGGAAAAGTAAAATATTATTAGATACAGTTTCACTGTTTGCAAAAATGCAGCTTATCGTAATTGCTCTCCTAGCCATTAGTGGACATCCACTAAGGCCCTACTGTATGTGAAGAAAAAGAAGAGAAGGCAAATGGGTCGGAAAGTGTGCCCTTTACTAAAGAGCCAGTCCTTCCCTGATCGTTTCACATGGGATGGGGACAGCTGAAAATTCTCACACTTTCCTGTTGCTGGATCAGATTCCACCGAAGGAGAGAGGCCAGGGTGTCCTGGTGAAATATCTCAATAGGCTCAGACCCCTCCTGACAACAGGTCAAATATTCTGGGTCACATAGCTGAGGTCCTCGTGATGAAACTCAATATTATGATGGATCAAGTGCTCCCCGCCACATGCAGCTAACATGGTCCTGCACTGACAGGCTTGCTACGCTCAGCAGATGGTTGGGGAGAGCTGAGTTTTTAACCATGACTATTCCACAAGACCCAGACAGTGGTGATGGAGGAGGCTGGTCAATAACCTCGGCTCCACTTAGAAATTTGCCATTAACTACTGATTGCAAGCTAAAGGGCCAGGATGGGGAAGTGGGAGAGGGAAGGGGAATACAGAGCTGGGGACAGCTAGATTTCTTCCAAGAGGAGGGAGGATAGGGAAAGGAATTTTTTATTTTAGGAAAATGGCTGGTGTTCCTGTGCATTCTGAGGATTAGCTCACACAGAGCTGAGAAAATGGCTTTTAAAAAATGCTTGGCCTGATGTGTCCAAGATGAGAAAATGCAGTTGTGGCATTTTCATCTTGACCAGTGCCAGAGCCTGAAATGAAAACCTATTAAATGGCTAAGTTGGGATAGTGAAAAGAGTAAATATACATAGATTTAAAAGCAACTGACAAAAATCCCAGTCAAGAGGACTGATCCTGCACCAAGAATGTGAAATGGTCTGTCCCTTCTTCCAGAAAAACAGCCTCCCACCCAGTCACCTCCTAACCCAAGATCCATTTTCAAAGCTGGAATAGTTTAAACTGCTTTCTGCTGCAGAGACCCAACTAAGCCCAGGATTCCATCATTTTTCAATAAAAATAGGTTATCCTCTGACATCTATGAAAGGTGAAAGTGTTGCCAAGCACCAAGTTGCCAAGTGCCATCATAATTTGCCTCTTGATTGTTTTGAAATCCCATTAGCTGGATTTCGTTCTCCCGTTGTGCTTCATATCTTCATCTGCTCAAAATGAGATGACTTGGCTGGTTGGGAGACTCTTCTGCACTGTGGAAGTGGCACTTAAAACTTTACAAACATATTCTCCGCTTCCCGATGAGAAGCACATTGCAGCCTGAATTCTTTAACGTCCTGAAAGTAATGTGGAAAAATGAGATTTAACAGTGAAACCCAATGCTATTTTTACTACAGAATTGCTGTTTCACCTAATAAAATGTTCAGAATTCCTAGAACTTCTATGGCCTCATGAAACTTAATGGCCTCTTTATTTTAGTCTTAATAATGTGATATAATTCCAGTCTTGATGATGACGATGATTGATGATGATGATACGGTAAATGCTAGATAATACTGGTTTTTTTGCCAAGTGAATCTAGTGCTGATGAAGGGTGCTTGATGCTGGGCTGATTGCAGGGAAGACTGATGGGCTGTACGTAATCAGATAACAATTTCTGCAACAGCACACGCAGCGTGAGAATTCCCCATTCATTCCCTGCCAGTGTGTATCATACTTGACGCAGAAGGGGGAGGTTTAGGGGAAAGTGTCTGTGGCTCATTGAAATCTTGGTCTCTCTGCTGAGACTACTGACAAGAGTGGCAATTAATGACAGTTGTGATGGTGTGTTTTTGTGGCCTGTCCATTTGGAAATGAATGGAGGTCAACAAATCAGCTAAAACACATCACTAAAGAGCCACCTGCTGAAGATGACTTTTCATCACCATCACCCTGCCTCGTGTCACAGTCCCCAGGTAGGCTGTGCCTTTTGAGCCCCTTTTCCAGTTTCCTCAGTGCATTCCTTTCAAGTGATAGGCCAATGCCTTCCCTTGGATGGGACCCCATGATCCAACCACTCTTTGACGGGTCTTTGGGTCACAAACCCCTGGTTACCACCCATATTTCCCTGATGATCCAAGTTTGGGTTTGGCTCTGCTGTGGATTTTCCTCTAGAAGCCTGTAAAATGAGTTTGCAGTGGCACAGAAATAGCATCTTCAAAACAAAGTATTTATTTGCCAAAAGGGACACACATTGTCAATGGGTTAAAACAATGAATCCCATATGCATATTTTCTTACCAAAGATTAATCTCTCTATCCCTAGCTCAAGTAGGTCCAGTTTATTCACATCTGTAGCTGGGAGAAGCAGACTGTCCTGTTCACAGCATTGTCTCTCTCTGCCTATGGGTATGTCTACACTACAGCTGGAAGGTGTAATTTCCAGCTCAGATAGATATACCCACACTATCTCTGGTCTAGCTAGCACGCTAAAAATAGAAGCAGAGCCGTGGTGGCAGGACAGGCTAGCCACCCAGAGTACAATACCATCAGAAACCCTAGGTATGTACTTGCGGGGCTAGCTTGTCATGCCACCATGGCTATGCTTCTATGTTCAGTGTGCTAGGTTGAGCAGAGCTATCATGGCAATATGTACCTAAGCTGGAAATTATACCTTCCAGCTCTAGTGTAGACGTAGGGTTAGCCTCAGCCTGATGACAGCCCTTTCTCTTCCTTTTCTGCCTAGCTGAACATCCTTACGGTTTTAACATTCTCTCTGATCCTAGGTTTAGTCCTGGAAAAGTAAACCTTGCTGGTTGGGTTGGAGCCCATCTGAGCACATTCCCCAATTAATAGCTCTGCCATTGTTTCCTGAAGGACCCCAGGTATTCTCTGGGATGGTATCTTATCTTTGCCATGGTTTTGTTTCTTGTTGGTTTCTCTAGCCACACTTCTGATTTAACTTTATGCAGTCAAGCAGGTACACTGAGGTATATATGTATGTGTGTGTCTATAGACACACACACAGCTCCCTCATTCTCCACAGCTAGATTCAAAGCAGTGAGCAGAAGGGAAAAGTTCTGTAGCCCTTTTTGCTACTAATCCCCAGAGCTATCCTGCCTTCCAAATCATGTTGGTTTTGAATCCTGAGCCCAGTCTCCAGACTAAAGCTGAGATTGGTCTGGATGATGGAGATGCTGCACCTGAGGAGTGGCAGATATTAAGCTTGAGAGGAGTAAAGTGGGCAGCTCCCCTCTCCAAAATACATAATAATTAGTTTATTTGCTGTCTGTTCTTGAGGCAGCAAGATAACTGATCCAAAGGGACCCAGTCATCTCCTAGGTACTCCTAAGGCGCAGGTGACTGGATCTTTTCTGATTCAGTGAAGCAGAAGTCAGACTTGTCCCTCCAGGTAGTTATCATCCTGCCCAGGGAATCACCACAAGTTCCTGAGTTTTGGTTGTCAACCACTATTCTAAAATGGATTGCCACTAATGATGGATGAACCTCAAAAGGTTTGACAGTGAACAGCAGAAGTGGTGAAAGGTAAATCAGATTTTCCTTTTTTCAGTTTTAATGGTGTAAGTTACTTTTAGTAACCTCTAATCCAACAGCTTTCATCTAACTGTTTTCGCCAGAGGGCCAAACATGTTATTCTTTGTGGGGGGAGGGAGAGCTCAGTGGTTTGAGCATTGGCCTGCTAAACCCAGGGTTGTGAGTTCAATCCTTGAGGGGACCATTTGGGATCTGGGGCAAAAATTGGGGATTGGTCTTGCTTTGAGCAGGGGGTTGGACTAGATGACCTCCTGTGGTCTCTTCCAACCCTGATATTCTATGAATTGACCAGGAACTCTCATGAGAACAGGTTCTTTTTGTGATATTTTGGGGAATTCTTATTTCCAATAAGAACTCTGAGGAGCACCTGAAACTGGAATAACAGGGGATGCTACAGGACAGGACTGAGATGTGGGGGCCCAGGACTGTGCTAGCTGGAGGTGAAGCAGGACAAGATCGGGGCACGTTCATAGAACTGTGTGGGATTCAGGACTGAAACAGCAGATGGTGGAACAGCAGGCTGTGCTGCAGGGCCCATCCGTTGGCAGAACCCTGCGCGTGAATCTGTTAAGTTGTCACAGCAGCTGCCTGTACCTGTCTCAGGCTAGTGCTATCAGTCTCTCCCTTCATGAGCAGCAGTTTCACAAAGCAATGTTCTGTATTGTACCAAATATTGTCAACAGCAAGAAAATAGGCTAATTTTATATGGTTTTAAATATGATGCATATTTTGTGATGTACATTCAAATTCTAAACTAGGGTGTAGTTATGGTGTAAAAATGGCTTTTCCTTGCTCAGCAGATCTGCTGCTCCCTGTGTAGATTCACAATCATAGCTGCTCACTCTTCTCACACAATTGTTCACTATTTGTCATTCCTGTAGTGTAGCCCAACCCCACTTTGAGTCTGTTCTGTCTTGTGCATTTTCAGTAGCACTGTTAATTACGTACCAGTTGCAGAATCTTTATTACTGCTGGTAATGCACAAGCCAGAAAGAACCCAGACGGACTGACTGGGGAAAGGATGCTGTTTTACCTTGCAAGTGAGCAAAATTGGTCTGAGAGTCTTGAAACGCAAATTCTGGGCTTTACAAAGCAAAATCAACTCTAGCTCTCCAGCATGCTGCTCCTCAACAGAAACTAACCCAGGTAATCAGCCCCAGAATTAATGAGTAACCCTACTTCAGCAAACCTTTTGTGTGCAGTCCCAGTGTATACAAGCAAACCCGACAATAACAAACCAGAGACGTGCATACCAACAGGAAAACAAATGTTTGGGGGAAGATTTTGATTTTAGTCTTCGGAGGAGTTAATATAAAAGAATTTAGAAAAACATTCTAAGATTATGAAGAATGGCCTTAGTTGTGTCCTCCTTATAAAGTGTTTTTCACCTTATTTTCCCTCCCTTTGCTGGAGGAATCTGTGTGGTATGGAGGTCATAAGAGAGATGATGGTATTTTATGCCCGGGAGCCCTACTTTCCAAAATAGCTCATTTGTGAGCAGCTGTCAGGGGCAGGCGGTTGGGGACTTCCCATAAATCCAGCTTATGAGAAATCCTAATAAAAAGTTCTACCTCAACTCACGTACCTCTGCAGTCACAGGGGGTGGGAGAGGCAGCAGGAGGTGGAGGGGGTTACATAAAGCATGCTGTTGCCAGAGCAACTCACCTCTCAGGTCACTGCTGCTCAAGGAGAGCTAGTGTCTGAGTGTCCCAGCCCCTGGATGTTGGAATCTCTCTCAGACAGGTTTCAGAGTAACAGCCGTGTTAGTCTGTATTCGCAAAAAGAAAAGGAGTACTTGTGGCACCTTAGAGACTAACCAATTTATTTGAGCATAAGCTTTCGTGAGCTACAGCTCACTTCATCGGATGCATACTGTGGAATGCAGACAGTCTCTCTTCAGGAGGCACTCCCAGGTTTGTCTGGGGGAAATGACAGGCAACTACCACACTGAGCCATACTTGCTTGCTTTTCATGAAAGGCCACTGATTCAAAGTGGCTGTCCCCTGGACCAGAGGAGGTAATAGCAATGGTGTGACCAAGTGTGTGGTGGTACAGGCAGATGCTGCACAAAGATTGGGAAGCTTGGGTCAGACTCAGCTTTCAGTTACGCTACGGTAAATCCTAACTAATTCTGTCAAAGTCATTGGAGTCATTCCAGATTTACATTGGTATGATGGAGATCAGAATGTGGCTTAAGTGAGTTACTCCAGATTTACACCAGTGTCACTGAGATCAGAATCTGAACCCCTGTGCTTGCCACTGCGTGGTATTCTAAAAAATGTCCTTTAGAAGAGGTCTGTAGATTGTAAATGGACTCTAGAGCTTGCCAATTCTAGATTGCTGGTACAGTGTGAACCCAGCTGAAGTTGGTAATGACTAGGGAACTGTCAATTATCGTGTATGAAAATTTGCCCAATTCCTTTTCAGCACCCTCCAAATTCTGCTTTTCCATGTAATTGCTCACAAAAGTGGCTTATGCAGCAAAATGTGGGAATTCAGGGTTTCATGTGAAAATCAGTCTTTCTGTCTGAATTTCAGTATATCAGTAATTTCTACATGTAAAACTTCAGAAATATTGATTTTTTTTGCTCAAAAGTAAGCTGATTTTTGTTTTGTTTCCCCTCCATATTTTTTTAGTGAAAGAGGGCTGATTTTTTTTTGTAGAAATGTGTGAAAATGTGAAATCAGATTTATGTATTTATTTTGCAAAATTGCAATGAAACGTAAAATTCTGATTTTATGGTTTTCCAGTTTCATTGCAAATCTTTCCTACGGCCTGAAAATTGGTTACTCTTTGATGGCAGTTTGGTAGACCGTACAAAGTGAGGCTCCAATCCGGCAAAGAAAGTTGCTTGGGCAGACCTCTGCACCCGCCTGGATACTTCATAGGTACAGGGTCCAAGTTTGTTACTCTTGGGCAGTTCCCAGTGGACAAGTGTCTCCATCACAAAAAACACTGACACAAATGGGACGCATTGGTTTGGGAGAGGGTAAACAAGATGATTGTTTGGGATGCATCTCTTTCCCCTGTATGTGGGCTCTTCGTGCTTCCCCTCCCGCTGGTGTGATACTGGTTTACATCAGGTGATTGTTTTAAAACGTACCTTTGTAAGGAATAGGGATAAAGAGAAAGCAAAGATTCTCTTTTAGGGACCTCAAAGGCCATGTCTGTGCGAGCCCCTCTGCTCTCTGTTCAGCTTATCAGTGGCTTGCACTGGCATACCTTCCTGCTTAACAGAAATCAAAAGAGTAAAAACAAAATGCACCTCCTAACGTTGCACAGTAACAGTATTGGGGTGAATGCTGTGCTGGTGAAAGGTGCTGGACTGACATTCCTGGAAACCACACAGACCAGTAGTAGTGGGAGTTTCCCCTACACTGCTCTCCAACATGCCCTCTGCTTGATCTATGGGTGAGAGACTATACCAGTCTCTGTGACCCATACAGTCTTTCTTCTTTCTGTTAAGAAAGCCATTTAGTGCCCTTGAAATGTCCCTTCATTTTTGATATTGCCCTGCAGTGCTTTGGAACAATGCTGTGACCATTTATGAGTCATGGATATTATGTCCAGGAGGAAAGGAACTGAGACCACCAAATCATTTCACGTAGGCCTCTCCCCACTGCAATAATGGGTTCTCTAAAAATGCATAGGTAGATTTGGCAGGCCATTGAACAGCCAACCTTCCACACAAGCTTCCTCGTGGCTGGATTTTACTAAAACTAGACAAGCCATTTACAACGCACACTTTGCTTCTCTACAAAAGAAAAAGGACACTAAACTTTCTAAACTACTACATGCTACAAGGGGCCACAGCAATGGTTCCCTCAACCCACCTAGCAATATTGTTAACCTATCCAACTATACTCTCAGCCCAGCAGAAGCAGCTGTTCTATCTCGGGGCCTCTCTTTCTGCCCCTCCACCCCCACGAACATGATACAGTTCTGTGGTGACCTAGAATCCTATTTTCGACGTCTCCGACTCAAGGAATATTTCCAAAATACCTCTGAACAGCATACTAATCCACAGAGGTCTCCCTACCAACACTACAGAAAGAGGGATTCTAGGTGGACTCCTCCTGAAGGTCGAAACAGCAGACTGGACTTCTACATAGAGTGCTTCCGCCGACGTGCACGGGCTGAAATTGTGGAAAAGCAGCATCACTTGCCCCATAACCTCAGCCATGCGGAACGCAATGCCATCCACAGCCTCAGAAACAACTCTGACATCATAATCAAAAAGGCTGACAAAGGAGGTGCTGTTGTCATCATGAATAGGTCGGAATATGAACAAGAGGCTGCTCGGCAGCTCTCCAACACGAGTTTCTACAAGCCATTACCCTCTGATCCCACTGAGAGTTACCAAAAGCAACTACAGCATTTGCTCAAGAAACTTCCTGAAAAAGCACAAGATCAAATCCGCACAGACACACCCCTGGAACCCCGACCTGGGATATTCTATCTACTACCCAAGATCCATAAACCTGGAAATCCTGGGCGCCCCATCATCTCAGGCATTGGCACCCTGACAGCAGGATTGTCTGGCTATGTAGACTCCCTCCTCAGGCCCTACGCTACCAGCACTCCCAGCTACCTTCGAGACACCACTGACTTCCTGAGGAAACTTCAATCCATCGGTGATCTTCCTGATAACACCATCCTGGCCACTATGGATGTAGAAGCCCTCTACACCAACATTCCACACAAAGATGGACTACAAGCCGTCAAGAACACTATCCCCGATAATGTCACGGCTAACCTGGTGGCTGAACTTTGTGACTTTGTCCTTACCCATAACTACTTCACATTTGGGGACAATGTATACCTTCAGATCAGCGGCACTGCTATGGGTACCCGCATGGCCCCACAGTATGCCAACATTTTTATGGCTGATTTAGAACAACGCTTCCTCAGCTCTCGTCCCCTAAAGCCCCTACTCTACTTGCGCTATGTTGATGACATTTTCATCATCTGGACCCATGGAAAAGAAGCCCTTGAGGAATTCCACCATGATTTCAACAATTTCCATCCCACCACCAACCTCAGCCTGGTCCAGTCCACACAAGAGATCCACTTCCTGGACACTACAGTGCTAATAAACAATGGTCACATAAACACCACCCTATACCGGAAACCTACTGACCGCTATTCCTACCTGCATGCCTCCAGCTTTCACCCTGACCACACCACACGATCCATCGTCTACAGCCAAGCTCTGCGATGCAACCGCATTTGCTCCAACCCCTCAGACAGAGACAAACACCTACAAGATCTCTGTCAAGCTTTCTTACAACTACAATACCCACCTGCAGAAGTAAAGAAACAGATTGATAGAGCCAGAAGAGTTCCCAGAAGTTACCTACTACAGGACAGGCCTAACAAAGAAAATAACAGAACGCCACTAGCCGTCACCTTCAGCCCCCAACTAAAACCCCTCCAACGCATTATTAAGGATCTACAACCTATCCTAAAGGATGACCCAACACTCTCACAAATCTTGGGAGACAGGCCAGTCCTTGCCTACAGACAGCCCCGCAACCTGAAGCAAATACTCACCAACAACCACATACCACACAACAGAACCACTAACCCAGGAACTTATCCTTGCAACAAAGCCCGTTGCCAATTGTGCCGACATATCTATTCAGGGGACACCATCACAGGGCCTAATAACATCAGCCACACTATCAGAGGCTCGTTCACCTGCACATTCACCAATGTGATATATGCCATCATGTGCCAGCAATGCCCCTCTGCCATGTACATTGGTCAAACTGGACAGTCTCTACGTAAAAGAATAAATGGACACAAATCAGATGTCAAGAATTATAACATTCATAAACCAGTCGGAGAACACTTCAATCTCTCTGGTCACGCGATCACAGACATGAAGGTCGCTATCTTAAAACAAAAAAACTTCAAATCCAGACTCCAGCGAGAATCTGCTGAATTGGAATTCATTTGCAAATTGGATACTATTAATTTAGGCTTAAATAGAGACTTGGAGTGGCTAAGTCATTATGCAAGGTAGCCTGTTTCCTCTTGTTTTTTCCTACCCCCCTCCCCCCCCAGATGTTCTGGTTTAACTTGGATTTTAACTTGAAGAGTGGTCAGTTTGGATGAGCTATTACCAGCAGGAGAGTGAGTTTGTGTGTGTATGGGGGTGGGGGGGATGTGAGAAAACCTGGATTTGTGCAGGAAATAGCCCAACTTGATTGTCATGCACATTGTGTAAAGAGTTGTCACTTTGGATGGGCTATCACCAGCAGGAGAGTGAATTTGTGTGGGGGGGTGGAGGGTGAGAAAACCTGGATTTGTGCTGGAAATGGCCCACCTGATGATCACTTTAGATAAGCTATTACCAGCAGGACAGTGGGGTGGGAGGAGGTATTGTTTCATATTCTCTGTGTATATATAAAGCCTGCTGCAGTTTCCACGATATGTATCTGAGGAAGTGAGCTGTAGCTCACGAAAGCTTATGCTCAAATAAATTGGTTAGTCTCTAAGGTGCCACAAGTCCTCCTTTTCTTCTTCCAGCTAGGACTACCACTTCATGGGGTATTCATGGCTCCACCCCTGTAATCCTGACCCTGCACTCTGACCCCACCATCTATTTGGTATGTTTGTGGTAGGGGCCCCTCTCCTCTTGCAGAGAAGGTAGGACAGTGGTATAGGGGCTTGTTGTACTCTCAGGAGTGGTAGTTGGGCCTCTATTGCACGAGGGAGCAGAAAGGGTTCCAGCTTTCATGCAGAGAAGCAGCCATCATAGCACTGGGACCCCAACACTTACACCAGCTGCTGGTGTATCTTTTTGGGAGGGTGGGCTGGAACTGCTGCCTCTTCTCCTGCTACTCAGAGTCCATGGCCGTTAAGAGCTGTGGGTCTTGGAAGTACTTCCCACTGAGATGCTTGGAGCAGCTCACCTCTCTGAGCTATGGTTTCAGGCTGTCTGCAGATTCAGGTAATTGTCACTGCATTCGTTACACTCAGATCACATTTTTATGGCTAGAAATAAATGTTGAAATAAAATTAAAGCTCAGATGCCAATAAGATCACATGACTCCAGGATCCTCTAGGATCTGGGGCCCTAGACAATGACCTATAGTCTTTGCCTTAATCTGCTTTGCCAGACGAAACAGATCAGTATTGAACTGGGATAGTTTAAATCCAGCAATGTAAAGGAGAAAATCTGTCTAGTTTTGTCCCATCCCTGATCCCCTGAGCCATTCACTCCCCATCCACGCAGCATTAACATATCACTTGCCTTTATTTCCCATGATCAGATCTGTTGAGAAACAAATTGCTCCTTTTTAAAAAAAACTTGAGCCCTGTACACCTTCAGGATTTAAACAAATTCCCCCTGAGAGCTTACTCCTGCCTCCCAAAGCAGATTCACCCAGGGAAAATGCACAGGTCCAACTACCTTACAAAATGTCCAACTAGCTTACAAAAGCCACCAGAAGGCAGTTAACATCAGAGCTGGAAAATCAAGAAGCAGCATATCTCCCTCTCATGGCTGGAGCTGGTATGACTGCTCTCTACTGAAGCTATTCTCAAGGCTCCACAAATTGCTGGAAGTTGATGCTTAGTTACTGAAAGAAGGGGAGGGGGGAAGGAGAGTGAGAGGCTCTGAGTGACCACAACAAATCACTCCCAAATGTTACTAAGAAAAATAAGGAAAACTTTTCGGCTTCAGAGCTCTTCACTAGCTGACTGAATCCTGGTGAGGTAAAGAGGTCAGTATTTCCCACAGTGTAGAGATGGGAAAACTGAGGAGCAGGGAGGCTAAGTGAGCTGTCTAATATCATGAAATAATTTGGAGTCAAAGATGGGGTTAGAATTTAGGGGTTCCTGGCTTCTTGGCCTATATTCAGACCATCACCTCTGCCCACCCTTTCTCTGTTCTGCTGGTGACTGCAGCAGGGTTACCAACTGTCAAGATATTTTCTCAGCTCTCAAAGATTTCCTGTGATTTGTAGCGGCTGCTCATGATCTGCCAGCTCAAGCGTCCCATCTGAGCTGCTCGTGAGGCAGCAGTTCTGGAGGCTGCTGTTGGCACCCTGAGCTGGTGGCCCTGGGGCACAGTTCTCCCCTGCCACTGCTAAAGGCTGCTATTCCCAGGCTCCTTCCCTCTGAAGAGCCTCCTCTCTGCAGAGTGGGGCACTCCAGGGTAGGTGTGGCAGCAACAGCTCTAACCCCTGCCCCTTCTAGTGCTGCACTGAGTGAGTAAACACAGTAAATGAACAACCATCAGGGGGCTGAGGTGGAAGGGAAGGAGGCCCTGCCATCTGCAGGAAAGTGTCTCCCTGCCAGACCTGGCTGCTTGCTACTGGCAGGAGAGCAGAATCCAAGGGGCAGAGTTTGGTGAAGCAGGGGGACAAGGGAGCAGAAAACAGGATGTGTGTCAGCTGAAGTGGAAAATTGATAGTGCCCAGGAGGGACAGAGGATAGTGATCATTAGAGGGCAGTCTAAGAGTTGTGGTGGGGGGGAGTGCCTAAGTGGTGCCAGGGGGATTGGGAGAGGAGGGTGCTGGGCTGAGAGACCCTTTCTCCATCAGTCAGGAAGAAGGGGAGGGTTCCCCTCCCATTTGAGTGCCCTGACTGTAGACTTAAGATTGCATTCTCAATTTGAAATTAATTCACACCCAGGCAGTGGGGAGTGGGCACCTTCTTCTCAGAGATCAGAAACCTGAAGGCAGATCAAAAAAAGAAGGGAGACAAGGTGGGTGAGGTAATATATTTTATTGGACCAACTTCCGTTGGTGAGAGAGAGAGACAAGCTTTCTCTCTCACCAACAAAAATTGGTCCAATAAAAGATATTACCTCACCCACCTTGTCTCTCAAGTATCCTGGAACTGACACAGCTACAACTACACTGCATACAAAAAAAAAAAAAAAAAGAGGCAAGCTACACCTTCTTTCCAAATCTTACAATTTTTTGAACTCACAGAGTAGGCAGTACTGGGAGAGACTGGACCACCATGTGCTGCCTTTGTACAGAAGGGGGCTGCTGTCTCCGTGCAGAAATCGCCTGCCCATTTTAGGCAGTAAAATGACTATAGTAGCAATGGTTTGGACTGGATTGTGGGTTCCCTTAGTATGTGATAGTGGTAAGCTGCTCCGACGTCTCATGGGGAGGGACTGAAAGCTAACCACACAGCATAGCTGACAACACATGCACACTGTTCATAGGGAAACTAAAGATCTCCAAAGGGTGGGGAACTGACAAAATATCTGAGGGGCTTGTGGGTCCCAAATGGACAGATCTGATTGATCATGGCTGAATCCACCGCTTGCTGAGGAGAGATGTGTCTCAGTAGAGCACAGGGTGATGGTGTGAGAGCGGTAGAGTGATTTATTTGGCATGCCAGAAACAGATGGCACATGTGCACCATTCTGATATGCTGCCTCCCTATTCCTTGTGTCGGATGCTGAAAAGGAAGTGAAATGGCTGTGCCCATTAACTGCTGCATCTACATTTTCTGTTGCCTTTCTGCTGAACTAACCCAAAAGTTCTTGCTGCATATAGGATGTCTTTCTCCTGCTGGGATCAAAACAGTGCGCTGTGGAATCTCCCTTCCTGGCACTCTGGCTTTGCTTTATATAAGGCCGGTTGTGTTCCTCTTCTAGATCCCAAAGGAGGGAGCAGAAGCGTGCGTGCGAGAGAAAGGGAATCTGCAAATAGTACCATTGAACTCAAGCTCCAACATTCCAATCCATATCTGGATGTCAAGCACCACAAAGCGTGGGTTAGTTGGTCCAGTTTTTTGTTTGGTCCAGTATAATTATAAAAGATGGAAACAATTTGGGTTTCATGCCAAAGATCAGGAGATGTGGTTTGGACTCATCTGTAAACAATCCTGACCATCTCCTCTTTCACTTTGTGCTTTACCGAAGGGCCTGGAAGTGCAGTGTAGTGCTCTCCCAAATGTTCATTCCAAAACCCCAAACTGGGCTGGATTTTGTTACAAACCCAAAATTTGGGCCAGAATCTCTAAGATGTAGAAGCATTTCAGTGAACTTGAGCTAAGAGCTCTTGCTTCTCAGAGCTTGTCTAAACAAGAAAGTTGATCACTTTAACTTAAAATGTGATTTTAAAATCTATTTAGCTAAACTAATGCAAAAGGCTATGTAGGCTTTTTGACTTTGGTTTGAATCAAAATAAGCCTGGTTTGGGTTAAATCAATTTGCAATCTGTTTAAATGGGCATAAGCTACTCTTGAGTAAGAGTGTCTATACAGGGGCTTGATTTAATTGATTTAAATTTAAACCAGTGTAACATTTGTGTGTAGATGAGGCCTAAATTAATGGTCCAAGTGGTTCCAATCCAACAAGGTAGAGAGTAAAAGTTGATACCATCTGATGGGTGTTTGATGGAGGTGAAATAATGGTCTCAAATAAGCTGCCTGCGGACAAGTGTCTCAGCATCCCCCAAACCAGCCACACGATGGTTGGCACCCTCCGCTGAGCTGCCAAGGCCTGTGAATGCCTTTGCACAAGGGTTGAGGCCGACTGAAGGGGGAGGTGTGTGGAGGAGAATTGTGCTGGTGTTGCCTATGTTATAGGGACAAACTGGACTTTGATTGCCAGTAATTCAATCCTGCCCCTTTCACCAGAAAGAAAGTGTTACTTGGAGAATGCAAAGGAAATGGTACATTTCAAACCACTGTGAGCTAAGGGAACCAGGTGAACAGGATGAATGTCCCAAAGAATGTCCCCTCCCCCCATGTCTGAATATATGAACTGCCTCACATTCCTCAAGTCTGAGACAGCTCTGCCTTCATTGAAATGCCATTTCCCTCCAGCCCCTGCAAAGCAACTGCTCAGACATTAGCAAATTACCAGCTGGTAGCCTGACATCGTTTTCCTAGGCTGCTATAAGTAAAAGCCAGATTTGTGAACAGGAGCCAAATTCTTGGTTTCAGGAGAGAACAGGAAGAGAAAAGATGCATGGGACCAAAGTAATCAATACAATAATGATTATAATAAAAACAGGCAAGGTCCCATCCAGTGATGCTTTATAAACATCCCTGCAACTCATCAGGAGGTTATTTTATAGATTGGGTAATTAAGCCATACTGAGATTAAGTACCTTGCAGGTCACACATGACCTGATTCTGTTTCCTGCCATGACCACTAGACCATGCATCCTTCCATTTACAATACTTCCAAGAGATACTCTGTTTTTTTTTTTTGTTTTTTTTTTGCCTTGCTAAACCCTGAACTGAGTCTTTTAGGTCACCCAGGCTAAGATCTTTTGGAGGTTTGCTTCTAGGCTTGCTATTAGGACTTCTCCCCATGGAATTAAATGTAGAATGTCCTCCTTATATTCCTGCTCTCTCCATCTCTCCACCCACCTAACATGGTATCTGGTGCTGATAAGAAAAAAACCTCTGGGAAAATGTCTGCATGGGGCAGTGGAAACTGCTGGTGAAGGGTTACTTTGCAGGACACTTTCTGAGGGATTGGACAAAGTATTGGATAAAGAATGGCTGCAGTGGTTATTAAATACATTTTGCATTTTATAAGCAGCTACTCCTTGGGCCTTCAGCTAGAGAGAAAATGTGGTGGCATCTCTACCACAGGTGAACATACTTTCAAACCACTAGTAGTGTGAGCATAACTGGGACCCAGGCGTGTCGATATCCAGTCCTGACTTCTATACTCCTTCTGTGGGCAAGTTATTTAACCTCTCTGTCAGTTTCCCCTAACTGTAAATTGGGGAATGAAAGCACTGAATTTCCTACCTCAGAGGGGCATTAGGGGATCATACAGTTAATATTTGCAGACCATTCCGAAAATGAAAAGACTTCATAGGTGTTGTGTCATTATTAAGCCTCCAATAATACTTGGCACTTAGATAGGGCTTTCCATCTTCAAAGCGCTGTACAAATATTAACTAACTAACTTTGCACTTGGCTGTCAGGAAAGCCTGGCAAATAGCAAATGAAATGGCAATTGCTAGGATTAGGGCATTTTCCTTCCTGTTTCAGAACAGTGCCCCTCCCTTTTCCTGCACCCACATTGCTCAACTGGATGGAAGGAAAAAAAATGTTCTCATAAAAAGACTTTCATACAAGGTGCCAAAGAGAATGTGTTTCTCTATGTGATCTCGGCTCTTCATCTTCCTACTGTTGATGACATGGACCTGAACCAGAACGACCCAAATATCCCCTAGTGCTCGGCGAGTTAAATCCAGACGGGTTTTACAGGGTGGACCCATTCCTAGCACATCTTGGAGCTTTAAAATTGCCCATTATGCAGGAAGGTTTCCTTTTACAGAAACTCAATGTTGTTCAATAGAATGGAGCTTACAGGACAGCACATCTCTGACTCGACTGGTTGAATCTGAAGACTCCAGGACTGTTTCTGTTTGGGTGACAGCTGCCCAGCTTCTCCTTCAGCAGGGTCCCACTTGGGGAAGGTGGTGATATTTGTGACATTAGTCTATTGCCATTGGGTGGAATTAACCTGTGTGAAGAGGGCTGATGCAAGACCTATATATCATGTCAATTCTACTTAAGCCCTAATTTGAGAGTTTACTTGGGATTTAAGTGGTGCATGGATATTTTGCTGGCCCACTGCACAATGGTGAATTTCACTTATAAAGAGGAATTTGTTATCACAAGTTCAGCTTGACAACTCACTGAAATATCTCAGAGTGGGAGTGGCTGGGATAGAAGCAAGATTCTGTTTAAATGCAAGAGGCCCAATTCTGTCTCGGGCTCCATATGTGACTCAGCATAGTAGGGAGCTGCCCCCATGCATCCGGGGGTGGGATTTAGCCCATCCATCTGAAATTAGAAAATGATATGAAATGCAGAAGTAGCCCAAGACCCTTACATCAATTCAGCAACTGTGAACAGACACATATGCTTCCTTTGAAAGGGTGCTCATGTCCCAATAACGTTTCCTTTTTGTTTAATGCCTTTCACCCTGAAAGATCTCAAAGCATTGCACAAAATAATAGTTATTATGGACTGGAATTGCCATCTACAAATGAAATGCAGCCACCACTGTAAATGCTTCAGCGTCTGGAAATACTCTGGTATATTTCCACCAGGAACCATCAATCCTCCCACTAGCCAACCCAACAACAACACAGTCCAGTGCAGGTTCCTTTGGAGACGATTTTTAATCTCCTGAAGATTGCTTCAAATAGTTATGAGTCTGTTTAAGCTACACTGGGGAAACAGTGGGGAGATGAGGAGATCTCAGTTCAGGCACCTTTGGTGGAATTCCCGAATAATAAAGGGGTTTTGGTCTTATGTTCAGCATCCTGAATGACTCTGTAATAGGAAAATTGGATTTATTTGTAGGTTTGATTGGTTGATCTCATTGTATTGCTGGCAGTTATCAGTAGATCCTGTTGGTTCAGCTGGTGAATGGTTGAGCATTATCTTGTTGGCTCTTCTGATGGACCCTATGGTCTGGAGCACAGGGGAAGTGGGTAAATGCTGGCAGCCATCCACTCTGCTTTACTATCTGGAATGAGCTGCCTCTTCTTTCTCCTCCTGATATTATGTTTTTTAAAACTGGAGTTGTGCTGTGGAAAAGGTTACTCTGTGAAGATACACATTTGTCACACAGGTTAACATCTGCTCCTTATTATTTTACACTGAGCAACCAGATAGCACATTCACACCTGTACTTTTAGCCTCCTTACAACTGCACTGAGGACAATATCTGGGCAAGGCCTGCACATGGACAGTTTTGGTTTTCAGATGTGCCAGTAAGATTTCTGACCTTCCCAGCAGGAAGGAGACAGCTGATGCCCAACAGATTCAGTTTAAGGATTTAGTTCTAACTTGATTTTTTTTTAAATGTACAATTTTAGATGCATAAAATAAGCACATTTTAAAAAATAGTTTATAGTGGTAAAAGATCTGTGTCTGCATGAAGTGACTAAGGAACTGTTTATTTGATAGTTATAACACGATGACAGTCACTTCAGGTGCATTAACTTTATTTGAAGGGAAGGCAGCTCTCGTAAAGAATGGGTTGTGACACTAGTTCTGAGATTGGCAACCTTTGGCCTGCAGCCTGCCAGGGTAAGCTCCCCGGTGGGCCGGGCCGTTTGTTTACCTGCTGCGTCCGCAGGTTCAGCTGATCACAGCTCCCACTGGCCACGGTTCGCTGCTCCAGGCCAATGAGGGCTGTGGGAAGCAGCGCGGGCCGGGGGATGTGCTGGCCACTGCTTCCCACAGCCCCCATTGGCCTGGAGCAGTGAACCGCAGCCAGTGGGAGCTGCGATCGGCTGAACCTGCAGACACGGAAGGTAAACAAACCGGTCCGCCAAAGGTTGCCGATCCCTGCGCTAGTTCATGGAACCACCTCCATTCACTCCTACAACATTCACTCAAGGATCCATGAATAATGAACAATAAGCATGATGCATTATGAATATTTTAGGTAGCATCTATAGCCATTCTTGTAACATTCACATAAGTTACAGAAACTTTTGAAAACATTTATTAAACGCTCGCAGCTCTAGTCAGGTGTTACTGCTAGCATGTATTATCAATACACCATTAATACTCTAACTCATAACCTGGCAATCCTGCCAGTCAAGTGTTACCTAGAATTAAATATTTACATGCAACCAATAAGAAATTCAATATGTTCCAGGTTACACTGCTTTGTGCGTCCAATACTCTGCCCTATGCATGCTGTGCTGAAAGCAGGATGGAATAAATAGACTAAAGTCCCTGTAAATGCTTCTACAGAGATTGGAGCTGAGAGGTGGAGTGTGGGAGAAGGTAAGAAAATAGAATTGTAAGACTGCAGTGCAGGTCTGGAGATTGGAGCAGAGCATAGGAGAAGAAGGGAAAGCAAGGGAGCTTCTATAATGCTGCAGGGCATGGTTGAGCTGATATGTGTGTAGGGGGTGTTTAAAAAAAAAAAAAAAGGGAGTTCCTGTCGTGACCCTAGAAGGCCCTTTTTCCAATTCCATGACTGCAGAACTGGTCTGATTTGATCCTCTGCTTAAATCTTTTCTTTGTTAATTCCATTTTCTTTCAAGCTTTTGTTCCTCTCTTTGCATTGCTTTATTTCTCCTTGTAGGAAATAAGATTTTTAAGTTTATTTTGGTTAATCCAGGAAAAGCTGCTTGCACTTGACTCCTGCTGAGGGAAAAGAGGGTCTGAATTCAGCTTCTGTGAAATGGCTTTGAGCACTGCATGTACAGCAGGCAATAGAGCAATGCCACAGGGGGAAAGAAAGCAGTGGAATTCTGGATTAGCCTGAGCCCAGAATGGTGGAATTTATTGTAAGGCTGGGACTCAAAGATGTGTGGATTATAAAACTTCCAACTTCTGGACGCCCAGCTCAGCAGGAAAGCCATAAAAATGTGGCTCAAACACTTGGCATCCAGATTAATAATTTCTCAAGTCTACTCTTGCCAGGAGAGTCAGCTGGAGAAAAGAAAAGGAGTACTTGTGGCACCTTAGAGACTAACCAATTTATTTGAGCATAAGCTTTCATGAGCTACAGCTCACTTCATCGGATGCATTCAGTGGAAAAAAGCTGGAGAAAGTTAATTAATGTACTTAACTCACTTGCTATCACTCTGATTCTCCTGGCTCAGTGGTGACCACAGCAAGACCCACCCGGGCTCAATATGGCCCGTTACGCTGCAGGGCATAGCAGTTGCAGCTGAGCATGCCAGCACTTGCTCTCATTTTTATTTGTCACTGTTGTGGTCCTGTTAACACCTCCCTTCCCCCCATGCAACCCAGTGACCTTCCTTTGGCTAAAGGGAGCTGGATAGGACTCTTTTCAGAGCTCATCAGTGACCCTTCTAGATTGGGGCATCTTTTGCTTTCTGCACTTTATTCATGAGGGATGTGTCCTTTAACAGACAGCCAGTGGTTAGGGTTTCAGGCAACACCTGATACTCTGTTTGGCTGGGGCTGATAAATGCAGTCTGTTGAGACTGGTGCACAGTAATACAATCCTTTGACAAGTTTATTCCTTTATCAGGGTTGTATAACTGGGTTTCATTGTTCAGATTTGTTATCTGCTTCTCATTCTGGAGCCATAAGCTGGCACTGAATGGCATTGTAATTGAAGTTGCCAACCCAGCTTACAGGGACATGTACATGTAAAGATGATTGCACAGGGCTTGGGACAGCCAAAAGGATTAAGCCTTTAAATCTGCTGGGTCCAGAACTATTTACTGATGTAAAACATATACTGGGCCCCACCAATGTACATTAGAAAAGGTATATACGCACCAGTATGTGTGGCATAGTACTGTACATATTTCTAGAACATCTTCCTTCTGAGGATGCCAAGGTGCTTCAAATACTAGTGCATTAAGTGTCCCAGTACCCCTGGCAGGTACATGGGTATTATTTACCCCATTTTACAGATGGCAAACAGACACAGAGCAGTGAAGTAACCTGGTCAAGGTCTCATAAGAAATTTGGGCAGAGCTAATAATACAGTAGAACCAAGTTCTCCTTCGCCTCACCTCAGACCCAAATGGCAATTCTAATTCTCAGACTGTCATCCCTGCATTTGTGGGATTCCCAAGTGAGACCTATGGAAGAAGAACAAGATACTGTGCTGTGTGGTGCTGAGAGAATTCAGCCTTTAGCTTTGCAGGGTTAGCTACAAAGCAAAGGTGTGCTCCTCTAACTTAGAGTAGGGCTACTCTAGAGCTGGAAGATGTAATTACCAGCCCAAGTAGACATACCCGCACTACCTATGATCAAGCTAGCATTCTAACAGCAGCAGCGTAGCCACTGCGGCCACGTGAGGGGCTAGCTGCCCAAGTACATACTTAGGGTCTTGGACAGGATTGTATTCAGGGTGGCTAGTCCATCCCGCTGCTCGAGCCGCCATGACTATGCTTCTATTTTTAGTTTGCTAGTTCAGTCAGAGCTAGTGTTGGGGGTATGCCTGCTCGAGCTGGACATTGCGCCCTCCAACTCCAATGTAAATATACCCTTCGGCGTGGTCTACACTTAAAAATTAGATCGACTTAGCTATGTCACTCTGGGGTGTGGAAAAAAATCACACCCCTGAGCACCGTAGTCAAGCCGACCTAACGCCCAGGGTAGATGTAACTAGGTTGACGAAATAATTCTTCCATCAACCTACCTACCACCACTCAGAGAGGAGGATTAACTGCAGCAATGGAAAAAAAACCCCTTTCCATCACCTCAGGAAGCCTCTACACTACGGCGCTACAGCAACACAACTGCAGCGCTGTAGCTGTCCTGTTGGAACGCCCAGGGTGTAGACATGACCTTAGCGTTCTCCTCAGTTGCTCACCATTTTTCTTCCCACCAGTGGAGAACGTTTTCCTGTTTCTTATTGTTTACTCAAGACAGTGAAAATCTTTTTTAAAGGTGAGTTGCATAGTAAAATTGAAATGTCAGTTACGCCCAGATTCCCGTGCTGAATGTCCTTACGAACCAGGCAACAGTGGGCATTCAGCACAGAAATATGCTTTACCTGGAAATGGGCCCAAGCTGCAACATTTAGGTCAGGATCCATATCTGAATTTTGTGAAAACTTGTTTGGAACAGGGTTTTGGTTTGGCCCATTTAGATCCTAGCTGGAACCAGCTATCAAGTGCAGGGGTGTTCCAATCTGGGGACTTGTTCTGGGTTTATTTTTAAGGTTTTTTCTCCCTCTACTGAACCCTCTTGGTGCCTCTTGGCTCACTGCAGGTATTCCAGATACCATGGGTTGCAATAGGATGCCTACTTGTTATAGCTCCTCCTGGGATAGCATGAGCAGATCAAAGTACCAAAAGGATTTTATGCAGGTGAGGAGAAATTCAAAAAACATCAGTTCAAGCTGGTTTATGCACAGACTGGGTAGCAGGACCATTCTACACAGCAGTCGGGACTTCTCAATTTTATTTTCTCTTTGCTGTTCACCTTACGCAACTCCTTCTATTTATTGCTAGTAGAAGTTCTGTGGCTAGCAAAATCCCTTGAGCCTAGAGAGCACTTTTCATCCATGGCTCTCCAAGCCCTACACAAAGGAGGTAAGTATCATCATCCACTGGTGAAGTGACTTGTCTAACACTGGACCAGTGGCAGAGCCAGGAATAGAACCCCTGTCCCCTGGTTCCCAGGCTAGTGCTATACCCACTGAGCCACACTGGCTCTCAAGGGCTTTAAAGCCTGTCTGACATTCCTGCATGGCAGAGCAACAAGGCTGATTTTCCAAGAATGCAATTCAAGCTCCCTGCATTTTTTTTTTTTTTTTAAATTGCAGCTGGTCTCCTGTGACTCGGCAGAAGTGAATACATGTGGCCAGGACAGGGGAAAGCTGAGAAGGCAGAAAATCTTTTAAGCCCCTTCACATTATTAATGTATCAGATGAAGAAATGCAGCAATTTCCTGAGACCTATTAAAGGCATTAACGTATTCATTGGAGAAAGCAAATTCAAGGTATCAAATGACTGCCCAAGAAACAGGAACATTATCAATCAGAACCTGAGAAGTTACTGTGGGAAGGAAAAGGATCATTTGATCCACTGAGGCTCATCCTCTTAATACACAGTCCAGCCCCAGGAAAGCATCTAATTGCTTCTTGAATTACATCAGCATCTTAGATTTGTCAGCCTTGCCAGACAGTTCACTGCTGACGTTACTTGCTCTCTGAGCAAATTCAACAGCATGTCAGGTCTTTGGTAAAAGCCAGACAAACACAATGGCTGACCCTAGATCAGCAGACCAGAAAATTCTGGCACAGCTAGCTCCACTTCTGATTGTGAAACAGAGAGAGGGGAATAGCGCAGAACTCATCACCTCTGAAATAAATGGGGGAAGATTTCCTTAATGTTAACTGTATTTACTGGCATTATAGCACTGAACCTATGTTTTGTCTAGTTTGCATTGGTTAATAGCAGTGTAAATTGAATTAAGTCATTTTATTGGGATATACTAACTAGTCTCTGTTTCAGATGGAAAGTGCTCCCTTTTTAATGTCAGTGCTATCTCTTTGACAGGGAAATTAGGGTCCATTTAAGAATATAGGACTTGCCATGCCACTGGTCCATCAAGGTTAGAATCCTGTCTCCAACACTTGCCATGGACAAATGCTTAAACCAAAGGGCATTAATCCCCAGCAGTGCACTGTATCATGAAGCCATGATAATTTTCACTAGTATCTACATCACTTCCTAGTCTATCGATGACTCTCTCCCATGCTTTCCTTGTATGACTCATCAGCTTTATACCTCTATAATTTGTGGAATTGTCAGTGTCATCTTTTCCCTTGTGTATTGGCCCTGAGATGCTTTTCCTCCACGGGTTTGGGATTGAACTGAACAGGGATATCAGACATGGATGCCTTCTAATCTAAGCTTTCTCCATGTCTCACTAGGGATTCCATCTGGGCCTAGGGTCTTACTATTTTTGATTTCTTTTACAGCATTTGCCACTTCATCTGGCACAGTATGCTCCACGACATCATTTTGATGTTGCATTCCTTCTTGAGTTTTCTTCATTTAAGGTCATTCAGAATATATTTTCCATCAATCCTCTATGTGACAGTCATCAGTCAACACCATATCAGTTTCATCTTTGATTAACCTGACTTCCTTCATATCTTTGGTACTTCTGTCCCCTGGTTTCACCACTCTGTATACTTCTTTTCCCCATTCTTTTTGTTCAAAGTCTTAAGTAAAGTTCTGTGAAGATCTTTGGCTTTCATTTTTGCATCTATATTCTTGGCCAATTTTTTGTATCCCTCCAGGTCTCATTTGCTTCGGTACCTAGCACCTATTTACTTCCCATCATTCAATTTATGGTTTTGAGTAGTGATCTTTTCAGTTTTTTAATAAGCTTGTGTGAATGACTGTTCACTTCATGGAAGGAGTTCTGAAAGATGAGCAGGGTATATTCCTCAGCAAGGTGCCTGCAGGCCTCCCTAAATGCTGCTAGGGATTTGAACTTGTGGTTCTAGAATGCTGCAGATCCTTGTCTGTTGCATGTTTTGCTGCACTGTGACCTTCCTTTGCGGGGGCAACACCTGAATTAATGGTTCAGGGAAGATCATCTCAGAGCCAGGGGATCCAGTATAGGGAGAGGTACATTAGCCCTCCCCACTTCTTGCTGTCAGCACAGGGGTGAGTGTGGTCAGAATGCAACTCTGGTACATCAGCCCAAAGACCGGTGGCTATTGGAGGCTGACCTAACTTAGGTCATATGATTTTAAGACCAGTATGATCACCTAGTCTGATCACCTGCAGAACACAGGCCTTTCAGTAATTTCTGTAGCAAGGCCCAGATCCCCAAAGATATTTAGGTGCCAAATTCCCACTGATTTCAATTGGACTTTGTACAGAAATACTTTTTCAGGATCTAGACCCAAGCTACTTCTGTTTGAGCTATAGACTTAATCTTTTAGAAAGATTTAAAGAAGACTTAAAGACTTAAGGTGCTGGTGCACCTACTGTTATTCAGAGGTAAATTGTTCCAGTGGTTTACTACCTTCATTTAATGCAGCCCTCAGGTCAGTGTACTGTAGAGTGGTCGCAGAAGTCATGCACATGAGTGCAGTGCAAGTGGGAGTCTTATGCCCAACTTTGCCCAGCATGGAATTTTTGGCTTATCCCAGGATGTGGCCCCATCTACCTCACGCTTAGCTCATTAAGCATTTCCCTGTGGCTAGCAGCTGGCCCCAAGCTCCTGCCAAATATATACCTAAAGAATGAGGTATTATTCTGCTCCTAGGAGCACCCACAAAACTAAAGTCAAATCATCATGCACTTTATGGGACCTCCTAAATATTAATGTGTTCAAAAAACTAGTTTATCCTGCTACAGGCTCCACCAAGAAGCTGGCTCAGTAAGCCCTCAGTCAGCAGGTATTTAATCTTTGGCTCCTATTTACAGGGGCACTGATAAGAACACATGCACTTCTACAAAGAAAGCATTAAGGCTGCACATGTGTGTGACCTGTTCTGCATCTGAAAGGCTGCCTGGTGACAAGCCATGTGATGGGAGAGGAAGAGTCCAGTTTTGTAAAAGCCCGAAAAAGTGCAGCATATGCAACAAGTGAAAGCATGTCCTAGTGCTATGTTCACAACAATCAGAAGCCTTTCAAAAAGAGCCTAAGCTAGTGTGCTTGGGTGGCAATAATATCCCTGAAGTGTGGAAGGCTTGCAGTGGACACAAACCTCTATAAACAAAGTCCCTCCCTCTCCCCATCCTGTTTCCAGTAACTCTGTCAAACCGGTTTCACATCCCCTTTCTGAAAAGATTAATAAACAAGCTCTGCTGTGAGGCTCTTTCAAATATACAGCCCTTGTTTGCATAACAGGAAATAGGCAAAAGATTGTATCTGTTTGGGGAATTAACTCCTCCCCTCCCCTCTCGCTGGATCCCTCTCTATCAGGACTGAGGGACAGTCATGGCGGAAGCTCGTCCAGCTGCCACGAACCTGCCATGGATAGATTTTGCTTTGAATAATGCAGCACCTTTCCCCGGCTCATCATAAAGAGGAAGCACACAGAGAACAGTAGAATTCTAGTTTGTTTTATATACCAGATGTAGTCCCCTTCACTGCCTCAGAACACCCAGTTTCCAACTGAATGTAGTTTTAAGTTTGATAAGACCGTCTCCCGTCAAGCATCTTATTTAATGGGAGGGCAGGAAGAGTTCTAGGGGCTGTTGTTTAGGGACGGAGGTAGCCGATGTCAGATGCCTTAGATGACCTAATTGTCCCCATCAAGACAAGGAGGAAACTAACTAGACTTTTTAACACGAGTATTAAAATGACTGACAGTACATGCTGCTTTCTCCATCACACAGAACTTAAGAACTCCTTCTCCAAACAGTATCCTAGTCTATGCCTTGTGCCAGACAAACTTCAACTCCAAGTATTAAATTTCTTCCAGTTGTATAACAGCAGGATTTCACACTTGCATTTGGTGCCCATAGAAAAGCTTTTTATACTAGACCTATTTAATATATCCTGAATTGTTTTTTTCCCCTGAAAAATGAGTTCTGTTAGAGACCAGCAGTCTTAACCACTCTCAGTGAGCTGAGTGACTGAGTTTGAGAGGTAACCTAGTCAAAGAGCTAGGGCATTGGACTGGGGCTCAGAAGACCTGGATCTGAGTCCTAGTTTGGCTAATGAGCTGCTGTTTGACCTTGGGCAAATCACTTTGCCCCTTTCTCCTTGCACTCACTGTTTGTGATGGGTCCCTGTGCAGTACTTCTGAGAGATACTTGAAAACATTGGTTGAATAGAGTGTAATACCCCTATTTCTCAATTGTAGAAAACACAATACTTCAATTTTCATGGAAGCGGGGATGCTAATGATGCAACAATTGCAAGACTTCAGTTGCTCAAACACTGAAAAGCCTAAAAATGCACCAGAGCTGATGAACAACTCTGCAGCAAGCTAAATATAGCAACAGCTTTTCATAAGATGACAATGAAACCTTCCTCATGCTTTCACTGGTAAGGTGTAGTCTCTAAAAGGTGCAATATTTTAATTAAAATCTAACCAAGTTTATAAACTAGAACCATTCAGCCTGCTTTCCTTTAGTGGTAATTCAGTGAAGGTCTTAGCGTTGCATAATACTATGCAACAGAAAGAGATGTTTGTGCGACACACAGGCTTAAAGATAGTTTTAACATGCTTTAGGGTTTTCTTGGTGAAAATGCTTCATGTTTTGTACTCTTTGCAACCCAAGTATGGTCCGTAGTTTTTATTCCCAGCTGTTGTATTATAACTAAAATGGCAGTACTGTGGTTCACAGTAGGCCTAAGTCCTCAATTTCTCCATAAAGAGGTCAGTGACGAGCCTGGAAAGTAGAGCCCTTTAAGCTTTAGTGTTCATCAATATTAAATGATGACTAAGCCACCACATAGGGAAAAACCTTTTCCCTTTCTCCCCATCCCTCAACAATAATAAGGCATTCTTTTCACATGCTGACAGCTCCCAACACAGAAAGAAGTGAGAGTTTTCCGTGGCAGGAAGAGGTGAGCAAGAGTGTTCCTACTTCAAAAGTTACAGAAACAAACCAGCTCCACTCAGGTTGTCATTTTCATGAGTGCTGAGCACTCACTTCCTACCGGTTTCAGGTAACATTTCAGCTGCTAAGCACTAAGGCCTGGTCTACACTGGTGTGAGGGGGATGGATTGATCTAAGTTACACAACTTCAGCTGTGTGAATAATGTAGCTGAAGTCGATGTAGTTAGATCTACTTACTGCAGGGTCTTCACTGCTATAAGTTGACAGCTGATGCTCTCCCATAGACTCTGCCCGTGCCTCTTGCCCTGGTGGAGTACCAGAGTCAAAGGGAGAGCGCTTGGTGGTCAATTTATCGATTTGATTGCTGCCCATCGATCCAGCAGGTAATGTAGACAAGCCCTAAGACAACAACCTAAGCAGATCTTTGCCACCACCATTAATACTCTTTCCATAGCACCCAAATGCCTCTTCAGCTCTGTTGAAAAACCTGGCTCTGACGCCACTCAAAGCTAGATCAGGGAACCTGAGGTCAGTCTACATGCATCACCTGCACAAGCACCTGTCCTGCCAGAGTTTGCCTGTGGAAGGGCCCCCTTGGAATAAGAATGGGGGTAGAAGGGCTGTTTGGTAATAAGGATGGGTGTATAGCTCCTGCCTGGGGGTAAAGTTTTACAACAGAGGGCACACACAAGTTTTCCCACCCCAGTAAGGGCTTGTAGAAACCCGGGCCTAGAACATAAGTTTGGGGAGGGCACAAGGTACCAAGTACTAATACAAATGAAGGACAATGCCTCCTGCAATAACCATAGAAAAGGATTTGCAAAGTTTAGGCTTGAGCACCAATTTCCTTTTTCACCCCAACTGAGTTTAAGTTTCCATTTTGGATAGGACACTGAACTGGTTGTGTTCTCTGTGTAATACAATGGCATATAGAGCCTCTCAGTTACATGAGATGTATGAAGCGCATCCACTCTGAATAATTTGGACACTGAAGTCTTCTACAGTTACATTCACAGGCATTTTTTCCTCTCAAACATGACCATGTTGTTCAGAAAACGAAAGGCCCCTATTTCACATTTATTCAAGATGCATTTTTACAGAGGTTGCCAACAGCACTAGTTTGATTCTTCTGGTGAATTTTATCTTCAGAAGCCCTCACAGTGAAGCACAGAAAAGGATATTAAAGAAAACTCAGGTTTCTCCCAGCGATTTGTAAGTGGTGTTTTACAGTAAGGAAAGGAATAACTCAAATCAAGATCTCCTTCAGTGTATCCCAGTTCATGGTAGATTCTGGAATGTTATGTTGTAAATAGGAGAAATGATTAGTTAGAAGTGTAGTATAATGGTTAGAGCATGGTTTAGGGGTAATGACTGATTTCTGATACAATCTTTAATCTTCTCTGAGCAGATTCCTAAAAAAAATATGAAATCACCAAAATAGGCTTTTTCAACTTTTTATTATAAAAGATCAAGACATGTGCTAGCAGAATACTTGATCACATTCCTGACTTGATGGCCTTCCCAGAGACCTTCTGCCTTTAAGCATGAAAACCTGAACAATATTGTGGGTGAGAACTCCTTCAAGTTAAAACACAAGTGTCAGATTCTTCACCCACTCATAGTCCCTGCTTCCGAAGTCTCCCTGGGAAATAAGAGCTATGACTAAGTCAGATATTATTCACATAGCTAAATTTAAACACTAGTTTCCAGAAATCTACTAGAAATTGGTCTCTAAGTATCTCTGGATAACTGACACTGAAGAGTTCTTTCCAGTTGTTTTAATCCAGAACATCCTCTTTTCAAGACAGGCACTGATATAGCAACAAATTCAATTTGGCATCCAATGCTGAATAATTCTTTATGCAGTAAACAAGCATGAAGCTATAAAACTTATTGACCATTTCTCCTCTGATCCAAATCAAACTTTTTAAAATAAATCTCATGATAGCTGCCTTCCAGGAACTATGCAAAAAACTACGTTCAGAGGCTCATAAACATCTTACATACTTTTCTTCTTCCTTCTCCTAACCTTAACAAGTCATACTAGTATCACATCCAAACCCTTTCTTAGCTCCTCCATGCAAGAGATATTTGATCCCCTCCACCCCCAATGCATGATCAGCAAGGACACATGATTCTTTCTGGATTTCTATCAATAGCAAAACAAGCTTCATGATGAGCCTATCCACATTAGGCACTCTGGGTGCATGTGAATTTTACTAATGCTCTCCTCAGTTCTGGTATCATGATCAATCTTCATTAGCAGACTGTAGTCTCGTGTCAAATGGAATAAATAGTCCATTCCCAATCTAACCAAACTTGTATTTTGCAACTGCAGCTGTTTTTAGTACCAGGAACACACTGTAAAAGAAAAAAGTTTACAGGATTCTATCTTTCAGAGTAAATGTAGTTGAATAAAAAGTCTTATCAAGTTAAACAGCAGCACTTGGAGAGTTCAAGATTTGTAAATTCACATTAAGCCAGAAATACGACAGGGTGAAGTAGGACATTGGTGAGGCAGCATACTACATACAACTGAGCTAACGCAAGCTGGACAGTGGAAGTTAAGCTTGTGTGTCACAACTTTAATTCAGATTGGTCAATTTCTCTAAATTCTGCTGCTATCTGGGAAGCTACTGCCACCAGCATTCAACAAAAGAATGGATTAATGATGGATACAGTAGGTCATGTTATTTGTTGGCCCTTATGAATATAACATTTACTGTAGGACCAAGATAATTTTTCCCTTTGAAAAGCATTAGCAGAGAGCAATTAGAAAGCATTTTAATTTCCTTCTGCATAATGCCACTATGAATTTCCCTACACTCCAAGTTTCAGATTGAAACATTTTGCTCCAGAAAAGTACCTCAGCCACCTATAATGGGAGCTTTCAGAGGACCTGAACAGTCAATTCAGACATGTTAAAAGGCAAGTTCTTTGACAGAGATAGGGTAAACAGTTGTGTGTGTTAAGATGCAAAAGTATTTTTTTTTTTTTTTAAAATAGCCCTATGAAGAGCATCACTTGAAAGGTTTATTTTAATCCCTAAAGCCAGAGCAAACTCATATCCAACACAGAACTTCCTCAGTTTCTAGCTGGAAAAATATAAGTTGTTCAGCTGTAAATCAGTCCATGCTGTCAAGTTTTGAAGAAGCCGTTATTCACTTCAGAGGACACTAACCTCTGCATCAATCTTTTTCTAGTACTAGCAAACTGTTAGAGAAACAAACTCAAACTTAAGTTCCACTGAAGAAACCAATCTGCATATTTGTCCTTAGCTCAATTTTTGCTTGTATTTCAGCATTTCTTACTTTTTAATCCACTGGAAATTTATTCACTCAATTCAATTTTTGCAGTTCTCACAACCTGCTTTTAAAGGACCAAAGTCCTTTTAGATCATTGTTCCAAAACCAGCCCTGAAAGCATAGCTGCTGGCCAGAGTGTTCCTCCCTAGTCCTAGATAATCATATTGCATCATCCTTATCTCCGATTCGGTTATGCTTTCAGCAGCCACTTAGTATAGCTGCTAGATGTTTTAGCAAAAAGCTGATGATCAGAAAGAAAACCTTTAGCCAGGTAGAATACCACAACCAGTTTTCCAGTGGTACAAGGTCTGCATTTCTGACTTAAGGTTTGTAAACTGTAGGATTACAGAACTGTCTAGTTCTTTCTTCTAGTAGTGTTTTTGATACCAAACCAGGACAGAATATCAGGGTCCTGGCCCGCTGGCCAGTGTAGTTTGTTCCCTATTTAATGCTATACAAACTACGGTTTGCTAACTAGGAGTGAGTGGGAAGGTGCAATGATACAAGACCTTACGAGGCATCTTGGGATGGAGCAGGAGGATCCTGATTCTCAGGCTCTGGTGGAAGAGCTGGCACAGTTTCCTCTTTCTTTTGCGCAGCCAGGAACTCATGAATCGCTTTCTCTATCTGCGGCCTGAAGATGTGGTTTAGTTTTGGATCCACCACCTGAGAAATAATTCTGTCCACTCCAGCTTCCAGCATCCCTGACCTTGGGCAAAGACAAAGGAGTCATTGAGCTACTCTGAGCAACTTCCCCTCTACTCCCATTGGGAACTCTCCAGAGCCCTCATGTCAGCTGCAATTAGCATTAATATGGTGAGAGCTGCTTGGTAGCTCCTTCAGGAGGGAGGTGTTCCAGTCACCACACACAAACCAAGACATTTCCACCTATCAATTTTTCTATTCCCCCTGCAGTCTTCACAACTGACATCTGGTCTCCCAGGTACTGAAACGAAATACTGGATGGGAGCCACTTCAGGAGTGCTCATGCTGAAATGAGTTCAGAGGAGCAAACAAAAACTTGCTTTGGCACAAACAAGGCAAACAAAATGTATGAGGAGGAGAGCAGGTGAGAGTGATTTTTTTGGGGGGGCTAACAATCCAAATTGAGAAGAGGCCTTTACCCCAATATCATTACCATCACCTGCTCCTTGAAACATCCAGTCTAGGCAGGTACTTTTTGTAAGAAAAAAACCAAACAAATGCATATAGCACAAAACATAAGGAGTTTTTTTGGAAACGAGGGCTGGTAACTGAAGTGACTTATTGCTTCAGCAGCTGCGTCAGAATCTTGGACTGTTGGACAAGGGCAGTCTGGGTTTAAGTCATGTCTGCAAGAGACCAGGGGAGGGGAAACAGAGACATTGCCTAGCATTTGGAAAACCAGCCGCAAGACTAACACGGCGGTGAATGTTCATGAGTGAATGTTCATGACCACATCCACTGTTTAAGGTCATGTGGACATCAAATAAAGTCTAATATAGTTAGATGAATGTGTGTACTTTTATCCAATGAGGGATAGGGACACGTAAACATCTTTGCACATTTCAACTCTATCCTATTCTTGCAGCCTTCATAGTAACTTGAGTACTCTAAACCCTTAATCCTTGTGTAGTTATTGCCTATACCAGTAGTTCACCTGTGTTTAAAAGGGAGCAAAGTTTATTTTAATCATAAGCTCCCTGGTGTGTAACACTGTACAAATGCCATTCTACCCTAGTGAAAAGACTAATAAGTCTTACTCTAGTACTATTAATCCATTACTGTCAGTTTCTGATTGTTGGCCACACTTCTCTGTTGTTGTTGCTGTATTTTGCACACAAGCCCCTTCAAGCAATACTGTGAAACGCAAAAATCAGTATATCTAGTTAACTTCTACCCTGATCTCAGGGTCATTAGGGCAAGTAACAATCCTCACTGATTAGGCCAAACAGTTTGTATGTGAAGTAGACATCTGTAGTTCCTGCTACTTGCACTGAAATTCTAATTTTGCTTCATGCAAGACACTTACTGCTGTATGTTTATTTTCTTTTTGAACTTAAAAGCTTCTGTCTCCATTTCCCTGATTCTTCTCTGCCCTTGCCCTACTATCTATTTCCAACACCCCTCCTCCCCCCCACCCCACACCTCCACTTTACTGAGGTGCTACCTAGGCACCAGTTTCAGACACCAGAGTCTCAGGAGAAATCCACAAGTTAAAGCTTTTTTCTAAACTGTGTGTGCATGTTTCCATAAAACTGAACATGGCCTCCCTGAAAACACTGGAGTTTATTCAATAAGTTTGCCAGTGGCCCAAGTTGCAGAGTAAACTGGAGTAGCAGGAGGAGTTAGTAAGCCTAGTACTCCATGGACGTGTTTGTATTAAATGCATAAAAAACAACCAACCAACTCCAAGCAAAAAAAACCCTGTGGCTTTAATGTCCTCTCTACTTGTGCCAACAGTGCCATCTCCTGGATGGAATCGGACTAGCCTAAATTTGATTACTGCCCACTAGTGGCTGGAGGTTTGCAAAGAACAGAAGTATGAGCTTCTGAGACCTAATAAGAGATCCTTCTTTTGCTTAAGTGGTAGATGCCTGTTTCTGAAGCAGAAGACCACAAGTTCGGTTCCACACCTCATATGCAGCTTAGCTAGCAACCATCGTGTTATCTGTATGATGCAACGCTTTGGTAGAGAATGCTTCACTTCAACAGCATATTCAACACCTCAACGGATGTTGACTATAACCCTACTCTGGGAAACTGCCTGTTTGTCCTCAAGGAACATTGCGGTGATGTGAGTTAACTCAAACTGCATTCACCTGCTATAGTGAAATCTGGGAGGGCACAGAGGACAAAGCAGGTTGAATTCAACCCTTAGTTGTCCAAATGCACTTAGCCAGTTAGGGCAATGATATGGGACTCTTACAGTTTTCATCAAAAAACATTCCTATCAATTTACTGAATGCTGCTTACTTACTGAATCACACTCTGTCTCAGACCATTTCGTAACTGGTTTTTGTTCATTGTTGGGTTCCACTCCTGTTTGTCCAGATGGGTAGATACAAAGTTGTCCACTTTCTGCCTCAGATTTTGGTAGGCTGGCTTAAAAAAAAAATCCAGCTTAACTAAAAGATCTTGAAACAATTCCTTGCAAGAATGCTTCATAATACATCTTTTGTGGTCTATTACTATTTCATTTAACAGTTTTGTCCTTTATAGAGAGACAAGGTTGGTGAGGTAATATCTTTTATTGGACCAACTTCTGTAGGAGAGACAAAAGCTTTCAAGCTACACAGAGTAGTTCTTCAGGTCTGGGAAAAGTACTCCGTGTCACAGCTAAATACAAGGTAGCACAGATTGTTTACCATAAGTAAACACACATTATAAGGGACCCTTCAAGGTGAAGTGGCCTGTTAACACCACTGCAGTCAAAGGACAAAAAAAGAGGAGTTACTAGATTAGATTGTTGTAATAAGTCATAAATCCTGTGTCTTCGTTAAGAACATGATTTTTAGTCTAGCAGAGTTATGAATTTAAGCTCCTAGGCTTGTCTTTTGAAGGTGTTGGGCAGGTCTCCTTCATTGTATTTTTTCTGAACAAAAGTAAGTTTATTTTACTCAAGAGTACAAAATGGTGATTGCAAAGAGAAGTTTCTAGATGGTACTATCAATATATTATAATTGCAAAAGCTGGACACGTGTTTTGCAACTGTCTGCTTCCAAGTCGCTGAAGGGAATGCAAATTGCCTGTGCATGCAAGAGATATTTAAGCAGGTTTCTTGTTAGATTTCCAACCAACATAAAATTCCTATGAGACATTTTAACCAAATATAATTAACACTAGTATAAAGAAAGATGTGCTTACTGTAACACTTTAACACTGGAACTTGAGAGCTGGGAAAGTGGGGGATGAAGGTGCGGTTTTGTTAAATGCTCTGTAATTCTACCTTTTCCTGTTCCTCAGAAGTTAGGACACGGTCATGTTACTGTGTAGGGGAAACGCCAGTTACTAGTGTGGTGCAAGGAGAGGGCAAAAAGGTGGCAAGTGTCTTATAGCAAGACCAGAATCACCATAACAAGAGACAGCATCAAAAATTACAATACCCGTGACAATATGCTATGGAGGCCAGTTCAAATTCTATTTAGGTCTATTGTGACTGAAAGCTGTTCTCATCAGATAAGTGGCTGTTCCACGGTCTAATGCAGAATCTTGTGATTGTTTCAGACACACCAGGAGCAGATAGGTTATCAATATCGATGCTCTAGGTGGAATTAGGTGGGAAATCAAAACTTCTATTCAAGACTGTCCCACTCCAACGTTGGTCCTTCTGGCTTAAGAAAGCTTGCACTGTTGCTGTACCTGTCTGTCATCTTTGAATTCTAATACACATTTTTTAATAAGCAGAAAAGAGATTGGTGTTCTTAAATAGGATACCTTAGGCAGATGACTCTAGAGTACATTTGTCAGGAAGGCTATAACTTAACATTTCAGCAAGAATAGTAGCAATTGTCAAAACAAACAAGTGACATCACTGCAAAAGCAGATAGTTGGTTACAAAAGTTTAAAGATATTTTTTCATTTTAAGTAGCACTTCGTTAAAAAATCCTGAATACTTTACAAGCTATGCACACACGGGAGTCACTTCCCCCACTGGCAAAGTTCAGGTGCCTATAGGCTGGAACAAGACAGTTATTTAGAAATGCTGCAATGATTTAGGACAGGAAGGGAAGCCCACATTCTGCTGAAGCCTCAGGCAAAGCTTAGGAAGGCAGAAAGTTACCAATCACCCTGTGAGGGTGATAAGACAGTGGGGATTGCACCCAACTCCCGCAAGAGGACTTCGACTGACAGAAGTCCTGACCAGTGGCAGTTCTGTGTTTCATCCAAGTGAAGGCAAACCCTGTAGCTTTGGTGTCCCCTACTTCTGCACCACAGTCAGAAAGGACTTAGGGAATAGTGACTTTTACTGAATTACCAATAGTGCTTTCCATGGTCTTTCAGGAAGACCCTGGACACAGAAATTGGAAGGGCATATGCAGGAGTCAGAAAAAGAACACAAGAGGGGGAAACCTTGTGCCCTCACAGGATAGACAATGATACAAAAATGGAAGACTGAAAAGCCCCATATTCTTCTCTGTATCATCTTCTAGACTCCATGAACCACTCATATATTTATAGTTTGGGTCACTCTTCTTGGCTGGAGCAGCTGGGGCCCAGAGGACCACATCTGCAGAACCAAGACATGAGAATGCCCACAAAATCTTAAGGCAAGGCAGGCCTGTGCCCTGGGCTAGGGCCATGCATGTGCCCTGCTCCCCACAAAGGGAAACCAGGTTTGAGACAGATCTAGGCTCCCCAAAATAAAGCTAGAGCATACAATGAAGTGGGTGGCTGAAGCAGAACCCCTTTCAGGATAGAGTCTGGAAACCAGCGGACGGTGGTCAGACAAGAGACCAGAACTTGGGGATTGCTGTTTGAAAGAGGAAGGTGAGGAGATACCCAGAGCCTCATACCCATGTCAGCCAAGCAATCAAGTAGCGACTGCAAGTAGGGGTCGTGGGTGGGGAGAAGTCCTTATCATCCTGTTGCCCATGTTAGCAAGGCAGTCCCAGCAGAGCCGCTGGAGCCTGAGCAAGGGCCAGAGGGCGCCCAGGTGACTAGGTTCCGAGAAGCAGGAGGGTACCCGGCTGAGAAGCGTGGCCCGGGTGCCCCCGTCGGCCAGGCGGTCCAGGGGGGAACCAGGCCCAATGCCCATGTATCCCCGTCGGAAGACCACTCCCCGGGCAAGTAGCCGGGGGATGCGCTGGTGGGGCCGGGCCCCTGCAGCGGTACCTTGGTGTCCACGTCGGCCAGGCAGTCCCGGCGGAAGCCGTCGAAGAGGCCGCGGCTCTTGAGTTGCTCCACGATGAGCGCGATGAGCTGCGCGTCCCCGGGGGGCAGCGAGGCCGGGTCGGTGGCGCCGGGCCCCGCAGCCGCGCCCCCGGGCCCCGCCGCGCCCCCAGCTCCAGGGCCGCCGCCGCCTCCCCCGCCTGGGGCAGCGCCGCCGGCACCGCCGCTCTCCGACATGCCCCACACCTGGTACCCGGCGCAGCCAGGACCCCGCAGCCGCTGCTCCCAGCCCACCCGGTGCCACCGGCACCGCTGCCGTCGCCGACGGCGCGCCACATTCTGCGTAGATCCGTTCCGCTGCATTATGGGAAAGGAAGTCCTTCACTCGGCACGCCTCTTATAGGACGTGAGCCATTGCTCCGCGTAAAGAAACTACGACTCCCAGCGTGCTCCGCGGCGCCAGCCCGGAAGGCCGTGGGGCGCGGCAGGCTGGGCGTTGCATTCTGGGAATTGTCGTTTTTGTGCCTCCATGTGCGCGGAGGGTTCGGCGGCTCCCGGCCCTTGCCTGCGCCCGTGGGGGAGGGGAAGGGCCGCGTGCGCGTGCGCGGGCCGGGCTCAGCTCAGCGGAGCTGCCTGAGTTCTGCTCCCGGAGACCCGGCTCAGGTATTTATACGGCCCCTGCCCCGGCAGCGCCCGCGCGCCGCTCACTCGTGTAGCTCCCTCAGAGCCCCGTGAGGCGAGCCCCGGCTTGCCCCGGCTTGCCCCGGCGGGGGGGGACCGTGACGGAGCAGGGCGGCGAGCCCGGTGCCGCAGTCACGAGGGCACCCTTCCTCCCACTGTGCCGCCGGGTCAGTCGCGCCTCTGCCGGCTTCGGGGGAAGCTGGTGCGGCGCCCGTCCCGAAAGCGCGTTGTCCTGGCAGATGTTACCGAGCTGCGGGACCGCAAGCCCCGGTGGCCCCCGTGCCATGTGCCCGACGCAGTCGGAGTGGTGGTGAATCAGGCTGATCGCTAGCAGCACCGGAAACTTTACAGGTCGCCGCCCGGGACAGCCCCCCCAGGGGACTAGGATGGCGTGTACTACACGTATGTGGCCACCGGGGGAGGCTGTGCCCTTGGCAATCGCCCTCGGTTGAACGGCAGGAAAGTTGACTAGAGGGCCGCAGGGTTGTAGTGTTGAGATTATTGTTGATCGTGCATTAAAATATTTGGGATAAAGAATATTTTTCTTATTGTTTCGCTGTCCTTAAATGGAACATGCAGACCCTTTGATCCCTGGATGTCCATCAAGGTTCTCTGTTTCCGGACAGCGTCCCAGAATTCGCTGAAGACACCTGCTGATTTGTCATTTATTTTAGTACGCTCCTCAGTGACTCAAAGAGGTAATCCCCTGCCTTGTAACAGCAATAACACAGTCTGTTTTCCTCCTATATGTCTCTCTAATAGCGGAAGACTACCCCATCACTAAGTGCTGTAGTCAGTGCTACCATCTACATCAAGATCTAATAGTTCCTGCATTTAAGGTGTAGCCCTAATAATCAGAACTATTTTTGTAGGTTTAGTTTTAGGGGAAAATTCTGTTCTGAGGAACACTAATGTAAATCCAGAGTACATTTATTAACTTTAATGGAGTTACTCTGGATTTACATTAGGGCTGTCAAGCGATTAAAAAAATTAATCACAATTAATCATGCAATTAAAAAACAATCGTGATTAATCGCACCGTTAAACAATAATAGAATATCATTTATTTAAGTATTTTTGGATGTTTTCTACCTTTTCAAATATATTCATTTCAATTACAACACAGAATACAAAGTGTACAATGTTCACTTTATTTTTGATTACAAATATTTGCACTGTAAAAAAACAAATAGTATATTTCAATCAACATCTAATAAAATTACTGTAGTACAATCTCTTTGTAATGAAAGTTGAACTTACAAATGTAGAATTATGTACAAAAAATAACTGCATTCAAAAATAAAACAATGTAAAACTTTAGGGTCTACAAGTCTACTCGGTCCTACTTCAGCCAATTGCTCAGACAAATAAGTTTCATTACAATTTGCGGGAGATAATGCTGCCCGCTTCTTGTTTACAATGTCACCTGAAAGTGAGAACAGACTTTTGCATGGCACTGTTGTAGTCGGCATCACACGATATTTACGTGCCAGATGCGCTAAAGATTCATATGTCCCTTCATGCTTAAACCACCATTCCAGAGGACATGCTTCCATGCTGATGACGGGTTCTGCTTGATAACGATCCAAAGCAGAGTGGACTGACGCATGGTCATCTGAGTCAGATGCCACCAGTGGAAGATTGATTTTCTTTTTTGGTGGTTTGGGTTCTGTAGTTTCCGCATCTGAGTGTTGCTCTTTTAAGACATCTGAAAGCATGCTCCACACCTCGTCCTTCTCAGATTTTGGAAAGCACTTCAGATTCTTAAACCTTGGGTTGAGTGCTGTATCTATCCTTAGAAATCTCACAATGGTACCTTCTTTGTGTTTTGTCAAATATGCTGTGAAAGTGTTCTTAAAATGAACATATGCTGGGTCATCATCTGAGACTGTTATAACATGAAATGTATGGCAGAATGTGGGTAAAACAGAACAGGGGACATACAATTCTCCCCCAAGGAGCTGAGTCACAAATTTAATGAACACTGTTTTTTTTTTAAATGAGTATTATCAGCATGGAAGCATGTTGGGCATATGAATGTTTAGCATATCTGGCATGTAAATACCTCACAACACCGTCTACAACAGCGCCATGTGACTGCCTGTTCTCACTTTCAGGTGACATTGTAAATAAGCAGTCAGCAGTATCTCCCGTAAATGTAAACAAGTTTGTCTTAGCGATTGGCTGAACAGGAAGTAGGACTGAGTGGACTTGAAGGCTGTAAAGTTTTACATTGTTTTGTTTTTGAGTGCAGTTATGTTACCAAAAAAAATCTATGTTTGTAAGTTACACTTTCACAATAAAGACATTACACTATAGTACCTGTATGAGATTAATTGAAAAATACTATTTCTTTTATCATTTTTACAGTGCAAATATTTGTAATCAAAAATAATAATGTAAAATGACCACTGTACACTATATTTGAAAATGGAGAAAACATCCAAAAAATTTAATACATTTCAATTGGTATTCTATTGTTTACCAGTGCAATTAATCATGATTAATTTTTTAAATTGCAGTTCATTTTTTTAGTTAATCGCATGAGTTAACTGTGATTAATTGACAGCCCTAATTAACATTAGTATAAATAACTGCAGAATTTGGTTCACTTACCTCTAGTGGCAAGAGGAAGTTCAGTGGGCCATTCATTCTTATGGCTTCTCTGCTGAGAGTGTAAACAAGGGCTGATGTAGACACTTGTCTGCTGGGAACTGGAACCACCACCAGCATTTATCATACCTGTCTGTCTACCAATATTTTTCTGAGTCATGCTGTGCTGTCTTTCAGGATGATTTATTCATCCTGTTGCTTGGCCATGTTGTATTCAAGATATGTAAAGAGTTACCTACAGCCTGTTACCTCTGGATCACAAACGGTCTGGTTCCAAGTCAGCCCTGCATTAACATACAGGACATACACATGCACAGTGAATCTGACTACTTGATTGTCTGACCAGCCTAAATTCTGCTTTACTGCCAGCGCACCAAACTTGGTGACTAGCATATCTCAGTTGACATGACTGTTGAACCATTGTCTCTCCTGAACCTGGTCAGGACTTCTGCTACCAAAAAGACTTAAAGGAAGGTGGCTGTGAATCAATCCCCCTCCACACATGTACCCCAAAAGAGAACATATCTCTCCAGTGTGTCTCTTTCATGTCAGTTCTTTCCTAAAGCTACAGCAAAATAAGGGAGCAATTTCAGGGGGAGGCATATTCATCTCTGTTTTAACTCCTTTGACTTCTATAGTTACATTATGGATGAATTTGACTTAGTATATTCCTATCTCAAAAATGGGATGGCGAGATGAGTATGATTCTTACAATGATGCCCTCACCCCAAGTACAATGTAAGGGAGTAGCCCCGCATCCAGGTCTTTCTGTGTGTTGCAGCAGGTGTTGAAAGGGGGGGCAAAATTCTGCATGCAATGCATTGTCCTTTTCATCTGATTAAAATTCAGCAGCTCTGAGAAGCAGCATAAACTGTCCCACGCCATCTGGCAGCTAGGAGGAGGGAAAAAAAGCCAGCATATATAGGCAGCGAGATGTACATTGGAAAGAGTGTGCATTGCAGCATATTGCATAGTATACAATATTCTGTATTACAAGCTGGGAATCTGTGACACATGAGAACTGTCCTACCTGAGCAGAAAATCGATCCCTCTAATCTGGTATCTTGTCTCTGACATTGGCCAATGCTGGGTGTTTCAAACTGAGGTGTAAAACTCCCCCCCTGCATTTAATCATGCAAAATTATCCCATGGGGTGACATTTCTTCCTGACGACCACTAACAATCTACTTTCCACTGCCACTAGCGATCAGCTTGTGCTTTGAAGCAGGAGGTTTGAGATCCCTTGTAGTTTTGTTCCAACTCCTACAACTGCAGGCACTATCCTTATTCATATAAACATATCAGCCTCCTTTTAAAAAGTTACTAAGCTGTTTGCCATAATATCCTGCCGCAGTGATTTCCACAGGCATAGGTTAAGGTTATACCAACCGTAAGGCAATGCACTATATACACACCACTACATATGTTCACTACATACGGCAGTAATAAAGCATACTTTGTTGTTCGGTATCAAAAGACTGCCTATTTCTAGCAATGAGTATCGCCATACCTGCATTATATGTTCGTTTGGACACATGCATATATGGGTGTGCGTATGTGACTTTAGTTCTGTGTTCTGGAATATGCGTGGTTTTTCTTTGGCTTGTTTCCTCCAATAATTTTTTCACTTCACTGCTGGGGTTGATTTCAGACCACATGATCTCAGTGTTGTACGTTATCCAGCCAGGCTGGTGCATGGAGAAGTTCACTCCTCCCGCTTCTAAAAGGTTCTTTGCCCTTAGAGGTATCATCTCTCAGGTCAGGAAGAACCCAGGTTATTGCCACTCATGATCATTTAAGGAAACCATGATGTTCTTTCCAAAAAGGGTAGGGAATGAGATGTGAATCTTGGGGTCCGACTCCTGGACAAATTTCAGTTTGGGGAACTTGCATTCGGCCTTCCTAAATTCTCCCTATATTTTCATTTGGTTAAAATGTTCTTTTTCACTCCCTGTCCCACACTACCGAGTAGTGTTACTGAGTGTTGTTAAACAATATTCCTTCCAAGAATTGACTGATTGTTGGGTTGTTGAAATGATCTCTGTATATGGGACAAATTCTGAGTCCCTCACGCAGTGGGAGTTGACTCCAGGCACAGCTCTGTGGCCTGGCTGGGCTCTGCTCCAACAGAACACTCATGGCATCCTGAGGTGGGAGGCCTCGTTCTTAGGGACTGCTGCATTTCTCTGCAGCCACCCAGTTCTGCCTGGAGTTTGAGACTCGCCTTGCCCCCTCAGCTGCCACACATTATAATGGAGGATGGAGGAATGACTGTGTGGCAGGGCAGCATCTCCCCAGCATTCCTGAAGTGGGGTCTCCCTGAACTGTCAGCCAAGAAAGGATCTGGTTGAACTAGATAATGGGCGGTGATTGAAAGGGAGGAAGAGCCCTTTGACTTCCTCAAATTTCCCCTCACCCAACTAAGTTTTGGGGACGGGGGTTCCTAACAGCTCCTGTCCAACCCAGGTGTTTCCTGAGCACAGGCCACTCTGTGAGGGTACTGCTGGACCCAGGCAGCAGGAACACCCACAGTCCTTGTGTGAGTGAAAGAGAGTCATGGATCCAAGGGGGCCTGGTCAGGGCTGAGGAGCAATGTAAATGGCTTTCCTGGGTCCCTTGAGATGGATGGCGTTGCTTAGACTAAATGTAAGACAATAATGATGGTCTCACTAGAGGGCACCACAGTGATGTGCTCGGTTATTTGGGGATGGAGTTTCCACTAAGCAAACCGAAGCTTTCTGATTTTGCTTGCAACAAGTTGCCAGTGGGAGCAGTACATCCTGTCGTCACCCGTCATGCTGTGAGGCAGCGATGTTATTAATCGATTAACATCAGTAGTGAACAAGCAAAGGAAGCCAGAGGGACATCTCTGAGCCTGCATAAAACGTGGCCACTTAGGCAGCATCAGGCAGGGAACTCAGTGAAAGGCAATCTTTTGTAGGAACCCACAGCTCCTTTCTGCCCTGGGGAGGGCCCGATCTGTGCTCCTGGCTGGGGTGCTGTGAGTCAGCACCTGAGACCAGTCCCTGAAGGTGAGGGTAGAGCAGCAACAAGGGTCCATTGAGCAGGGCAGGGGAGTCTAGTCTGGGATTTACTTGGGATTGTCACAGGTGAAAATTCTTCCAGATTAACAAATGACTCAAAAGGCTGTGGGAGGCCATTGTGCCCATCTGACAAGAGAACAGGCCCCTGGGACATCTCCCACTGCAGTTTTTTGCCCATGCTAAAAGTCCTCTCACTTCCCTCATCAGGATACTATGTGTAGAGCTGACCTGCTAATGGCACGGGTATGGGCAAGCAGTGCAGATGCTAGCTCGTTAGTGAAGGGCTGTATGACACAGAGGTCCATTGGTGCCAATTGGCAAAGGGTTCACTGTTCTTTACAAGCAACTCCTGTCTCGGACCTGACAAACTCACTACACCTAATACACTACTTCCATGGTATTGATCCATAAAGGGTAGCATGTGAGGCTTCTGCTGAAAGCTTGTAATTTATAATCATTGTGAGATGTGTGTATGGGTAATATTTAAGGAATAATGTAACTATATTGAAAATTATGCCTTATGGACTTGGAGGAAAAGTTAATCACCGGGGAATTATGTGTCTTGGTGATGGCCCATTCAAGCAGGAAGCAGTTGTCACTCCTTTTTGGTTAGCTGGTGATGCAAAGCTCAGTTGTCTACCTTTGCCTCAGCTCTAAACGGTCAATGGAAAACTGTCAAAGACAAATGTAAACAATCAAAACAACTTGGAGGTAAAAAGGGAACATTATAACAGATGGGGGATCAATCACTCTGTCTGTGAATAAGGACAAACGACTGATTTGGTATATCACAGGGTGGGGAAAGACCCAAAGGTGCATCCATTCATAGAGGAGACATAGATTCATAGACTTTAAGGCCAGAAGGTACCATCATGAGCATCTAGTCTGTCCTCCTGCACACTGAAGGCCATAGAATCTTGCCCACCCACTCCTGTAATAGACCCCTAACCTCTGGCTGAGTTACTGAAGTCCTCAAATCATGATTTAAAGACTTCAAGTTACAGAGAATCCACCATTTACACTAGTTTAAAGCTCCAAGTGAGCCATGCCATGCTGCAGAGGAAGGTGAAAAAACCCCAGGGTCTCTGCCAATCTAATCTGGGGGAAAATTCCTTTATGACTTCAAATATGACAGTCAGTTGGACCCTGAGCATTTTGGCAAGACCTAACAGCCAGATTCTGGGAAATGATTCTCTGTAGTAACTCAGAGCCCTTCCCATCTTGTGTCCCATCACCGGCCACTGGGAATATTTGCTACTAGCAGTCACAGATCGGCTATATGCAATTGTAGACGGTTTCATTATACTATCCCCTCCATAAACTTACCAAGTTCAGTCTTAAAGTCAGTTAGGTTTTTTGCCCCCACAGCTCCCCTTGGAAGGCTATTCCAGAACTTCACTCCTCTGATGGTTAGAAACCTTCCTCTAATTTTCAAGCCTAAACTTGTTGATGGCCAGTTTATAATCATTTGTTCTTGTGTAAGCATTGGCACCTAACTAAATAACTCCTCTCGTTCCCTGGTATTTGTTCCTCTGAACTATTTATAGACAGCAATCATATCTCCCCTCAGCCTTTGTTTGATTAGGCTAAATAAGCCAAGCTCTTTGAGTCTCTCTCATAAGGTAGGTTTTCCATTCCACTGATCATCCTAGCAGCCCTCTTCTGCACTTGTTCCAGTTTGAATTCATCTTTCTTAAACATGGGAAACCAGAATTGCACACAGTATTCAAGATGAGGTCTCACCAGTGTCTTGTATAATGGCAATAACACTTCCCTATCTCTGTTGGAATTACCTTGCCTGATGCATCCTAGGACTATATTAGTCTTTTCACGGCCGCATCACATTGACAGCTTATAGTCATCCTGTGATCAACCAATACACTCAGATCTTTCTCCTCCTCTTTTGCTTCCAGCTGATACGTTGAGTATGGGTGTTTCATGAAAGATTGGATCCTGGCTGATTTCTGGGGAATCAGCCAGCTTTGCAATGGACTGAACTTGGGGGGGTTGCGGGGACTACTTGTTAGATAGGAGAGGTAACTATTAAGAAGTGTTGATCTGAGTTTGCATTTTATGACTTTGTTTTATATTGCAGCTGTTTGTTTCCATCTGTAGCAAGGCGACACTTCACCGGTGCGGCGCCTCCTGCTGGTCATCTCGGAAATTAGCTCTTTCTAGCCCAGAGCGCCCTCTGCAGGCCGGTGTCTCGCCTGCTGCTGGCCCCTGTGTCCCTCCTGGACCCCAGTGCCCTTTAACTTCGGGGCTCTGCCCCAGCAGTACCCTCACGCTCTGGGTCTCTCCTCCCAGGGGAACCCCCAACCCTCTAAACCCACCTTGCCTCAGTGGCTACTGCCAGTCATCATCTAGCCCCACTCACTGGGGCTGACTGCAGTGGAATGGCCACTCATCATTGGCAAGGAGGTTGGACCAGCTTTCTCTGCCTATCCTCAGGCTGCCCCTCTGCAGCCCCAGTACCTTTTGGGTCTTTACCAAGGCCTGCAGGCTGGGGGTTTACCAGGCTGGAGATCTCCAGCTCCCTTTGCTTAAGATACCTCACTCTCAGGCAGCTAGCCCTTCCTACTCCAGGGCTAGATTGAGACTCCTTCAGCTTCTGTCCCACAGCCCTCCTATAAGGGCCAGCTGTGGCCTGATTGGGGCTTGGCCACAGCTGTGGCTTCTTCCCCCAATCAGCCTAGCTGTTCCCAGCCACAGCGCTCTCCAGGGCTGCTTTTAACCTCTTCAGGGCCGGAGTGGGGTGACCACCCCGCTACACCATCACTCTCTTGTTTCTAGTGGAGTCTCTCTCTTTTTTCTTAAATAAACCATATTGTGTTTCATTATAAGTGATCAAAAGTGATGGAATGGCGATTTAAGGTAAAACTGGGGTCCCCTGTTCCTTTGGGAACAGAGGATCTGGGATTTCTGTGAGTAGCCAGCGTAAGGGCCTAGATATCACAGGGAAATGCTTCAAGGGGACTGAGGTGCACCTTTTGTTAATTTGCCAGGTAAAGAGAGGGCTGGCGTAGCCTCGAGGAGAGTGCTTGAGTGGCTGACAGGCTGGTAATGGGGTGACTCATGGTCCTGGGTACCCCAGGAACTGTTACAGCATCAGCACTGGGCTACACAAACAGGTTTGTTATTTGTAGACGTGTGGTGCTGGATGCTGTGGCTTATGTCTAAATATGGGACAATAAAGTGATGTTTAGTATTGCAGAACAGCAATGAGCTGTGAGGAAGGAGTGCATCCTAGTGGTTAGCTCAACAGACTAGGAGTCTTGGGTTGTCGTCCTGAGTCTGTGATTGACTTGCTGTGTGATCCTAGTCAAGCCATCCAGCTTCTCTGTACCTCGAAAACTTCATCTGTAAAATGGGTACAGTAATAATACCTGCTTCACTGAGGTCTTATGGAGCTTAATTAACTAACAGATCTGTAGCTGAAAGGCACTATAAAAAGAGCTTTCAGCTATAAAGAGTTTTATCAAATCTAGCTGGACACATTCTCCATTGCCATAGCACATAGGCAGACACGTTAAGTTGCGGTGAACAACCCCTGGCATAGGTTTATATAAAACAATGTAGGCCCCCATGAGGAGAATTCCTCACTTCTTCTATCAGGCTCATGCTGCAGAAGGCCCCCAGCATTGTGAACTCTGTCCCTCATGCATTCATGCCCCAGAAGGAACCATATTCATATTTTGTCCAGTTCATCTCAGTCAGGAAAGTTGGAAAAGAGAGCATTTTATATATACATATATATATAACCTTCTATATTGCTGCTGTTCATACTCAGGTCCTATGATAATCAGCCTGGGGATGGGATTATCAGTCAGGAAAAAAGGTTATTTCAGGGCAAGCAAATGAGCAAAAAGTTATGCTTAGAAAATCACCTGAAAATATAGAGTAAAGTAGCAAAGAAGTCACTGCTTTTAGTCTAATGTTTGTAAGCAGAAACCCACTCACTCCAGTTCCCTGTATCAGCCCCTGTGGTAGTCACCATGAAACCTGTTTTGTATCACCCAGTGGAAGGCACTGTGGTACTCAGTCATCACTCCTGCCCACCCTTGGGGGTCTTAAGCACCACCCATTCTAGGTTCGTACTTCCTGCCTTTTTTTTTATCTGTTAATTTACAGCATCACCACCTTCTTTCAGGTTTCCTGCCCTTTCAACCCTTCTCCCCATCGAGGAGCTTAGCCAGACACAACAGCTGTTAACTAGCATTTCTTTCAAAGAAAATTCTCATGTAATAGGAAAAGGCTACTCTCCACTACAACTACATGCAAAGAAGAGTCCATTGCTGTTCATTTTTTTTTGTTTGTTTTTGTTTTTTAAAAAGATGTCTCCTCAGAACAGAAGGGTTTGGGCCTGGGGGTGGGGGTAAGAGGTCCTGTCTCCCATCCCCCCGGGGACTCTAGGGTGTGAATTATTGTCCTTTCCTTTCCCTGTCACTAAGAGCCAAGCTATCACTGGCTAAGCAACTTCTGCCTTAAACACCCTCTCAGTGAGATGCTTGCAGGCACAGAACCTGAGTTAATACTGCTTCAATGCTTATATCCATTTACTCAGCAAATTTGAGCTCTCTATGGTAATAAAAGTCATCACTGCAGCTTTTCTTTAGCAAAGACACCCATGACAATGAGAGGAGGAAGAGAGAGTCCCCTCCCTCTGTATGCAGGGTTGGGTAGGATTTCCTTTTGCATCACTTTTGCTCTTTCCTGGGTTACCTCCTCTAATCAGATCCCAGAGGCAGGAGCAGTCTCTGCATGCTCGGCTATTATATTTCTTCAGGGGATGGTGTGTTTATTTTAATAAAGAATTATTTCAAATGAAAGGCCCTGATCATCAGAATTCTCTGGGGGAAACTTTCTCACTAAGGATTGGGGCGGGGAGGGGGCAGAGAGGAAAATGAACCCTCCTGGGTTTGCCCCACAGCTCCCCATGTCAATGATAAAAGAGCCTAGATTTGTATGGAAGGGAAATAGTTGGCAGATTTCTCTTCACTGTCCTGACAACCTTTGGCCATGAAATTAAAAAGCCAGTTATTGAGTTTAGTTTCTAATAGCTTTATCCTTGCCAATGATTAGACAGAGAAATCTGGAATAGGTGGCTTTAGCCAGGCATGGTATGTGCTGAAATGCCGGCTGAATTACAATAGGGAGCCATTGCAGAGGAAGGAGGGGTGTGCACATGTACGTGTGCGCGCGCACACACACACACACACACACACACAATCTCCATGAACAAAATGATTGAACTCAATGTGGCAATTTCAACTGAAACATTCCAGCATTGTAGCAGCAATGCTGATTTTTCTGATAGACTGGACTGCAAAGCATTAAGTAGAGGTTATTTCCCATTCCCTGTGCACTCTGGTTAGGAAGGGGATGCATTTGGAAAAATCAAATGACAACACTAACAGTAAATCACAAACTGTGTCAGTAATTTGGGGGGTAATGGTGAGGAGCAGAGATTGCCAGGGACAGTTCTGGAATTGCAGACAGCATTCCCAGCACACAGGCACAGATGCTCCTGCATCCATCGACATTTAAAGAAAATGAATTCAGACTTGAGCTCTGGGTGCTTCAGGAAGTCTCCCATCTCCACTTCTTCACAGCTGTGTCTCGGGGAGGGGTTTGGTGGGCAGATTATGGAGGAATTAGGGTAACACAATAGAAGATATTTTATTTAAAGAGACACTATCAGGTCAGGTTTGCCTCCACATGTAGGTTTTGTGAAACATACTAGGTCTGTATTCCCATTTCTGAACATGATTTTTGTAACTGCAACCTAGTTTATTCAGAGTAGAATTGGGGCCCCACTTTTCAGGGTTTTAGCATGATTCAGGAGCTCAGTTAAAACATTATTCTGTCCCTTTTATACAGCAAGACAGAGCTATTTTTTAAATTTGCTGGGGGACAGCTATTTTGTAACCCTGTCCTTCTTCAGGTTGGTAGCAATTGCAGTGTAGAGCAGAAACCTGTGGAGTTGAGCAAATTTGCGTGTGTGTTGGTTTTGCCTATCAGAGTTCCCAGTGTGTGATTGCTGTTTAATCCTATGCATCCAAACTCATATATCTAACTGGTCAACGCAGCATTGTGTGTTTTGATGGATGGGGGAAGGGGTGGTGGTGGTCAGTGCTGTAGTCAGCTTTCTTTGGCAGCCAGGGGAAGTGCTCAAGTTTTTACTTCCTGTAGATTTACAGAATGAACAGCTTGGCTGCACAGGTGGCAAATTATCGCAACAGTTGAGAAGTACAAGGTATGTTCACCCAGCCCATAATTCTCTTCTGAAGAATGTACAGTGTGTACTAAGCCTGCCAGCCTTTCAAAAAGATCATAAACCCAGGGAGAAAATGTATATTCGCTGTTCATTTGTCATTCATGTTGTGCAACATATTATCCATGCAACGTATGCTATGTGTACGTGACACCTTCCAAATTGGCCTCAATTCATACTGCAAACACTTAAGCATGCATGTAACTTTACTTATGTGAATTATACCATAGACTTCAGTGGACCTGCTCATGTGAGTAAATTTACACGTATGTTTCAGTGTTTGCAAGACTGGTCCCCTATATCATTTTAAATATTATTGTTGATACTAATGCATACAAATACCTGGGTGTTGCCGTAATAAACACTTTACATATACCTTAGGTAAATATTTGAATAATATACACATTTTTATAATTTGTTGAATTCTGTAACTGTTCTGTGGTGTGTGTTGCTGGCAACTGGAACGAGTTTGAGTTCTATGGACTGCATCTTTAAGTGTCTATGGAGACTATATTTGTGAGGCAGCGCTGATGCAGAATGTTACAAAGGAGACATGATGTGCTCTCAAATGGAAATTTCACTTTTGTTTTTTCTTGTTTCATTGTTTCCCTTTTCATTAAAACCAATCACACTGAAAGTATTCAGAAAAATATAACATCTTCTATACTAGATAGATTATTACTATTACATTATGAAAGTGGGAAACATAAGAACAGCCATACTGGGTCAGACCAAAGGTCCATCTAGCCCAGTATCCTGTCTTCCGATAGTGGCCAATGCCAGGTGCCCCAGAGGGAATGAACAGAACAGGTAATCATCAAGTGATCCATCCCCTGTCGCCCATTTCCAGCTTCTAGCAAATAGAGGCTAGGGACGCCATCCCTGCCCATCCTGGCTAATAGCCATTGATGGACCTATCCTCCATGAACTTATCTAGTTCTTTTTTGAACCCTGTTACAGTCCTGGCCTTCACAACTTCTCTGGCAAGGAGTTCCACAGGTTGACTGTGCGTTGTGTGAAAAAAAAAATGCTTCCTTTGTTTATTTTAAACCTGCTGCCTATTCATTTCATTTGGTGACCCCCTACTTCTTGTGTTATGAGAAGAAATAAATAACACTTCCTTATAACTTTCTCCACACCAGTCATGATTTTATCATATCCCCTCTTAGTTGTCTCTTTTCCAAGCTGAAAAGTCCCAGTCTTATTAATCTCTCCTTTTACGGTAGCCGTTCCATACCCCTAACCATTTTTGTGGCCCTTGTCTGAACCTTTTCCAACTCCAATATATCTTTTTTGAGATTATGAAACTGAAAATTCCTTGTGGATGATAATCAGATGTGTTTCTTCAGGAGCATGGGGAATTTCCCATTTCACATAGTTTGATGAGAAAAATAGCCATTTTATGGATATAGCATGAAAAATGAAATTTGTGTTATTGAAAAGTAAATGAAAAGGATCACTTAGCGTTTGTGAGACAGAATTTTAATTCCTCTGGTGTAGCTTTAGAAACTATACAGTGGATCGATCATCCTGCCATTAGATGCAACTAACTGCTATTCATTGCAACCTGAGTTACTCCTATCATGCAGAGAGAGACAGGCCCCAGAAGTTAAGGAATAGAGAGGGAGAGAGACTCTTGTATAAAGAGATGAGATTAGACTTTCCTCAACAGGATTCTAAAAGGAGTGTCAGATTTGTAAATGGCTCCTATTGATTTTATGTTTGCAATCTAAAAAAAATTGGATTTCATCATGAAATCCTTGGGGTGAAAAATATTTCCTCCCCCTACCCTGATATGACTGAAAAACTGCCTTCTTCTAAGCTATATGCAGTGCTCACAGCTTGTCATTTAACCAATGCAAAGTAACCAAAAACAGGGCTGCAGGTGTTTGAGATCCTTTTAGCCAGTCCCCGTAAAAAAAAATTCCTTCAGACAGTCCAGAGCCCTGGGAGAGTGTCAGTTTCTTTGATTGCTTATTGTAGCCATAGCACCGGAGATAAAAGTTTAATGCATTTTTATTTTCTCAAAGCTTTTATGTATTCATCTGTGTGGAGCAGTATATCTTCCTCCACATAACCATGGTGGTTTAAGAATGTGATGGGTTAAGATTAGGTGGTTTAAGAATGTGGTGGGTTAAGATTAACAGATACAGTATCAAGTGTCTAGTGGATGGGGAGTGTAGTGGACATGTACACAACCACCAATAAATAGATGCAATAGTAGTCATTCATAATTAGAAGTTAATATAACAGATGATAGGCAAATTAATTAGAAGAAAATCAGGACTGACCCAAGGTTCACCATTGGAAGTTTGTTATTGTGGTATTGCTGGGCTACATATACTGGTTCTCATGAGTGATGGGAGGCATGCACTGGTTTGTTATTGTAGGGTTGCTCTTGAATGCTGGACCAACTGCTAGAACTAATTATTTTTTCTTTCCCTCCCTCCGCCCTTTTTTGCTTTTGTTTTTAACTAAAACCAGAAAGAGAGGGTAGGTCAAGTTTGAGGATGTCCTAACTTTAAACAGCTATATAAAAATTGCTCTAGTGCCTTTTGCTGTAACATTGTGGATTTACCCTGTAGCTCTTAGGAAGATGCTTTTTATGCTAGTTTCCTTATTCCTCTCCTACCCCTCCCAATCCCAGTTCCGTTTTAAGGGAGGTCAGGAGAGCGATGCCCTATTGTTGACACACGGGTAATCCAATCTTCCACCCTGTTGGTCTGCCAGGTTGCATTCGAACTCACCTGATGGCAGTGCAGGGCTGTTGCACAGACTCTGCCTTTGGAGCTGGGAAGCTGATACACCTGAAGAGATGTTAATGAGGAAGAAAGTTCATTAGTCAATGTAAGAGGAAAAAAATAATCCCAACAATTTTGCAGTCCAATTTCTCTGGTTCTTCTGCAGCTTCCTGCAATAGTTAGCACAGGGCCTGCTCTGAGCTGTGCACGCAGCTTCCCCCCAAATACAAACCTGTGAGCAAATGCCAGCTGTAACTGAGAGACTTAAGATGAGCACTCAGATCTGGGGTGGTAGGGACAGGTGGGGGGCACATAGGGGATTTACAGTGTGGTCCCCAGCAGCCACATGGAAAATGCTAAAGAAAGTCCATACTGTCTTTTGGAACACCTCTTCGTTGGGACCTTCCTTTGAAAGGGGTTGGAGCCAGGCAAATTTTGGCTGATGAGTCCAGGAAGCCAGGGCAGAGCGGCCGGGGGTGAGGAGCCAATGGCACAGGATCTCTGTGAATCTCGAAGGGCCTCTGGCAACACCACGTAAATCTGTGCAGATCTGGGGAGATTTGCATAGTTTGGGGGATAAACCCTTTGTTATTTTGTGTGGGATGGAGGAGAACCCTGCCTCTGTGGGAAGAATTTACGCTGCTGCAGGGTGGTGTGATGGAGCCCAGTGTTATTAATGGAACTGTTTGTATTTGTTATGCACCCATCACTGAGGTATCCAGGTGCTGCTAAACCATGTTTCATTTGTTTGGACATGCAGGGACTGAATTGCCCCAAACAACCAAACCTCCGATGAGATATTGGATCTGATTCTGATCTCACTTAGAAGCAGTGTAAATCAGGGGCACTTACACTGGTGTAAATCAGATCAAAATCAGGTCCACTGTATCTTGAGACACGGAGTGCATAACTCTCCACCAGCACCTAATCATCCCTAAGTAGGAGGCATTTGGGTTCTAGAAAATCCCAAAAGAAACTAAAGGGGTGTGAAGTAAACCATCAAACCTCAGGAATGAATCATATACTGATGTATGTATTTCCGGTATAGGACATGTCTGCCAAACTCTGGGTGCTTTACATAGACTATAATACAACACTTAATCCTTAAAATAAATCACATTTACGCCTCTGACTTGAGAGATGAACTTGGAGGAGGAGGACAGAGTTAACAGCTGCTCCAGGACCATCCCAGGTGGTGACATATACCCTTCATTCAGCTCCTTGCTTTAATGACTCCTCACTCACACACTCGATGGAAGATCCCTAGTAACTTCAGGGGGTGCTGGATTAGGCTTTAAGAAAAGGGAAGGCAGTGATGAAGGAGAGAGAGAAAGGGGAGGAGAAGAAATAGCAAGGGAAGACAGTGAAATACATAAAGCGGTAAATAATAACATGCATGTGTGATATTTGTTCAGCAACATTCCCCTTCCCATAGTTGCCAGCGGATCTGCGTCCTTGCTGCAGAAATCAAGCCCCTGCTCCTAGGGTTCCCCACAACCACCTGTTTTTAGTGCATTGAGTTGTCAGATGGGCAGGGGAGGGACCAAACACTAGGCACAGCTGGGATAAGGACCGTCAAGGTCAGAAGGCAGCAAGAGCTTATCAATTATTTGAGAGGGCAGAGTCATAAAAGGACCTTTTCAGTATAAATATCAGCTGTATTGGATGTGATGGGACTCAGAGGAGTGAGTTGTTCACACCAGACTAAACTCCAGTAGCCCTGGAAGATAAATTTTGTTTGAAGGAAGCCTTCACAGTATTACTTTGGTAGCGGCTACCTTCTCCTTGCTTGCTCCAGCCCAGTGACGGGTCTGTGGTCTGAACTGCCATAGGCACCATCACACCCAAACACTTGTCCTCACATGCATGGAGTCACACAAGGTCACGCATACTCACATCCTCTGGCACATTCCAATGCAAGTGATCTTGCATAAATGTACATGCATCCACATGTACTCACCTCATACAGAAATATTCACTAGCACACAAATGCACACATATGCTCTTGCATGCTGGCACAAGCTACTCCATACAAATGCTCACTAACATCCATTCAAAGTGCATCCACATTCACATACAGGCACATTCATACCCACATCTTCCCAAGGTTGCTGACACTGCAAGCCTGTTAGTAACCATGGGAAAATTTCCCCAGAATTCCCTACCGTAGAAAAAGCTTGAGAATAGAAAAGGCAGCTGCATACTAGCTCTTGGCACCTTTTAGAGATCTGTAAGGTGGCCATTAGCAAGTGGCCTTCTTAGGAATTTGGGTTTCTCAAAGGTTTTCTGTTTGCCTTTGCACTTTGGAACCTGGCACTATAATGGTAGCTGTGTCATGTAAAAAACAACACCCTGATGTGAATATTCATCTCATCAGGTTTCTGGCCACCAGCTCCTAGATTTTTTTTTAAATTAAATAGTCTATGTCACAAGGTTTAGGATGAATTAAAGAGACTGTACCAAGATTAGGAGTACTTGTGGCACCTTAGAGACTAACAAATTTATTAGAGCATAAGCTTTCTTGGGTTACAGCCCACATCATCCGATGCATAGAATGGAACATATAGTAAGAAGATTATATATATATAATATACACACATACAGATAAGTTGGAAGTTGTTATACAAACTGTGAGAGGCTAATTAATTAAGGCGGGCTAACATCAGCAGGAGAAAAAAACTTTTGTAGTGATAATCAAGATGGTCCATTTAGACAATTGACAAGAAGGCCTGAGGATACTTAATTTAGGGAAATAGATTCAATATGTGTAAAAAGAAAAGGAGGACTTATGGCACCTTAGAGACTAACCAATTTATTTGAGCATAAGCTTTCGTGAGCTACAGCTCACTTCATCGGATGCATTTTTCCACTGAACACATCCAATGAAGTGAGCTGTAGCTCACAAAAGCTTATGCTCAAATAAATTGGTTAGTCTCTGAGGTGCCACAAGTACTCCTTTTCTTTTTGCGAATACAGACTAACAGGGCTGCTACTCTGAAACCTGTCAGTATGTGTAATGACCCAGCCATTCCCGGTCTCTATTCATACCCCAGTTAATGGTATCTAGTTTGCATATTAATTCAAGCTCAGCAGTTTCTCATTGGAATCTGTTTTTGAAGCTTTTCTGTTGCAAAATTGCCACCCTTAAATCTTTTACTGAGTGGCCAGAGAGGTTGAAGTGTTCTCCTACTGGTTTTTGAATGTTATGATTCCTGATGTCAGATTTGTATCCATTTATTCTTTTGCATAGAGACTGTCCGGTTTGGCCAATGTACATGGCAGAGGGGCATTGCTGGCACATGATGGCATATATCACATTGGTAGATGTGCAAGTCAACGAGCCCCTGATGGTGTGGCTCATGTGATTAGGTCCTATGATGGTGTCCCCTGAATAGATATGTGGACACAGTTGGCATTGGGCTTTGTTGCAAGGATAGGTTCCTGAGTTAGTGTTTTTGTTGTATGGTGCGTGGTTGCTGGAGAGTATTTATTTCAGGTTGGGGAGCTGTCTGTAAGCGAGGACTGGCCTGTCTCCCAAGATCTGTGAGAGTGAGGGATCATTTTTCAGGATAGGTTGTAAATTTTTGATGATGCGCTGGAGAGGTTTTAGTTGGGGGCTGAAGGTGACAGCTAATGGCGTTCTGTTATTTTCTTTGTTGGGCCTGTCCTGTAGTAGGTGACTTCTGGGTACTCTTCTGGCTCTGTCAGTCTGTTTTTTCACTTCAGTAGGTGGGTATTGTAGTTTTAAGAATGCTTGATAGAGATCTTGTAGGTGTTTGTCCCTGTCTGAGGGATTGGAGCAAATGCGGTTGTATCCTAGAGCTTGGCTGTAGACAATGGATCATGTGGTGTGTCCTGGATGGAAGCTGGAGGCATGTAGATAAGTATAGCGGTTAGTAGGTTTCCAGTATAGGGTGGTGTTTATGTGACCGTCGCTTATTAGCACAGTAGTGTTCACGAAATGGATTGCTTGTGTGGATTGGTCTAGGCTGAGGTTGATGGTGGGATGGAAATTGTTGAAGTCATGGTGGAATTGCTGACTTAGAACAACGCTTCCTTAGCTCTCGTCCCCTAACACCCCTACTCTACTTGTGCTACATTGATGACATCTTTATCATCTGGACCCATGGAAAAGAAGCCCTTGAAGAATTCCACCACAACTTCAACAATTTCCACATTTCCTGGACACTACTGTGCTAATAAGCGCACATCTTAATGTTCACAAGCAGCCCCACAATCATAAAACAGTGTGTCGAGCTTAGTGCTCATGAGCAAGCCTATCTGTTTCAGTAAGGAAGCAGATTTCAGTTTCAGGCTTCCAAGGAGTTAGTAATGAGCTATTGCTCAAGGAAGCTGGCTTGAGCTTTGTGAGTTCTGAGGCCCAATAGTACATTCTTTGTGCACTGAAGTTAAGAGAAGAATTAGGTGCACAGGGAATACAGGACTGGGCATGTGGTAAGTTGTTGAAGAGCTGACTAACACCTAGAAGCAGGGAATCAAATGCATGGATATGATATAGCTGTAAGACTCAACATTTTTCTACTTTCTTGTGTAGTGAAAATGTTTCTTTATTCTGTATTTGTCTGTGTGGTGCAGAAACCACAGACATTAGATATACTATTAAAGTAAAGTAAGTATTTGCTGTGTAATAATTGCCATGTTCATGGCTAACAGATGCTATAATTAGGGTTCAGTAAAGGTTTCCATTATTACCTCTGCTTTTACCTGATCACGGCTTTCTGAAAATCTTCTTTTTAGGCTGAAATGTTCTTGCGTGGTCTTTTCCCAAAGATGGATTTATCATTTCAGCAAAATAGGTTCAGCCATGCAAGAGGGTGACGTTTGATGGAGAACTGCATGCTGTATGCTTAGGAGGAAGCGTACTTGCCCAGATCCTGAACTGAATCTGAATTGTGTTCAGTGAGACATGGATTGCAAGGGAGAACAAAGGCATTTGAACACCAGACTGATAGATTTTGGATTCTCAGGCTGGCTGCAGACTAGAACCAAAATGGAACCAGATTGCTGGCATTTACAATTAAAAAGGTCATAGAGGAATTTTTAAATTAAGGGTTGGGGAAAGGCCGACAGATGCAGCGGCGCACATGGTTCGGATAGACACATCTTTTAGGGAGGATTTATTAAAGGGGATACTCTATATTTTAATAAAGAGGAGAGGCTAGAAGTTCATAAAGTACAGGTAGGAACTGAAGAGACACAGTCAAATGAAAAAGGCTGGCAGAGTACGTTGTGCTGGTGGGGAAGAGGCACTATGTGTGAAAGAAAGCATAGAGTCATATAGTAAAAATCTTAAATGAATCAAACAGTACTGTAGAATCTCTATGGATAGAAATTCCATGCTTGAATAATAAGAGTATAGCAGTAGGAATATACTAGTGACCAGGATGGTGATGGTGACTGTGAAGTGCCCAGGGAAATTAGAGAGGCTACAAAAACAGAAAACCCAATAATAATGAGGGATTTCAACTATTCCTATATTGACTGGGAACATTTCACCTCCGATGGGATGCAGAGGTAAAATTTCTAGACACCATTAATGCCTGCTTCTTGGGGCGGCTAGTCATGGAACCCACAAGGGGAGTGGCAACTAGCAAAAGACAAAAACCGACAGCAATTTTTTTAAGTACATCAGATGCAGGAAGCCTGCCAAACAGTCAGTAGGGCCACTGGGCAATCAAGGTGCTATAGAACCACTTAAGGAAGCTAAGGCCATTATGGAGAAGCTAAATGAATTCTTTGCAATAGTCTTCACCTCAGTGGATGTGAGGGAGATTCCCACACGGAGCCATACTTTTCAGATGGCAGATTTGAGGAACTGTCCCAGACTGAGGTGTCCACGAATGAGGTTTTGGAACAAATTGATAAACTAAACAGTAATAAGTCACTGGGATCAGATGGTATTCACCCAAGAGTTCTGAAGGAACTCAAATATGAAATTGCAGAACTACTAACTGTGCTATGTAACCTATTGCTTAAATTAGCTTCTGTATGAGATGACTGGTGGATAGCTAATGTAACACTGATTTTTAAAAAAGGCTCCAGAGGCAATACTGGCAATTACAGGCCAGTGTTTCTAACTTTAGTACCAGGCAAATTGGTTGAAACTATCGTAAAGTACAGAATTATCAGTCACACAGATGAACATGATATTACTGGGGAAGAGTCAACATGGTTTTGTAAAGGGAAATCATGCTTTACCAATCTATTAGGTATTGAGGGGGTCAACAAACATGGACAATGGTGATCCAGTGGATATAGTATACCTAGACTTTTAGAAAGCCTTTGACAAGCCCCCTCACCAAAGGCTTCTAAGCAAAGTAGTCAGTCATGGGATGAGCAGGAAGTTCCTCTCATGGACCAGTAACTGCTAAATGATAGGAAACAAAGGGTCAGAAGAAATGGACAGTTTTCACAGTGGAGAGGGGTAATTAGCGGGGTCTCTCATGGGACCAGTGCTGTTCAACATATTCATAAATGATCTGGAAAAGGAGGTGAACAGTGAGGTGGCAAAGTTTGCAGATGATATCGAATTACTCAAGATAGTTAAGTCCAAAGCTGACTGTGAAGAGTTACAGAGAGATCTCTAAAACTGGGTGGCTGGGCAACAAAATGGCAGATGAAATTCAGCATTGCTAAATGCAAAGTAATACACATTGGAAAATATAATCCCAACTATACATACAAAATGGTGGGGTCTAAATTAGGTGTTACTACTCAAGAAAGAAATGTTCAAGTCACTGTGGATAATTCTCTGCAAACGTCTGCTCAGCAGCAGTCAAAAAAGCTAACAGAATGTTAGGAACCAACGGCAAATGTTGGAAGACAGGATACTGGGCTAAATAGACCATTGGTCTGACCCAGTATGCCCGTTCTTATGTTCTTATGGCAGCTCTTGTCCCCAGCCTAAGTGAAAACAACCCAAAGGCCAATTTAATTTACATCTGGTTAACCAAGGTTTAATTTACACCATGGCCTTTCTAGCACTTGGGAATAACCAGGGTGCACAAGTACTTTGATCATGCCCTCTTTTTTTGGTCACACCCCTACGTGGTTGTGACGTATGCTAGGCCAGCTCTTTGGCACCTGTGAATGTTGTCTATGTAGGGGGATCTCCTGGGTAGCTGGATAGGTTGACTTTCCAGCTCTTTTGCTGGACCAGAGTGGAAGGAGGGGAGGGCGGAATCTGTACCATTGTCTTTATGGCTGTTCTTGTTGGAGGAAGAAGCCCTCTCTATCCCATCCCTCAGACACGATGACATCTTTGGTATAAGCCTACCTGGTATTTTTTGTATCCTGGAGTCTGTGTGTAGTCTGGCCTAGGTATCATGTAGCAAGGTTGCAACCAGAAACCTGTACAGCAATCTACCTTCGTTTTCTCCAGCCCACAGACCACAACAGGTTGCTTCAGAGGAACTGCTTACCCTTTTCCAAAAAATAGCTTTAAGGCCCAGATTCTTAAAGGTGTTTAGGCACCTAACTTCCATTTATTTCAATGGTAGTTAGGTGCCTAAGTAGCTTTACAATCTGGGCCTTACTTAGCTTTTATATCTTTTCTGGAGAGACAAAAACAGTGTGTGCAGCACCGCTGAGTCAAAGCAACACAAACTCCAGCATGGAACACTCATCCCTCACCTGCAGTTTAAGGGTTCAGCAAAAAAATCTGCTGAGTCTGGATTTCCCCCAGCCCACCTCTCTCAGGAGTTCACAGGGCATCTCTGAACACTAGGCGAAAGGTAGAGACTTTAAAATGCCACCACATGGTTATTAAACAAGTGTTCTCCCTTTACTGCTATAGGAAATGTAATATATTCAGTTCATGTCTGATTCTATTCTGCCTGGCACTTTATGTTGTCATTTATATCTGTGCAATATGTGTATAAAAACACTACCAAATAGAAATGGCAGGGTTTGATGCCTGCCTTGCTCTCACTGGGGCCAATGGAGGGCAGGTAGCTTGCATTTCCCATGTTCAGGGGCTGCAGGAGCTGATGCAGCACAAGACTAGGGCAACCCTGAGGATTGTCCTGCATTGCACCTCTGATTCAGTGGTCCCTGTGGGCACAGGTCTGCCTCAGGCATAACCCTTCTGCACCTTCTCTGTCTCCTTTCTCTTCCACCCTCCTCTTGATTCACCTCCATCCCAATCCCTGGGAAGAAAACACATGCTGCTTTTGTACACTGCTTTGCACACTCCACATATACATACTGCATGTACACATGCTGCCTGCACACACTGCTCATATACACTGCACAGGCACACTGCACACACACACACACAATGCACATTGACGAGACACATTGTATTGTGGGAAAGTTCCATAATATTCTTTAGCCTTCCAGTGAACCCATAATCATTGTATGGGTTTGGGTCAAACCATGCAACAATTGTCAGTGTTGACTGAGATTTGATTTGAGGTTTGTTCACACCCTAGACTCAAAGCCCAGTTCAGGGGAGTTTTGAGAGCGGGGCAGATCACTGAGCAGTGTCTGGATTGGAACCAGCTAAACTGTTGGCCTGATCCCTTGCAAAGGAAAGCTGCTGAATTTCACACAATCTGAGTTGCCACTTGGTAGCCCAGTTTGTGGGATGTGAATGGTCCCAGTATCCGCCAAACAATATCGTGTCCAACTGCATCAGTGCCATTTAAGGAAGCTGCGTCATATCACACTGCCACACAAGCATTGCAGAGTTGCCACTCGTGACCTTGTCCCAGCAGGCGAGCTCCCAAGAAATGGCAACCCCCAGAATAGCGTCCAAAAAAAGGCTGCCAGGAATAAGAAAGTTCAATGCAGGCTTATATTGCCTTATATTGCTTATATGCTGCAGTGTCCTTGAGTGCCCTCCCTCTGCCCTCAGTCTTTGCTTCTAATGTTTTATGCTCCTCTAACTTAATCCATTTTACAAAACATTCCATTCCTGTATCTCTCCGCCTCATCAACTCTCCAGGTCTTTTGAAATCTCATTTTAAAGCATCTCCTTTTTCCCTTGCCTCTGCTTCTTAATTTCTCTCTTTCCTTTATTAGCCCTAGAGTTGGAAGCTTTCATTTATTCCGTATCCTGACTTTGCATCACTGTGTTCTCTCATTTCGACACCTTTTATGGGCTTGACCTGTAAAGATCTCAGGACACCACATGTTTGAAAGATGCTCTAGAAATGAAGGGTCCAGGCCTGCAAGGCACAGTGTGCTCTTGACTCCCATTAAAGTCAGTGGGAGTTGAGGGTACTGAGCACTTTTTGGGGTGGGCCAGAAGGCTGCATTATGTTGTATTGTAGAGCTGGGGAGCTGCATGGCCATGCATTATGTTGTATTGTAGAGCTGCATGGCCATGCATTATGTTGTATTGTCGAGCTGTACTTGTGAAATGTTCTACAATAGCTGGTTAATAGCAGGACTCCTATTAAGGACTTTTTTTTTTTTCTGACATCTTCCTCTTTGGATGAACACATGCTACTTTCTGTAATAGTCATATTGCTCCTTGTAGAGTTCATCGAATTCAGCACTAAACAAATACTTGAGCAAGGTCTTCTGAAAGTGTGGATTTCTAGTCTTGCCTACCTGTTGGTTTTGACTATGTCTTGCCATCATCGACTGAGCTGGAAACTGGGTCTGAAAGCAAGCTTGAGACTAAGGCATGAACAGAATAGAGTCAGTTTTATCAAAGGTTAGAGAAAAATGGACAGTAAGCAGATATAGTGGGGCATTGCTTAATGCTGTGTTTTAAGTTAGGCAAGAGAATGGTTAGCAATGCTACAGTGGCGGGGGGTTCCAGACATACTATTAGCATAGAGTACACCTACAGGAAGAAGTCTTTTGGCTCATGATCAGCTGGATCTAAAGTACTGTACATTAGGAAGGGAGAGGGGGACGAAAGTCTGCAATAGTTCAGTGTTGCCCCAATGCAGTGGGGGACTGGGGTTGGTTTTTGATTGTATTGGTCTGGAGCTAGCCAAATAGATTGTAATAATGATAATACAATAATTGTTGTATGTTTAGTATTAGAGCTAGCAAAGCTGACTGAAATCCAGAGGTGGAGTGTGCATGAGGAGGGACTTTGGAGTAGGGACAGTATGTGAAAGGCACTGAAGTAGAGGGACTTGAAAACAAAACCATACACAGCATAACAGAGATGGTTCGGGAAGAGAGAATGATTAAGAGATCCCCCAAGAGTTCAATCAGAAGCTAAGTATATCTGAAAGGGAGTATCTATCCAGCCAAGTAAGTTATAAATGCACAATTTCTCTATGTTTTGTGTATTTGTGTGGCAAAAGCTATATGTTAATGAGTCCTGAGAAGCATTCATTTGATTACATTTTGACTAGCATTCCTTCAAAACTCCCCACAATCCCTATTAGGAAGGCTCAGAGCATGTCTCTCTCCTCAAAGCCATAGATGTGCCAATCTTCTTCCATTTCCTATGGAATAAACTAAAAACATTGGGCCACGTTCAGATCTCAGTTGTAGTTTATTGCTGTAAATCAAGAGCATAGTTATTTTTAAATACTTGGAAACTCTTCTAATTTCAAGGTGATGGGCACCATGTAGGTTGGTAAGTAGGTAGATAGTATCACAACTCCATTGATTTCAGTGAAGTTATTCCAGTTTTACATTGGCATGCAGGGGACAGGATCTGGCCCACACTAAGGAAACATTGTTGACCTCACACTATTTAAATATTGAGAAGAGATTCTCTTAACCAGATCAGGCTTATTATACTGCCAGGTTTCCTCAAGAAGGATGGGATTTTGCACGTGTTCATATGTTATTGAACCTGAACTGGGACCCCTTGGGATGAATGGTGGTGACGGAGGAGAGAGGAAGAAACATTAGGCTAGTATCATACAAACCAGACACCCTATTTTATTGCTTCTAAAGGGTAGGATCAACAGCAACCATCTGGGAACAAAAAAATCTCTGAGGGGCTATAATGTAGGTCATGTGGACTGTGTAACAATTAGGCCTTGTTGCATGATCTGGAGAAAGTGCCTCCTTCTGGAGCCCTCCTCACCTCCTCCCCAGATGGCCATTGCTGGAACCAAAAAGTATTGTGGTTTTATCAGGAAGAATTCCAAAGAAACCCTCTACTATCTAGAGAGTTGATCCTGGGACCTTTGGCTCCATGCCACAGGCCAAGACACCCTCATCCTGGAAAGTAAACACCCATGCCTATTAGCACTGCTGCATCTGTGAAAGATACAGGTCAATCAGACTTGCATAGCTGCTGAAGCTGCCAAACTGTCACCCCATTACAGTGTCATGGGAATCTCAGCCATTTCATTCCAGCCCTGACTGATGCCTTGCCAGCCTTGGTAATGAGATGCAAGCTCTTTGATTTGCACGCCTGCAGCAGAAAGGCCTTTCCCAGTGGAGCGACCATATGTGCAAACTTCAGGTGTCCTAGCAGTGACTGCATATGCTTTAGTGTGATTTATTTTTAGGGACTCTGTTTCCTTTACTGCCAGTCTATGTAATGTCTTTCTAACTTGTCCCCTGGCAACCTAGATGCCATTTTAATGGAGTTTATCTCATTGCCCTCTAAAATGGGATGTCAATGGATAGCTCTTCTGTTTCATTAAGAGCTAATGGAACAGACAGCAAACCCCCTACCTAGTTTGCAAAATGGTCTGGCAAGGCCGCCTCTGGATTCCTGGTGTGGTGCATGAGGCTCTGCATCAAACAATCACTCTGGTTGGCTTGGATTGAGGAAACCTCCCAGTCACATCAGACTTGGTACCTACTTGAAATCTAGTTCATAACCTGCTGAGACAGTTTTCGAAAGTGGTGCTAGATGCCACCCGGCTCTGTCTGGGCCAGGGCTGAGATTGAGCTGCTTGTGGGTGGTACTGGCTATACCAGCCCTTCTGTGATGGCCCCATCAGTTACTGCAGAATTTAAGCTTTCATGTAATACACCCAATCCCTTGCTCCCAGAGTACGAGTCCTTATGGCTTGTGATGATCTTGTTCTGAACATGACATGATGCAGGGCTAAGTCTCCTGACAATCAACAACTCGGAGGAGAGATGCCTTTGCAGGCCATAAATGCAGCAGAACTGAACTGGTCCCGCTGAACATCGTGTATGTGTGCGTGCAGTTGAGGGCGGGAAGGAGGGAGTGAAGAACAGATTAGGACTCTATATGGAAGCGTTTGGTAGCATGTTAGGGGTAGATGAGTAATAGATTTACCACTACATAGATCCACAGATCTAAATCACGCAAGTAATGGGTGCGCACAGGGATTGAAGAGGCAGCAGTGGAGTGCCTATGGATCACTCCACACCAAGATACTAGGCTGGGGTAAAGAATTCCTTTTCCTCAGTTCTTCTTAGATCCTCTGTGCAATGCCCATTTCATTTGTTCCTGATAGGTCTGGAGTGATGGCTTCAGTAACACGATTTCACCACCAAGACTGCAAGGCCAAAATCCTGGTAAGGTCACTGTAACTCTTTATCTTTTTAGACAAGTAAGTGTGTGTGTGTGTGTGTGTGTGTGTGTGTGTCTTGTGAATGAGCTCTTAAAAATCATGTTCTCTGACGCTTTTTTGGAAGAGTAGAATTTGTTCACTGGTGTCCTTGGCCAAAATTTCAGCTACTCCCTTCACTATTGGGTGCATGTCTGTGTTCTCCACCTAGAAATGGCTGCATTTCCGAGGTGTTGTGAAGGGCTCTGGGGTTTTTCAGATGAAAGGTGCTATATAAATGTAAAATATTACTACACAGACATGCACATATATTAGCATTATACACTGTGCAAATATAATCTCTTCTGCCACAAGCCCTCAGAGTATGACTCATATATTATGCTTACTCGCAAACTCTCTGGGAATTATTACAATCTCAAAGGCACCAAGCAGTTATTTGAAAGGACTTGGAGTACGATAAAAAAACCAGAGCATCGACCATAAAAATTCAACTCTTCTGACTTCGGTTTTCCCCAGGTAGAGAGAAAAAGTCAAAGCCAATATAATATAGCAAAATGATATGTATATTTATATCTGGTATGTCTATACTAAGTGGGGTTTATTTTTCTCTTGATACCTGTGCATAAAACCCACTGATGCTAAGGTGGGGGTTGTGTGTGCACATTAAGGGGACAGTATATCCTCACATATGTATGTATATTTACAGTGTATACACACATATTATGTATGTATTGTACCATTAGTCTCCACTTCTCATATTCACTCACAGTAATGGCCGGTGATGTGCACGTCACATTCCCAGCATGCAACATGTAGCCAGATACTTACTTATTTAATTCCCTCCTGTATTTAATGTACAACTGTTTTGTATGCCTTTTTATGAAGAGCGCAAGCATATACCACTATCCAATCAATTTAACTACATTAGCACCAGGGCTCTGGCCTGGGGGATGGGAAACAGTTTCTCCCTGTAATGCTGTGCTGCACACACACTGTACATAGATAATAGAGATTCAGATATCAAAATGCCAGAGGACACAGAGTAAGTTTGAATGATCAAGGTTTTGGACAATCATAGGAACTTTCAATGACACGGACAGATTGTAGAGGACACGACCCTATTTCTGGTAACTGATGTTTGAATAATCAGGTTTGTACTGTGTTCACAAATCTACAAATGATTTCAATAAACTGTGTGAATAAACAGATACAAGCCTCTGCTTTGACTTCCAGTGATGTTTTATTGAATTTGTGAACCAAGTAGTTTTCATCCTGGTTGTTCAGTCATGCAGAGTCAAACTAGTTTGTGAAAATCCAGCTGCAGGTTAAATCACTCCACCATAATACATCCTGCTGCCATCTGAAACTGTGGACACTAATCCCTCTGCAATTAGGAGGGCTGGTTCCCTACTATCTGCAGTAGCTGCTGTTGACAGCAGTAATGTCTGAAACAGGGAGTAGCATACAGTTTGATTTTCAGGAAATTGGGTTACTGTGGCTGGAAGATTGAACACACAGACAGTCAGACCTACAAAGACATGTGACAGGTCAGGCAGAAATCTATTTTTTTCTGCAGTTTATAAGAGGCATCCGTCCAGAGAATGCTTATAGGATCAAATTCACTCACTTTGGTCGAGTTACCTCAGGGATGAATTTGGCCCGCAGAGAAAGCAATAAGGGATTTAAAGCAATGAGAAACAACACAGAGGTGGAAATGAGAGCAATTAAAAATATGAACCTGCTTGACCCTAATTTGCAAACATCTAATTGTAAATGAATATTTCTTGTTTTGAAGTTCAAACATAATAACTTATGGAACCATTAGGGCTCTGATTAAATGGTTCCCCAAGCTCTTGACTCCTTTATATGTCCTTGTCTGGGTGTGCATATTTTCTTATGTGATCTTTCTTTTCTAGTTTGTTTTCTTGTTTTAACCTTCCGGTTCACTAGCAGTGCTGAAAAACAGCCCCCCTCCCCCCCCAAAAGATTGCATCCAGTGTCTGAAATGTGCTAATCAGCTGTCTACCCCCCATCTCCCTCTCCCCCCATCCTTTTTTTTTTCCTTTGGAGACTGGAGTCACTACTGCAGTGAGGCAATTATGTTTCAAAGCCAGGGAACTCCATTGAACTTTACCAAAAACTGCTGAAGCAAGCAGGCAAGTGCACTGGTTTTGAATGCATGGCACAGAATTGCAATCACATTCCAATCAGGTGCTCTCAGGGCAGGAGCAGGACAATTAGATTTGAAACAAGAAGCTAATTTCAGTGCTGGATTGTTGGGAAGCTTTAAGTTAATGCTGTGAATTAAGGGAAGCCTTCCTGGTGCAAAAAGTCTTTTCATTCTAGTGGAAGGTCTGGTTTATCTTTAAAGGGACATTTTTAAGCTTGCCCAGCCCAAAATTTGTCCTGTGGTGTTTTGGTTTTCTTTTTTAAACCTTCTTACAAAGATCATGTGATTTTTTTAATAGTCAGGTTGTTGGAAGAAATATTGTAATGCCCTGTTTACAATAAGATTAAGAATAATCATCTCCAGCAGCCCAGTCCTCATAAGGAATCAGATGAAACCTTGCAATAACAAATCAATGTGCATAGCCCATCAAGAAGCAACTCTTTAACAACAAGCCAATATGATAATCAGAAGCATCCCTACAGTAACAATGCAGTATGCACAGCCTAGCACTTACTTGCTACAAACAACTTTTCTACAGCAAATCCATGTGTGAAGCCAAGCAGCAAGCCTACTGGTAGGAACTGGTATCTGTGACCAAGCGGTCCTGAGCAACCCTACAATAATAAACCAGTCTGTGTACATGTGTAGTGGAGCAGACAGACAAAAAACCCTGCTGGCAACCACTTGTAAAGAAACATATTTCTAAGGTGTTATAATATAAACAGCAGTAAGGGGAAAGGATGATTTGGAGAAATAACTTGCAGGACTGTATGGTAAATAATGCAGGAAGGAAAAGAAAACTCTTAATGGATGTTCTGGAAGGTCTCACCAGCACCTGAGACGTCTTTGGAGACATTCCAGCTACAGGAAAACAAAACACAGGCGTTGTCAGCCTTTCTAGAAACCCATTGGCCTCCCTGGCGCAGGAAGGCTGCTTAGAGAGACTGGTCTCCCAGAATGTTTGTATTTGTGGAGGCGATAGGATCAGTGGTGGGAGAAAGGGAGGGGTACCCTGAGATTCAGACTCATTCAGCCCTCCTTTCACAAACAAATGAAAAATCCAGATCTGCTCCCACTGAAAACAGTGGGGGCTGCATGCGGGTAACTGATGGCAGAATTTAGTCACTGCAAGTTTTTTAAATTTGTGCAAAAGAGATGAGAGAGAAATCCAAATTGCTTTGGTCTGTTAATGCAGACTGACCCAGCTTGTTGGTCCTTTTAACTTCCCTTATATCGCTATTAACAGTATTTGTTCCATTTACTGTAGAGTGTATGCTACTTGGGGTTGGGACTCTCTGAACTGTGGGCAAAATCATGCCTTGTGTTGCACAGGTTCACTACTGGGGCAAAGGGAGTGAGGACCCTCTTCTCCGCCCACCCATGGGGTGCAACTCATAGGCAGGATTCTACCCTCCTGCCCCATTGAGCCGGGGAATCAAATAGTGTACCGCTGACACATCCTGGCCCCAAGATGATATAGTCTGCTATCATAGCTGATTGGACCTTCATCCACATGTTGCCTACTGACAGCAGATATTGAGCACTCTAAGGCACTTTCTCATTGCGAAGCATTGTCTTTTTCATCTCTAATCTCTTGGATTCTTTTCTTTTTTCTGTCATAATATTGAAAAACTTGTATTTTCATCAGCACGGCATATTCTTTTTTGAACCTGAGCTCATATTGGGTGGGGGATGGAGAATCAGAGGCTGAGTGTTTGCCTGATGTCACACAATAAGTCAATAGCAGAGTTGGAATCTGAACCCAGATTTCCTGTTTCTTTGATGTAATCTCTGGTCCACACTACCTGTTGCTAATGTAAAATCAACACTTCATTCAAAATGGTGAGAGGACAGAACCCATTTAAAATATTTACTTTCAAGACCTACAGTCTAGAGGATGGGATTAAACAAATGGCCAGGGGGACCTGTAAATTGTCCATTATAGTGTTGCTTCCTACTAACCACTGGGAAAAACTTCTTCACCCTTCACAGAAATGCACCATTTCTTTTTTTTTTTTTTTTGCATGTTCAAGATTGTGTCTGAAGCAGACGACTTCCTTCTTAATGCAGCCAAAATTGCACTTGCAAATTTGTCCCCACTTAGACACTAATGTGTGTGTACAAGTAGCAGTGGTTGCATGGTTTATTGTGCACGTGGCCTGAGTTAATTAGACAGTCTGATAATGCTTTATGTCTTCTGGTCTGCATGTGCAATCACTTGCCTCAAACCTCATTAATTTTACTGGCTGCTCCTCCTGTTGGAGTTCACAAATCAAGCTGAGCCTGCCCACGTATCCCTTTGAGCAGGTTTCTCTAATAAAGCAAATCAGGCATCACAGAAAACTCTCAAAGAATATCAAAAACAACAAAGCCACAAGGAGTGGCATGATGATTTTGCAAGGAGGCTTTGTGCTGTCAAATGGGAGCTGCTGGGCACTGCAGCTTTGTAGGCCAGTGGTGAGCAGGACTGTTGCTGAGGTGATCTTATAACATCTTGTGATTACACACACACATACATTCTTTCTCTCTCTCTCTGCATTCTTTACATACATATGGTATCAAGCAAAAACTGTGGGATTCAGACCTGAGACCTCTGCCTGCAAAGACTAGCATCCCTTGGCAATTGAGCAAAAAGAATTGGCTTGATTTCACATATCTTAGGCCTGGTCTACACTACAGAGTTGGGTCGACGCAAGGCAGCTTATGTTGACCTAACTATCTAAGTGTCTACACTAAAACTTTGCTCCTGCTGACATAACTGCCCCACGATGGCAACTTAACTCTACTTCCTTGAGTGGTGCAGTGTCAATGTCAACATAGGTTGATGCAGTGTCAGTGTAGACACAGTGGTGCTTACATTGACTGTTACTGGCTTTCAAAAGTTATCCCACAGTGACCCACACCAATAGTACAAGCAACACAAGTGCTCCTGGTGAAGACACGACTACCGATACAAGCAATGTAATTACTGTGGCAGCTGTATGTGGGCTTACTTAATTTTGTAGTGTAGACATGACCTCAGTCAGTAAACAGAACTCTTACAAATGAACTGGCTCATACTCCAGTAGAGGTGACCTGTGTACATACGTGAGCTAGCTGGTTGCCAAAAGCTTGATGGCGAGTGTGGAGGATGGTAGTTACACCCATCCCACCCTTTCTCAGAAGATCCAAAGTGGCCAGTCTTGACAGTGGATTTGGAGAATGTCAAATCACCTGCTGTTTGAGTCTATGGTAGAAGGGAATGATAATGCTTGTGGAAGGAAATGGTGGCTGTGTTGTTTGCCAGGACCAGTGACTCAATCCTGATTATGAATGTGTTAGGCGGAAAAGCAAGGGGCTTTTATCCCCTTTTCTCTTTGATTTTCCACGCCGTAAGGTAGGTAGCATTCCCCAAACACAGCCCAGAACCAAATTCCCATTGACTTCAGTGGGGCCAGCATTTCACCAATTCTGCCTTCGGACTCAGCTGCATTTAACTGTCATACCAAATGCCCTTTATGTAAACGGAAACTAGAGAGAGCTCAGAGAAGAAGTGCAAGTATCTCCATTTTCTTATTTGCAAGTGTGTGTGATGCTTCTGTAAGCCCCTCCTTTCCCAAATTATACACATCTATCAGTGGAGAGACAGTACTGGTTGTGACTATGCTTTTTCCATCTGCACTGCAGTCCCTATTGTGGATGCAGTGCTGAGGAGCTTATTTTACAACTGACTTAAGGCAAAGACATAAGCACAAGTCTGCACACGAGGGTATTTCTTTGTACAAGCCAACATCCTTCAGAGATAGTTTTTTAGTGTGTGTTGGAGGTACAAATAAAGGGAAGCTGCTCACTTAAATATTCTCTGGAAAAAAAGGGGGAAGAGAGGTTTACTAGTTTAAGGAACCCAAGTACAGCACAGATTCTAACATAGCTAAAATATGGGTTATCTCTCCATTATTGAAAGGACTGAACTATGTTTTAATCCTGCCCCTTAAACTGCACTTACAGTATTTACATCTCTCGTTCATCACCATAGTATGTGAGAACAGCTCTGCTAAAGTCCAAACACTTATATGGAAACATGGATATAACATGGCTCAGTCCCATTTATTCTGCAGATTGAATTGTGTCATAACTGTGTCAAAGGACAACTGTGGCAGCGTAGAAATTACAGTGGAATTGGGACCTTAGAAAGGAGGAAGGTTTTTTGCAGTTTTTTTCCAGCTCTGTTCATGAAAACTCATAGGAGTTCAAATTACCTTGAAAAATTAGCTATGATTGTTGTAAAATAAATGGTTAAATCTACTGGATAGGGTCTGCCTGAATAAGAGAGAGGTTGCGTTAAGAGAGAGATGCTGATGTGCCTTTAACTGCCTTGAAACTGCTCCAAAAGTAATGTTTTATCAAAGCAAGCTGACATTTGCCTATTGAATTGTTATCAGAATTGCTTAGTCATTCATGTGCCATTGTGTTTCAGAATTGGGAGCAAAGGATTTATTCAGCCTGACAGGAGTTGCTCCCAGGCATTAGCATTTCCCCGATACCTGATTGGTAAACAAGTCACCTTAAGGCCAAGGTAGCACTGACCTCCCAACACCCAGGAAAAATCTGAGAGACTTTTTTCTTTTATTTTAACCAAGAGACAAAGCTGCTTCCTTAACCTCCTGCGGGGGGTGGGTGTCACGGTGTGCTATTTGTACTCTCCTTTGGTTTCATGCCACTGTAAACAATAATAAAGAGCCCCAGTAAACTCTGCCACATCCATCTTTCCTATAAATAGGGCTGAGGGCTCAAGAGACTAGCTATGGGATTGTTGACGTTTGAAATCAACTCCAGCCCAAAGCTTCTCCCCCTTCCTCTCCCCCCCCCCGCCCGCCTACACACCCCTTGTGATAGGACCCAGAAAAGGAAACATCGTCTGTATTATTAGGCTACTTGGAGGTGGGGGGTGTTATTTGGCAATGGGCAGGGCTAGGTGAGAGTGGATGTTTAGTTTGTGTGTTTGAGAGAGAGAGGAGGGGGATATGTTGCTGCCTCAGTGTGAACGAGAAAGTGGGTAGGTGTAGATACATGTATAGTTGTAGAAACCCTAATATATTTGATAGTAATGGTTCAGGACACCACAGCATGTGTTCCAGAAGCCACAGGGCAATTACGGCAAAGTACTGCGGTCTTTTTGTAACATATGGGTCTGTCCATGCCTGGGTATAAGTATCAGTGGGGGGCTAGGTGCATGGATATGGAAGCATGTTGGTTTGAGTGGCTGTAAGTAGATCTCTGTAGGTGCATGAGTGTAGGTGGCTGAGTATGTGCTTGTATGGTTGGAGGTGGGGGTGTTCTAGGGTAGAGGGCACCAAGAGAGGGGTAAGAGCCAAAAACCTATCTGAGGATTGAGGAGAAGGGGGAACCGGCAAACTACTAGCAAGGGGGAAACTTGAGTGGACTGCACAGAGGGGGAAGCAGAGGTTCCTGCATCTAACTAGCTAAACCCTAAGAGCATGTCTGGTTCACTTTGGGGATAGGGTTGATGTACAGATGCAATGATACCCCCATTGGAATTATGCTCTCTTTACCTTGTGTGATGGGGTATAGGGACCCCGCACTGGCTGGGAAGAGGTTAATGAGAATCTGTGGGCTCAGTCAGCCTACCCCATTATATCTGTGAGAGGTGTCTAGCCTGAAGGGAGGAGTTAAAAGAGTGTATTGAGTGTACGCATCGGGTCACAGGATTGGATTCGTACATATGTATTAGCGATAAGCAAACCCTGCCATGAGTTTGGGAATTTGCTCATATGAGCGGCCACAAACTGAGATGCTTCTCTGCCCCTCAACCAAACTGTCTAGAACTCCTGGGTCTGCGATACTAGGGCTGGATGCTTCATGAGGAAAGGCCTTTTTGGAAAATTTCCTGTGCCTTTTGCTTCAGGTCAAGCCAGGAATAGCATCAGAACAGTCTTTTGTGATACTTGGCACTTCCAGTTCCAGGTGGCAGAGGCTGATGCAGCCATGAAATATAATGAAGAAAGTAGTCTGGACTCTTACAAACGTCAAAAGGTTTGGTTTAGTTTTGCGCCAAGGTTTGAGTTGGTTCTGTCAATATTTATCCATCCCTGCTATACTACTTAAGAGTTTTCAACTTGGGCATGTAATTCAATGAGAAATTGATATGATAGATGTCTGTGAACCAAAACTCTGGATCCAGGTATCCCCCTGATCTGTGCAGAAGTTTGAATCTCAATATGAATTTTGGGGTTGGACTGCCTTTGACTATAATGAGCTGAATTCAACTCTCCCGTATTAAACCATCTCCAAACTTTGGAGAAATCTTGACCGAGACTTTGCAGCTGCAGCCGATGTCTGATCCAGACCCTGAGCCAGTTTTAAAACCAACCCCTCCTCTCTTGTACATAAATATCAGGAGGGGACACAAAAAAAATGGTGACAGTCCTGCAGCTTACAAGCCAGCTCTTTCCCCTCAGTCTTCCCTTTCACATCTGATGTCAGCAACGTGGCCAGCTAGTAAAAATGTCCCAAGCTGGCTCATGCTGAGGGTAGGGAAGAGTCAAGGTAGCTCCATTTGATAAGAATCTTTGACCAAGATCTTCCAGGCTTCCCAGAGACAGAAGGAAGTTTGCTATTTAAAATACAACTGAATAAAAAAACCCAGACCTTTTATATGGAGATCTGACAAGGTGCCCATTTATCACACACTTGCCAACTTTTCTTAAGTATCAGTGTGAGAATTAACAGGAACCCCCTGTGTGGAGAGCTGATATCTTCCCATCCTTCTTGAGGGTATCCCTCATGTTTATGTTATATATCTGGAAGCAGAGGGAGGAATTCCCACTGAGGGTTTGTTTTAAGTGAATTGAGTGCTGACAAAAGGTACCTGGAGCTTGCAGTCCTAGTCTATACCCACAGAACTGGTGCAGCATGGGAAGCATCAGTGCAAGCCTCCCTCTTCCTGCCCCAAAGAAATCCTCATCCCCGAACTGAAAAGTCCACCTGTAAGGAGAGTACTGTTCAGTATGTGTTGTCCAGTGGACTGGGCACCAGGCTGGGGTTCAGGAGACCTTGGTTTGTCATTGATTGTGTACCCAAACAGGTCATTAGATCTCATTGTGTTTCAAGTTCCTCATGTGTAAAATGGAATAATATTGGCCTGCCTTTGCAAAGCACTTTGGGATCCTTGGATGAAAAGAGGTGTAAGTGCTAAGTGTCATCATTATCCCCAGTCTCTCTATTGAGAGGACTGCTGAGGTAGCTAATTAGTGTGATCGGTCCATAAAGAAGTAAACCAAGACTCCCAAGTATTTCTCACAGGGACCAGTGTATCCCACTGAGTTATTACAGAAATGGGTGGCAGGGAATATGTCCATAAATGCTGGAGACTGCTGGCAAAATTGGTATGTGGGATAATGATGGCATTTTAATACCCTAGGTACTAGGTCACCTAGTAAACATGGGGCTGCATATACTAGAAATTAAGAGAACTAAATACACAAATAATGGCTATAAACAGGGCCCTAAAAATGCATTGCAAACCAGGCAATGTATTTGACTTAAGAATTTCCTGTGTGAGTTGGGTGGAGGAGGAAAAAGTGAGTATTTGATAGGTCAGAAATTATAAATAAATTCCCTCACAAAAAGAGGGCAAATAAAAAAAAACAAAAACCCTAGAGAACCAGGAAGAGTCTGAAACTGCTGCAAAAGCTCTTTATAAAGGAAAGAACTACACCCAATATTTTTTGGGTTTCTTTATCTGTTAGGCCTTTTCTAGACTAGTCTCAAAAAGGTGTGTTAACATGTTAGCTAATATGTGCTAACGTGTTCTAAGAGTATGCCTACCCTGCAAGTGAAGATGTAATTGCTGCATGGGTACCAATAGTATTGAAGATGTGGTGGTGTGGGTTAGCTGTCAGAGTACAAGCCTGCTGGGGAGCCTGGGTATGGACTTGGTTTGCCAAGCCATGCTTCCACATCTTCACTACTGTTATGCATTCTAGCTAGATTAAAACTAGCATGAGTGGAACTACCCGTGCTGCAATCACACCTTCACCTGCACTGTAGACATACCCTAAAAGTCTAGTGTAGACTTTGATACATGCTACACTATTGAGTTAACACCTAGGTTCTTCCTACTGCCCAAGCTTTAACTCAATCAGTTCAGCACATGTTAAAGGCAGTGGGTAAGATTTTCAGAAGTGCCTAAGTGACTTCAGATCTCAAATCCCATTTTCAAAAGTGACCTATGTTCCTAAGGGTCAGCTTTGCTAAGGTATTTAGGCACCTAAAGATATGGATAGGGCTTAGTGAGGTTTTCAGAAGTTCCTAAAGAGATTAGGTGCTCTTGAAAATCCTGCTGGGTACCTATTTCCATCTTTCAGCATATAAATACCATTGAAAAACTGGTCCGTGGGAGCCTAAGTCTTTATTGATTTTTCAGTGTTCGTAAGTGTCTAAATAGCTCTTGAAAATGGGATGTAGGCAATTTTGAAAATTGTACCCAGTGTGCCTGTCTACACTAGACTTTTAAAACATCTTAGCTAACCTGTGCCAATGGCACACCTTTTAAATCCTAGTCTAGTCAAGGCTTTGGAGTTTGGTTTTAGTCCATAACTCAAATGAGGATAAAGGATGAAGAAAACTAACCTGACTGTTCCATCTGTTGTAAGGACAGTTCTTTGCTTTGGGTAAACTAGAGGTGTTATCCCAGCTACAGCTTCCAAATGAGATGAGTATTTGACTCTATAGATTACACGCTTATGCACCTGCAGTGTGTGTTTCACTGAAACAGCTTTCTGGCCACCCTTTCCCCCCCACTCCTTTATAACATCATCACAGAACCCCCACTCCAAGTGTGGTAGATGCTCGATACATTCCAGTGTTTATTTAGTAGGAGACAGGAAACCTTTTTAATGGGATAGTAGCTTGTCAAAAGCCTGCAATGCCAAGACAGTCTTGGCTGGTCTTTCTTCCATGTCTTCCTCAAATCTATCTGGCTTGGACCAGACTCATGCTGGCAGGTGTAGGGAGGTACATATTATATTTCATTTCCCTGAGGCAAGAGAGCCAGTGCACCTTGGAAAGGCTTCCTAGGGAAAAGGCTGTCTCTGTTTTCAGCTTCCTGTTCCCTTGAGGCTTCTGCTGGGAGCTTCATAGGATGTTCCCTCCACCCTGGCCATGCCCCCATCCGACCATCTCCAGCTGCTCAGTGGCCAGTTGCAAGACCCCAAGCAAAGGGTAGTTAAGCCTTGTACTACCATAACCTCTCCCTTTGGCAGCCTTTCTGCGGCTGGGGCCCCTGCACCGTGGCTCAGACTGGCAGAAACTAGTAGAGTGAATTTAGTCCTTGTCGTGTGTGTTCCTTGCAAATTTCACCTCAGCCGATTATGTTCAGGGATGCGGATGGTTCGTTATCAAAACGCAAAAAGAAAATCTGCTGCAGGTGCATGGAAAATGCTATGGGAATTACATTGGGAAAGCTACAGCGGCACAGACATCCTGCCATGTGGGTCAGCCATGTGTGCATGTATTTGGAAGGCAACAGGCATGGAGGGATGCACCCACCTCCGCTACAATCTATATAAGTCTCAATAAGTTTGTTTGTCCAGGACATGTGCGTTAGCTGCTTCGTCATGATAACTGTATCTGCCGTTTCAGGCTCATCATAATCAGAGCCAACCCCCAACCCTCCCAAGCTGCCAGGCAGCAGACTGAGGGCTGCACCGCCCATTGGGAGCCCATTACTCAAGTCATTGTATGGACAGTATTATTTGCATTCTGCCTCTGATATTTACAGTCACAGCTGCTGGAACATGTTTGCAAATTTATGCTGATTTGATTAGCTTCTAAGAGCAGGATCTGGCCATAAAATTATGTTCTGCTGCATACAACTCTATTTATGGCACGTCTAAGGGATATTATGTTAATACCTCACTTGAGAATGCAGAGTATAGGAATATTGCAAGGACCAGGAAGAGACCATATGCTGCATCCAAAGTTCTCCCCCCACCATACAATCCTAGGAAATATTATACCCTTTGCAACCCCACTGAAGGCAAAGGAATATCAGCTCTCTATAATCATATGACCTCTCATCATGCTGACCAATCATCAGTAAGTTAACAGTTTTGTCCTTAACATTGTCCCCAAATCATCCTTGCCACTGAACCCGTATAAATTTCTAACGTTTTGGATCCTTTTTCTTCCCAAGGGGAATGACAGCTAATGCTTATTCCTTGGGCAGTCTTTCCAAGTGGCCAGAGTGAGCTATCAGAAGTCACTGCCAAAGACCATTCTGTGCTCCCCAGAATTCCTTCAGATTTAATTCCTTCCTCCTAGGGTAGAATTCAGCTGGTCCAGGTGCCTTATTAACAATTACTAACTTTAAGCAAGCAGTTTTCTGGTCTGTTTTAATCATAAGCCTTTTAACATTTCTCTTCCCTCTCTCAACCACCTCATTCCCCCAGGAAAATGGTGGTGTGACCTTCATAAAGACCATGGACCTGATTCCTAGCAACTTCACTCCTCTGCTTGGGGCAAGGATCGAATGAGTATGGCAGTGGGGGAAAGATGGCTTTAAGCTAGCTTTCTGTTTACCATATTCTAATACAGACGGGGCCTTGTCTGGTACCCAGTGTAATTAAGTGAACCATTGGGGATGCTCCAATTTACGCTCTTGTTTCCCATGAACCCTTCTAGTGCAGTGTATCCTGTCTGCCCCTATGCTGGGGCCTGGCAGCGGGAATGGTGTAGAGCCCTTAAACCAGCGCTTCTCTTCCCTCAGGGGTAGGGAGGCCCTTTGCATAGATGAATCATCAGGGGGATGCTTCTGCTGCATTTAATGCTTCTCTCTACTGCCAGAGAGGTATAAAAGGGGCCTTGGTATAACTGAGGATTGGGCCCCTTGTCTAATTAAAAACTAAAGCAAAACCAAACCAAAACACTCCCAACAATGGCATCTCTGTAAATGTTCACTTCTGTACCCTTGCCAGACCTGCTGCCCTCTGCTTTGGCTGTTTACTTCTTACAAGATCAAAAATGTTTGGGGTGGAATGGAGTCACCAATAATCTCCGCGTTTATTCCCCTGAAAATTCAGGGCACAACAAGCCAGCTTCTGCCTTTGGTCCTTGCACACATCTTTCACTGAAGACAGGCAGGCACCCCTTCTTTCATGGAGTCAATGAGAGTTGTTTGTGCATGGATAAGGGGAAGAACAAGGCCAGGGTATTTTAATTTGTATCTGAGCCATATTGTCCCATCTGCTTGTAACTTGTACTCTGTACATCCCATGGACTAACAGGTTCCCTATTGTGTAGTTCTGTGTTTGTTTCTGTTCCCCTCCTTTTTAGATTTCACTGCAGTTTTATTCTCAAATGTCATGAAATTTAGGTCAGAATTTCCCACGTCCCCTGCACTTTGCTTTAACTTCTGATTAATGACTTGAACATTATGCCCAGCACAACACCTTGTGCTGGCTGACATATGTGCTGCATTGGAATGCAGTCCTGTGGCAGGTCTGCAGGCACATCCTCTGGCCTTATTTCCTCCTTTTTAATGGCATCCACTCTTGGTCAGCCAGTGTGAATGTCATGAATCTCACCATTTCTGAAGTTATTTTCATAGCCTGCATCCTCTTTCTGATTGTGTGGCCTTTTCTGGACACACTCATCCCTCGCCAGCTAGTACTGAGAATTCACTTGCCCACTCGTGTCTGCTCACCTTGCTTTTCTTCCTGAGCTGTTTCCTTTGAGGTTCCCCTTTTCTTTCTTCCATCTTTTAACACTCCTCCTCCCCCTGTGAACTTGGATTCCTGTCTGAGAAGTGCTGTACATGGTACGTCCTGAAGCCTGCCAGCCTATCTCGCAGGCTGTGTTAAACTGGAAATTATTCCATCCCTTGTCCTCTTCCACTTGAAAGTATAGTGAGGTGATCCTCTTCTCCTTCAAATCCCCAGGTCATGACTGTGCTGTCCCCAAAGAGCTCCCAGTTTCTGCTGGCCACAGGAAAGATGAACTGTGGCTTTATCTACATGGGAGATTTGCCACAATTTCTTTAACTACACTGGTGCAAACTCCTAATGTAGACAAGGTAAACTCCTATCAGCTGCAGCACTGATGTTGCTTACCCTGGTTTCAAGCAATAGTAAGTGGCACCACTGTTAATAAGTAGCTTTGCCTGTCTACACTGAGTGAGTCAACTACGTCAGTTGTGTGTGCATATGAACCACTGCTCTCTACTGAATATAATCAGAATTGCTCAACAATGTGTCATAGATCCTGTGCCAGTGATGCTAAATAGAGATTCTTCTTCTCTTTAAATGGTAAGAATCTGTGTTTCTAGAGCAGGACAATCTGGGTTCTATCCCCAGTTTGGCTGTGAGCTTCTGAAAAGCATAGTAACAAATGTGAAGTTTCCCGATGACCACAAACTTGTTCAATTCATTCACAGTCAGGTTTTGATTATTTCTTCCTAGTGAATCATATGGGGTATCCAAATAGACAGGTGAAACAGCCAGACAACGTCCTGGCCGGCACCCTGGGTACTGAAATGGGGCCTCTGAAGCTAAAAGCATGAGCTGGTGCAGCTCAAGCTAAAGAACCAAAACTTACTCTTTGTAGAATGGCCATAGGGGGACATGTAACACACCTGCACCGCTGAGTTACAAAATCATTTGAAACCAAATGGTTCACAGCTCTTTGAAACCAAAGAGTCTGCACTGTGTGAAGTAGAGAGGCCTGTAACCAGTTGTAGGGGATACACTACATACATTTCTATAGTTAGGGCATTCAGAGGTTGCCTTGCATTGTATGTAAGAGAGCAGTATGACTGCTCAGAGCTCTGGTATGAAACTGCAGAAAAACCTGAGAGTCTCTGGATTAAGTTTCGAAGTGTGAGCAACAAGAGTGATGTCATGGTGGGAGTCTGCTATAGACCACCAGACCAGGAGGATGAGGTGGACGAGGCTTTCTTCCAGCAACTAATGGCAGTTACTAGATTGCAGGCCCTGGTTCTCATGGGAGACTTCAATCACCCTGATACCTGCTGGGAGAGCAATACAGCGGTGCACAGACAATCCAAGAAGTTTTTGGAAAGTGTAGGGGACAATTTCCTGTGCAAGTGCTGGAGGAACCAACTAGGGGCAGAGCTCTTCTTGACCTGCTGCTCACAAACCGGGAAGAATTAGTAGGGGAAGCAAAAGTGGAGGGGAACCTGGGAGGCAGTGACCATGAGATGGTCGAGTTCAGGATCCTGACGCAAGGAAGAAAGGAGAGCAGCAGAATACGGACCTTGGACTTCAGAAAAGCAGACTTTGACTCCCTCAGGGAACTGATGGGCAGGATCCCCTGGGAGAATAACGTGAGGGGGAAAGGAGTCCAGGAGAGCTGGCTGTATTTTCAAGACTCCTTATTGAGGTTACAGGGACAAACCATCCCGATGTGCAGAAAGAATAGTAAATATGGCAGGCGACCAGCTTGGCTTAACAGTGAAATCCTTGCTGATCTTAAACACAAAAAAGAAGCTTACAAGAAGTGGAAGATTGGACAAATGACCAGGGAGGAGTATAAAAATATTGCTCAGGCATGCAGGAGTGAAATCAGGAAGGCCAAATCACACTTGAAGTTGCAGCTAGCAAGAGATGTTAAGAGTAACAAGAAGGGTTTCTTCAGGTATGTTAGCAACAAGAAGAAAGTCAAGGAAAGTGTGGATCCCTTACTGAATGAGGGAGGCAACCTAGTGACAGAGGATGTGGAAAAAGCTAATGTACTCAATGCTTTTTTTGCCTCTGTTTTCACGAACAAGGTCAGCTCCCAGACTACTGCACTGGGCAGCACAGCATGGGGAGGAGGTGACCAGCCCTCTGTGGAGAAAGAAGTAGTTCAGTACTATTTAGAAAAGCTGGACGAGCACAAGCCCATGGGGCCGGATGCGCTGCATCCGAGAGTGCTAAAGGAGTTGGCGGATGTGATTACAGAGCCATTGGCCATTATCTTTGAAAACTCATGGTGATTGGGGGAGGTCTGGATGACTGGAAAAAGGCTAATGTAGTGCTCATCTTTAAAAAAGGGAAGGAGGAGGATCCAGGGAACTACAGGCCAGTCAGCTTCACCTCAGTCCCTGGAAAAATCATGGAGCAGATCCTCAAGGAATCAATTCTGAAGCACTGAGAGGAGAGGAAAGTGATCAGGAACAGTCAGCATGGATTCACCAAGGGCAAATCATGCCTGACTAATCTAATTGCCTTCTATGATGAGATAACTGGCTCTGTGAATGAGGGGAAAGCAGTGGATGTGTTATTCCTTGACTTCAGCAAAGCTTTTGATGCGGTCTCCCACAGTATTCTTGCCAGCAAGTTAAAGAAGTATGGGCTGGATGAATGGACTATAAGGTGGCTAGAAAGCTGGCTAGATTGTCAGGCTCAACGGGTAGTGATCAATGGCTCCGTGTCTAGTTGGCAGGCGGTATCAAGCGGAGTGCCCCAAGGGTCGGTCCTGGGGCCAGTTTTGTTCAATATCTTCATTAATGATCTGGAGTGTGGTGTGGACTGCACCCTCAGCGAGTTTGCAGATGACACTAAACTGGGAGGAGTGGTAGATCTGCTGGAGGTTAAAGATACAATACAGAGGGCCCTAGACAAATTGGAGGATTGGGCCAAAAGAAATCTGATGAGGTTCAACAAAGACAAATGCAGAGTCCTGCACTTAGGACGGAAGAATCCCATGCACTGCTAAAGACTAGGGACCGAATGGCTAAACAGCAGTTCTGCAGAAAAGGTCCTAGGGGTTACGGTGGACGAGAAGCTGGATATGAGTCAACAGTGTGTTGTTGTTGCCAAGAAGGCCAATGGCATTTTGGGCTGTATAAGTAGGGGAATTGCCAGCAGATCCAGGGACGTGATCGTTCCCCTCTATTCGGCATTGGTGAGGCCTCATCTGGAGTACTGTGTCCAGATTTGGGCCTCACACTACAAGAAGGATTTGGAAAAATTGGAAAGCGTCCGGCAGAGGGCAACAAAAATGATTACGGGACTGGAACGCATGACTTATGAGGAGAGGTTGAGGGAACTGGGATTGTTTAGTCTGCAGAAGAGAAGAATGAGGGGGGATTTGATAGCCACTCTCAACTACTTGAGAGCCACTCGGGTCACTTGCTGGAGGATTCTCTGCTCCTTGAGGTCTTCAAACTACAATTTGAGGACTTCAATAGCACAGATATAGGTGTGAGGTCTTTTTTAGGAGTGGTGGGTGAAATTCTGTGGCCTGCATTGTGCAGGAGGTCAGACTAGATGATCATAATGGTCCCTTCTGACCTAAATATCTATGAATCTATGAATCTACCTGAAAGGGGGTTCCAAAGAGGATGGATCTAGACTGTTCTCAGTGGTAGCAGATGACAGAACAAGGAGTAATGGTCTCAAGTTGCTGTGGGGGACGTTTAGGTTGGATATTAGGAAAAACTTTTTCACTAGGAGGGTGGTGAAACACTGGAATGGGTTACCTAGGGAGGTGGTGGAATCTCCTGCCTTTGAGGTTTTTAAGGTCAGGCTTGACAAAGCCCTGGCTGGGGTGATTTAGTTGGGGATTGGTCCTGCTTTGAGCAGGGGGTTGGACTAGATGACCTCCTGAGGTCCCTTCCAACCCTGAGATTCTATGATTCCATGATTCTGAAAGCATCTTCTGGGCAGTGTATAGAGAAAGGAGAGGAACTGAATGAGTGGAGACTGCCAGGTGGCTTTCTCACTTGCTTACCAAGAAATGCACAGATGGTGAGTCTTTTTACATTCAGATCTAGCTCTCCACATGACCCGTTTATTAAAAGCGGCAATATTAGTTTGTCCTACCGCACCTTCATCTGAGGATCTCAGAGCACTTTACCAGGGTGGGTAAGGAGTCATCTTCATTGTTACCAATGGGAAAACACAGGCACAGAGAAGGTAGGTGACTTGCCCTGTGTGAGAGTGTCAGAGCCAGGACAGATCTCCTGAGTCATTAGACCCTGCTATCTCCTCTTCCCAGCATTGTCCTTTTCATAGATTCCAAGGCCAGAAGGGACCACTGTGATCATCTAATCTGACTGCTTATAAAACACAAGCCTGAGAACTTTCCCCAAATACTTCCTAGAGCAGATCTTTAAGAAAAACATCCCATCTTGATTTTAAAAAAATGTCAGTGATAGAGAATCTGCCGCAACCCATGGTAAGTTGTTCCAATGGCCAATTAGTCTCAGCATTAAAAATGTACCCCTTATTTCCAGTCTGAATTTGTCTTGCTTCAACTTCCAGGCAGTGGAACATGTTATACCTTTCTCTGCTAGACTGAAGAGTCCACTGTTAAATATTTTTTCCCGATTGGTACTTACAGACTGTAATCAAGTCACCCCTTAAGCTTCTTTTCAAAACAAGGTAACCATTTATTAGTTACTTGGTTATACAGAATCTGAGGCAACTACAAACTGTGGTTGACACAAGTTACATTGGAGTAACATTTTTGCCAGAGTCCAGTTTATACTGGGCCCAATGTTAACCAGGTGTAAATCAGTATAGTTCCATTGATTTCAAACTGACACAAGGAAAAATACACTTCTGGTGCCTCCAAGTTAAGGTAGGCTACTAGGAAACTAGGGGTATGTCTACACTACGAAATTAGGTCGAATTTATAGAAGTCGGTTTTTTTGAAATCGGTTTTATATATTCGAGTGTGTGTGTCCCCACAGAAAATGCTCTAAGTGCATTAAGTGCATTAACTCGGCGGAGCGCTTCCACAGTACCGAGGCAAGCGTCGACTTCCGGAGCGTTGCACTGTGGGTAGCTATCCCACAGTTCCCGCAGTCTCCGCTGCCCATTGGAATTCTGGGTTGATATCCCAATGCCTGATGGGGCTAAAACATTGTCGCGGGTGGTTCTGGGTACATATCGTCAGGACCCCGTTCCCACCCTCCCTCCCCCCGTGAAAGCAAGGGCAGACAATCATTTCGCGCCTTTTTTGTCTGCTGCCAGCCAAAGATGTAAAGGATAGATGGAGTGGGTCAGAACAAGAAATAGACCAGATTTGTTTTGTACTCATTTTCCTCCTCCCCTGTCTAGATCACACTGCAGTCAGTCACAGAGAAGGCACAGCGAGGTTAATCTAGCCATGTATCAATCAGAGGCCAGGCTAACCTCCTTGTTCCAATAACAACGATAACTTTGGTGCACCATTTCTTATTGGAACCCTCCGTGCAGTCCTGCCTGAAATACTCCTTGATGTACAGGCACACCCTTTGTTGATTTTAGCTCCCTGAAGCCAACCCTGTAAGCGGTGTCGTCAGTCGCCCCTCCCTCCGTCAGAGCAACGGCAGACAATCGTTCCGCGCCTTTTTTCTGTGCGGACGCCATACCAAGGCAAGCATGGAGGCCGCTGAGCTCATTTTGGCAATTAGGAGCACATCAACCACCACACGCATTATCCAGCAGTATATGCAGCACCAGAACATGGCAACGCGATACCGGGCGAGGAGGCGACGTCAGCGCGGTCCCGTGAGTGATCAGGACATGGACACAGATTTCTCTGAAAGCATGGGCCCTGCCAATGCATGCATCATGGTGCTAATGGGGCAGGTTCATGCTGTGGAACGCCGATTCTGGGCTCGGGAAACAAGCACAGACTGGTGGGACCGCATAGTGTTGCAGGTCTGGGACGATTCCCAGTGGCTGCGAAACTTTCGCATGCGTAAGGGCACTTTCATGGAACTTTGTGACTTGCTTTCCCCTGCCCTGAAGCGCATGAATACCAGGATGAGAGCAGCCCGCACAGTTGAGAAGCGAGTGGCGATAGCCCTGTGGAAGCTTGCAACGCCAGACAGCTACCGGTCAGTTGGGAATCAATTTGGAGTGGGCAAATCTACTGTGGGGGCTGCTGTGATGCAAGTAGCTCACGCAATCAAAGATCTGCTGATATCAAGGGTAGTGACCCTGGGAAATGTGCAGGTCATAGTGAATGGCTTTGCTGCAATGGGATTCCCTAACTGTGGTGGGGCTATAGACGGAACCCATATCCCTATCTTGGCACCAGAGCACCAAGCCGGCGAGTACATAAACCGCAAGGGGTACTTTTCGATAGTGCTGCAAGCTCTGGTGGATCACAAGGGACGTTTCACCAACATCAACGTGGGATGGCCGGGAAAGGTGCATGATGCTCGCATCTTCAGGAACTCTGGTCTGTTTCAAAAGCTGCAGGAAGGGACTTTCTTCCCAGACCAGAAAATAACTGTTGGGGATGTTGAAATGCCTATATGTATCCTTGGGGACCCAGCCTACCCCTTAATGCCATGGCTCATGAAGCCGTACACAGGCAGCCTGGACAGTGGTCAGGAGCTGTTCAACTACAGGCTGAGCAAGTGCAGAATGGTGGTAGAATGTGCATTTGGACGTTTAAAGGCGCGCTGGCGCAGTTTACTGACTCGCTTAGACCTCAGCGAAACCAATATTCCCACTGTTATTACTGCTTGCTGTGTGCTCCACAATATCTGTGAGAGTAAGGGGGAGACGTTTATGGCGGGGTGGGAGGCTGAGGCAAATCGCCTAGCTGCTGGTTACGCGCAGCCAGACACCAGGGCGGTTAGAAGAGCTCAGGAGGGCGCGGTACGCATCAGAGAAGCTTTGAAAACCAGTTTCATGACTGGCCAGGCTACAGTGTGAAAGTTCTGTTTGTTTCTCCTTGATGAAACCCCCCGCCCCTTGGTTCACTCTACTTCCCTGTAAGCTAACCACCCTCCCCTCCTCCCTTTAATCACCGCTTGCAGAGGCAATAAAGTCATTGCTGCTTCACAGTCATGCATTCGTTATTCATTCATCACACAAATAGGGAGATGACTACCAAGGGGTGGTGGAGGAGGGAAGGAAAATGCCACACAGCACTTTAAGCACAGCACTTTAAAAGTTTACAACTTTAAAATTTATTGAATGACAGCCTTCTTTTTTTTGGGCAATCCTCTGTTGTGGAGTGGCTGGTTGGCCGGAGGCCCCCCCACCGCGTTCTTGGGCGTCTGGGTGTGGAGGCTATGGAACTTGGGGAGGAGGGCGGTTGGTTACAGAGGGGCAGCAGTGGCAGTCTGTGCTCCAGCTGCCTTTGCTGCAGCTCAACCATACACTGGAGCATTCTGGTTTGGTCCTGCAGCAGCCTCAGCATTGAATCCTGCCTCCTCTCATCACGCTGCCGTCACATTTGAGCTTCAGCCCTGTCTTCAGCCCGCCACTTACTCTCTTCAGCCCGCCACTTACTCTCTTCAGCCCTCCACCTCTCCTCCCGGTCATTTTGTGCTTTCCTGCACTCTGACATTATTTGCCTCCACGCATTCGTCTGTGCTCTGTCAGTGTGGGAGGACAGCATGAGCTTGGAGAACATTTCATCGCGAGTGCGTTTTTTTTTCTTTCTAAGCTTCACTAGCCTCTGGGAAGGAGAAGATCCTGTGATCATTGAAACACATGCAGCTGGTGGAGAAAAAAAAAGGGACAGCGGTATTTAAAAAGACACATTTTATAAAACAGTCGCTACACTCTTTCAGGGTAAACCTTGCTGTTAACATTACATACATAGCACATGTGCTTTCGTTACAAGGTCGCATTTTGCCTCCTCCCACCGCGTGACTACCCCCTCAACCTTCCCCCCTCCCTGTGGCTAACAGCGGGGAACATTTCTGTTCAGCCACAGGCAAACAGCCCAGCAGGAATGGGCTATACTGAGTGTCCCTGAAGAAAAGCACCCTATTTCAACCAGGTGACCATGAATTATATCTCACTCTCCTGAGGATAACACAGAGAGAGAAAGAACGGATTTTGGTTGAATGCCAGCAAACATACACTGCAATGCTTTGTTCTACAGTGATTCCCGAGTATGTGTTACTGGCCTGGAGTGATAAAGTGTCCTACCATGAAGGACGAAATAAGGCTGCCCTCCCCAGAAACCTTTTGCAAAGGCTTTAGGACTACATCTAGGAGAACCGCAAATGCCAGGGCAAAGTAATCCGTTCACATGCTTGCTTTTAAACCATGTATAGCATTTTAAAAGGTACACTCACCAGAGGTCCCTTCTCCGCCTGCTGGGTCCAGGAGGCAGCCTTGGGTGAGTTCGGGGTTTACTGGCTCCAGGTCTAGGGTGAGAAACAGTTCCTGGCTGTCGGGAAAACCGGTTTCTCCGCTTGCTTGCTGTGAGCTATCTACAACCTCCTCCTCCTCCTCATCTTCTTCGTCCCCAAAACCTGCTTCCGTATTGCCTCCATCTCCATTGAAGGAGTCAAACAACACGGCTGGGGTAGTGGTGGCTGAACCCCCTAAAATGGCATGCAGCTCATCATAGAAGCGGCATGTTTGGGGCTCTGACCCAGAGCGGCTGTTCGCCTCTCTGGTTTTCTGGTAGGCTTGCCTCAGCTCCTTCAGTTTCACGCGGCACTGCTTCAGGTCCCTGTTATGGCCTCTGTCCTTCATGCCCTGGGAGATTTTCACAAAGGTTTTGGCATTTCGAAAACTGGAACGGAGTTCTGATAGCACGGATTCCTCTCCCCAAACAGCGATCAGATCCCGTACCTCCCGTTCGGTCCATGCTGGAGCTCTTTTGCGATTCTGGGACTCCATCATGGTCACCTGTGCTGATGAGCTCTGCATGGTCACCTGCAGCTTGCCACGCTGGCCAAACAGGAAATGAGATTCAAAAGTTCGCAGTTCTTTTCCTGTCTACCTGGCCAGTGCATCTGAGTTGAGAGTGCTGTCCAGAGCGGTCAGAATGGAGCACTCTGGGATAGCTCCCGGAGGCCAATACCATCAAATTGTGTCCACAGTACCCCAAATTCGAGCTGGGAACGTCGATTTAAGCACTAATCCACTTGTCAGGGGTGGAGTAAGGAAATCGATTTTAAGAGCCCTTTAAGTCGAAATAAAGGGCTTCACTGTGTGGACGGGTGCAGGTTTAAATCGATTTAACGTTGCTAAATTCGACCTAAAGTCCTAGTGTAGACCAGGGCTAGGAGTGGCAGGACTGCACATAGGACTGAGGTGCAACCACGACCTCTACCTTCTTTTGCTATGCAAATAAGGATAAAAACTCAGGTTCCTAACTGTAAAGGTGTGTGGAGTGGGGTGGGTAGCACAGACCTTCTCCACTGAGCAACAGTTTGCGTTTCCCTAGGGCATCTCAGTGTCAGTTCTGTGGAAGGCCTTTCCTGTGGCTACACGCAAGACACAGACTCTTCTGGGAACTGAATTGGAGAAATCCCTCAGGAACTCTTTGATCACAGTCACTCGCCCTGCTTCCAAATGGGATCACAAACATGATGGGATAAATTCAGACCTGGTGTTAAGGGGATGCAGTGCCACTGATCTGAATGGAGTTGCACCCGCTTATACTAGCTCTGGATTTGACTCCCCTCTTGTAAGTGGTGCTGCCTCTCCAATAAATTTCTTCTCCCTTTCCCCAGTACATATTTCACAGTTCACCAGAGAGTTCCAGGTCTGTTGGCTCAGGACAGATGAGGCCATGGGAGTTCTAGCACCTGTAGAATTTGCATTGATCTGGACCCATAGAGCCTGTTTTCTAAGGGGGAGGGCGAGGTGCTGACAACTCCAAATGAAATAAATGACAGTTGTGAGTGCTCAGCACACCTGAAAAATCAGGCGTGTAGGTGCTAATTGTCTTCATGTTTAACTGTAACCATTTGTTATGTGATTTGCTTGGCTGTTTTGGTTAAAATGTCAGATGCTGGAAGTGGCTGCTAGACCAGAGGAGAAGAATCAAAGGGCGGGGGGGGGCAGTAGGAGAACAAACTGGGGAGCAAACAGAAAAAAACCTGAATCAAATCCTGTTGCTGATTGAAGTTTAAACTCAGTTTCACCTTCTGTGGCCCCACTGTTGGTAAAATCCCTGTGATTCCCGCAGTGTCTAAAGGGGAGATGGTGGGAAGCTTGTGAAGTGGGTTCAGCTCTCCAAATGACGCTGCAAAGGGGAAGCAGTGGTGTAATTGCAAAGGGGAAAATGACCCATGGTTAGCTCTCTCCACAAGCACTGTGTTAGATCAGAGGCTATGTCTCAATGAGCCAGGCCCCAGTAATCTGTTCAGAAGAACCTGCCAAGCAGTGGGGAGTGAGAAGGGAGGGGCAAGTGCTCTGGGAGAACAAGCACGAGTCTGAAGTTCTGGAGAAGCTGGTAGATAAAAAGGGAGGCCAGTGTTTTGTAGTGGAAATGAGTTCATTAGCGGATTACATTTAGGTTTTAGGGAGACTATTATGGAGAGAAATAAATTGTTATAATGAGCCCGGATTTATTAAAATTCTTATTTTTTATTTTTAAAAAGCCTAACATGCAGGGGTGAATTCAGAACTCATGAAAATGAGCATCTCACAGCATTGTTAGCAAACGTTTATCTTGATTTTTCACGATTTCACTGCAAAAATAGGCCTCGTGCACACATATTGGTCAAACTTCACTTACTCAGCACTGCCAGGGCACCTCAGTTCTCTGGATAGTAACATGACTGAAACAGATAGCTTAGTTTGTCATATGGAGTTTGAAGAATGGACTGAAAGAATAAGACTGAACAATTGGGAGAAATGAGTCTGAGCAGAAAGTGTGAGAGTCCTGGATAGGCAGAATGCAGTCACCCAATCCATTCTACTCTGGTGAAAATTGCCACTGAGTTCTTTAATGACCAAAAAGGGCCAACATCTTGCTATCTGAAAAGCAGCTCCTTGAGAAATTCAGCACACTAGTTCAATATGGACTAAGAGACTCAGTAGTGAATAACCAACACCTTTCACTGCAACTTCTGGGATTCCATTGGTGGTTTCCCACCTTTTCTAAGATAAGAGATCTAACAAGAGAACAGCCAAGGTGGCAGCTCACCTTTGACTAGTGGTTGAAAGTACTTATTGCTGCTTTTTGCAGAATGTTTTCCAGAGGTGGTTGCTCTTTGGCACTGGGGTCTGAGTCCTTTCCCTGAGCCTGCATTTTCCAGCCCAGTGCAGCAGGCTGAAGGAGGAGGCTGGGTTTCTGATAAACCTGCCCAGATTTGTACCAGGTTTTAGTACTGCTTATCCGCTCTGCACAGATTGTTTGCCCATATGAAGCAATTTCCCATCTCGCCCACATTAACATTTCCTGATGAGCCAGTGTGTTAATTTTGTGCTCCACGGTTCTCTGCTCACGGGCATCTGCTGGCAAAACGGCTGCCTTCCCTTCTGTTAAACAGTCCCATGTTGTGGCACCCTCAGCTTTCATTCTGCTCTGTTCAGTTAGCACATTCTCCTGTCTCGGTTGGTGTAGGGGGCATGCTTTCCCACCCTTATCTTATTTAAAGGGGAGCCTTTGTGTACTGTCTCTTTAATTAAAATAAAAAATATTGACTTAATCGAGACATAAAAGACATCTTAGAGCAGCCTCCTGGCACTCCATCAAGCAGCTTCCTTATTCTGACTGATAAGCTCAAGGAGAAGCTGCCCTTTTAAGCCTATGGAAGACTAAATACCAAGCCATAATACTGTAAGGCCATGATAAAAGGGGACTAAATCGCAAATGCTGATTGCATGGGAGAAATAGAAAGAGGAAGCCATGTGTTACAGTTGCAGCAGCTATGCCTGCAGTGCACCTTTATATACTCTTCCAGGTAAGGTAGAAGCAAACTGTGTTTCTGCATCTGAGAAGAACAGGCACAGCTTTCTGAGATCGGCATTGTAGTAGAAAGCATGTCAGGGTTTAGAAGGGGTGGTCAGCTATAGGGAAATGCCAGGGAAAGAGATCCTTATTATAGGGAAAAAAACCTTTCATACTGTTTTGTCAGGCACAGCGCCACTGGGTGTTGCGAGGGTTCCTGCTTTTGAGGATGTGCTTTGCCATCTTTGCATGGACTCAGGGTCCTCTCACACAAAGTATTGAAGAGAAATTATCAGGAGGTTTCAGCTACAAAGATACGCTTTGTTTAAACAACAAAAAAGGTTTTTATAAAATCTTAAAATAAAAACAAATGTTTTCATGATTTATTTGAAAATGTAAATACTGTTTTAATTTCAAACATTCTCTTGCACTGTTTATGACACAAACATTACAGTCATTGGAACCAGAAAGTGAAACTGTCTTCAATTCGCTGATCATGAGGCAGCCCCCCCAAAATCTTAGAAATTGTGAGTCAAAAAACCCAGCAACCCAAAACAAAACGAAAACACCTCCCCCTTACCCCCCCCCCAGCAAACCTTTGTCATCTGATTGCCGAGTCTTTGGGTCACACTCAGGTTACTTTTCAGGCTTGTCTCTGCAGCCATAAAGGCTGGAAACTTATATGTATAATTTATAAAAATGAAAGCTGTGATTCTCATGCAATCTCTTGATTCTAATAGCTGGGACTTTAAGAAAAACACCTAACACTGCAAGATCTCTGATAAAACTGCAGGAGTTGGCAACACTGCTGACTAGAAACAGCACTTTGATACCATGGTGATGAGTGCTATTGAAAACCTAAGCTAGATGGAAACAAATGGGGAAGTGAGTCTGCTTTCATTGGCTGAGCTGAGTGATTATAGACAGTGAACAGCAGAAGTGGTGAAAGGTAAATCAGATTTTCCTTTTTTCAGTTTTAATGGTGTAAGTTACTTTTAGTAACCTCTAATCCAAAAGCTTTCATCTAACTGTTTTTGCCAGAGGGCCAAACATATTATTCTTTGTGGGGGGAGGGATAGCTCAGTGGTTTGAGCATTGGCCTGCTAAACCCAGGGTTGTGATCCTTGAGGGGGTCATTTAGGGGTCTGGGGCAAAAATTGGGGATTGGTCCTGCTTTGAGCAGGGGGTTGGACTCGATGACCTCCTGAGGTCCCTTCCAACCCTGATATTCTATGATTATTATTGTAAGTCAGGGGGCCATGATGAATATTTTGAATACTTTGCCCTTTCCTGCTCAGGTAGGGCCAAGGGAGCAGAAACCATTCACCAATGCCCCCAGTTTGGCGGTAAGTGGAGTCAGTATAGCCGGCTCCTGTGTCTCCTTCCCTGCACCCCGTAGCATGAGATGTAGTGGGGTAAGTCTGGCAGAGAAGGGGTGTGGCTGGTGTATGATGTGGTCTGGCTATCCCTGGCTGGCATATGCCCTCTTGGGGACCAGAACCAGCTGGCATAAGCAGGGAAGAGACCACAGCTGTCCAGAGCACTCCTGGGGCTGCAGGGAAAGATGTGGGAGTCAGCCGGGGAGGTAGCACGTGTAGTGATGGGCCTGATTCAAATACTTCCATTTAAAAATCACAGGGCCTGGCTCAGGGATCACATATTCAATTCATAACCAAATATACATTTTCTTAACATAGAAGCTCATGAGGGCCACATTTTAGTGACTCAAGGATCACAAGGGACCCCAGGGCCACAGGTTGGGTAGCTCTGATCAGTCTAGCTATGGTATTTTTTTACTGTGCCTGTTACATTAGTATCTAAGCACCAAAAATAAGGAAAAATATTTTTGATTTTTAACTCAAAAACTTCCCTTTCATTTATATTATTATTTTTATACAACAATCCAATGACTTTAACTTAGATAACACTTGGATCCTTCCATCTGATCTGCTTCTTCCATGCACCTGTGTGCAAATGATGCCTGTTCTGTCTGGCAGTGACAAGATTTCTGTGAGAGTCTTCCATACAGAAATTTATCAGTTTATATATCCTATCAGATGTATCAATACCTCTTATTACAGTAGCTATGCTTCTTGTTAGCAATTAGTTGTGTGAGTCTGAACCACATCATATGATGGGAGGGCAGGTACTGTGATCAAAGTGCACATCAGTTGCAAAGAATAACTGGCATTTGGGAAGGAGAAAGCTTAAAGTAAGCTTCAGTTCTTCCTCTGCAGACACGTCAGGGCTACGCAGTATGTGACTTTCCCTCTCTCCTCACTGGATCAGCCGAGCTCAGACACAAAGATGTGGGTGGCTCACAGCTCTGCTTGGCCCTGAAGGCAAGTCACCAAATGAGATTGCCCTTCCCTCCCCAACCCCGAAGATAACTGCAGGATGAGGCTAATAAATCATCTCTGAGAACAACTGCTGCACTCCACCTCTAAGCCACTGGAGGGTGTGAGAGTGGGAGGCACAGAGATCCATCTCTGTGCAGGCTGGCGTTGTCAGCACTCAGCTGACATTAAAACAAACACCCTCTATACAAAGGGCAGGCTGAGCACTCGGTATTTGTAATTAAAGCTTCTAGGCAGCTCACATGAGTCATGTGGGCTGCTGTGCTACATGCCAACCCAGCATAACCACTTGGCCTGCTTGGAGGAGAGAGCCTTTTGCCCCACTTATCACCCTAGATAGCATTGCAGGCTTTATTTGGTGGCTGCTCTTCCCCTGGAGATTCCTGTTTTTCTCCCACAGAAAAACCCCTTCCTCCTAAATGTCTCCATGTCAGGTTCCACGATATGTACAGAGTGTGTACTTTACACATGCAAGACTTGTTTGAGACCCATTAGGGAGGGATATGGAGTAGGTAGGCTATTAGTCCGGTTTTAAAATGGCCCTGCTTTTAAATGGTTTGTCCCCAGTCCGCTCCTGAGACAAAATCCCACATGGTTTTGTCCAGTATCATGGACGGTGGACCCCAGTTTGAAGAGTATGCCACTCTGCCTCCTCCAGCATGACCTTGCATGCATGGTGCTTGTAAGGTCATGCCACATGGAGAATGCCATTTTGAAGAGCGTGCTGCCCTGCCCCTACTGGTGAGACCTCATATGTGCATGCATGCAAGGTCATGCTGGTGAGATGGGACAGTGTGCTCTCCAAAATGGTGTCCTCCAGGAGTGAGAGGACATGCCAGTGGGGACAGTGTCATGCAGATGGGGGCGAGTCCATACTGTTCCCAGAAATACCAGTATGTCTGGTATTTTGGGGAATGCATGGATGGACACCTTAATATGGAGGTGTGTTTGAAGATCAATAGAACATTAAGTGGTGCCTACCTGCATCACGTTGATAGTGCTGTACAAACATTCCATTACTATCTACCACCTCTGTGCAGTGATACCATCCGATTTTACACATGGGGAAACTGAGATGCAGTATTGCTTTGATAGTCAAAAATTACAGGGCAAATAAGTAGCAGGCACATGAAGGTGGGGTGCATGACTCTGACCTTTATTGAACATAACAGCATAACATGAGTAATCAGTTGTACAGCACTGGCTGATCTCCAAGGGTGAGATCCTCAACCCTGCTTATCCCCTTTACAGCAGGTAAAAGGGCCCGAGGGCAATAAAGGGCCTGTAAAAACCTTGGTTCGCCCTTGGGAAAATTCCCCCAATGTAGGCACTGCAGAAAATAGCCATAATCTGCCATAACTTGGACAGGTCCTCATGGACTGTCTACGTTACACCAGGGGCCTCTCCAACCCCTTGAGCAGCCCAGGATCAGGAGGGCACAAAGGTAGCTTAAATCCACCCTATTTCTCACCCCCCTGGTGGGCCAGTCCTGGGCTGCACAGCTTAAAGTCCAATCCCTGCTATAGCGTAAACGCTCTCTATGGCGATGGTTGGAGTTCTGCTGCTGCTGTAGAAACCCCACCTTCTTGAGTGACAGTTGCTGGAAGCATTCTTCCATTGACCTCGTTGCATCTACACCAGGGGTTAGGCCATCAGGGTATGGATTTTTCATACCCTTGAAAGCTGTAGGTATGTCAGCCTAATTTAAGTGTAGACCACTAAGTACTGGTTGAGAGTGAAAGGTCGCGGGGCAGGCATTTGAGGAAGTCCTGCTGCAGGAGGAAGCTGTTGATCTTAGGAGCTCTGAATCTTCTCCCCCAATCTATAAATTTAGAGAGAGGCCTGAAGCAAAAGCCCAGATCCAAAAGGCCAAGCTCCGTTCTGTCAGTTTCAAGCTGAGCTTCCCTCCAGTTACATTGATAGCATGAGCAGTGATGCACTTCCCTGTTGGTGTTGCTGCATGTTCTGAATTGGGATATGTGGGGTTTCTATTTCATATGTTTATCTGTATTTGTATTTGCTTTTAAAATGCTGCAGGGGAGCCCTTAGGAGTCTAGCATAATGTGTGTTCTGGTCTCCTCACATCCAGTCCCTGGATAGTAAATATACTCGTAACACAAGATCTCGTGTTGTTTCAGCTCCATAAATGGCTACCCAAGTCAAAATTGATCCATTTTAAGCATATATACAAATTCTAAGATACGTCAGTTTCATTCATCTGGGCTCTTGCACATTGGTATTAGCTTCACAATGAAAAGCCCAGGTGTCCTCTCCCGGTTCGATAAGATATTACACATTATAGGAGATGGGAATCACAGTCATAAAATTCCAGACTAGAAACATACAGCATGTGTGTATGCCACTAACTGCGCTATCTGATGCTCTGAAAACCATATTCTGTAGGTAATTGAATATACCTCAGCATAATTAGTGATTACAGCTTTGTGAATCTATAACAGATGATGTGGCTATGCATGATTTATGCAGCACGGCGCTGGCTTTGTATGTGGCTGGGATGTGACGTTGGTGGCTCTTTATGTGCTTTTGTAGCACAAGGCAGGAGCTTAATGAAGGGGTTATTCATATTCTGGCAGTGCTGCTGATTCCACTGTTACAGGTGTATGCCTAGCTGTATGCTCATTCATATGCCTTTCAAACAGAACACAAAGCCCTTCCTCAGAAAGATGGTCTCCTTGACAAGGGAACCAGAATGGCCCAACTGGCTGGCACTGCTGATCCAAGCTGTGAGTGACACATCCAAGTAACAAATGATGTGAGCACTTCCGGCAGCCCTTACCGGAGAGTGGGAGGGAGAGGGGGAAGTTGGGACTGGTGTACCACATCCTAGCATTTCCAAGAAACCTCATTTCTCCTTTCCTTTTGGAGGTCTGCGTGCTCTGGATCATATCTCATTTACTGTTGGGTTTGGTGCGTGGTGGTGCTTTTCCTTACCCCCAGTTTTCCTCTCTTTGCCCCATCTCCCTGAATTTGGGGAAATGCTCTAGCAAATGCAGTTGATTTTCATTTACACTGAGGCCTCTTCGCAATGTGCAAGTCATATAAAGGGGCCTTAAAGTGGATGTAAATACGCTGACATGCACAGTGAAGGGGCTTTCATGCAAGCATATATCTACACTGGAGTAAAAGTACCTGTGTCAGTTGACTTGCGCTTGTAGGGCTTGGGCTGCAGGCCTATAAAATTGCAGTGTAGATGTCTGGACTTGGGCTGGAGTCCAGATTCTGGGATCCTCCTCCTTGATGAATTCCAAGTGAAGAAGGCAATGGAAGCCAAAAGAAGTTACTTTGAATTCACACCAGTGTAACTGACAGCCAAATCTGGCCCAACACATACATATCTTCTGATATTTGTGAGTGAATATGGTGCTTATGAAAGGGTGAAATAGCCCAGGCTTGAGCCAGGTGTTGTGTATGAACATATTGGACTAGCAGCTCTCCTGACAAATCTATGCCCCTTACTCCTCATCCGCTGGAACAGTCTCCCAGTCGTGGGGCTCTCACACAAGTTTGACAGTGCTCTTTAAACCTGCCCTACATCATATGCTCACACTGTGTTAAGGAGAGTGGTGTTAAAACCTGGACAAATAGATAATATAGAACAGCCTCGTAGGCCTGAGCCTTGTTGAAGAGTTATGCTGAGGTTTTGTAATATAGACAAATGGAGATTAAGATAAATTGCAACAAAACTCATTTTAATTCATGCGGGGGGAGAGGAGGGAAGCAGAAGAGTGAGATCCTTGGCTGGCATTGATGTGGCAGATGAGCCTTACAGAGTTTCCTTGAATATCTTTAATTTAAGGCTTCTGTCTACAAGGGACAGGGATCAGCGGTACTAAAGTATCAGTCATTGCAGCACATAGCATCAAGAGAATACACCCCATTGTGTGCTGCCAGAGCATGCCCTGCCAGAGACTGCTTAGAGAAACACTGGGTATCAGATCACATCTCGGTCACTCCTTCCTGCTCCACCTCCCAGCTCTCACCAAACTCGGGATACTTCTCTGTACATCAACTACTTAATGGACTCTTCCCTCCCTCTTTCCCCTTCTTGCTGGTCTTTGACATAGCTCTTCCCAGGCTTTTCACTGATTTCCCAGCTAGGGAATGTACTTTCCAACTCCCCTTTCTCTCCTTTCCTGTAGTTTGCACAGTCATTTCCTGAGTATATTAAAACATGTTGTGTTCCTCCCGTTGCAGCTCTTGAGATCTTTGAGTGGCCTTCTCCCCATCCCTCCTGTAGGAATTTCACAAATAAACCTATGGGCTTGTGCCTGAGGTGTTAGCAACATGTAACAATGAGGTCTCCTATTTTGCTGGGCTTGTTGTTTCTGCATGTTGACTCCATTCCTTATTTTTTGTTTTGAACATGGGTAATGCCTAAAAATAAACCCAAACCTGTAAAAGATTTTGCATATTATTCCCACAGGCTGGGAGCTGACATGTCCCTCTAAGTATCTTAGAATTTAGGAATCTGGGATGTAGGAGGAAGGACTTAAGCAAACATGACAATTTTAATTTGTGGAGCTTTAGAAATGTGTCCTTATCCAGACAGTACACCTGGTGAACTGCTCTGTGAGGCATCAGTAAGAGACTTACTGTTGTAAAGACAATGGGAAATCATATGGAGCTGGAAAACCCATTGTCTTATGCTGCAGAGTTTAGGGTTAATGATACTGGCAGAAAGAAAAGGAGGACTTGTGGCACCTTAGAGACTAACAAATTTATTTGAGCATAAGCTTTTGTGAGCTACAGCTCACTTCATCAGATGCATCCCTCACAAAAAGTTTTTGTATGGGATGCATCCGATGAAGTGAACTGTAGCTCACAAAAGCTTATGCTCAGATAAATTTGTTAGTCCCTGAGGTGCCACAAGTCCTCCTGTTCTTTTTGCAGATAAAGACTAACACGGCTGCTACTCTGGTACTGGCAGGTTTCTTTGTGCTAGAGATGTTACTTTTTAAAATGAGCAGGAATCCAAAACCTGGCCCCCAACCTTTCAGGAAGTGTAGAACCAGAGCTGAATTCTCTTGAACCCCCTTGACCAGGTCATCAGTAGGAATAGAACCTGGGACTTCTAGCACCAAAAGCTCTAGTTTCTGCCACCAGAGCTAAAGGAACAGCTCTCTCGTGTGGGACCAGCCACTAGAAAGGGACACACAGCCAGGCTGTTGCACAGATGCACTTTTCCTCATTTTGATGCTGCCTTTCTTGAAGAGGTATGTTTTTTATTCTACCCCCCTTACTCCTCTCAAGTAACCCCCCAAACATACACTGCTTCTGGCGAATGGCCAAAGCATACAGTACACAGCCTGAAAACCCTGAGCATTAGGCACTTTATTTGAACTGCAGGGGCTTGCTTTGTATTGCGTATCTCTGTTGCACATGCTGCATTGAAGCTCCCAGTTGGAAATCGTTTCTCTCTATGTGGAACAAAAGAAAAATCTATCTCAGATGAGATCATCTCCTTGGGACACAGCAAACAGTTAATCTCCTTGCTGCTTAACCATTGTATCAACAAAATGAGTTGACCTGTTACATGAAATGAATGTGACTTTGGCAACGTGACCTTTGGCCCTTTATTATCCAAATGAATGTAAAGTTATTAGAACTGCAGCCTCCATCTCCTATGGTATGTACAGTTGGGGGAGTATCAAAGGTATTTTGGGGTGTGTGTGTATTACATGTATCGCACTTGCCCAGTGAATCCATCACTTTGGGAACCTGAGGAACACCAGAGCAATTGAGAGAGTCTCAGCTAGTTAGCTGTTTGAGACTAGTGTTGCCACAGCTGTTCTGAGTGCACAGGGAGCATAATACTTCTTGCCATAATATTGTTATGCCTGATTTTGTGTGTGCGTGCACACACTCAGTTCAATATGGAGGGAGAGAAATTCAGAAGCTTTCCAAATGGTCGACTCTAAAGTAGCATAGAGTGAATGTGCTCAAAACGGACACATTGCAAAGAAGGAAATTACTGAATCATCACATACCAAATGCAGCATTATGAAGAATTATAGTGTAGGCTTTGTGAATAAGCATCCTGTATGAGGAGGAATCCTGATTTTGATCTACTAGAGGTGTGTGTGCGTAGGTGCTGACAGTAGTAATGCTGCCCCACCCCCTGGCTTGAAGTGGTTTCCATCATATACAGGGTTTACAGTTTGGTTCAGTGGCTCTCAGCACGCCCATTATAAAAATTGTTCCATCACACACGTGTGTGTGTGTGAATGTGAACTCAGTGTGGTTGAAATACCAGCTTATCAGCCTTGGAAAATAAAAGAATATATACACTGCAGGTTCAATACAGATGAGCAATTAACGCCTCCTCCACGCTGGCCTACCAGTGGGCCTCAACTCTGACCGAGGAGTGAAAGAAAAGTCTAGTCTCCTGATGCATTTCATACTTGGCTTCTGCTAAGGTGCCAGCAAAAGGATAAGTGCCAAATGTTGTGGTGTTTTTGTGACGTGGACACTTAGAATCATAGAATCATAGAATATCAGGGTTGGAAGGGACCTCAGGAGGTCATCTAGTCCAACCCCCTGCTCAAAAGCAGGACCCATCCCCAATTAAATCATCCCAGCCAGGGCTTTGTCAAGCCTGACCTTAAAAACTTCTAAGGAAGGAGATTCCACCACCTCCCTAGGCAACGCATTCCAGTGTTTCACCACCCTCCTAGTGAAAAAGTTTTTCCTAATATCCAACCTAAACCTCCCCCACTGCAACTTGAGACCATCACTCCTTGTCCTGTCCTCTTCCACCACTGAGAATAGTCTAGAACCATCCTCTCTGGAACTACCTCTCAGGTAGTTGAAAGCAGCTATCAAATCCCCCCTCATTCTTCTCTTCTGCAGACTAAACAATCCCAGTTCCCTCAGCCTCTCCTCATAAGTCATGTGTTCCAGACCCCTAATCATTTTTGTTGCCCTTCGCTGGACTCTCTCCAATTTATCCACATCCTTCTTGTAGTGTGAGGCCCAAAACTGGACACAGTACTCCAGATGAGGCCTCACCAATGTCGAATAGAGGGGGACGATCACGTCCCTCGATCTGCTCGCTATGCCCCTACTTATACATCCCAAAATGCCATTGGCCTTCTTGGCAACAAGGGCACACTGCTGACTCATATCCAGCTTCTCGTCCACTGTCACCCCTAGGTCCTTTTCCGCAGAACTGCTGCCTAGCCATTCAGTCCCTAATCTGTAGCTGTGCATTGGGTTCTTCTGTCCTAAGTGCAGGACCCTGCACTTATCCTTATTGAACCTCATCAGATTTCTTTTGGCCCAATCCTCCAATTTGTCTAGGTCCCTCTGTATCCTATCCCTGCCCTCCAGCGTATCTACCACTCCTCCCAGTTTAGTATCATCCGCAAATTTGCTGAGAGTGCAATCCACACCATCCTCCAGATCATTTATGAAGATATTGAACAAAATTGGCCCCAGGACCGACCCCTGGGGCACTCCACTTGACACCGGCTGCCAACCAGACATGGAGCCATTGATCACTACCCGTTGAGCCCGACAATCTAGCCAACTTTCTACCCACCTTATAGTGCATTCATCCAGCCCATACTTCTTTAACTTGCTGACAAGAATACTGTGGGAGACCGTGTCAAAAGCTTTGCTAAAGTCAAGATACAGTACATCCACTGCTTTCCCTTCATCCACAGAACCAGTAATCTCATCATAGAAGGCGATTAGATTAGTCAGGCATGACCTTCCCTTGGTGAATCCATGCTGACTGTTCCTGATCACTTTCCTCTCATGTAAGTGCTTCAGGATTGATTCTTTGAGGACCTGCTCCATGATTTTTCCGGGGACTGAAGTGAGGCTCACTGGCCTGTAGTTCCCAGAATCCTCCTTCTTCCCTTTTTTAAAGATTGGCACTACATTAGCCTTTTTCCAATCATCCGGGACTTCCAGTAGCAAACTGGAACAGCCATTAATTAATTGTAATCCTTGACAGATGCACCACGAATACTTCCAGAGGGGCTGGAGTTTGGCTAAATGTAAGGTTAGCATCCACTCACCTCAATGATAGCCATGAATGCTTCTCACATATGCTGTAGAAAACCCATCAAACTAATAAGTGCAATAGAATATCTGAAAGAAGACTTCTATGGCAAACACCTTTGTGTTGCACTTAATTATGTCCTGAGGTCATCGCTGTTGAATGGGAAATAGCGTGAAAATGATCATTTTTTGCACTCCTATAGTGCCATGCATTTGAGGGATCTCAAGATGATTTACAAACATGAACAAAACCTCACAATGTGTCTCTTACAGGTGAGGAACCTGAGGCAGAAGAGTGAAGCATCTTGTCCAAGGTCTAGGGTGACCAGATGTCCTGATTTTATAGCGACAGTCCTGATATTTGGGGCTTTTTCTTATATAGGCTCCTATTACCCCCAACCCTCTGTCCCGATTTTTCACACTTGCTATCTGGTCACCCTACCAAGGTCACACAGTAGAGCCAAGAACAGAACCAACCTAGACATGAGTTTTAAGCATAAGACTATCCTTCCTGCTAAATGTGTCAGCTGGCATTGTCAGTGAATGCAGCACTATAATTCTGTACTCTTATATGTATGTACAGTATTTATGTATTGTACATGTGCAAGTTGAAAAATCAGTATTAGCAATTTGGAAAAGATATAAATTAATGTTATTGCTTCACATTGTTTTTTATCTTAGTCATTTTTCTCATTTTTTATGCCCAGAATCCTTCCTCCTAAGTGTTTAGCAATCTATGTGGATGATAAGTAGGTGCCTGCACTCATACTGTCTATCAGCTTTAACAAGAAATACCAAGTCGAGTTGGTATATTGCTTGGATGGGAGACTGCCAAAGATACTTCCAGTAGCAGGTTAGAGGACATTGTTGCTCTCTTTGCCAGAATAATGGGAATCAAGCTGTGTGTATCCATACGCATAAGGGTATTAACACTGATTGTGTTAATCGAAAATATTGGTGATTGGCAGTGGTGATCCTGCCATATCCTAATATTTATTTATTTGTATTGCAGTTGCTCCTAGGAGTCCCAGTCATGGACCAGGGCCCCATTGCAGGGGTGTTCTGGGGACCTGGGAGTCATGGCCCCATCACTTTTAAAAGTTGGAGGGCTATGCTTTCTCACTTTTTACCAGCCGTAAAAATGGGGGATGGGGATGGGGAGGAGTGAGCGGGGTGCGGGATTTTGAGGGAAACAGTTGGCATGGGAGCAGGGCCTCAGTGCAAGGGGTGGCACGGGGGGAGGGGGTGGCACTTGAGGAGAAGGGGTAGAGTGAGGATGGGGCCTCGGGTGGGAGGGGGAAGGGGCAGCATGGGGGGCGGAGCATGGTTCGGGCACCGGTGCTTCTCCCCACTTTTAGGGAGCTTGCGCCGCTCCTGCCCCATGGTGCTGGGTGCTGTACAAACACAGAGCCCTGCCCAAAAGAGTTTATGAAAGTATAAGGCCAGAGACAACAGGTGCACACAGACAATCAGATGGAGTACAAGAAAACACGGAGATGTATCTCAGGATGGGGCAGAGAGTGGGATAAAGGGAAATTTATGTTGCTCTTTATCAGAGTTTAGCCTGAATCCATAAGTTCACATCTGAATTTTATCAAGTTTGGCAGAGTTCGGATCCAGGGTTTGGAGGGAGAAAGTCAGTGCTGTCATGCCCCTCCCCCAGAGCTCAGACACCTGCTCCTGGGCTGGAAGCCAGGCACACTTGGAAAATAAAGGAGAAGGAAACCACAGCAATGACTGCCCAGAGACAAGGTTTCTGAATCAGCGGCAGACTAAACATCATACAGCAGTTGCCAGAGAAGAAGAGGGTATGTCAACAGCACAGCCACCAGATCCTCTGTGTTAACTAGGGGAAATTGAAGCTCTATTTCCACTGGACGCGGAGTCTGACGACTGGAAAAATGTTTCTCTGTTTACAGGAATCTGAAACCTTGTAATTCTCTTCTGCTTCCTCCTCCTCCCTGTCTCCCCTGGAGCCAGCCAATCGCTAGCAGACACATTTGGAAAGGAAGGCTTATTCTGATCCTGAACCTCTGTAATTTAATTAAAAAAAATACAGGCACAAGAGCAACCACAGCAGCAAGATAAAAAAAATAAGTAAAAAAGGAACAAATCCAAGCTTACATGTGAACATAGCTAGAAAAGTTTGGACAAAGTGTCTTGAAATGGGAGGAGGTCCCTTCTCTGTCAGTCAGTAAGTTACAGTAACAGAAGGGCACCCCCTTGGTAGCACTGCTGTCAGCTCAAGGGTTAACCAGCAATCTCATCATTTGGTCATATGAATGACCAGACTGGCTCAGACCTGAGGTCCATCTAGTCCAGTATCCTTTCTCCGGCTAGAAATCACCATATGCTTCAGAGGAAGGAGCAAGAAACCCCACAATAGACACATATGAGGTAATGTACCCCTATGAAGGTCTCACCCTAATAGTTGGAGAATAAGCCTTGGACCATGAGGTTTTATATCCCTGTCCCCGAGCCTGATGGGCCATACGGTGGGATATTTAAAAGGAGCTACACTTCGTACTTGCAAGGTGCAGAGCAGCGGCTGGGGTACGTTACTCCTAGGGATGGGTTTGGATGTTATCAAGAGAGGATTCATGTTACATTGGGCCTGGATCCAGTAAATTCCTGACCCCATCAAAAAGTGTCAGGGCTCGCTTTCTTTTCCAGACCATTTTTACAGTTCACCATAGGCACCCCCTGGGTGGACTCTTTCCTCCTTGATTTTTCTCAAGTGAGGTAGTGCAGCTGCCCACCTTGGAGCTATCAGCTGTACACTCTGCTTGTATTTGCTACTCTGCTTCTACTTCACTTCTCTGTCCAGGCCTCCTGTGTCCAAGGATCATGTCTTATTCTGACCCCTCGAAAACCAGCTGAATTTTCCTGGTCTCTTGGATCTTCAAACCCAGATTGGGGCCAGGCTATGAGATTGCTTGATCAGCTGTAGAAGCAGCTTCTCTCACTATATTTCAGTAGTTGCACTTCCAGCAGGATTCAGGACATGCAGAGGAGCAGGAAAATGAAGAATAATTGGGTTAAGCGGCACCTAGTCCACTGGACTTGAGACTGAGGAGAGCTGTGTTTGATTCCCAGAAACGAAGCTCTGCTGTTAGCCTACTGGGTGACATTGAGCAAGTCACTTCACCTCTCTGTGCTTCATTTTCCCTGTCTGTAAAATGGGGATAATGATACTGCACGCCTTTGTAAAATACTTTCAGATTTATTGAGGAAAAGTGTGGTATTTATTTATTTATCTATTTATTATTAGGGATGTTTGAAGGAGTTCTCCACAACTTATTGGGCCTCAAAGACATTGGAGTTTCAGGTTCAATTTGAGTGCTGAATGTAGGTTCAGGTCAGTTATTATTTTGATCTGGAAATGGGGAAAACAGGAAGTGGTGGGGCAATTTTGGAAAACCAAAAGCAGATGTGGTCTGGATCCAGCATTATTTTCCCTAAACCAACAAAGGTCAGGCTTCTGGATGAATGGTTCCATTTTTGTTTCTTCTCTATATCTTATGTGGTTTACCCATCCCTTATTATTACCTGCACATCTTTCATTTTATGTCCCATCAGTATTAAATCAATCAAAGCAAATATCATGGCCATTTATCACCCGACTATATCTTTTAATTCTCTGATTTCCTGGGCAGCCTTTCCTTTGCTCTTGTCTTTCATCTGCTGAGCAGACATCGAAGGAGAGAAGTTCACTGTGATGTTAAGCCTAGAACTATGCAGTAAGTCATATTCAAGTTTTAGCCATGACTTCAAATCTATTTCCAATCTTTCCCCTCTATGTCTGAAGCAACAGGAGGCCCACTCGCTGAGGGTAGTTAATATGCTTACAGGAACTTGGAGATCTACATGTAACAGCTGTAAAAGGCTTGAGCAACTAGGTTCATGGATTCCGAGATGTCAGTGCCTGCATGCTGGAGTTTAGCAGTGGATAACTGAGCTGATTTCCCTTTGACGTGGACTGCCATTCCTGTAAAATCAGCTGCCCAAAGTACACAGCTTGTTCCATAATTATACTTGCAATGGAAGATTTAGCAGACAAATCACAGTGCAAGAAAGAAAGAGTCGAATATTGGAGTTTGATCGATCTTCCTTGGTATTTTTTATTCTGCCACTGAAAACCTATTGTAGACTATTTCCTGAGCTTTCTCCAGAAGAGTAATGCCAAATTAACTGGCTATCATAGATTCATAAAACAGGAGACTAGCTGAGAGGTTGGCAGTTTTAGGGCATTTCTGAAGGTGAGGATGAACCAGTTGAAAATTGCAGAGACAGAAAGCCCAGACAGATGAATGGAGGAGTTTAACTTTCTCGGATTTCCTTTCTCCACGTCCTCTGACTGGCCTTTGCCAGCCTCAGTGCTGTTAAACCTTTCGTATTATTTGGGGATTGTGTGTGTTTAAATACCGCAGATGCATTATTTACCAGCAGAAAATCCTGGCAGGTTTGCAAATGCCACGAGACATGGAGTGAAGCAGAGGCCTGTTGAATTATTCATGAGCTCGGATAGAATGTAATCGTTATTGCTGCTGTAACAAGTTTATTATTTTAAATTATTATTTTGTGGTTCCCCCTCTCTTTTTTTCTTTTTCCTTTTTAAGCTCTGTGATGACTTACATGCTTACACAGACACACAGGCTGTTGGAGCCCCAGTCTCTCTTCAGACTGTTCGTTCATCTGGAGTAATTACAGGTTACATTTTTCTAATAGTTGTGCATATACTATTGCCATCTAACTCAGGAAATACTTGGTGTGTGTAGTTGTTTTCCCACACCAGCCAGTCATGTTTGGCCTTACACAGGGCAGAGGATTGAACTCTTCCATTCAACTCCAAATAGGGACCCCTGTGCGTCATCAGCGTTCTCTAAGAGCAGCTCTATCCCTGTCCATGCTATTTCCTTTCCCATCCTTTGAACGGGCTGTCTCCACCTCCTTGGATAATTATGCTTCTTTTTGAACTGGTGAATTCTTACTGAGGTTACATGGTATTTATTGTGAAGGGCACAGATACTTGCAAAGAAATAGCTGCATCCTGGAAGCCTTGATCGTGAAGGTTGCATGGTACAGCATGGTGGACAGTGTTGAAATGCTCCACCTTTAGTCCAAGCAGAGGCTATGTGTGTGTGTGGGCAAGGATGGCAAAGATCTAAGCATGGTGCTCTGCACTGGACAGAGGTAAGTCTCATGCTCCTTGCATCCCCAAAATACAAAGCTCATTGATGTCCATCGGAAGTTTTTGCATTGACTTGAGTAGATTTTGGACCTTAGTCATGAGAATGCAAGGCTAAAAAGCGATGGGGTGTGATTAGAGAATGGGAGTGCCTGAGGAGCCATGAGCTAAAGTGTGACCCTCCTCACAGTGGCTACATATTCCCTTCTTAAGGTTAGATTCAGTCACCTGTACTCACGTTGGATTAATACCTTGATTTCAGTAAGGTACTATGTCACATGAATAAGTGTAGCAGAATCTGGCCCTAAGGACACACTCCTGCTATTGGGCAGGAGTAACTTCGGCAGCCTTGTAGCAGCTCTCCCAACAGTGCAGGATTGGATTCCTGTGGGTGTCAAGTCTCACATCACTTTCTACTTTGCACTTATATATGTGAAACCCTTGGCTTCTGCACTGTGCAGGATCAAGCAGTAATGCAAAGCAAAGCTGTGTGAATGTGATACTTAGCCATTCATGTCAGAGCTGTGACAAATGTACATAGTATATTATGGACTCACTTGAGCAGAATCAGGGTTTGAGATGCAATATATCTCCTGAACTTGGGAGGGAGAAAGCAGAGTGGGATATTCCACTCATCCCTTTGTTCTTTCCCAAGAACTGGGTTAACTGCTTCACCCCACTCCTCCCAACCCCCTCCCTCCACTTCCATTATGGAAAAAAATCTTATGTTGCTCTCAGGTTTTGTGTGGAAAATTCCCTTCATAATCTCTCCTCTCTTTCATTCTTTGCTTTTAAAGTAGATTTGTGGGGAGAGGGGGAGCCGCTGTTTTGATAGCCCTGGAGATGGAATTCTTTTTTAAAAAAAATCTCTATTGTTATTAGAGATTAATTGAAGAGGCAGTGTTTGGCTTGAGACCCAGAGCGGGATCAGACTGGGCAATGGGGGGTTCAGGATTAATGGCTGAAGCAGGGTTGGGGTTCAGGTTTTGCAACACCAAAATCCCATGAGCTGTTCTCATAAGACTTCAACCCCCAATAGCAGAAATCTTGTGAGAATCGCTGATCTCATGAGAACACCTCCATTTTAAATTGAAATTTCATAAGACCGGCAGTTCTTCCAAGATGTCTGCTGCATCTGAACTTGTACCAGCAAATGGGCCTCTTCCCATTTTGGTTTGACCTGGAATCAATTATTCGTATCTCAGGATTCCAATGTACATTGCCCCTCTCACTTCCACCCACGTATATTTGAAAGGGTTCAGATTAGAGCATTCAATTTAGGTGCACCCCTCTTCCTCGCATATGCACATGCGTGCACACACACTTCTAACTTGTCATAGTTTTTCCCTTCTCCACTAGCTGGGGTTGGAGGTGGGAATGGTTTCAGAGAGGCTGGGAAAAGAAACAAACTGTTCATTTAGTGGTGACGCTGCCTTTTGCCAGTCTTAGGGCAGGCAGGTGCTGTTGTGTGGGCTCTGGCTACATTTAAAGTTTGTTGGATGCTTTTGGCAACCTGGTCTCACCTCATTCTTTCGGATACCCCCAATGTTACTGTAAATCAATATACAGAAACGGGGACCTTCAAAGGGACTCCAGAGTAAGTAGAATTTCTTGAACAACTTCCTTAGTATTTTCCGTGGTGACTAGATTGAAATTAAACAATATCCCAGAGACTCGTTGAACCCTTCTGCGTATCCACAGGAAGCAACTTTCCCACCATACCCATGTGACTCGAATTTGACCCGGAGGGTAGGTCTACACAGCCCATGGGAGTGAGTTTCCAGGCCCAGGTCAATAGACTCTGGCTAGTGGGCTTGCAACAGTGCTAAAAAAATAGCTGTGTAGATAGCGCTTTGACACGTGGGCTGGAGCTCGGGCTCCAGAGTCTAAGAAGGTGGGGTGGGCTTCAGAGCCTCAGCTCCAGCCTGAGTCACAAGGTCAAAGTGTTGCCTACTCAGCTACTTTTAGAATGCCAGGCTGAGTCTGTCGACCCAGGCAAGGAGACTCCCTCCTGTGGGCTTTGCAGGTAAACACTGAGAGACTCAAAGTAGTGGTCAAAGGGGAATTCCGTCACTGTGACCAAGTCCGTTCTAGGCCTCTGTTGAGAGTGCCAGCAAAGATGTCAATTGCATTAGCAGTGGGTATGGCATGCACATTATGTTTGCAACTGTGTGCCTAAAATGTTTGAAAATTAGATCCTTTTGCTGTTTCAGGACTGCCCCTCAGAAACTACTTTCGACTGTGTTCAGTGCATGATGCTCAATAGATACGCACGTGCTGGCTTAAAAAAAAAAAAAAGTATCATAATGTAGCACATTGCCCTGTTTTCAAATGCTTATAATGTGGTCGGTTTATTTCACCCACTATCTCATCGTGAGTGAGGCTCTTCCCTTGTTTATACAAGAGCAGGAGTAATTTAGACCATTGCTGGTACCAAAGGATCCCTGTGTCTCCTTGATGGTTTTATTTTCAAGGCAGGCCAAGATCCATACCAGGAAAGCAGCTTCCCACATCTGGCTGAGCCAGCAACCTAAACTTAGCTTGTCCTCCCCCTGAATTTTCCAAAAAGGTGTTTGTGGCCTTTTTAGATTATAACTTCATTATATTTCAAGGAAATCTCTCCAGACATATCAAAGGGTGTACCCCTCAGTGAGGTCTAAATCCCTGGCAAGTTTATAGTCCAGAAAGAATCCATTTTTTAAAAGGATGTGACCTCAAATAAACAGTTTGCAAATGTTTTGGATTGGTGTTTGGATATTTCAATAATGTGCAAAAATGAAATTGATCAGATTTTTCCAAATGATTCACCTCTGGGCTTAAAAATAAACAGGAGGCATTTCAGGCCAAATCGTGATTTTAAAACAGGGGATTAGAACCAAAGTATCTTCTCACACATAGCGCTGGAGTGTCACAAGGGCAATGCCATGATAATTTTGTGTAAACAGCTTGATGCAGGAGAGATAGGGGAGTGGAAAAAACAACTAGAAGCAAGGTCTGTCAGATTCAGGAGAGTTACTCTGGATTTGAGCTGCTATAGCTGATGGTAAGAAAGTGCCCACCAATATTTTAAAAATTCAGTAAGGATTAAGAAACCCAACAAGAAAGGGTGATGAAAAAGAATGCCTCTTGAGTGATGCAAAAAATGGTGCTGTTGTCTTCAGGCTAAATTTATCAGAACAGAGCATCATAAATCAAAGATTTATTGCTCCCTCTGCTCATTAGCTGTGAGAAACTGTGACTAAGCTTGAAGGTTACTTGGTATAGTTCAGTATTATTGTTCTTGCTGCCTTGTTCTGAATCAGGAGGCAGGCAGCCATGACACACAGACACACGCACACTCACTCTCTCTCTCACACACACACACACCCCCGCCAGCTGCCAGATTTCCACTTTTTTTTTCTATAAGAGGGAAGATTATAGGGTCTTGTATGTCTTCTGGCTTCATTAATTTTTGCCTGGGCAAAGGCTAAATTATTCAAGTGGATCTCTTATTTATTAAAGGAATTGAATTTGTACACTTGGAATGTAATAGGCAGCAATACAAAGCATTAAGGACACAAGCCCGGGGAACATTTTTACTTTAACAATAAAAATATGCAATCTGCCTCAGCAAACTACAGCTGCTGAGCACATTAATTTACATTAGATGTTTTTTGTACCCGTAGTTCATTCCTTTGTTCTTCCCTTACGGTAAATGTGTTTTTCTGACTAACATAATAAGAGTTTTCAGCTCCATAAAGCCTTTCAGCACATGATCTCAAAAAACTTTGTGAACATTAGGGATTTGCTTGGGAGAGATGAAACCTTACAACAAATCCTGTGAAGTCGGAAAGGATCCTCCAGTGGGTGGCACCTAGCTAACCTTGTGATGGTACATCATAAATACCAGAACAAAAGAAAGACTGATGTAAAGTGTTATACTCATGTGACTATTAAATATAAAGCAAAATTTCCCAGACCAAAAGCTTTAAGATGAGTTAAATGTGAGACTATTTAGCTTTATATACATACATACACACAATATCATTTAAAAAATTAAATAATAAAACAATAGGAAAATTAAAAGTTAAGGTGCATACCCCCACCCAAACATCTCCCTAACTCTCTATCTTCCGGATGAACCCTGCTCCTGATTCTGAGCTGCATTCTAGCTTTATGCTGGTCCTGTGTAAAGTAGCCCTTCCCCCAGCTGGGAATTCCCCTGATAGGCTGGAATTCCCTGAGTAATGTAAGATAGGCATAATGGTCCTGTGCTGCATCCCCCCAGAGACCTCCAAATAGGGGTGTGCTGCACGTGTGACTGGGCTATGCCATAATTGAGAGAGGCTATAGCTTGGCCTCTCTGTGCTCTGGTTGTTCTGGGTTTCTGGAGTAGTTCATAGGCAGTTGAGGAAACTGTCATAGATTAGAGAAGCCCAAGGGGCTGCGCTTACTTGAGCTGCGGTATAGGCAGGTACCCAGCCATACTCAGAATTTGGGAGGCAGCCAGCTTCGCCTGGGCTGCACCTGCTGAGCTGAGCTTCTTATGAGTCACTAAATCAGGCCCACTAATTCTGCATCTGTATTTCCACCCATCTTCCACCTGTAGTCTCTAGGGTCTGAGACTATTACTACTGCCCTGTCCCACTCAGCTGCCATTCAAAGCTAATTTTACATAATTTCAACATGAAACCAACCATGTGAATCTGAGCGTAGTTCTGAGTTTGCAACAAAACTAGAGATGGAACTTTAAATCTGAACTCCATTTCTTGTACGCTGGCATTTGCAGAGGGGAAGATTTCAGCCTCAGAATTCAAAATTGCCCAAACAATTCCCAGACTGAGAGACACCCCTTTTCTGGGTACAGTTTTGATACAGCTCAAGATAGCACAATTCTTGCACAGATGGTAGAAATCTCACAAGTCTGGATGGTCTCTCTGGAGCTGAAATCTCATGAGAGCAACCCCAAAAGTTTTGGTGCCATCAAATCCAAATTTAAATCTGAGCTCTGTTCTAGACTCTGACTAGGGTTCTCAGTTCAGGATTAACTCACTTGTAGCTCTGAACACCACCTTCTTTGGCTTATCTCCAAGCAAAACCTGTGAGACTTGAGGTTTCATGAGGTGAGTCACATGGCTTTAATTTTAACTCAATGGGTCGGTATCACGAGGTATAGAGTTTTGAGATTGAGCCACCTTGGAGCTCCCCAGAGAAAAATGGAAACTTCAGCTGTACTAAGAGATTTACATAATGACAGGAAAACCGATTTAAATGCAAATGGTCTACTAAGATGGTTGGAAAAATTTGCAGTGGCTCTGGCAGTCTGGTATAATATAAAGAGGAAGGGGCTAAACAAACACTCACTCCACTGTGTGAGCCATCTATTTATGAGAAGGTTTGTTCCTGTGGCAGGTGTTCTTTTCCTTCACCTAAAAAATTGCCTCCTCTTAAATTACTGTGAAGGGAACATCCCCATGTACTGTATATTCATTGAACATTTTCACCAGGTGCCAGATGTAGTATACTTCCTTATTGAATGCTTTCATTGGGTACTGTAAATTCAGGTGCAGTGTAGACTGGTACTGTCAATGCATTCTTTTTCCTGCTCCTTTTTATATCAAGCCATAGGGTTTGCACCAGTTTCAGAAGATTGGGGAACACCAATCAAAACCTGTTCACTATGCAGACTCTCAGCCGTTAAATGCTCGGCTGACCTTGTGTCAGAGGTCAAGGATGTGCTCTATGAGGCCGGAGAACAAGCCTTTCTGAAGCCTTCAGGTAAAATAAAGCCACAACACAGGTTCCCAGTGAGTTTGAAATGCCCCTGGTAGTTCCTGGGGTATCATGTACAAACAAACAGGATGAGGCAGGTCAAAGAGGGTTTAGTGAAAGCTTGAGAGAGACTCAAACTGTTGAGTGAGCTTTGAAAGCAAAAGAGGCTATACGTTTTTCCTGCAGTGATTATCACATTGCCTTTGGAAATTTCCAAGGGCACATGAGAAAAGAAACAAAACAACCAGTGAGAAACGTTGTTTTCCTCATTGTGCTTGTGAATGCATGTTTTGGGTTAGGGATACTTGTATTTTCAATCTTGTGTGGTCAGGAAAAATAATATCCTCAAAAGAAAAGGGACCAGCTGATATCATGGTGGGGTCATTGCTGACCTTGTGATTGCAGCATAAAACTAGAAGTCAGGAGATCGGGGTTCTTATCCTAGCTGTGCCGTAGACTCTCAGTGTTAAGAACATGGGAAAGTCATTTAAAACTCTCAGGATGAAATCCTGCCTGCTGTTGACTTCATTGAGGCTTGGATTTCACTCTTGGTGCCAATTTCCCCATTTGTGAAATGGAGATGACAATACTTCTTTACTTCATATGAGGTTGTGCAACTTAGTTAGCTTACTGTTTGTAAGATGTGTTGTGACCTGTGGACAGACGATCCTAGAGAAGGACAACATATTATTATGTAACTCGTGATTAATCGGCTGCCATTTCATTTTCAAAAGTGCCATTGACTTCTGCTGACTGATTTCAGTCACTTTAAGAGAGGCATCCAGTGTGCTAAATTAACAGCAAATGGGAATGGGTCCCACTGCCATGAACATCTCATCTAGTATACCCAATGGCCCACGCTATTCTATTCATGATATTGTATATGTAATTGACCTGTTTGCAGATACTGTAAATATTTGGGAATTTGCTTTTGGCTGCCAAAACAGTGGGTCTCTTTTTACATCAGCCAGTCTTATCTGAGGCCTTTTCAGAGCAAAGTTAAATGAGGTGCAGTCTCTCAGTGAACAGGACAAACAGAGAAAAAGGCCAAGATGTATTTTTCAGCCTATATCTAAGTGAATTTCAACCACCATAGCAATTAGGTTAAAAGGTAATATAAACATTTAGTGCTAAACTCATCCAGCATGTACAGCAACTTCTGCCAGCCAGACCCTGGAGGAGCGTTTCTGGTGGCAGAAAGTCCACCAGACTTGACCAGTATGAATCTTGGTCAATAAGGACCAAAAGTTATCACTGTCTGTTGGCTGTTCGGTGCATCTGACATGTTAAATCTTGGTCCAGTTTCTAGCACAAAAGTGCTCATATGACAAAAGCCCTCATTCTTGTGACAGGCTCAACCAAGAAGCCAAGTAACATACAGGTATGGAGCTCCCGCTCATCACAAAAGGTGGTCTGTTCAGATCAGGGTGGAGGCATATCTGCGAGGCAGTGTGGGGAGAGCTGACACCCACTCATTTCACATAGGTCATCATGCAGCTCTTTTGATCTCTCCCAGTCTTGGCTGGATTGGTGACAGGTACCATGGTGTTTCCCTGGTGTAATAAGTCAGTTCCATAATAGTTAGAGATGTTCTTGCCTTCAAGTGTTTCTCTTCTGGGCATTTTGTCTCTCTACAGAATCTGCAGCTGGCGTACTGAATTTTCAGTCTGCTGGCTCCAGTTTAAAACACTCAGTTCAATAAGGCAACTGAAGACAACTAGAGATAAGGAATTCAATTGCCACATCACAATGACTGAATTAACACTTTGTTACAGCTATGACAGTCTTTGGAATTTTCCATGCCTCAGACATTCCGAGTGTGTAAAACTCTCCACAACTGTTGTGCCGAGCACTTTAAGTGAGTCCTTCAGGACAATAGAAGTGGAAAAAATATCCAAGAGATGTGCAATATAATATGTGAGAGCTAATCTGATCTAGCAATTATCTCCACTCATCAGGGCAGATGGGATTACTCATGAAGAAAAAGGTCACAATAACAGAGATCAGCCATCATGTGGTGTTTACAAACACAGATTACAGTTTTATTGCTAGACATAGGAGATACAGAAGTAAGGGGCACCATGAAGTTGACATGATTACAGGTATCTATGCTCATTGTAGTTGGATTTCTTAAGGTAACATAAAAATGTTTGCAAAGGAATCTACACTTGACTCTGTACCCTCATGTGCTACATTTAGGGTAATATACTGCCTTTGATCTACACTGAAATTCCCATTGATGTTAATGGGAGTTGTGTGAACATTGTTAGTTCTGGAACTTAAACAGATTCAGTTAATGATCTAATGCAGTGGTGCCCAAACTTACTACACATATCAGGGCCTCATAAACATAAGCAGAGCCAAGTGTGGGCCAAACAGCTTCTATATATTTTAATATGGTTTAAAGTCACCTGAATTGATTTACATTTTAAGTTCAGCTTATTTAGTATGTATTTAAATAGGTTGTTTCTATGAACAGTATTGGCTGTTTACACACTTTTGTGTAAACTAAAATGATGTAAACATGACAACAAAATGCTAATGAATCGGCCATTAGCGTATTGTGTTGAAACAGGCTGCAGGCCTTATGAAATGCTCTGGTGGGCCATGTGTGGCCCACAGGCCATAGTTTGGGCACCCCGATCTAATGTAAAGCCCAGTGACAGTAATAACCAAGGAAGAGCATTGTTCTTCCTGTTTTTAGGTATTGTCACTAAAAAAAGGTTGGTTTTTTTTGTTTTGATTTTTGTTTTCCCCAAGAATTTGAATGGGCGTGGTGAGGTTTTAGCTCTCCCCACCTCCCTGCTGCCCCCAATAAGGGATAGTTACTTCATCCAACCTCAGCTTTCTGTTTCCTAAGGGAAGTTTGTTGTAATATATTTAACAGTTCTGTATGCTCACATCCACCCGAATGATCAGTTCTTAATTTTTCTCCCTCAGTTTCAGGCTAGTGTAGAATCTTGTCGGTATGTTTCAATAAAAAATAACAACAACAAACTGTGAACAAATCATTGGACAGAAATGTTGCCAGCCAGAGAGAATGATCATTTTATTTTGCTGAGTAAATGTTTATAGAAGTGGTTTCAGCATAGAGTCCTTACTAATCAATGATTACTTGCTAGAAACCAGGAAGGAAGGATAGGATACTCCACTACTCCAAGCTCAGGCCCGATTATCTGGCAGTCAGAAATATTCCAAAGCTTTGTTTGGGTTCATTTTCTTGTCACGGATTCATGGCTGCCTGCTATAGCTGGGTTAATATATAGCAGTTAATTTTAGATTCACTACAGGTTGACCTCTCCTTCAGTGCAATGACAGTTTCCATGTCCCTCTCAACCCGAGGTGAGTTTTGAGAGTGTGTAGGTAGGACTGGGGCTTACTCCTTTCAGCAGCATAACCCTACCCCCTCAACATTTTCATCCTTGTTTTGCTACTAACATACTGAGGTCCATATTTTCTAAAGTGCTACAAATTCTGGGTGCCCAGCTTCAGACACGGAGGGCCTGATTTTCAGAGGGTCTGCACTGGAGTTGTGGGTCCTTAGGTCCTGGCTGTGCCCCAGTTTCTGCAATGCACATAAGGCCATGGCGGATAGGATGTAAGTTAGGGAAGCCCAGTGAAGGAGTGAATCCAGGCTTCTGTATCTTGGCCTCTCTTTCTCAGTCTTGGCACATCCTTGGCTTTTCCCCATTTCCTGCTCATTTTACTAAAGCACTCTCTTCTCCCTCCAGCACACCTGCTCTCTGATTTGGGGATGTGCTGTATCTTTTTCAGCCTATATTCCTGAGATACAAAGTAACCTGTCAGCCGTTTTTTCCCCTCAGATGCATCAGCTGACAGGATACAGTGTCATGAGGTAAAAGAGGGGAGATCAACAGATTGCTGCTCTTTGTGCTAATTACAGTTTAATAATTAGCGTCTATCAAAATCCTGCCTTTCAACTGCCACTCATTTTGCTATGTGTTTGCCAGATAATGTCACCTTTCCCCAGCCGCAGCCGCTGTGTTCAAGGATCACATCCAGGTTCTTCCTCATCCTATACTTTAACTTCTTCATTGGTTTCGATTTTACTCCGTATGCTAAAAGACACAAATAGATTTCAACACAGCTGTGAAACACAGCAGCCCATTGTAGGTGAATTTTCTACAGCTGTCTAGCAGATCCTATTGCAAAAGCAGCCCAAAGAAGATGCAGTCAGCTTGGCCTGTGCCCTGATAGATAATAGAGGCTCATTTTAGTCTAATGTGTCATTGTAGGCGCCCTAGGGAATCAAAAGCCTGGAAGACTAAGGGCAGCCTGTCATCTTTTTCCAGTATTTTACATGCACTGAGAATCAATTTTGGGCACCTTTCTTATAAACATGAGGGATGATTACTCCCTGACCTCATGCTTGGTTCACATAGAAGGAAGAATTACCAGGATTTAGTATCTCATCTGTTCACACCTGCAATGATTTGATGTGTGAATTACTGTCCGTTTCCTACCCCATTAAATCTCAGTAACCTGAGTCATTCATCACCATCTTTGCAGCCAAACCAAGTTCCTTCCCTCGTGATAGCCGTATGGGTCTCCTTAGGACATGTCTCTCTCTTTGCACTATTGGACCATGACACCTTCCAGAATGTGCTAACAGTCGATACAATCTTGACTTTAGTGCACCTGTGCATCAAGAAGAGGCTGAACCTAAATCAGGTCATTGGCCTGGTCAGGTTGTTCTGTTTGGGTGTCAGACAGCATACCCGGGGCTGAGGTTTTAGTACTCTGGTCCACCAGTGTTACTGTATGTTAGACTACTAATTAATTGAAGCGTGGAGATGCTGCAGATCAGGATCTACCATTGCTGTGGGGTCTGATGGTATGTGCTTCACTTCAGATAAAAGGTGAGCATGAAAACATGGCAGCTCAGTTTTTATCTCAGTTTAACAGCTTGAATTCAACCCCAGGCTCCCCACAGTCTTTAATTCGAACTGCTAACCCAAGTGAAAAACTGAGTTGTTGTGTCTTTACTACCATTTTAACCAGAGTTAGCTAACAGAGGTTTGCCAGTCCCAGTCAAGGACACGTCTTTTTCTTCATTGAAGACATAGATGTACTCTAAATATTTTAATCACTGGAGCACCTTCTGATACAGGAAGCTTGAACAGTGCCTGCCCACACATGCTTTGCTCTAACCAGCATGATCAGCCCCCCTCTTTTATTGACACTCTAAAATCCATACAGGCTCCCAAAGATGGGAGCATTAGCATAAACATTCTTGTCTTCCCCCTCCTCATCATTTTTCTCTTCTCTGGAATGACTGTGCTGGAACTGGTCACCTGAGAACTTCCTCACAGTTGCACCAAAATCATAAGTACTTGTGGCCCACATCCGAGTCCGTTCCTGTGATAAATGGACAGAAGTAGCTGTAAATAGCGTCAGTGCTATCACTTAAAGTACATGTCTAGAAGGAATGAAAAGCACATTCCACCTGTGGAATGATTCTTTGGAGCTGTAATAATAGCAGCCTGGAAATGTCAAACTTGAAACCAAGGACCAAATGGGTCATAGAGACTGAATTTCCTTCTCGTCCCTAAAGGTGTTCCTTCCCGTTCAGAACGGAGGCAGAAGGATCTATGTAGGAAGCTTCCATTCCTTGCTGCCCATGATGTACTTGCTCTGTGGATAAACAGGGCTGTAATCTGTCAGTACAGCTTCTGTCACCAGCACTTTAAAACTACAGAGCTCATGTACCAAGTGATATCTCACAGTGGGCTTTACCAGCTGGGGTCAAAGAGCCCAAGAATCAGAGCCTGGGAGTGAAGTTCTGTCTTATAAGTACTGCCATTCTAGCAGCATCTAATACAGAGATAAAACTGGCAGATGCTCAAGATTAGCCTCAAACACACTCCTCCCATCTGAGCCTGGGAAGTTTAAATCTAGTGCTAGGCCCATCTTCCAGGATGGTAGTTCTGAGATATCTGCTATTCTGGTGCTGTAGCCTGCTGAGAATTGAGATACAAACTGCTATTGAGTGTCAGATAAAAAAATACAATGCCTCTATTGATAGTATCCATAACCAGATCTGAGCCCCTCATATTTTGGCCTATCTTTATTTGCAGTGTGGAACCTCATCAAATATTAGTTCAGTTAAATAATTTAGTTCATTTTAGAAAATTCTCAACTTGGCACATGGGCCATTAACTCTATGATGCACCCACTTCAGGTTTCATGAATGCGTGGAGCTACATGGGTAAAGCCCTGGTAGAGCTGCCATTCAAACCAAAGAACTGGGTGGAGTAGGTGAAGGCCCATTCTGACAGCAGAGAGCATTCTGGGAAAGCAATGCCACAGGATACTTTCTGCTCAGTGGGGTGCTGTACTGCTTTAAAGGAGCAGCATAGACGGGACTGCAGCTCTGAGGCAGCAGCATATGCTGCAGCTGTCAAGGAAGCAGGAAATTATGTGCAAGAGCACACATCCCTCTCTGAGTGGTGTTGGTTATGCAGTCAAGTGCCCTGTGGTACCTCACTGGCATGATGACTCAGCTGATACTTTCTTTCATTACAACACCAATAGGCCTTCCTTACCTCTCTGGCATTAGAGAGAGAGAGAGGAAGAGAATTATCACCAATCCCAGCATGCTTCTTTAGAAAGGAGCAGACACTCTCACTTGGGCAACATACATGTATTTTTATAATGCTAATCTTTTCTGCAATGTTTGTTCTCATGTTAGCATCAACAAATAGCCGCTGACCTTGCCTGTTGTTGCTTTAAATGCCCAGTTACACTACAAGCATGGGAATGAGCTAGTCACATGGAAAGTACTTAGTCTCACATGGACTGTTCATGTGCAAAGAGGAAAAAAAACACTCTTACAAATACAATAATCTCTGCAGGAATCTCTCTCTCCCTCTGTCTCCCTAGCAATGAAATAGAGAGGCCAGATTTTTGCTTTAAGGCAGAATCATATCTTAGTTTCAAGTCATTTTAAAAAAAACAAACCAATCAATACTTCATTCTGCTTAACAATCATAGTATTAACTTGTCACAGAGGTATAAATGGCACATAAAAATCCATCCTTTAATATAAAGTGTTCAGATACCGTGGCGCAGGGTAGAAGAAATGACAGAAAAGTGCAACAAAAGCCATAATGCCCTGAAAGAGAGCAATGTACATACAGAGAAGTGACAGCACTGATGTGTCCCCCACCTTGGCTCTGCATAGTCAGCCCGGGGTTGGGCTGCTGATGTGCGGGGAACCTGCATAAACACAGCAAGGAGGCAGGGGTATGTAAGCAGGTTGAATGGCTGCAATGGTCACAAGTGAAAGCAGCTTCAAAAGGTTATAAAATGTGCTGTGTTACATTGTGGGAACTTCTCCTCCTGGTTCCTGACCAGGACTTGACAACAACCAAAACGAGAGCCTCAAAGGGAATCCATCCCAAGTTCAGCAGAGAATCCAGTGCAGAGACTTTGGGAGGTTAGTGAGCATTGTGTTGATACCTGTGCAGCACAGACCTGATCAATAAGGCTCATACGTACCTCAGCTTGTAAGGCTGAGAGAAAAAATATTTCTTGTGCTGTCTCTTTTAGACAGTAAAGCCCTGTAGTACCTTCTTCCCTGCCCTCATGGGTGAGGGGGAATTCCTTCAATGTATGGGGGAATCCAGAGCTGGTGCAAAGCCAGCACTGCCAACTCTACAGCAACTCCTCTCCCGCAGTCGGAAACCCTGGAGCAGGTTGCATGCCAGGGATATTTTTGGGAATGGCTGTGTACTATGCTCCAACTATTCCCAGCTGCCAGAATGGCCCTTGTGGCCAGTGTGCCTGAAATGCAAGTCAATGGTGCTCTAACTTGTTTTGTGTGCCATACAAAGCCTTCAGCAGTCCCAGCATAGGGGATGCATGAAGCCATCTTTACTCCTCCACTTCCATCCCTGTGCGAAGCTGAGCGAAAGTGCAAGGATGATTTGGCCTCTCAGTGCCTTTATTTGAGCATCAGCCCTGGGATCATAGTCATAGATTCTAAGGCCAGAAGGGACCATTTTGGTCATCTCATCTGACCTCCTGTATAGTACAGGCCATAGAATGTCCCAAAAATAAATCCTAGAGCAGATCTTTTAGATGCACATCCAGTCTTGATTTTAAAATGGTATTCCAGCAGTGGTTGCACAGTTCCAAATACAGAGGCAAAATATTCTCTCTATTCACTCAAAATTTCCCTCTTTTTGTATCCAAAGATCTCATTAGACCTTTTGGCAACAGCAGTGCCCTGGGAGCTCTTGTTCAACTGATGACCCCCAAATCTTTTCAGAGTTACTGCTTCTCTGGGTAGAGTCCCCCATCGTAAGTATGGCCTACATTCTTTGTTCCTAGATGTGTACATTTACATTTTGCCATATTAAAATTCAAACTGTTGCCTTGCACCCAGCTTACCAAGTAACCCCAATCACTCTGTATCAGTGACCTCTCCTCTTCACTATTTACCACTCCCCAATTTTTGTGTCATCTGCAAACTTTATCAGTGATGATTTTATGTTTCCTTCCAGGGCATTGATACAAATGTTAAAGAGCATAGGGCCAAGAACTAATCTCTAAAGGATCCTAGTAGAAACACTCTGCCCAATAATGATTCCCCATTTACAATCAGATTCTGAGACCTATCAGTTAGCCAGCTTTTAATTCACTGAATGTGTGCCATGTTAATTTTATCTCATTCTAGGGGGTTTTTTAATCAATATGTTGTGTGGTACCACATCAAATACCTTATAGAAGTCTGATTATATTATGTCAACAGTTTTGCCTTTATCAACCAAACTTGTAATCTCATCAAAAATATATATCAAGTTAGTTTGACAGGATCTATATTCCATAAACCATGTTGATTGGCATTTAATTCTTTATTAATCAAATTCCATATCAGCTGCTACATTATCTTGCCTGGAATCAGTGTCAGACTGACAGGCCTACAATTACCTCGGTCATCCTGTTTACCCTTTTTAAATATTGGCACAACACTAACTTTCTTCTAGTCTTCTGGAGCAGCCTAGTGTTCCAAAACTTACTGAAAATCAACATTAACGGTCCAGTGATCTCCTCAGCCAGCTCTTTGGAGCTCTTGGATGCACATTATCTGGACCTGCTGATTTAAAAATGTCTAACTATAGTAGCTGCTGTTTAACATCTTCCTGAGATGCTAGTGGAATGGAAAGAGTATTATCATATGATATTACTACACCTTCTGTTTTTTCCCAAGTGCAGAACAGAAATATTTATTGAACATTTCTGTCTTTTCTGCATCATTATTGCTAATTCTACCATGTCCATCTAGCAGTAGGCCAAAGCCATTGTTAAGATTCTTTTCGTTCTTAGAGGTCCGTGTACGTCCCTCTTCATCATCTGCCATGCTGCATGTGTGGACACTTCCGACTCAGGATATGGGTCCCAGGCTGCTTATTCATCCACCTGGACTGCTGCAGCAAGTGTTCTGCTGGTGATAGATTAGTTAGTCTCTGCTGTGCCCACAGCACCATGCCATTGGAGCACCAGGCCATTGGAGCAATGTAACCTTTGGGCAGCTTTGATGTTCTCGCTGTCTTTCTCATATGCACACAGGTCAGACACTAACATTAATCACCTCTACGGAATCTGTCTTCATGCCTCAGTGCTCACTGCTGCTGCCTGTGAGGCCCCAATTTATGACCTCTCTCTCTCCTTCCAGCCCACACTCCCCCGTCATAGCATACTCCCCGGTTCTTGCTCTCTGCTGCCTGTGTATTACCAGGAATTTTGGAAAGGAAGGTGGGAGGAAGGTTTAGTACACTTGTCCTTTTGAGTATAATTTTTGCCAGGTTTCCCTGGCCAGCTCCTCGGGACACTAGGGCCCAGAACATGTTAACATTTCTCGTTCTGTCCACACTACTGATGCCTTTAGCTCCCTGAAGGAATGAATTTCTTGCGACCAGTATTTCCAAAGCCTGTCTGCCTCAGATGCTTAGTGCTGCTGTTCTGCCTGACACTGGAAACTGATGAGCTGTGGTACCATAGTTGCTATACAGTGTGTAAAGCAATTCACGGCTCTGGTGCATTAAAGGATTTGAAATCTCTTTCCCCTCATCCCATTTATGCTAACTGACCTTTAATTTTGATTTATGCTGTAGTGATGTAATGTTGTCTTATGTGCATTTTTGGGCCTGGTTGTGCTCTCTGTTGCAATGTACTGGCTGTGCGTGTGACGTGTGTGTTTAGTGGCTGGGCCCACAGGGAGGACAAGGGAATTCTCCTTTAGTTTAAATAGTAGACTTGTGTTTTTGGAACTGAAGGGCCAGGATTTCAGTGTTGGCTTCCCAGGTGCATGTGATTTATTTAGCAATTGTGCCTGTTGCCTGAAACACATGGGAATAATGCTGTGTAGCGCTACTGATTTAATGGTTGCACCAGTATAAGGAAGAGCAGAATTTGGCCCAGATTGTTTTGACAACCCATTAGTGGTAGTTTTAATTGTAGCACTTCTTAGCTAAAAAACTCTCCTCTTAGACTACACTTCCCAGAATCCTTAAGAGGCAGTTGTGTGTCTCTGTGTTTGAAGAGTGAAAGATGAAGCCTGGTGGATTGTTAGTAGTGAGATTCAAAGCTGACATAAAAAAGCATAAAAATCCTAGAAGCGAGAATACCGAAAATACACCAGGCTGGCTCTATGGCCCAGCAGAATAAGTGGTCACCTAGGGCAGTATAATATTCTGTAATGGCTTGCAGGCTGACTGGTACATTTGTTGTGTGCGCCAAGGACACCAGGAATCCTCAGGCCTTTAAACAAAAAGGTCCGTCATTTTTATGCAAATAGTATAAAATTAGCATATATGTTTTGTAAGTTGAACTTATAAGAGATCCTGTATTGACTCTTTGATGATCTGATATGAACATGGTCCCTTTCACTTGCTCCAGTCCATACTCACTGTTTATGCAACATACACTAATGTAAAAAAGGTATACTGTCTTTGTGTAAGAAACAAATACGTCCTCTTGCTATGGGAACACACTGTGCAGGCACACACTGCAATGAAAGGAAGGTTTTGTATGATTGCAGCTAGTTCCCTTTAGATCTGACTGTTTTCTGATGGTATGTTTATAGTTTAAACTGACTTCTGACTCCTCAGCCTGATATGTGTCATTCAAGAACACACATGCCAGAATTTCCAAATTATTTTCTGTTGAGGAGAGCGTGTACTTCTATGCAGTTACCACTGAAAGTAACATGAAGCTGTATATGGTTTGCACTGATCACAAAACTGCAGAGAGGTAGTGCAGCTCCATCCACGTGAAAAGTGCTGCAATGGCTCGTTTGCTATTAGCCAGTCATGTCATTTAGCGTTTCCTTGGTGATTTCCTGGATTCTGCAAAGTTAGCCGGAGCTTATGAGAGACTGTCCTAGAGCTGGTCAAACTATTTCTTGTGAATAAATTATCTGATTGATATAGCCTTTATCGCTTCTTGTGACTCACTCATGACCCCATTCCTGCTTACCACAAAGTCATTGGGTATTCAGGAGTGTTTACTGAATAATTTATACAAACAAATTTCAGTCTATGAATTGGTTGTGGAATTGTACACTTTGACTCTTTGTTGTGTGTGATTGGTCACCAGAGTCACAGGTGTGTTACTGTTAGTTCTTCTCCCTGATTCGGTGAAAACTTTTCAACAGGAAAATACTGTATAGCTGTAACATGCTTCCTGGTGCTGAGTCCCAGAAGAATAAGTATTTATGTTACAGTGTATCAAATGTTTATCAATTTGTATTATGATTTCTATTATGGTTGCACCTAATGAGCCCAATCAGGAATCAGGGCCCTTTTGTACTTGGCGTTGTGCAAAGAAGTAACACAAAGATAATCCCTGTCCCAGAGAGCTCATTGTCATAGTTCAAGGCAACTGCACCTGTGTTCCCCCTCTGTGAGCCCTTGTGGGCACCACTCTAGCTGTTCTCTTGGACAGAGACCTGTGTGTCTCTCTCTCCTGACTGAGGTTTTTCCAGGCTGCACATTTCCCTGCCTACCCTGTGGTATTCCCAGCAAGTCAGACTGCCTAAACAGGCCAGTGTCTGCACTTTGCTTTCTCTTCAAAGGCTTGTGAACAGCATATTTGCCAGCAGTTATGAGTTACCACATTGCTTTTTATAAGCAAGTGCAGTTATTCTTAAGGTGAAAGCATTACAGAGAAAACATAAAAATTATAAAAGAACCTGCATGCATGCTAGAAGCTTATCCATCTGTCTGATGGGGCCTCAATAGGACAAAGTCCTTCCAACCCTTCCCGGGAAGGATTGGGACGCCCCTCACACAGAAGGTCCTCTCTTTTTGCTGGATCAGAAAGAAAGTCCTGAGTCAATTTAAACTCAGGCTATTTATCCAATATTTATCTTTGGCTGTTGGTGCCTGGGGAATCCTAATTGACCTAGTATATGTGAGCTTCTCCACGTGGTGGTACTTTTCTGGATGTGTTACAACCTGACTGAATTTGCCTAACTAGCCTCCAATGTTCTTAGTGCTTGGAGGTGCTATGGTCACCCTCCCCCAAGGAATTGCATAAAATCCCTAGCCCACAATGATACACATGGTTTAGATACAATAAATGCTGCATCTTGGCAGGGGCTTAGACTAGATCACCCTTGTGGTCCCTTCTAACCCTCTGATTCTATGATCCTATAAACTTAATACAGTGTATTCTCCCAAAGACTTTGCCGTAAATGGCTATATCTGTGTCACTCATAATATAGGATTGTGACAATATACAACTGGTGAATAAGCAGGCAAACGGGGGCATAGGAGACTAGGCTAACAGTAAAGACAGGTACAGGGGCATACATTTTTAGTCACAATGATCTCATTAATTGAAACCGATCATCAGTCTGACCTTGCACAAATAAACTGATGATTGTCTGAGTCCATCAGCAACAGATAATACACACCTACAGGATAGAAGATGCAGCTCACCCTGTTTATTGTAAAAAGCATTTGTGAATTTTTCCATGTATTATTTGTCAAGCCCCACACAATCCCCTTGTGGGATGGATTCTTCTGTAATCAGAACACTCTTCTCCAGCAGGCTGTTTCATCTTAGGAACCATCCGGAAGTGAAATATCCTTTCCCAGATCTCCTCCCTACCTTCCTAACAAACCAGCCCCTCAATGCTTGGTTCTCAAAAAATCTCATTATGTGGACCCTCCAGGATGGACTTTGCTGAACTGTGGCAGTCTGTGGGTCACTATACTGCTCTCCAGTGTAGTTGTACTTTTACCATCATATATTTGGTTGATTGCTCAACATCTCTGCTCAGTTAAGAGGAATTTCCCTCTAGGTATCCTCCTGCCCCAATTTCTTCCAGTAAGTAGGTTCCCTGTGCCTCACAAATCTGCCAGTGAAAACTCCCAAAATGGGAAACTTCAAGTTCTTTTAATTTCATGATTTCACACATCTTATTCATGTATTTGGAAATGGATTCATGTAAAGAGCAATGAGCCTGCTCCTGCTGCCATAGGAATCAACGGCAAAACTCCCATTGATCTGATTAGCAGATTTAGACTCCAGTAATAGTTGTCTCTCTCTGGCTATTCAGTGGGGTTTCCACCTTAAAAAGATTGTTCACATGCTCTGCTCTGGCCATGTTTACATTAAATGAGCATCCCTCCAGCCTACCAACTTATTCACTCATTAGGTTTTTTGCTTAGAACCATTCAGCCTTGCTGTTTTGATTTTGTAATAGGCCAAACTCCAAGTACTAGCAGCATAAACAAGATTGCATGGCTAATGATTTGTGAGCTTGGCCTGAATGCAATTTACTGCAGAAATTCCAGTCTATGAGACTTTGTAACCTGCTAATAAAGCACTTTTGGCAGAGTCTGTACAAACAGAAAGAATTTCACAGCCTCCCATTCTGGGTTTCTCTCACTGTCCAAACTTACAGTGATGCTGCTTTTCAATGTAGCTTAAACATCAAGTAACTCTGTTATAATTGGGCCATGTTGTCTCTTTCTCTTTTATTTTAAAATTGATTTATTGTTCAGTTAAATTTCATAAGGTAGCCAGAATCCACAGGTGCCTTATAAATAAAATGTGAACATTTCTACCAAGTATCAATAGCAATTAGTAGTTGTAATATTGTGTCAATCTACGTAGGCACTGCGGAACTTGTGAGCCAGATATATGCCTGTGCTGATGCAGGGTGAGAAAAGACATCTTTCCTCTCCTCTATTCAACAGCTGTGGGGGCTGATTTGGCCACCCATACAAACTAGAGCAGTCCTAAATTGCACCTCTGTTGCAGTAGCCTCTATGAAGCCACTGTATAGTGCAGAATCAGTGGGTTGCAGATCCACCTTGGGCACACAACACCCTCCTTTGGTTCACCCTGAAATGCCCTGTGCAACCTGAGCTGCTGCTGCAAAGCTGGCAAAGAGCTGGTGCATGTGGTTTTGTGCCTGGTGCAGTGGTCCTTTATGCTGGTGGGGACATCCCCTAGGTGGATTTATATCCCTCTCCCCCCCCCCCCCACCTTACTTACATCCAGCTGAGTTGGTGGAAACAGGCCATAGACAATGATGAACTGGACCCAGTGTAGATCATTTGCAATGAGCAAGCAGGGGATAGAGCACAAACCTAGAAGTCAGGAGACCTGGGTTTTATTAGTGACTCTGCTACTCAATATTTGACCTTGGGCATGTCAGTGTGTCCTCATCTGTCAAATGGAGATATATTTTCACCTGCTTTTTGAAGAGCTCTGAGATCCTAATAATTTTAAGCTGCTAGAGATTCCCTACCAACCTCATGGGCCACTGCTACTGTGGCACCTTAAAGTTTCTCTTTCCCCCCCTCACCTGCCTTACCTTCATTTCCAGCCCAGCTCACACAGGAGCGAGGGGAATGAGTGGATGGGTAACCAAATGCACAAAAAGTGAGCTTCTCTGATTCATTTATTTGTGCACCCCAAATTGCTGAAATTCTGAAGCTCAATATTGATTCATGGAGTTTTTTAGATTTGGAGGCCAGTCTAATGGTGTTAAAGAGAGAAAGTTTATCTGTGTCATTCATATATACAGTCCACTCCGAGGTTTTAGTTGTGATGATGAGGAAATGTCTGGTTATCCATGTCTTTGTGTCAGACTCAGAAACCTCTTCCAAACAGGGCATTAGCTGACACAGGCAGACTGCTAGCTGGACAAACACTGTCCTGTGTGTCACGTTCTAGTAAATACCTGCATTTGATTCCAAAGGGCTCCATTGATTAAAACTGGCTCTCACCACAGGCCAAGAGAACAATCACCACAATGGGACAGTGAGCCATTAAACATTACTATACAAAAGTACTGTTGGGTCCTTTAGTTTTGTTGTTCTTATTGTTCAAATCTGGAAAACTACCCATCAATCAGTCCATAAGCTCTGCAGGCAAGATACACTGAGCACTGGATCAAACACTGCCACTGAATTCATTAATACTTGCTATTGAAAAAGAATTAAAACCAACAGGGACTGTGTAGTATTTGATCTCTGCTTCCCTCTGTAGCATTTATTTCTCGTCTGTTTCAAATGCACTGAAATGGGCATATGAGATAGGAGGAAGAGCCTAGGACTCTTTGATAGGACAATTCCTACAGCGCTCATATTTCTAGGGTCCCAGACACAATGGATGGGCTTGCATGGAACCTAACCTGTCTGGATGTTTGGTCCATTGGGTTTATTTATAGTCAGACCATGGCAAATGTTTTTGGCACAAACATAAATCCATAGCAGTTAAGACTGTTGTGGTTTGTAAAATTCAGAGTAAAACCAGAGTGGAAATAAACCCAAGTATTGTTAGAGCTTTTATTTGGTTTGATTTGGGTTGTGCCATACATGCAGTGTACTATATATATCCTAACTAGTTTTCTGCAAAGGTATATGTATGTATCTGAGGAACAGGTACGTTTAAGAATGCTCAGGTTAGCTTTGTGGTAGTGTGAGTTGTCTTGGGAGTCAGATAGATGGCCCTGGAGCAGGCTGATGTTTGGACCCTTCACCTGCAATTGGCAGCAGGTGGGATGTCTGCTGGGTCCACACAGACCCATACTAGAGTCTATGGGGCTCTATGCAGGTGCAACAGCCTGCCCATTCACTGTCAGTTGCAGGGTCAGAGCCTTGGATTACAGTCCCTGTTGCTGGGTGAAAGTTCTGAGAATAAAGGAGGCTGAATTGTTGTGTTGTTCTTTTCTAGTCATACTAAGACCTTCTTAGAAACCTTAGCAGTGACATGTGGGAGGGTTTCTACACTCAAAAGAGTAGAAGGCATTTACATGACACCTCTGACATTCCAAATGGCTGTGTTATGAAACTGACCTGAGGAAACCAAAACGGATCTGGAGAGGGTGGGAAGACACTGTCAGAAGAGCTGATGCTGATTTTTTTTATCCCAAGCAGGCTTGGACTTACAGCTGTTCCACCTCTAATATTTGAGTATCTTTTGTTGTGTAATGGCTGTGTGGTTAAATTTGGAGATGGGACAGAACTGGGCCTTGGATATTGACCTCTCCCAATTTGGGAACAAGAGGGCATATTTAAGGTTGAAATCCTGGGATCTGAGTCTTCCCTCACATTTTCAGTTCTGGGCCAGATCCCAAATCAGAAGGGGCCTATTTCCTGGATCTGGTTCAAACATGGCTGAGATCTTGCAAGAAAAGAAATTTTAGTGAGAGTTTGGAACAAAATATTGGAAGTCTCACAAGACCGGCTATACCATCATCTTGTGAGACTACTTCAAGAACAGCTTTTTAGATTTTGACACCAACAAATCTGAACCTGAATCACAGCCCAGATTTGGTTTCAAAGTGAACTCCAAACCCCATCCTATAATTAATCTGGACCTGAATCCCACCTCTCCAGCCAACATCTATTTAAAATATACTGGAAGAAATAGAAGAGACAGAGAGAAACAGAAAGACATAACATTTTAACTTCCAGTGAAGAGAATTGTGTTCATGTGATCTTATATGCGTTCTTCTGCTTGCAAAGATGAACTCAAAGTCCATGGGGTGGAATTTAAACCATGGTTGCTGAGCTAACCGTAGGCACACGGCGTTACTATGGAAAATTCCTGATTAAAGTCTACAAAGAATTTCTGATGCAGAGGCTGTTTATTAATAGGTACCTCAGCCTCGCATCTGACATTGACAATTCTGCCCTTTAAACACATCATTTTGCAAGCAGCATGATAAAATGCTGCACTTTTTTTGTGCCGAGGGAGAGATTGTCCCCTCCCTTCCCTCATGCCTCTCTCAGCTGTAACCCCTACAGTTTGCTTTGCTAAGCACAGGAACAAAAACTGCAACCATGAAATTATTTTAACTAGACCATTAAAAATATTGCAGAAGTGATGCAGAAAAAAAATCCTCGCTTTAAACTAACTAAACAGCACTATGTGTCCTTCGTGTAGTTTCTAGGGTTTTTCTGGTTCACTCAGTTTCAATAGATACATAAGGACTGGAGCCAGGGCTCCTGAATGACTAGCTCAGAACAAAAGCAGGTCTCCTGAGTCTTCCTGAGCAGCCAGCAAATTGAGGGAAAGTTATTTTGGGTTAATCAATGTACTTCAGTTACAATCACATTTAGCCTCTAACAGAGAAGGCTGCAAACAAGGAATTACTGTTCTCGGCTCAAAGATGGATAGGACAGGGAAGTGTCACTGGCCAGACTATGCTCTCCTCAGTGCTTTTTTAAAATATGTCCTGAATTCAGTTCTGCAATTTCAAGTATCCTCTTCATTTTCATTTTTCTCCTGCTTTATTTATTTATTTGTACTGGGAGTCTGGGAAATTATTGGCAGTTGGTTGAAAGTCCCTATGGGGGAGAATTCTAGCGGTGTCCTAGCTGGGACTGCCATATGGAGCCAGAGTAATTATGATCAGTATTCAGTTTTCTGATAGTAAAACTTTGGATTATGCGGGAGAGGTCTCTAAACGCTTGTAGTTTAAATCACTTGGGGAAGGCACTATCATGAGCAGAACCTCCTGAGGGACAGGCATAATGGTAGTTTGGTACTTTGGGCCAGATTTTCAGAAGAACTGGTCATCATGTTGACTGATCAGCTCTTTTGAAAATCTGCCTCCAGAGGAGGACGCTGAGCACTGGAAGATCTGGCCCTGAGATCTGGTCCATGTACTAAGTTTAAAGGGGTCCTACTGCCTGCTGTTTCTGCCCCCATCACAAGATGTCTATGCAAATGCTATATAGCCCTGGAAACCCCAGCCTGTCATATTGGTTCCTCAACTGCTGTGTCTACAGTAGTGTCTTATCTGCTTCAACTCCTCCTTGCCATGCAAATATGTGCTATTCTACCACAAAACATGCCAGATAGTGTAAACCCAGGCATATGGATATGCCTCCATCCCCATGCAAATCTGCATCTCCACCCTTTTAGACTCCTAACCATCCTTCTTTCTAGTGAAGATCCAGCCTCTTTAAACTTCCAGTCAACTTCTTGGTCCTGATGGGGGACAAACAGCCTGTTTCCACTCCTTCTTTCAAAGCCCAATCCTTCATGATCCTGAGAACTCTCAACTCCTGCTGAACTCATGGAGCTGCTTGGGCTCTGTGGAGCATGATGAATGGTTTCTTTAGCTGAGCTGCTGCAATTAAAAATGGGATGTGTATGTTTTAAGTGCTTTGCTGGATCAAAGCCAAAGAGCTCAGCACCTTGCAGGTTCAAGCCCAAGGAGAATAAGGCCCCTCACCGCTGGTCTTGTGACTTACAATCTGCTGAAGGTGAGTGAAAACACATGCACACCCCCCTATCGTTAAAATGTTGCTATAGTTATTTTGTTGTCTCTGGTTCTCTAAAGATGGATAGGAACTTCTGTAGGCGGAGCCTTCTGTTTCAGAGATTTATAATCCATCTGTTCTGGGATTGTATGTGCGCTTTCTCTAGTTCAGTTCCTTCTGTTAATTGTGTGTCGAGTAGCTGTTCAAAAATGTCTTTATCTGGATTTGCTTATGCAGTACTTGTAGAATTCTTGGGTGGACGCCATCACTCAGAATCTCTTTACTTTCTCAAGCGTGGCTTTCTCTGCTTATTGCATTCTGCAAGGGTTGCTTCAGCTCCTCTAATTCTGCACTTAGAAGAGAATTAATTTTGTTATCTGTTCTCCCCCTTTCCTCCTCTTGCCTCAGCTTCTCCTTAAGTAGCTTCCTTTCAGTTTCTTTGGTAACAGTCCATTCAGCTTTACCATTTTTAGAGAAGAACTTGAAGCAAATTCCAGACCTTGAGCCTGCGCTAGTTTGCTTTGGGTCTGACGTTTAAGTCTTCAAGTTTTGCTTTCTTGAGCCCGCATCAAAATGAGAAACAGAGATGAGTCTTGAACCTTTGATAGACTTGCTCAACTAATTACAAGTGGATTTTGAAGGCTAGTCCATATACATTTGAAACATAGAATGTCTTTGTGCATGGATGGAATGGCTTCCATGTTGCTGAGTTTGTCTGGTTTGTGGTGTCATGTTGCATGTGAAAGATTTTCTGGACTCAGAGAAACTCAGTCCTTCAACATCCAAATTTCCACAACATCTAGCTTTAGAAGCACCTATAAGGAAGCAGGGAAGAACACAGGCAAACCTGTCAGGTCGAAAAATTCAACTTGGCTTTTCCCTCTGATGTCATTGGTGTTACTCTGCCAACACTGAAAGACTTGACCCATTAAAGTAATGTCAAGCCCTAAACATACAAAGCATTTCACAGGGTTGTTAGCTATGTGACTCCTTATAACCAATGGGAATACTCTATGCAATTACTTGAAAGTCTAGGAGATTAAAGTCTAATTTCAACTGAGATGAGACATAATACGCACTTCTGAGAACTGATGCTCTGTCTTTAACTCCCCTTCCCCTCTCCTTCTATGAAAGTATAGTGCATGGTGGTTAGAGAAAGGAACTGGAAGTGCCAGAAATCCTTGGTTCTATTCCCTGCTCTGCCATCGACTCACTGTATGACTTTGGGGTTAGTCTCTTTACCTCTCCATGCCAAAATTTCCCCATCAGTAAAATGAGGATAATAATACTTAACACAGAGGGATGTTGTGAGATCCCCAAACTAGGGGACACAGAGGAACATCTTGGGAGGTCGTGTCTGAGGCCCGGGCCAGCTCCCACAGGTGGCGGGGTGGGAGTGCCACCCAGCTCTGCTTCTGGCCCCAGCGCTGGCTGCCAGACCCGTGCCTGGCGACCCCGCTGGTGGCCCCACACCCAGGGCTCCATTCCCATCCCTGGCTGCCGGCCCTGCGCCCAGGGCTCCACTCTTGGCCCCACCCCAGCTGTAGTCCAGGCTGTGGTCCTCTTACCCCTGTCTGCGTCCCCTGCCCCGAGCCGCAGCCCCGCTTCCAGCCCTGGCAGGACTCAGGGGAATGCAGACAGAGGTAAGGGGGGCATGACTCTCAAAAGTTTGGGGACCACTGCAATACAGAGTGAGCGGCAGATGATGTCCTAGGTGTGATCCTGGATTTTCTAGCTTTTAGATCATGCATCTCTCTCCCCCTTAATGTTATCTTAACACAGTTGTTTATGATTCTTAATACAATGGGCATTTTATTTTATTCCGATAAATAGCTCTAATTAGATTAAGCTGCTTCAGATTAAGCCAGTCAGATTTCTCAACTGAAATTGACACTTTCATTCTTATTGTGTCTTCATTATCGGATTAAATCTTGATCAAGAGGAATCATTTCCTGAGGCAGTTTTATAACAGGCACAAAACAAAGCTCTGTGTACTGTTCCCTGCCACTCTCACGTGGGAGGCATTGCATATTATAGCGAGATACTGAGATGTTTAGTACAGTCATCTGCAAACTTGCTAGCCAGTGGTCAACAACAGCTCCCTGTGACTGAAAGCTGTTGCCATCAAAATGTATTTTTAGACTTGTATATTCTGAACACCTCACAAACATGCATGAATCTCGCTGTTCCACCCACAATTTTCTCACTTTTTGCGGAAGAAAGGCTCAGGGGTGACTATGTAGAGAGACTGAACTCTCCCCACAGACCTCAAGATGGTCCCTTCAGGTCAGAATTAAAGTATGTTCTCTACTGCCAACCCCCAAACCTTTAAAAGTCAAAAATGAGGCCTCCCAAAATCACGACGTTGGCCTAAAAGTCGTGAGATTTAAAAAAAAAAAAAAAAAGGTTTGGGGTTCTTTTTGTTTGCCTTCTGATTTTAAAGCTTTAGGGTGCACGTAGGTCATGCTTTCAGGGTATTCCTGGTAATCATGCGTAAGGCTACGATTGTGTCACGAAGGTCATGGAAATCACGGAATCACTTCCATTGACCTCAGTGACATTTTCTGCCCCAGGGCTGGAGCTCCCAGTCAGTCCCACCCCTGCAGCTCCCAGCCCCCGCTCTGGTGGGGGGACCTCGCCCTCAACTGCCCAGTTGCGGCAAGCGGCAGGAGGCTGAGACTCTCAGTTAATTAGAAGCATCCAGGAGCTGGGGCTTCAAGAGGAGAACCAGATATCACAAATTGTTGATGCTGCAGGTTGGTGGGGCATGTAGGTGAACATGCACTTCTGCGGGGCTGTCTCCTCCTGAGAGTCCCTACTAGATTTTCAAAGGCATAAATGGGAGTTAGGTGCCCAAATTGTGCTGCTACCTCCCTTCTGCACCTTTGAAAATCTCTCCGTAAAACAGCTCATATTACTAACTGCAGCTGGGTTATAATCCCATTTCAGATAGTCCTGCTTGGCATTGGTGCCCATGACAGCCAACGTTCAAAACCAGCATTGTAGGTTGGCAGTTGGCCAGAAGCACAACTTTCTCCCACCTCTGCTGAGGAAAGGGAAAAGCAGCTCGGTATTTAAAGTCCCCATGCCCCTCCTTCCACATCACTTCATGTCTAGACACTCACCTGGGTCCTCCCCTCTCCCATATATTTGAGAGAGGGGTACTAGAGCCCCAAACTGCTCATTTGGGGCCTATTCCTTGGATAGCACTAGGAGAACCATATTTCACTGCTCAGTCAAACATCTATGGGCTTTATCAGGGTTCAGTGTGACACACAACACTCACCACTGAGTGCAGGATTGGGGCCTAAAACAACATTCAGTGGCCTAGATACTGATATAACCATCCTCAGCACATCATAGGCTTGCTGCCGAGTGCTAAAAACACCCCTTCCCCAGCCCCCTTTTAAGGGCTGTAATGGAGAGGAAACAAATAGGTGGGCCGTGGACTTTCTCTGAATTACGTATTTTGAGAACAAAAGGTGCAGGAGGCTTTCCTGCTCCATGCCATATGTGTGGCAGGCAGAATATGTTGAACTTCTTATTGGGACTGTGCGGGAGGAGGAGAAGGTGACAGCTCAGTCTCTAATGGACTGGTTTACCCAGTTTTTTATTGTTTTGGATACACTCAGGGATGCTGCAGTGACTCAGACTAAATTGCTGCTTTGTCTGAGAGACACGTTTTCTCTGGGTAATGAGTCGATCTTAGCTCTGATTAGATTTCACTGCAATAATAATAACCAATGAGTGTTGGCAGCAATGGGGGTGGTGGGGAGGGTTAGTTCAACATAAAACATGGAGAAGAACTTGCACGACAAAGGGATAGTAGAAGAAAATGAATTAATCACCACTCCAGCTGATCATACAAAGTTGCGTTGTTCTTCCTTCAGTCAGACAATTCCTTCAGTCTCAGGCAGACTGGCCTCCAGCAGCTCTGGGGATCAGAGGAAAGTACAAGTGATTTATACAGCCACATTTGCCCTGCCTCCCTACTCCAGCTGTGCCAGGCAAGGCTCCAGTACAGCTGGGGGTCTAAGCCATAGTGTGAAACTCGCCCAAGTGCGGAGGACTGGTGCAAGGCCCCCTGCGTTAGTTAAACCCTGCATAGGGGCTGTTTGAGATGTCCGCCTACTGAACACACATCAGTACAAAAGACCTCACTGAGGCTGGACCAGCACCAGGCCAGGATCTTTGGATCTGTGCTTAAGCTAGTATCTTGTACAACCAGCACAATATGACTGTCACCGCTATTTAAGCCCATATGGAATAGCAGGTACAGCAGAGGCTGTCAACATCCCACAGCATGGCCCTGGTTTGAGAAATTGGTGAGGTGGATTTCACCCTCTGCTCTCCAACATATAAAAGCCCAAGTTAATTTCAACCTCACTTCTATATTCATTTTACATGTTATGATTCACTAAGGTACAAGAGAAAACTCTGTCTCAGGCAAGCGTGACGTAAGAGTACAGATGGGCAAATAATACGAGTGACATTTTCGGCTGCCATAAATTCAAATGGAAATCCCTATTCGATGCAGCCATCTTCAGTGCCCTTCTGTGATCAGTCCCATACGATTGTGTTGTGCTAGCACAGATGCTGGCAGAAAGTGAACATTAAGGTCACACAATTAAGGACTTGTGGAAAAGTCATCTTTAGTATGCTTTCCACAGGCATTCACACTAGAAAATCTTTAGTATGCTTTCCACAGGCATTCACACTAGAAAACTGTTGCTCATAATTTTACTCAGCGAATCACAGAACAGAAGCAATAGCATATGAGTGATGTGGACAATCGCAACTTGAATACTGAATATCAGAAAACAAGCCACAATGTAAAGAAAATGCACATTGTCACTATTTTGAATAATAAATATATCTGATTAAAATGTCATCTATCCACAGGCGTTCTTCAAACAGAGCTTGATCCTTGTTCACCCAGCATGCCGGTGGGGGCTCCCTACCTCACAAGTTACATTCTCTCTGGGGCTGTGAAAGTGAGTGGTCTATCTCCAGCCCAATGCCAAGATGAAGTCTGTTTCAGGCCCATGCTTCAGGGCACAATTTACTGTTCAAACACACCATTTCAGGAGTAACACCAAAACAAAGCAATTCCTCTGACGGACCAGGCCTGCAGGTTCTTCCTTTGCCTCTCTGTCCCTGGAAAGAGCATCCTTCCTTTAAATCCCCTGCTGAATCATGTGACTGGCAGGGAGTCTTTAACCCTTACCTGTCACAGGCTGCTTGTCCCTTTCCTGTGCACATAGGGAATGGGTGGGCAAGCATAGGGAACAGGTGGAGTCTTGACTTTATATCCCCAGTGCACTGACTAGCTCATTTTAGCAGGCACAGAGGCGGAGGTAAACTGCTAGTCTGACCCTGTCTCCAAGCCACAGTTCAACCTTCTGCTCCCTCGCCAGCACAGCCACATGCTGCCTCCTACTCAGGGCACACTGTATTCTTACAGTCTGGCCCCCAAAGAAGTGAACTTTGTCTAATAAATGATTTGTTACAAATGATTTGCTCAGCTCCACAAAGGAGCCTGATGTGACATAGTAACTCCTCGCCCCAGCAAATATCTAGGAAAAGAACCCAATGTCACTTCTCCTTGTTCCCATAAACTATCTGGTGAGTGTGCATAACTACCTCCTTTCTAAGCCTTAAACAAACATTTGGTCAAGGAGGCCTGGCCTCCTTGTTTTGCTTACAGCGAATGCCCATGAGAGGAGCCAAGTGCCAGCTCTCCAACTCTCTGTCAATATAATACTTTCCACATCAGCCTCACCAGCTCCTGACAGGTCAGCACGCAGCATGAGTCACACAATGTGCAATGCCAGTTGGTGCTATCATTTAATGTTTTAAACAATGTTTAGTCTCTTAAGCTTTCTGTAGCATTGTGCATCTCAGTCTTGAAACAGATACAGGGATCAATTTTCTGGCTCATTTCTTGGTTTGTTGCTTCAGTCACACCACCTCTCTCTTTGCAACCCTCCACTGGCTCCCTGTTAGCCATAGCATCAAACATAAACTACTGGTCTTCACTTTTAAGGCCCTTCATGGCCTATCCCTCCCTACCTTTCATCTCTTATATGCTACTAAGATGCTGAATCCCATCTTTGCTTTGCCATAGATTCCAGTCTTCATCACCAGTTTGTTAAATTTTCAAACAAGCACCTTGATGCTCCTCTCTCATGCCGCCCCTTATGTATAAGAGGAACCCACTGTAGACATTTGCAAAACCACCTCATTGTCCTCCTTCAAAGCCTTCCTTAAAATTCTCCTCTACCAAAAAGCCTGCAAAATACTCAACAATGGTTAGGCAGCTGATGTGCTATCAGGATAACCAGGATTGTCTCACTGTGTCCTTGTGCTCCTCCTGTCTGTTTGTATCCCCTGTTATCTCATATCTTATACTTAGATTGTAAAACCTTTGAGGCACCGTCTTTTTGTTGTAGGTATGTAAAGTTCCTAGCACAACAGGGCCCTCCTCCATTGTTGAGGCCCTTAGGCAACTACCGCAATATAAATATTAAGTAAGGATCTGATCAAAACTCTCACTGAAATCAGTAGAAGTCCAACCAAGTGTTTCTTTCTCTTTCTTTTTATGGTCACACATAAAAGATCTCAAAAGCCAGTTTGTTACTATTGCCATCTTGCTTTTACCCATGTGAGTTCTGTCATGGTTTCACAGATAGAGGTTAATGCTGGCCATATGGAAGCTGGAATGCCAAGCTCTTACATGGTTTTGGTTTCTACTAATTTCTATAGATTGTGATTTCTAGTAGTTTGTTTGGTTTCTTGTCGTTCTTTAGATTGTAACCTAGTCATTTCAGACATTCTCAGGACTAGTCATTTAAGATACCAAACCTTGAAATTGTTACTGGTCCCTCTGCTAAGAAGGAAGTTCTTCTTCTGGCACTTGTCTAAGACTGACAAGTGCCAATCTAGTAAGTTCCAGAAAAAAAAAGATACAACCAAAAGCTAAACTAGTGTTAAGCTAGCAGGGACCACTCCTCCATATCTGAGAGAGCTATCCTCGTTAGTCTGGAAGCAAATCAGTGCTTTCCCTAAAGGGAGAACATTGTTGTGACTTCATGTAATTGTTTTTGAGCCACTCCTCTTTAATTTGGCTGAGCTGCAGCCATGGGAACTCCACCACGCCTTCGCTCTAAGGGTATGTTTTAACTGTCAGCTCAAAAGGTCTGGGAGGAAGAGGGGTGTTTTTGTACATTCCCTCTCCTTGTCTTCGTTACCCACATAACCTGAGTGTTTCTCCTTGGCAGCTACTAATCTCGTACCCGTTCTTTGTAAGTGATCTTAGTGTGAGAGCCCAGAGCAGTGTGTTTTGTATTTATCAGACTGCAGAGTAACAGATCTGGAAATTAATCAACCTTTCATTTTTTCCACTGCCTCAGGAAAGCTGCAAACTTTAAACAGTTTTTCTGAACTTATATTTCAAATTCTAGAGGGTATTTTCATGTGTCGCTGAGGGTTTTGGTTTAGTTGGTGGGTAGTTTCATATCATAGCATTACCAGCTATTGCTATTATAGCAAAGTGTCAATCGCATTTTCCATTGTGAATGCCCCCATTTTTTTGCTGGGGTTCATTTGTGAGACAGTCAGGAAGCATTATCTTCTGTCCTACAGAAAATCTCGTTAAGGCTGATATTTTCAGTACTGCTTAGGAAATCTAGATGTACAATTCCCATTGAAATTAATGTAGTAATAAGGGAGTATTTAAAGGGAGTAGAGCATCTAAATTCTTTAGGCAGCTTTGAAAAGTCTCACTTTTTTGTAGTAAAGGAATAATAATCTTTTGGGTGGCTTCAGAAGCCCAATTTTAAGTCTAGAATTCTGTTGACTCTTGACCCTTGGTATAGTTTGGTGCCTTCAAAAAACAGAGTAGAGATAGGCCTGAGTAGCAAAATTTGGTTCCAGTTCTGGGTTTCAAACCCTTCCCTCCTTCAAAATTCAGGAGTGGTCACATCTGGAGTTTTGGTTTAGCCCATAACACAGATGGGGCCAATAAAAAAATTGGCTTCAGATTTAGGTTTGGATTATGATTTTTGAAGTTTGAGGGTGGTAGACCTGGAGTGTTGGTGTGAGCCCATCTCGAAAATAAACTAAGCCGAGGAGCTGTCAAACTGAAAAGCAAATGCTGTAGGTATGGGAGGGAAAGGTGAGGATACTTCATACTTATGATACTTCATCATACTTCTAACTGTGCAGGGCTCTTCTCAGGATCTGTCAGTGGCCCTTTAACTATATAAAGGAAGATCTTCTTTCCCCATCCAGCCAGGAGATGAGTGGACCAAGAAGAGCTGGGCAATTTTTTCAATAAATATTTTACTGGCCAAAAAATACAGTTTTGGGTCATCCAATATGGGTCAAATTTGGCAAATGTTTTCAGGCGAATAAAAATGGGGACAGGAGAATTTTGAAAATTTCATTTTGAAATGATTGTTTCTAAATTTAGCTAGATTTATCTTTTTTTAAAAAAATGTTAAAAAGCATCCAGAAATGAAACACAATGTTTCATTTTGTTCAATCCTAAACTAAACATTTTTTGGGGTTTTTTTTGGTTAGCCTCTGAATTGAAAAAGTCAATAATTTGCCCTGCTCTAGTGCCAGGCCTCTGCCAGCCTATGGAGTAAGAGTGTAGAAAAGGATTCTTTTGGGCAAGCAGGCAAGGCATAGAAACTCAAAAGGCAGGGGATGCTGCAGGTAAGGACAGAGGTGCACAAGCATAAAATGTGAATAAGGCCAAGGACGGGAATAGCAGAGGGTGCCACTATGCATGACAGAGAGCCACAAGTACTCCTGTTCTTTTTGTGGATACAGACTAACACGGCTGCTACTCTGAAACCAGAGATATTCTGGCAGAGCTGCATGGAGCCTTAGAACTGGAAAAGCAGGTTGAGTTGGGTGGGAGTTTCAGGACTGGAATGGTAGAAGGTGCTACAGCTCAGGATTGAGGTACATCAGCTAAACTGTGTTGGGGAGGAGTTCATAGAGCCTGCCTGTGCAGTGCCTACGATGATTTGCAAAAGTACAATCCATTCCTCACCGCTCTGAGCACTAAATTTCATTGCTCAATCATCACATCCCAACCCTTTGTGTGCCACCCACCTTTTATGTCTTGCCTTTTACATTGTAAGCTCTGTTATAATTTAACATCTATATTGCATTAGTACCTAAATGCCACAGTTTGTGTTTGATGCAATGGAAGGGAGCCAATGAAGGAACTTAAAGACTCAGTGCCATAGTCAGAACAAGACAAGGAGATGATCTTAGCAGCAGCATTTTGAATGGATATGAAAGGGGTGAGGTTGCAGGCACGAAAGCCAGAGAGGAGGAGATTGCTTAGTCAAGGCATGAGATGATCAGAGCTTGCATAAGAGTTTTAGCAGTGTCGGCAGAGAGGAAAAATTGAAGCTTGGAGATGTTGTGCAAGAATATATGGCAAGAATTAGACACAGCTTGGATGTCTGGGTCAAAGGAAAGGGCTGAGTCAAAGATGAAGCCAAGATTATGGGCTTGAGCAATGGAGAGGGTGTTAGTGTCCTCTGAAAGAGAAAGGCGGAAAAGCAGCGGGTTCGGGACGAAAGGTCATTAACTTGGTTTTGGCCATCCTGAATTTCAGTGTAAAGTTGGCCAGGAACTGTCATTTGTTATATGTGTGTACAGTTCTTAGCACATTGGAGCCCCCACCTGTTTGAAGCTAGGTGCTACTGTTGATAAGGGTAAGGACCACAGTGTGAACCCTCCAAAACTTGGAGGCAGGGGAGTATTTAAAATGAAATCCAGAACTGAACCACCTCTCCTTACAGTTACACAAAACCTCCCCAGTGCTTTTTTTCCCATGCTCAAGCCATCTGTTTTTCCCCATTTCACCAGAAAAAAAGCTTACCCTAGCAAAGCATTACAGTACATGTCACTTAAGTTTTGTTTACACTGCAAGTACAAGGAGTATACATGACTTGAGTTAGCTCACCTACATAAAATAGCAGTGAAGACACAGTAACTCAACTTTTAATTCAGGTTAGCAGCTCGAGTTCAACCCCAGGTACCCCTATGGGCTTGAACCCAAGCTGTTAACCCAAGCTAAAAGCAGAGTCTCCACTGCTATTTTAGCCCAAGTTAGCTCTCACAGGTTAGCTAACCTGAGTTAAGAACACATCTCTTTTTGCAGTGTAGACGTTCCTACACAAATGGGGTGGCTAGGTGGCAAGGTAAGCAGCTATTTAACATCCCCAGATTTTACTCTTCTCCGGGCCTGATGTGTGAGAAAGGTTACTCAATCCATCAGAGTTTTGCAATATTTTCACCCAAACCAACAAAAACAACAACAATGGGTGCCATCCCATTGTGGAGTAGGAGCCCTGGCAATTGAACAGCATGTAACCATGTTGGAAATCATTAAAGAACAAGGTTGCATGTGAGTGGTTTTAAATGATAAACCAGTCAGGTCAGTCTCAACCTAAAAGGGATCCAGGCACACATTGTACTGGGAAGAGAGAAATCTGAGCCAGCTGTCTGAGCATTCCGTACGTCATAATCGCCCCAAGATGACTTGTGAGACTGGGGACGGTTTGACGAGACCGAGGGGCATGGAAACAGCAAAGAGGAAAAGCAATCCAGTAAAATCAAAACAAATTTGGAGGTTGCTAAACCTCTTCGTTTGCACAGCTATGCCAGGTGCATCAAAGACAAAGCTCTGCTGAGAAGAGAGGGAGTTGCTCTTTGTTGAACAGCCAGTTGATTTTTCCCCCCTGAAATTTCCACAAAAAAATGACAGAACTTTTATTTCAACATGCCCTTTTTATTTGGCCAGCTTTTGACTAGCTCCTGATCGGTCATGTCTCAAGACTTCAATTCAAATTCTTCCTCTGCATATATCAAGTGAATGTTAATTAGTAGGGTCAGCATAGTTGTCCATCTATGCACATCACAAACTCACCACATACACATGGTTCAGTTGATAGTCTCCGCTCAGGAAAGACCCAGGTCTGAAATATCAGGATCTCCAGGGATATGTTGCAGGTCAGGGCTGACATGCATTGATAGAATGCTATTGAGTGTGCGGGCACAGGATAGGAATAGCAATGAAAGTGCCAGTCTAGAGAAATAGCTCTTATTTCTTATGTACATATACACCTGAGCACTTCAATCTTTAATGCAGTCATCCTCCCAACACCTTGTGAGGTAGGGCAGTTATTCCCTACTTTACAGTTATCCCCTACTATTACCTCCACTTTACAGATCAGGAACTGAGGGTGACTTGCCCAAGGTCACACAGGGAGTCTGTGGCAGAGTAAGGAATTGAACCTGAATCTCCCAAGTCCCACATAGCACCCTAGCCACTAAACCATGCATGTTGTGGGCCAGGATTAAAACAATAATGCAGCTCTTATATAGCACTTTTCATTCATAGATTTCAAAGTGCTTTACAAAGGAGGTCAGTGTCATTTTACCGATGAGGTAACTGAGGCATGAGAAGTGACATGACTTGCCCAAAGCCATCCAGCAGGCCAGCGGCAGAGCTGGGAATAGAACCCAGATCTCGTGGTTCACTGCTGTATCCACTAGGCAACACTTCCCCCTGTTTTGTTTTAACAGTGTGATGTACAGGAAGACATGGGGGCACGACTGTTGAAGCAATTGGTACTTTGCGTCAAGGCACAAGATCATCTTGTCCAGGTATTTATAGAGCACCCATTGACAGAGCTGTGAGTGTGGAAAAGCATACATAACACTAGGTCCTGTTAGCTTTAGCCAGTGCAAAAAGCCCTTGCTTTTAGGAACATTAAATGAACTACAACGTAAATAAATGAAAATGAAGAGTTCTCTCTTGCTATTGTGTTGCAGGCATCGTTTGTTAGATGCTGCTGTACTGTGGAGTCCTTATCTCTCCCTCCAGATAAACTAAATCAGGACTCCCGAGGCTGACTCTCCTAGAGTGTTCTCATCTGCCAGAGATTTAGCTGCCCTTTTCTTGTATGTTTTGCTAGAGAGTGATTTTTAAAAAAAATCTTACTTTAACCCCCAGCACACCAGCATACATTCATGGCTTACACCCTTCGGACATAAAGGTCTGAGGAGGGATGCTCCAAGGTCTTTTGTTCATGTTGATGAACTTTACTTTCCATAGGCAGTGACAGGATCTCTGTTAAACACAGCTGCTTCAGCCATGCTAAAAAAGTGGTGCCTTGTGTAGGGTAGAACCTGGAACAGCTCACAGACAGATCTGTGACTCCCACCTCTTCCCATGCCATTACAGTAATTAGACTTAGCTCCCCCATCACTCTTGCTTTCAGTATTCTTTTAATGGGGCTTAATGAGCATTCAGCTGTTGAAACATGAATCAAATGTACAAATTACACTTGAAGTCACTGCGGAAAATCAGTTGACTGTGATTTTGAGCCCCAGTGACTTTTCTCACTCTGCAGGGGTATTTGGTCCAGAGACATGGAAAAGGCAGGTCCCAGGTGGATAAATGAGGCTTGGATTTTAAGTTCAGCTGGAGGAAAATTTGGTGAGACATCATTGCTTTTTTAGCTTGAAGACATTATCTACTCATCCTGCTGATTTATTCTGTGAAGGGGGCTGAAATCTACTTTTAATTAAAACCTATGGGTCAGAGCATAAATGTAGGACACATATTAACTTCTTTGCACAGTGGATCTCACTGATGCTAATGGGACATTTCCACAAAAAGCAAGGGTCAAATATGGCCTTTCTATGATAACTCAGCTTTTAGATATTATCATTGTTATTTAAGTACCTGACTGTCACATTCAGCATCACTCAGTAGGAAAATACACTCCACTTTTAGGACCATCATTATTTCTGCCCTTTATTTCTCACCTTCCTTTCAATGCTTCTCTTCTACTTCCCTGTCTTTGTGTCCTGCTGCCTTGCTACCCTCTGCTTTTTCTCTCCGCAGTCCCTCCAGCCCTGCCACATGGACTTCCCTCTCATCTCTTCCATAATTTATCTGCTGAAATGGTCAACATTGAAATAATTTATATCAAGGTAAAAACTACAGTGCCTCGTCTCCAACTAGGATTTTACATTGAGTTAGCTTCCTCAATATAAAAGCACACTTTTTTTGCAGTGAAGAAAAAACCTTAATTCTGTTCCTCCCTCCAACAGGGTTCTTCTTGAGTAAATCAGTTAATTGCTTTGTGCCTCAGTTTGCCTACCTGTAAAATGGGGATAGTGCCCAAATTCTACTGTTTTATTAGAAGAATAGAGAGAAAATATGTGAGACCAAATAAATGTTGAATGACAATAAATTATCTAAATTGTTGAACAGATATTTTAAAGTTTATATTTATAATATATATCTACTTTTTTTGATTGGTGACCAAGGACTATACAAAACAAAGTGACACCCAGCTATATGACCTGTTGGTATATGTCCAAACTGCTGAAGAAAAAGAATGTGTATATATCATGTGCGTATATATATACAGAAATGTCTAAATATGAATACTCATATACAAATACGTACACTGTGGATTTGGGTAATCTATTCAAATGTTAGGGATGTTAAATAGTAGCAAAAATCCTGTATTCATTTTTGAATTTTCCAAAAACATATTTAGCTGTTCCATCCACCAGAAAATATCTGTCTCGGGAACTGGAAATTAACAAAATCCAATTCCTTTCCAGAGTGATTTTGATCCAGCTGCACCCAGTTATGAAAGTTAAAACAAAAAAATCACAACAAAGCAGCCATCACTTTAGGATGACTTTAGAAAGCCGTTCTGAAACCTCCTAGCAACAACAGCCTAATTATCTCTGCAGGTTAGTGTTCCTTATTCTAAGCTGCAATAAAGCACCCTGTTACCAGCCCTAAATGTTACCCACTTGTGAATTACAGCAGTATCTGCTACGCAGCAGGGGCTGACAGTTAACATACATTTTGCACAGAAAGTAGAGTTTGTTTTCAAGATCTACAGAACCTTGAATCTATTTCAGCACCCAAACTATGATGATAGTCAGTACTGTATGTAAACCTGTGGATGTTTCAGGAATCAAGATCACTACTGGAATTACCTGGGCCTTGGTCATTTAGGAAGGAACAGCCTGGTGGATCTCTCCTGGCCCTATATGCCCTGTATTCCAGTCATGTGTACAGGTTTTAATTTCCTGAAGAATCATTTATGTTCTGCAGAAGACGGGGAAGGATGGTCTGGTGGTTAGGGTGCTAGCTTGGACTTAGGAAACCTGTCTTCATTTCATTGCTCTGTCACAGACTTCTTGTGTGACTGTGGGACAAGTCACTTGGTCTCTCTGTGCCTCAATTCCCCGTCTGTAAAATGGGAACAATAGTACTTCCTTATCTTACAAGGCTGTTGTGGGATTAAAGATTGTGAAGCATGCAGATACTACATAGAAAGAAGGCCATGCACATATCATGGATAGAGAGGAAGGCATTTTGTTCCTCAGGCCTTTTATTAATAAATCATGAGTTCTCTAAACTAAGGGTTGAAGTAGGCTGGCTCATGACAGTGTGGAATGTTGCTACTCTTCCTTTGTATTTGCAGGGAGCCTGAGACAGCATATCTGAGAAAGGAGTGAATTGCTTCAATCCATGCAATTAGTGTTAACTCTGAATAGTAATGAAGACATTTTCAATATTTTCAGCATGATCAAGCTTCCCTGTAAATTGTCACATCCTACAACTAAATTGTTAAACATCAAAGGCTACAGACAATTTTCTGTGTAGGTGACGAATTAACTATATTCTGACACTGGATAACTGGGAAAAATGGTTTGAGTACAAAAGTCAACAGAGTCTGCTGTGTGTAATTTAACCTGGAACCACAATACAGCATACAAAGGAAATTGTATGGTTTAATGGATATGAATCTTTCACCTCCATTAACGATGAGCCCGAGCTGCAAAGTTCACATCCAGATCTAGAACTTCTATAGAGTTTGGGGTTATCCAGATCCAGGAGTTTGATTGCACCAGTTATACAGTGAGGGGCTATGTCAGAGGGTTGTGGTTTTTTTGGAGGGAGAAGTGGGAAGCAAATTCTTCTTGAAGTTACAGTGGTATAAATCAGAAGTAATTCACTAGAACCAGCTAAGTTACACCAGTGTAAAACTGGCATAAATGAGAAGAGAATTGAGCCTGGATCTGAAAGTCATGGTGAGCATCTCATGACTTCTTGGAGGTCTGTGTCTAGTTCCTAGCAGGTTTACACTGAATTCACATTTCTCAATTATTTAAATTATTATTATGTTGGTTTTTATTAATTTGTCTTCCACTGGTAAGTAGAGCCCCAGCCACAATTGAGGCCCCATTATGCAAGGCATTGTACAAACACATAGTAAGATTTAGTCCCTGCCGTGCAGAGCTCACGGGCTAAATATGGCAGGAGTGGGTGAGAAGGGAAGGCAGAAGGGGATTAGTTAAAAGAAAAGGAAGGGAGGAGGTCAGGGGGACAGGGAGGAAAGCAGTGCTGGATTAAAGAATTTTGGGGCCTGTTGCTATGGAATTTGGGGGGGCCCTCCACCTTCCTTAAACTAGACAGAGCATGTGGGGGGCAGATATTCTGACTAGGCACCAAACCTGAGTGCTGCTGTGACTCCAAGCACCAAGTCACAACGTCACCCACTCAAATTTGGCCTGGCCCTTCCCCTATTATGATGGAGGGGCGACTGGGACAAACCTGAATGAGTGGAGCTGCAACCTGGTGCTTGCCCTCCCCCACCATAACCATATTTCTGTGTATTGTTGATTTGAGTTGTGTGTTTTGGTTTTTTTTCTGGTGGTTGGGGCCCTATGTAAGTGAATTTAGTGCACATTGGTTAATCCGGGCCTGGAGAAAAACATGGAGAGGTGTGTAGAAGGAGGCTGAAGTGAGGTGCCTGTGAAGGAAGAGGAGCAAAACCCCACATCCCTGAGATCTCATAGCTGGAGACATAACCATTCCAGGGGAATTAGGATTCTTTCACTCTATTTCAGTTTGGTGAAACAGCTTCCATTTGCTCATGTGGTGCTCCTAGAATTTCAGAGTTAAACCAAAAATTATCCTTCCTCTATCTCCCTCTTTATTTCATAGAATCACAGGACTGGCAGTGACCTCGAGAGGTCATCTAGTCAAGTCCCCTGCACTCATGGCCAGATTAAGTATTATCTAGACCACCCTGACGGGTGTTTGTCCAACCTGCTCTTAAAAATCTCCAAAGATGAAGGTTCCACAACCTCTCTGAGCAATTTATTCCAGTGCTTAACCACCCTGACAGGAAGTTTTTCCTAATGTCCAACCTAAACTGCCCTTGCTGCAATTTAAACCCATTGCTTCTTGTCCTATCCTCAGAGGTTAAGAACAACAATTTTTTCCTCTCCTCCTTGCAGCAATCTTTTATGTACTTGAAACAAAAACTCCTTGTAACAACCTTTTATGTATTTGCTTTGCATCACTGAGATTCTCCGTTACTCTGAGAGTTGAAGTGCCCACTTGCATAAATTAGAGAAGGGGTCTCAAACTCAAATGACCACGAGGGCCACATGAGGACTGGTACATTGGCCCGAGGGCCACACCACTGACTCCCCCACCCCCGCTACCCCGGCCACACCCCCACTCCACCCCTTCTGTAAGGCCCCACCCCTGCCCCGCCTCTTCCCATCCCTTCTCTGCCCCCATTCCAACCCCTTCCCTGAAATCCCCATCCCAGCTCCACCCCCTCCCTGCCCCCAGGGGGCACAGGAGGGGTGCAGGGTGCAGCAGGGGGCTCAGGGCACGGGGTTGGGGTGCAGGAGGGGTGCGCGGTTCGTCAGGGGGCTCAGGGCAGGGGGTCGGGATGCAGGGTGTGGCAGGCGGCTCAGGGCAGGGGGTTGGGGTGCAGGAGGGGTGTGGGGTGCAGCAGGGGGCTCAGGGCAGGGGGTCGGGGTGCAGGAGGGGTGTGGGGTGCGGCAGGGGGTTGGGGTGCAGGATTTGGGTAGGGGCAATATAGTACCACTTACAGCAGCCAAATTTTATGCTTGAACCAGCAGAATGCTCCCTGATCCGTTGGAGCACAGTTCCGTCCCATATATGCCATCAGAACAGTACATAGAGGCTGGAACAGGGAATTGAATCTCTCCTAATGAATCTGTTGCTAGGAGAGCACAGTATTCAGTTTATTAAAGTGTGTGTGTGTGAGAGAGAGAGTGTGGTGTGTGTAAGGGATGAACTGTGTGTAAGGGATGAAGCCTTTTTAAGTGAGGTTGGGCATATCCTCCCTATCGAATATTAGTTTAAATACCCGCCCTTTGTTGCAATCTTGTGTGTTACTAAAGGCTGATATATTCTTATGAGCCCTAGGCATAAGTGAACGCTGCCAGGAATGATTCAGGAGCACTGAAAGAAACTGCAGAATCACCTGAACTCTCCCAAGCCTTGGATGGCAGAATTTTAACACGGAATTCCTGACAACTCCCCTCCAGCACATCTAAGTTTTTATACAATGCTCATTGCCTTGGTATCTAGGTGCCATGGTATCACCATTGTTCCCCACTCCAAAACCTTGTGCAAATGATGAGATAAAACTCCCAACTCCATCTTTTCTCCATCTCATAGGAAGGTCAGTGGTGAGGATCTAAGTGGACATCAGAGAGCCCAACCTCTCCCTGCAGCCTCCCAGCTGGGATTGAGTCTCTGCACCACTCTCAGGCTCATTCCCTTTCTAAAAAGGTCCCCATTTCAAGTTTGTGATGTTTTCAAGTGCAACAATGTGTGGGTGGGAAGCTTTGTATCAGCTACAGCACTAGCACAGGCCTCAGGTATATAAGCTGGCAGAATAAAGAAATGGCACAACAATGCCTCATTGGAGAGCAGCCTTTCCTGGAACATTAGACTAAAGAGGCAATGCTCGGGCTATGGTCTCTCTAGATTTTGTTCCTGGAAAAGCTGTTAAATTATTGATAAAGGTCCTACTGACGTCACCA